>NC_058380.1:88069707-88735148 GCF_018350175.1 Felis catus
GGGTCTGTGACATAATTGACCAACCAGACAGGAGCCCCAACACCACAGTGTCATAGTTGGACAGTCAAGTTAATACAAAAGATTTTGATTAGAAAGGGAAGGTACCCAAAATGAAAGGTTTTACTGAACTCCGTATCTCTTTAAAACCCAAGTCTACAAATTGCCATAAAATCAGGGACTGTTTGGGGCGCCTGGGGGGCTCAGTCGGTTGAGTGTCCGACTTCAGCTCAGGTCATGATCTCGCAGTCCGTGAGTTCGAGCCCCGCGTCAGGCTCCGTGCTGATAGCTCGGAACCCGGATCCTGCTTCAGATTCTGTGTCTCCCTCTCTCTCTGCCCCTCCCCTGCTCAGGCTCTCTTTCTCTCTCTCTCAAAAATAAATAAATAGAATTAAAAAAAGAAAAAGAGAAAAAGTCAGGTACTGTTTGAGACATGCGTTGTAACTAGGCACCGTCGACCTAAGGCTGCTCCTGTTGTGAAAACGGAAAATAAGGAGTTATTCCGTTTGTGGTTCTTTGCCAGCGACTGCGTTCTGAGCCCAAGAGGTAAGAGTGTAAACAAACACAAGATGAAAATATATGTAGGCGTTAAAAAAAAAAACAACAAAACTTTAACCGAAGCTTCGGAGGCAACAACAGCCTGTAGATGAAGTCAGCGACATAAAAAAAAAATGTGGCAAAGGGGCGGCTGGGTGGCTCAGCTGGTTGAGCGCCCGACTCTGGATTTCAGCTCAAGTCGTGATCCCAGGCTTGTGGGATTGAGCCCCACGTCGGGCTCTGTGCTGGGGGTGGAACCAACTTGGGATTCTCTCCGCCTCCCTCTTTCCCTCCCTCTCTCTCTCTCTCAAAAAAAAAAAAAAATGTGGAAAAGCACACCAATAGAAAAAGCTGCATTTTTCATGTTTTTATAACAATAATTATATTGTGTAAAAGGGCAACACGGAGGCTGGTGCCGGGCACCGAGAGCAGCCGACTTGAGGCTGACGAATGCAGGGATGCCCTGTGCCAAATCCTACACTGCATCCTGAGTTGAAAAGAGAGGGTGAGAAAGATAACTTGTACCAGAAGCACCAGAATTCTGACTCTCCTGGAGTCTGAGCAGGTGCGATGTTGGCTGGGGGGTGGGTGGGGGGGCAGGGGGAGGGAATTGCTACGGAATGTATTCCTTTAAGAAGCGGCAACAATAGGCTTCCGGCTTATTATTATTTCAATGTTCTCAGCACACCCTAGTCACTTTCGGTTCCCCCTCTGTTCCTCCGGACACAGTCAAAGCCAACAAAGAAATAAAACCTCGGACGCGGTACCTGCCCCAGATATGCTGAGTGAAAGAGATCGCAAAGGATACTATTTTCAAGGAAAAACAAAACATTTTGAAGAGTGCTTTTTCTTTTTCATGAAAATAACAACAACAACAGTAATTTTTAAAGTGATCATACAGGGTCACCTGGGTGGCTCAGGTGGTTGAACACCCAACTCTTGACTTCAGCTCAGGTCGGATCTCGCAGTAGTGGGATTGCGCCCCTCATCGGGCTCCATGCGGAGTGTGGAGCCTGCTTAAGGTTCTCTCTCTCTCTCTCTCTCTCTCTCTCTCTCTCTCTCTCTCTCTGACCCAATTAAGATTCTCTCTCGGGGCGCCTGGGTGGCTCAGTCGGTTAAGCGTCTGACTTCGGCTCAGGTCATGATCTCACGATCTGTGAGTTCGAGCCCTGCGTCGGGCTCTGTGCTGACAGCTCGGGGCCTGGAGCCCGCTTTGGATTCCGTGTCTCCCAGTCTCTCTCTCTCTCTGCCCCTCCCGCACTCGCACTGTGTGTCTGTCTCTCTCTCTCAAAAATAAGTAAACATTAAAAAATAAATGAATAAAAGAGGGGCTTTGTCAAGTGGTGATTGTGAGATGAACATCTTTAACACAAATGTTCAGTATCATCAGTGCCTGGCTTCAGCCCGGAAATGGAACCGACTTGTTCATTTCCCGGTTTCTATACATCAGCTCAGGCAAGGAAACCTAACAAATGTGAAGTTTCCTGAGCCCGTTCAATCAGCAGGCACAGGAGTTCAGTTACCTGCCCTCCCCGCCCCCCCAGCTGCCCCACATTCCTTTAAACCCTGGAGAGCGAAGTGTATCACTCAAACATCCCACACTGTCCTCCACAGGTGATTCTCTCTTCCCCCCACCCCTCCCCGGCCAAAACAAGTTCAAGACCAATCAAGGGGAGGAAAAAAAGAGGGAGAGGGAAGAATGCCCAGAACATTGAAGGCAATCCAAAGACTAAACAAGAACAAAGCATATAAGCTAAATTTTTAATGAGAAGAAAAACAACAAATCTTTTCAGTCCTGACTCATTTCTAAACTCTATAAATATTTCCGTGGGTGTGGGGAAGGGGTGCAAAATAATTACAAAAATATCATAGGAATGGAATTTTTTAAGCCCCGTCACCTGAAACTTAGTTAACCTCAAGGCAAACCGTTTTCCAAACGCTTAGCAATTTAACTCACTTCCAATTCTAAGTGAAGAAGGTTAGGCAAACACATAGGTGTGGTTCTCTTTTCGAGACAAAGGGATCCCCGGGGCGACCGGGGGGTTCAGCTGGTAAAGCGTCAGACTCTTGACCTCGGCTCAGGTCGTGATCTCACGGTTCGTGGGGATCAAGCCCCGTGTCAGTCTCTTTGGTGACAGCGCAGTGCCTCCTTGGGATTCTCTCTCTTCCTCTGCCCTTCTCCACTCGCACACATTCCCTCTCTCCCTCTCAAAATAAACACATAAACTTAGGTTCTGTAACGTGTCCCCTGGGACATACCCTCGTGGCTGACGGTCCAGCAGCTACCCCCTACGCATCCATCTTCCCTCTGGCAGAGCGCCTCGAGTATATCTTTTCCGGCTCCCTTGCAGCTAGGACACAGGCATGAGCCGTCACCCTGGCTCACTAGATGTGTGGGCTATCTGCGGCTGGCTACTGAGAAAGGTCACCCTAAAAATTCCTCCTCTTCTTGACCTGTCATGGTCATTGCTGCCTGTGACACTTCAGGTTGCGCCAACCATCCTGCAACATGAGGAGGGAGCGTCGCTGGGATGCTGGGATGGCAGACGGAGTCACTGGACTTCAGCCCCGATCCCAGGGCCCCCTGCCTCTGGGCTCTGCAGTGTGAGATGCTATGTGTCCTTATCGTCTGAGCCACTTTCCTCTGGGTCTTTGTTCCTTTCTTTTTTTTAGCGTATTTATTTATTTTTAATGTTTATTTATTTTTGAGAGAGAGAGACAGAGTGCAAGCAGGGGAGGGGCAGAGAGAGAGGGAGACACAGAATCCGAAACAGGCTCCGGGCTCTGAGCTGTCGGCACACAGCCCGACGCGGGGCTCAAACTCACGAACCGCGAGATCATGACCTGAGCCGAAGTCGGACGCTTAACCCACTGAGCCACCCAGGCACCCACAAAGAGTGGATTTTAAAATAATTTATCAAGATAAATGCTAGGAAAGGAGCTACGATGACCACCTTAAAGCAGGTCCACAGTCTTTAATTGGCAAATCCAGAATAAAAAAAGCCAAAAGCTTTTTCGTAACTCATCTGATGACAATCCTCACTCAAGCCTACTTATAATCTCTATTTATCACACCTAGTGTGATTATTCGTATCTATCACGGCAGAACTATAATGTTACATGATATATGATATGTTTGCTGTAGTTCCTTTCTAAATTCTAAAAATATTTGGAATCCCAAACACATCTGGCTTCAAAGGTTTTGGATAATGAGTTGTGGATCTAATTTGGGGAAATTAGTTGTTTAATAAGACAAAATAGGAAAAATAAAAGGTGTGAGGACTGGAAAGGAAGAAATACAATTGCCATTAGCTGCAGATTATATGATTAACTACATACCATAGATAAAAGAACCGACTGACAGGGGCGCCTGGGTGGCGCAGTCGGTTAAGCGTCCGACTTCAGCCAGGTCACAATCTCGCGGTCCGTGAGTTTTGAGCCCCGCGTCAGGCTCTGGGCTGATGGCTCAGAGCCTGGAGCCTGTTTCCGATTCTGTGTCTCCCTCTCTCTCTGCCCCTCCCCCGTTCATGCTCTGTCTCTCTCTGTCCCAAAAAAATAAATAAAAAACGTTGAAAAAAAAAATTAAAAAAAAAAAAAAAAAAGAACCGACGGACAAATGATTAGAATTAAGACTTAACATGATAATTGGATATAAAAATCAATGTATAGAACCCAACTGCTTTTCTATACACTAGCAACAAACAAAAAACTAAAGTTTGGAAACAGCATCATTTAGAAGAGCATGAAAAAACTACAGGTAGATAGAAATAAACTTAATAAAAGATCTGCAAGACCACTATGGAGAAAATGATAAATAGTTATTAAAAGACATTAAAGAAAACTGGAAAAAAATTGAGAGATATAAGCCATCTTCAAAACGGGAAGGTTATCTACTGTTCAGTAGAGCAATTCTCCAAATTATCTGCAGATTCCAACTTAATTAATTATAAATCCAAAAGTAAGTGGGGCGCCTGGGTGGCTCAGTCGGTTGAGCATCCGACTTCGGCTCAGGTCACGATCTTGCGGTCTGTGGGTTCGAGCCCCGCGTCGGGCTCTGTGCCGACGGCTCGGAGCCCGGAGCCCGCTTCGGATTCCGTGTCTCCCTCTCTCTCTGCCCCTCCCCTGCTCAGGCTCTGTCTCTCTCTGTCTCTCAACCATAGATAAACGTTAAAAAAAATTTTTTTAAATAAAAAATAAATCCAAAAGTCATTAATTATACATTCAATCAATTCAACTCCCAGCAAGTTTCTGGAGAACATAACTCGGAGACTGAAATGGAGTTGCAGAGGTTCAAACAACAGCCAAAACGGGCTTGAAGAGCATAGTGGGGGGAATACCCAGACGGTACTGACTGATTATAAAGTTAATGAAGAAGCTGTGGGGTACGGAGCAGGGACAGAAGAATAAGGAAACGCAAAGAACAGCGGAGGCCCATGAAAAAACAAGTTTGTACGGGGAAAGAGGAAGTCATACAGAAAACACAAAGAACCTAATGGCTGAGGACCTGGGGGTCTGGAGCTAGAACGGCTTGGTTTGAACTCTGGCCCTGTGACAGGCCACCTACGTCACATGCAGCAAGCTACTTAACCTTTGTCTTTCTTTCTTTTTTTTCATTTTTTGAATGTTTATTTATTTTTGAAGGAGAGACAGACCGTGAGCAGGGGAGGAGCCGAGAGAAAGGGAGACCCAGAATCCAAAGCGGGCTCCAGGCTCCGAGCCGTCAGCACAGAGCCCGACGCGGGGCTCGAACCCACAGACCGCGAGATCGTGACCTGAGCCGAAGTCGGACGCCCAACCCACCGAGCCACCCAGGCGTCCTCTGTGTTCCTGTTTCTTATCTAAAAAATGGGGATAAAGGCAGGATCTGTTTCCAGGGGTACCGTAAGGATGAAATGTTATCTTCTGCCGGGAACGCTGTTTGGCCCACGGTAAGCCCTTGGTAAGTGTTCACCATGACCACCATCATCATCGGCCAAGGGGAAAAGAACAGACCGTTCAATAAAAAATGCTAGAAGAGGGGCACCTGGCTGGCTCAGCTGGTGGGTCGTGCGACTTTTGATCTCAGGGTTGTGAGCTCGAGCCCCACGTTGGGTGTAGAGATTACTTAAAAATAAAATCTTAAAAAAAACAATGGTGCTGGGATGATTGAATATCTATTGGAAAAAAACGAAATCAAATCTTTCTTTCTTTCTTTTTACAACTGGAGCCCCACTTTTTAAACCTCTATTTCTGACAATATACAAAAACTAGTTCAAGATAGACTAAGGATCTAAAAATGCAAAAGGGAAGACCGTAAAGGAAAAAAACTTATAAACTTGACTGTATAAAAACTAAAAACTTTTGGTCACTAAAAGGTAAGTGAAACCATAAAAGGTAAACTAGGAGGTTTTACAACACACATGGCCAACAGAGGATTTAGTACCTACAACATAGAAAGAATGCCTTCAAACTCGTTTCTTTCAAACATGAACTAACTCAATAGGAAAAGAGACAAAGATAAGAATTTTAAACAGGAAGTGATAGTTAGCCTTATTAGTAACCGGAAGGCACATTAAACTACAAAGAAGGGCGCTTGGGTGGCTCAGTGGGTGGAGCATCTGACTCTTGATTTCGGCTCAGGTCACGATCCCAAGGGCAGGGGATTGAGCCCCGCATCGGGCTCCATGTCGAGTGTAGAGCCTGCTTAGGATTCTCTCCCTCTCTCCCTCTCCGCCCCTCTCCTCCACTCGCACCCTCTCTGAAAACAAAGCAAAACAACAACAACAAAAAACTACAATGAGATACCATTTCACACCCACCAGTGGCAAAAATTTAGCCAGAAAACTTACCCAGTGTTCACAACGCACCGCAATGAGAAGGGTCATACTCCACCGGAGACCTTGGAAAACAAATTAGCTCTGCCGAGTAAAGGTGAACTTGTGCCTCTGCCTAACCTAGGTACTCCTCCTCTCTCTATATATATTAAGGTCGAGGAACGAGACAGTAAACTCTTGCTGATTCGCCCAAAGACACATGAGTAAGAATGTAGACCACAGCGTAATCATAGCAAAATACTGGAAACAACTCAATTGCCTATCTCATTCCATTTCTTTTTTTTTTAATTTTTTTTTCAACGTTTATTTATTTTTGGGACAGAGAGAGACAGAGCATGAACGGGGGAGGGGCAGAGAGAGAGGGAGACACGGAATCGGAAACAGGCTCCAGGCTCTGAGCCATCAGCCCAGAGCCCGACGCGGGGCTCGAACTCACGGACCGCGAGATCGTGACCTGGCTGAAGTCGGACGCTTAACCGACTGCGCCACCCAGGCACCCCTCCTTCCATTTCTATAAAGTCTCCAAACAGGCAAAACCAAACAATAGAGTTTACTAATGCAATCAAAGTGACGACAAAAAAAAAAAAAAAAAACCTATAAAGAAAAACAAGGGAATCTAGTTTAATACAAAACTCTGGGTATTATTTAATTAGGGAGAAGGATGTAATCAGAGTAAGGCCACAGGGAGCTTCTGGAGCAGAATAATGTTCTGTATCTTTACCTGGGGGAATGTAAGGGGTATTCATTTTACTGCGATTTTTTTTTTTTAATTTTAATGTTTATTTATTTTTGAGAGAGAGACAGATACAGCATGAGAAGGGGAGGGGCAGAGAGAGAGGGAGACACAGAATCTGAAACAGACTCCAGGCTCCGAGCCGTCAGCACAGAGCCCAACGCGGGGCTCGAACCCACGAACCGTGAGATCGTGACTTGAGCTGAAGTCAGATGCTTAACCCACTGAGCCACCCAGGCACCCCTACTGCTATTTTTGTCTGTGTCATTCTATGCATACACGTTTCCATACGTTCTTTGGTAATATGCCATAATTAACACTCAGTTGTTAGTTTGTAATTGGGTTGGTATGAAAACCTTCGGTGTAAGAGAAACTTAAGACCACGGGAGCCTCTGCCGACTGGAGATCAAAAACGAAGCTGAAACATTTGTGAAAGCAAAAATGAACTCAATAGGAAAATCTATTACATAAAGTATTGAACTATTACTTTTTCCTTGATTGATGGACTTCCTATTTTGCTCCTATATAAAGTACAAAACGTTCCTCAGAAAATGGGCCTCGCGGGGCGCCTGAGTGGCGCAGTCGGTTAAGCGTCCGACTTCAGCCAGGTCACGATCTCGCGGTCCGTGAGTTCGAGCCCCGCGTCGGGCTCTGGGCTGACGGCTCAGAGCCTGGAGCCTGTTTCCGATTCTGTGTCTCCCTCTCTCTCTGCCCCTCCCCCGTTCATGCTCTGTCTCTCTCTGTCCCCCCCAAAAAAATAAATAAACGTTGAAAAGAAAAAAAAATTAAAAAAAAAAAAAAAGAAAGAAAATGGGCCTCGCTTAATACCCAAGTATGGATTGATTATGGATTGTTAAAGACTTCACACTTGGGGCAAAAACTTTTTCAAAAAATTCCAGGACTATTACTGTCCGAAGCCAAAAATATGTGTCACAAATCACCGCAGAAATATAGCAGATACTTTCCCTCAGGTAAAATGTTTACGCAGGTTAAGAGAACACAAAATACGACGGTAAGCAACAATCACACTTATCCAGTCATTCATCCAACAATATTTTACTGAGCACCTAGTATGTGTCAAACCCTAGTCTAGGAACTAAGAACACAGCACGAAACAAAAGACAGGAATTTATTCTCACGGAGCTTACCTACCAGATCTTTGCTGTACAAAGCGATAAAGAAATTTCAGAAAGATCAGTTTATGTTCCCATGAGAAGAACTACTAGGTCTTCAGATAGGAAGGCTTTTAAAGCCCACTCATACCTGCGACCAGAGGCGACAGTCAAAATATTTAACAATTATTAACAGACTCCCCATCCAATCAGAACAGAGACCAGCTGTGCTGGGGAGGCATCCGGGCTGGAAAATACCTTGCCTGCCAGAACCCACTATTACCGTTTGTAAACCAAAAACCAACCAACAAAAAAGGAGAGAAGAGAGCGTTGTTTGTTTGATAAGCAACTTGCTTTATTTATACATTTCCTTTCATATTTGGGAAATGAACCTTTGCAGGAATGGTCATTAGCTTTTGGAATTTCCTCTTGTAACCCTTCTCTCTTTTTGAAAATCTCTTATTTAGATATTTTTTAAAATAATCTCTACCGCCCGCCCCCCCGCCACGTGGGGCTCGAACTCGCAACCCCAAGATCAAGAGTCACATGCTTTACTGACTGAGCCAGCCAGGCACCCTTGTAACCTTTCTCGTCTTAAACTTTATGCATTTATTTATTAGAAACTTTGTATTTTGGGGCGCCTGGGTGGCTCAGTCGGTTGAACGTCCGGCTTCGGCTCAGGTCATGATCCCACGGTTCATGGGTTCAAGCCCCGCATCAGGCCCTGTGCTGACAGCTCGGAGCCTGGAACCTGCTTCTGATTCTGCGTCTCCCCCTCTCTCTGCCCCTCCCCTGCTCATGCTCTGTGTCTCTCTACCTCTCTCTCTCTCTCAGAAATAAACATAAAAAAAAAACCCGTTTTTTAAAGAAACTTTGTATTTACCTTAGATTTTTGCATAAGCCCTTCATATAATCAAGACTGTCATCCTAATTCTGTCATATTTGGTATAAATGTTGTTCCTAGTTTGATTAATTTTAAGTACACAAAGCGCTGGGGAGGACAAGCGCGAGCAACAGAAAATTATCTGTCTCGCTCTTACGGAGCTAGTGAAGAGGTCATTTACGAAAAGCACACACTCACACGAAACTTTACATATATAAGATAATAATTTTTTTTTCTTCTAATCATTCCATTAGGAGCTCTCAAGTTCCCAAGATCGGGTGCAAAAATGTTGAAAAAAAAAAAATAATAATTCTGGTACAGGCTACCTTCCCTAAGCTGTTGCCAAAAAATGTGAGATAATTAAATGTTTAGTTACCTATAATCCGAGTGCAAGTGTTTCGCTCTCATTAATTACACACAGTAGTGAGGTCTCCTGACAGCCAGAAGCTATTCAAGATGTAAAAGTCACCATGAATAGATATTTCCAAAAAAAAACCCCTCTATTTGGCTGTATTTGGGAGTGGTTGTAAATTATTTCAGCTTAAAAAAGAAATGATTTCAGTTTCATCTTATTTCAATGTTTTGAGCTATTTCTGCGTTACAGATTTATTTTGGGCAAACACTCATGTAAGCACCACACGCAGCATTCTATGCTTTGCAAACAACCCAAAACGACGGGGCGCCTGGGTGGCTCAGCCCATTGGGCGTCCGACTCTTGATTTCTGCTCCAGTTATGACCTCACGGTTGGCAAGATCGAGTCCCGAGTCAGGCCCTGCGCTGACAGTGCAGGCACTGCTCGGGATTCTCTCTCCCCACCCTTCCCCCCATCTCAAAATAAATAAGTAAACTTAAAACCAAAACGAGTAGGGGCGCCTGGGTGGCTTGGTCGGTTAAGCGTCCGACTTCAGCCAGGTCACGATCTCGCGGTCCGTGAGTTCGAGCCCCGCGTCGGGCTCTGGGCTGATGGCTCAGAGCCTGGAGCCTGTTTCCGATTCTGTGTCTCCCTCTCTCTGCCCCTCCCCCATTCATGCTCTGTCTCTCTCTGTCCCCAAAATAAATAAACGTTGAAAAAAAAAATTAAAAAAAAAAACAACAACGAGTAAACCGAACACGTACAGCAGCGCGGGTCACACTAGGCACTTTTCCGCAGGGTGGCGGGGGGGGGGCCAGAGCATGAGGCCCAAGGGTCAGACTGCCCGGCTCCAGCCAACACTCTCACCCCACCAGCCACGAGAAGTCACTTTGTTCGCTTCTGTGTTAGTTTCCTAACCCAGAAGTGAAAACAGTAAATAATACCACGTTCAATGCCACTGAACTATACAAAATTGTCAAAATGCCAAATTTTGTATTTTACCACTATTAAAAAAAAAAAAAAGTTTTGGGGGAAAAAGAAGAATATTGATAGAAGTCAGGAAGATCACCTTGGCCAGACCACCTAGGGCCACGCCGACCGTTAAAAGGAATTTGGGAATCAGCCGGAAGTCACTGACATTCTTTGAGAACAGTGACTCTCCGTGTTCATTTTCACCCCTTCAGTGTCGACTTTTCATAAAGACTGGAAGGCTAAACACTACGCTTCTCAGGCTCCCTTGCACTTAGGGATCCGGGTTTGGGTTTCTTGAGCAAGGTGGACTCTCACGAGATCTCGAAAACAAACGTGAGGCAGGGGAAAAAATAATAATAATAATAACGGCACCAACTTGGTAGAGCTGTTGGAACGTATAACATGAGTCGATCTCCTGTAAGTGCTGAAAACTGGCACCAAGTACGTAAATAGCTAAGCAATAGCTTACTGACAAATTAAACACCATAGCAATATCGTAACAGGTCAAACCGTTAACATCCATGTCCTAAAAGAGCAGGGAAACCCGTCTTTAACACTAGACCCCATTTCCCCTTTCAGCACATCAGTCAGTCATGGTCTGAGCTAGTGACCACTCCCACGCTAATGGTGGGGACAGGACCATGACCCTGAAAAACAGTATCCCAGGGATTTTTGGCAGGACTATCGGAAACCCCTAATTCAGAGGGAAAGTGCCCATCTTTCTCCAAAACATTACACGTACGCAAACGAGTTTATTGGTCTGGGATGTGATGGCCATTCAAGGTAATCTACCAGGCCAACAACAGAACAGGCTCCATCTTTGGGCAGGGCCAATTAACGATTTAATTCCAGTGTATCTCGTTGTGTTGGCAACATCAATCCGGCTAGTCTCTTCTCCCTCTTTTGCAAAGATTGGGGAAGGTTCATTTGAAACAGACGTCATCTATGCTGAGTTCCCAGGCTCCTGAGTGTAGATACCCAGGTCGTGGATAATGAAAATATTGGCTACCGGGCACCTGGGTGGCTCAGCTGGCTAAGAGAATAATGGCTACCACTTCCGGTGTCCTCACCTGCCCGAGCCCAGTTATTCACTGGAAGAGGTAAGATTTGAACTCACAGTTCCGGAGTCAGTGAGTCTGTGTGCTTAACTGTTACTCTAGACCGTTTGCTCAAGATGATCCTTGCTTTTTGGGGCACCTGGTTGGCTCAGTCGGTTGAGCGTCCAGCTCTCTTCTTTTTTTTTTTAATGTTTTTATTTATTTTTGAGACAGAGAGAGACAGAGCATGGGCAGGGGAGGGGCAGACAAAGAGGGGGACACAGAATCCGAAGCAGGCTCCAGGCTCTGAGCTGTCAGCACAGAGCCCGACGTGGGGCTCGAACTCCCAGACCGGGAGATCATGACCTGAGCTGAAGTCGGACGCTTAACCGACTGAGCCACCTAGGCAACCCCGAGTGTCCAGCTCTTGATTTCGGCTCAGGTCATGATTTCACGGTTCAGGAGTTGGAGCCCCACATCGGACTCTGTGCTGACAGTGCAGAGCCTGCTTGGAATTCTCTCTCTCTCTTTCCCTCTCTCTCTGCCCCTTCCCCACTCACTCATGGATGCTCTCTCTCTCAAAATAAACTAAAACAAAACAAAACAAAACTTTAAAAGGCAGGAAAAAACCCCAATGCAGATTCTTTCAAGTTTAAAATAAAACCCGTAGATCATCTTTTTCCTTTGTAAGAGCTAACAGCTCCAAGGACACAGTCAATGATATGTTGCTTCATGCTCTTGGTGTACTGCCCTCATTTGTTTTTTATTTAATAGGCTTTTTTTTTTTTTCAGGAGTTTCAGGGTTAGAGAAAAACTGGGCATAAAATACAGAGTTCCCATACATGGCCCCTATTTCCCCAACCCCCAGTTTCTGCCATTATTAACACGCGGCATTCACACGACACATTTGTTACAATTGGTAAGCCAATATCGACACATTGTTATTTTTGTGCTGTGTGAATTTGCCAGGGGAAAATGTCAGGCATCCACCATGACAATATCATAGGGAAGCGTTGCATTGCCCTAAGAATCCTCTGGGCTTCCTCTCTTTATCCTTTCCTCCCTCTTAACCCCTGGCAACCACTGATCTTTCTACTGTCTGCCCAGTTTTGCTTTTTCCAGAATGTCATAGAGTTGGAATCAGATAGCATGTAAACTTTTCAGACGGCTCTCTCACTTTGCAATATGCATTTAAAGTTCCCCCGTGTCTTTTTTGTGGCTTAATAGCTCATTTCTTTAATTGCCTGAATAACAGATGGCATTTAAGGGCATTCGGTTGCTTCTGAGTTTGGGCAATTATAAAATAAAGCCACTAGAGGGGCGCCCGGGTGACTCCGTCGGTTGAGCGTCCGACTTCCGCTCGGGTCATGATCTCACGGCTCGTGAGTTCAAGCCCTGCGTCGGGCTCTGTGCTGACGGCTGGGGGCCTAGAGCCTGCTTGGGATTCTGTGTCTCCCTCTCTCTCTGCCCCTCCCCTGCTCACACTCTGTCTCTCTATCAAAAATAAATAAAAACATTAAATAAATAAATAAATAAATAAATAAATAAATAAAGCTGCTATATAAACATCCAAGGGCTGTTTGTCTCTGGGTTTTTGTTTTTGTTTTTTTTTTATCTCTGGGGTTATTCTCTTTATTTTTTTTTTTTTTAAGTGACATTGATAACAAAACAATTACAGAGCTATTTTTAAGGCCCACTGACTACACAGAAAAGTCAGGATTTCCTCAAATCAAGTGAACTTTCTCTTGGACGGTTCCCACTGCCCTATCAGGCATTTATGAGAAACGCTAAGGAACAAAAAGGACACGGGGCCTCTGTTTGAGAATGATGAATAATTTAATTGTAGGCATGCCTGTGTAATTTTTTTTTCTTTTTCCAGGCTGGATCGGTAAAGATAGCATAAATTAGCAAGACACTACTGACTTCTCTGGGGAAGCCTCTTGAGATGCCCTGGACTTCGCTTTCTCCTGATGACGGGTCTTAACATTATGTACTTGCTCTCCTCGCATTGATCCCAGTATAAACCCACATTTGTCTGGGTAGTTATCTGCTTAGTAAGTTCTATGAAGGCAGCCCCCTCTGTCTCTGTGCTCACTCTGGTATTCCCCCAGGACATAACAGAAAGAATAAGTATATTGGCAAAAGTACTATTTTCTTTTTTTTAATTTTTTTTAACATTTATTCATTTTTGAAAGAGAGAGAGAGAGAGAGAGAGCGCGCAAATGGGGAAGGGGCAGAGAGGGAGACACAGAATTCGAGGCAGGCTCCAGGCTCCAAGCGGTCAGCACAGAGCCCGACGCGGGGCTCGAACTCACAGACCGCGAGATCATGACCTGAGCCGAAGTTGGACGTCAACCGACTGAGCCACCCGGGCGCCCCAAAAATACTATTTTCATATTATCTAAAGAGCCAGTGTTAGTGCGAAATTTTTTTTTAACGTTTATTTAGAGAGGTGGGGGAAGGGCAGAGAGAGGAGTGAGAGAGAGTCCCTAGCGGGGTCCACGTTGTCTGTGCAGAGCCCAACACAGAGCTCCATGTGACCAACCATGAGCCGAAATCGAGAGTCAGACATCTAACCCACCGAGACCACCCAGGAGCCCCGAGAAATTTCTTAAACGTATAGGTTCGCTGTAATTCTCATTACCTCAAAGTTTTATTTTTAGATCCGACTCACAGCAGGCAGAGAATATCTGGATTATTTTAAATGCAGTCAAAAGAGTCCACCGTTATATATAGTTACTTACCTCTTACTAAAAATAAGTCTATATGGATACAGTAGCTGTATCCATGTGTACATGTAATACATGTATACAGTGGGATAGTTAGCCAGGGGAAAGAAGGAAATCCTGACATTTGCAATAGCATGAATGGGCCCCGAGGCATCACCCAAAGTGAAATAAGTCAGAGAGAGACAAATATCGTATGATCTCACTTATATGTGGAATCTAAAACAGCTGAACTCACAGAAACAGAGGAGAGTGATGCTACCGGGGCAAACGGGAAGATACCGGTCAAAGAGTACAAACTTCTAGTTACAAGGTGAATACGTGCGGAAGATCTAACGTACAGCTCGGGCGATTACAGGTAATAATACCGTGTTATAGACTTGAGGGTTGCCCACAGAGTAGATTTTAAATGTTCCCACCGCAAAAAGGAAACGGTAATCGTGTGACACGTTGGAGGTGTTAGCTAACTCCGCCGTGGTGATCATTTTGCATCATATAAGCGTATCAACGTGGTACGCCTTAAACTTACACAATGTTCATGTCAGTTACGTCTCGACGCAGCTGGAGGAAAAGACGAGAACGTAGCTCCATTGTACGAAGAGAATTTCTACAAACTCTGAAAATTCTGACCCCTGAAAACCTGAAGTGGGGACTTTATGCCAAGCGAGTAAACATCACCTTTCGCTGGCTAGAAGCAGTAAAACAATACATCAAAAAAGATAATCAAACCAGCATATTTTTTCCCCTCAGATAAAAAGCCAATGTAAACCAGTCAAGATAGGGTTTGTTTTTGGGGGGTTTTGTTTGTTTGTTTTTTGGATTAAGCTGGCAATTAGAATGCACTGGTTCCATAAAGAGTCTTTATGGGTTTAAGAGTGGTTTCTTTTTTTTTTTGGGGGGGGGGGGTGAAAGATACCTCCAAGGAGAGATTCAGGAAAATATTTTAGAATATCATTCTTGTAATTAGCCCTAATGTTTATAAAAACCAATGAGTAAAGCTCCAAGCAGATCATCCCGGCTGCTCCATGTGGAGCCAGAATCTGCCACGTAACTTCAAATTTGGCAATAATTAACTGGAAAGAAACCAACGATTGTTTGGTTTGTTTGTTTTGTTGTTTGCTTAGGTTTTCAGAGCAATAGCTGGCCAGGGAGAAACCTCAAGCGTTTCAAGTGGTCAAATGCACAATGTTGATTCTATCTATCTAAACACTAGACGATTTTAACAAGCCTCCGCTAAATTAAAAGCGGAAAAAAAAAAAAAAGGCTACAGAACCGAAAAGTAACCACTACAAGCCCCCTTTAGAGTTGGAACGCTAAGAAGGAAATTTCCGTTGGCTCTCCAAAGCCCAGCATGATACAAACGGCATCGTCAGCAGGGACTCTACCTGGGAGACCCCATGACAGAGGCTTTATTTCCACATCTGCAATGTCCATGAACATGGGCTTTCTCATTTAATCAGGCTGCCTCTAACTTCTCTTGTGACAGCCATCGTTCTGTTTTGTTTTTTCTTTTTGGCTTATTAAATGTTGTCTATTTGAGACCGACAGTGCAATTGTAACTTTAAAACTGCCATTTCTGGGGGCGCCTGGGTGGCTCAGTCAGTTAAGCGTCCGACTTTGGCTCAGGTCACGATCTCACGGTTTGTGGGTTCGAGCCCCATGTCGGGCTCTGTGCTGACAGCTCGGAGCCTGGAGCCTGCTTCGGATCCTGTGTCTTCCCCTCTCTCTGCCCCTTCCCCGCTCACGCCCTGTCTCCCTATCTCTCTCTCAAAAATAAATACACAGGGGCGCCTGGGTGGCTCAGTCGGTTAAGCATCCGACTTCGGCTCAGGTCACGATCTCGCGGTCCATGAGTTCGAGCCCCGCATCGGGCTCTGTGCTGACAGCTCAGAGCCCGGAGCCTGCTTCAGATTCTGTGTCTCCCTCTCTGTCTCTGCTCCTCCCCCGTTCATGCTCTCTCTCTGTCTCAAAAATAAATAAAAATTAAAAAAAAAAGATATTAAAAATATTTTTTAAAAAATACACATTAAAAGACTTTTCTTTTAATAAATAAATAAAACTACAATTTCTGTAACACTTAACCTAGGTCACTTCAACATAAAACCAAATGGTCCTAAGAACGGAAGCAGCGATGCCGACATTTGCCGACGGGAACAGTGAATGAATACTCCACGCCAACTCAGCAGAGATGCGGTCCTATTGAAACCTGAAGTTTTTTGCACTCTGCTCTGAATGCCTGCACAGATTCGGGTGGGATGAGTACTCAAGAACGCTGAAAAGCTGCCACTTCCTCAAGTGGCCAGCAGCTTTTAGCCCTTCCTTCCCACCGCGGGAGCAACAGAGAACATAGAATGTGTGCATGCCAGCACAGAGCGAGCCTTAGTTCTAGCACTCTCCATTACTAAGACTAATTAAAATTACTGTTAAGCCAATACACATGGATTCCCACCTCTGCTTTAAAAAAAAAAAAAAATGGGGCGCCTGGGTGGCTCAGTCGGTTGAGCGTCCAACTTTGGCTCAGGTCATGATCTCGCAGTCCGTGAGTTCGAGCCCCGCGTGGGGCTCTGTGCTGACGGCTCAGAGCCTGGAGCCTATTTCAGATTCTGTGTCTCCCTCACTCTCTGCCCCTTCCCTGCTCACGCTCTGTCTCTGCTCTGTCTCTCTCTCAAAAATGAATAAACACTAAAAAAATTTAAAAAACAAACTTAAGACTTCTCTGAAACAATGTCAAATTGCTGGCTATTTTTTCATACGCCTGATAAAAGATCACATAAAACTGGTCATTCAGAACAGATGGGTTTTTAGGTCACGAAAAATTATCACAGCAATTTCTAGAAATGTCACCCCTATTAAACTTAAGGACAGGTATTAAGTCTTCGTATCTAGCCCCCACGGCAGCCAGCTCACGGCCTCGCACAAAATGTGTTTGTGGAAGTGAGTTGCAACACGGGTAACCGAATGATGTTTATAGCCAATCTGACCCGAGTGGCTTTTAAAAAGAACTAAATACTCATTTTCGGTCACACACTGTAATCACAGGAAGGTGTAAAACACCCAACCTCGATCACTCAACTCTCAGTTTCTCTTCTACCTGGGCCCACACCTTCCACGAGCGCACAGAAAACTACCATCAGCCAGATGGACTGAAAGCCACTAAGTACTGGTTTGGGTAGACAGCTTCACAACCGATTGGCGGAAAATTAATTTGCAGAGAGCACAATTCCCAATTAATTCTCCGAGCCCGGTTTAATGGGGTGGGTGTAATTTTAAATAGCACCTAATACACTCTTACAACCTGTTTTGCAACAAGGTTATTTAGACAGTCGGTAGGGAGACTTCAAACACAACACAGGGATCCTTTAATTACTTGGGAGAACATTTACAGAACCCTTCTGAAGAGTTACAGGTCAATGGTTTCGCACGGCATTTACAAACAGCGTTTACATTTCCAAAAACCAGTGAGCCTCCCAAATCGCTTCTTTGCCATCATAAAGAATAACTAAGACGCCCAGGACCGATCTGCGTTGTGTCTTTTTCTCTTCCTGAAATTGAGGCGAAATTCACATAATGGAAAATGAACGGTTTGAGACGATTCTGTGCCACTTTGTACATTCACAGAGCTGTGCAACTACTCCTTCTACCTAGATCCAAAGTATTCCCGTCGCCCTAAAGTGAAAACCTCTACCCACTGAGCACTCACTCCCTGCTTCTCCCTCCCCCAGCCCCGTCAAACACCAACCTGTTTTCCGTCACTGCGGATTCACTTATTCTGGATTTTTTATGTAAATAGAATCACGGAACACGCGACCTTTTGTGTGTCTGGGTTCTCTCATTGAGCTTCGTGTCTTGAAGGTACATCCAAGCCCCGGATGGAACCGATTCCTCTCCCTGACTGTATGATATTTCACTGTGTGGGTATACCACATTTTGTTCGTTGGTTCATCCATCCGTGGACATCTGGGTTGTCGCCACCTTTTTGTTACTGTGAACAGTGCTGCCGTGAACGCTCCTGGACCGTGTTTATTAGAACATCTATCTTCGGGGCGCCTGGGTGGCGCAGTCGGTTAAGCGTCCGACTTCAGCCAGGTCACGATCTCGCGGTCCGGGAGTTCGAGCCCCGCGTCGGGCTCTGGGCTGATGGCTCAGAGCCTGGAGCCTGTTTCCGATTCTGTGTCTCCCTCTCTCTCTGCCCCTCCCCCGTTCATGTTCTGTCTCTCTCTGTCCCAAAAATAAATAAAAAAAATGTTGAAAAAAAAATAAAAAAAAAAAGAACATCTATCTTCAATTCTTTTGAGTTTATACCCAGGCACAGAATTGCTGGATCACGTGGTAATTCTATGTTTAAGGTTTTTTTTTTTTTTTGAATTTTTTTCAATGTTTCTTTTTGAAAGATGGAGACAGAGCATGAGTGGGGGAGGGGCAGAGAGAGAGAGAGAGAGAGAGACAGAGAGAGAGAGAATCGGAAGCGGGCTCCAGGCTCTGAGCGGTCAGCACAGAGCCCGACGTGGGGCTCGAACCCACGAACCGCGAGATCGTGACCTGAGCCGAAGTCGTAAGATTAACCAACGGAACCCCCAGGCGCCCCTATGTGTAACTCTTCGGAGGACCACCAGATGGCTTTCGGCAGTGCATAAGCCATCTTCTGTTTCTTTTTTTTTTTTTTTAATTTTTTTTTAACATTTATTTATTTTTGAGACAGAGAGAGACAGAGCATGAACGGGGGAGGGGCAGAGAGAGAGGGAGACACAGAATCTAAAACAGGCTCTAGGCTCTGAGCCATCAGCACAGAGCCCGACGCGGGGCTTGAACTCATGGACCGCGAGCGAGATCATGACCTGAGCCGAAGTCGGCTGCTTAACCGACTGAGCCACCCAGGCGCCCCAGCCATCTTCCGTTTCTACCAGCAGAGTACGAGGGGTCCAATGTCTCCTCCACATCCTCTCTCACACTTGTAATCACCCACTTTCTTGGGTATAGTCATTCCAGTCCGTGTGACAGCAGTATCTTGTCGTGGTTCTGATTTGGATTTCCCCGGTGACTAATGACGTTGAGCGTCTTCTCGTGTGATCATTGGCCGTAAGTATTGCCTCCCTGGAGAGCCCATGTCCTCTTATCCCTCTCTTCTGTGACGGTAAATATAAATGACTTTAATCTTTGCTATTGCTTTTTAAAAAGTGACCCCTCCCTCCACTTTTCAAAGTAGGGCCCATAGACAGCCCACGGAGGGCTGTTGTGTATGGATATTAAATAACATGGAAGGAATGTCCTGCCTTTACTGTGAAGAGTACGGCTTGGGGCGCCCGGATGGCTCACGCAGTTAAGGGTCCCACTCTTGACTTCGGCTGAGGTCATGATCTCACCGTTCATGAGATCAAGTCCCGCATTGGGCTCTGTGCTGACAGTGCGGAGCCTGCTTGGGATTCTCTCTCTCCTTCTCTCTCTGCCCCCCCCCCCCCCCCGCCACTCACTGGCTCTTTCTCTCAAAATACATGCATACATAAAAAAAAAAAAAAAGAGTACTGCTTGGTATACTCATCCGGCCTCTTTTACATAATGACAACTAAGAAATGCACACATTTACTAAGAGTTTACCAAGCTTCGGGGCTAAAAGCATAGAACAACATACTTTGTTTTGATATCCTCAAGAAATAAAACCGTCAGACAAATGGCAGCAC
This sequence comes from Felis catus, assembly GCF_018350175.1. Lineage (NCBI taxonomy): Eukaryota > Metazoa > Chordata > Mammalia > Carnivora > Felidae > Felis > Felis catus. The sequence continues at coordinate 88,089,546 of NC_058380.1, forward strand.
TGTTCTTTTTATATAAAGAATAAACTCAGTTTTTAGAAATATAACGGCTGGTATACACCAAGGTATAGAGTTAGAAGCTACTGTCTTAGGAGGTTTTTTTTGTTGTTTTTTTTCCAGTAAAGGTAGGGCAAACAAAGGACATCAGTTTGGTGATCAGTCCAAATTTAGAAAGGTACGGTGTTAAAAGAGACCAGCTCTTGAGAGCCTGGCTGGCTCTGTAGGTAAAGCGTGCAACTCTTGATCTTGGGGTCCTGAGTTTGAGCCCCATGCTGGGTGCAGATATTACTTTAAAAAATAAATAAACTTAATTTTTTTTTAACGTTTATTTATTTTTGAGACAGAGAGAGACAGAGCATGAACAGGGGAGGGGTAGAGAGAGAGGGAGACACAGAATCTGAAACAGGCTCCAGGCTCTGAGCTGTCAGCACAGAGCCCGACGCGGGGTTCGAACTCACGGACTGTGAGATCACGACCTGAGCCGAAGTCGGACGCTTAACCGACCGAGCCACCCAGGTGCCCCCCAAAATAAATAAACTTAAAAAAAGAGAGTGCGGGGGTGCCTGAGTGGCTCACTCGGCTCAGCATCTGTCTTCAGCTCAGGTCACGATCTCGCAGTTCCTGAGTTCAAGCCCTGCATCAGGCTCTGTGCTGACAGCTCGGAGCCTGGAGCCTGCTTCGGATTCTGTGTCTCTCTCTCTCTCTGCCCCTCCCCTGCTTGCACTCTATCTCTCTCAAAAATAAACATTAAAAAAAAATTTTTTTTTAAGAAGGAGAGAGAGAGACAAGCTCTTACCTAAGTCTGTTTGCTTTTTGATAAAACACTCCTGGAGATTAGATTTAATCTAGCCTCTCTTTTCTGAGTTATTACCATGCCAGGACCTAAGATGAGGTCATTTCGCATTAGCCCTTGAGCAGCCGACTTGCTTATTAAACCACATTCACATCCCACTCATCACCAGCTAATGGAAAACGAATAGAGGACTCCAAGAGTTTACAGAAAAGAAGACGGTTCTTAAAACTTTGAAAAGATACGTGAGAATGAAAACCACACAGAAGCCATCACTTTTTAGCCACTGATTAGCAGATAGCAAACTGTTTGGCCACACAGTGTCGGGGAGGATGTAGGACTGTAGGGCTCTCAGACACGCTGGAAAGCACACAGACTGTTTTTGGGCCTCTTCGGAGGGTGGTTCGGAGGTACCTATCCAGGTTCCTGGTATCTATCCTCCAAACATATGCAAACAACAAAGGAGACTCTTAATCTGTACTATTTTTAAAAACTTTTTAACGTTTATTTATTTTGAGAGAGAGACAGAGAGAGAGAACAGGGGAGGGACAGAGAGAGGGAGACACAGAATCAGAAGCAGGCTCCAGGCTCCGAGCTGTCAGCACAGAGCCCGACACGGGACTCGAACCCACAAACTGTGAGATCATGACCTGAGCTGAAGTCTGATGCCCAACGGACTGAGCCACCCAGGCACCCCCGCACCCTCCTTTTGGAGCTTGAAGTCACGACCCTGAGATCAAGACCTGAGCCAAGATCAAGAACCAGACTCTCAACCGACTGAGCCACCCAGGTGCCCCTGTCTTATTTTTAATATGGAAATATATTGCAAACAATCTAAACAACCATCACAAGTTTCAATATACCCACACAATAGAATGGTATATAAGCATTAATTAAGAATTGATACTTTGGGGGCGCCTGGTTGGCTGCCTCAATCAGTAAAGTAGGAGACTCTTGATCTCGGAATCATGAGTTCAAGCCCCACGTTGGGGGTAGAGATTACTTAAAAAAAAAAAAATTAAAAAAAAATTAACAGTTACATTAAGAAGAATGAGGCGGCTAAGGGAAAGAGAACACCAAGAGAGTATAAGTGATAAAAAGAAAATACCAAAAATGTGAAGGCCATGCTGCCACTCCTATGGGGGGGGGGGGGAGCTTTTATTTGCCAACACTCGAGAGCTCTCTAGAAGAATCCACACGAACCTAGTTAACCAGTGGTTGCCTCCAGGGAAGGGAAGGGGTGACTGGGAGAAATACATACCAGGAGCCCAAGTTGTTTATTCCAAAATACACAAACAAATAAGAAATAAATCACAGCTTTTGAGATCACTTTTCCCCAGTTATGCATCTTTAACGGAGTTCCTTTAAGCGTGTAACTATAGGAAAGAGGTCACTGAAAGGAAACTGCCTACAAGTGGGGTTCATGGAAGGAGGGGAGGGGTCGGGGAGCTCCCTGGGGCAGGAGGGTTTCCTGGTGGAGGGCAAAGCTAGGGCAAAGCGGTGCAGAGCTGAGGCAGAAGCAGGCTGGCTGGTCTGGAGGACAGGAGGGTACAAGAGGCTGGAAGCACAGTGTGCCAGGGATTCTAAATTTAGCCATCACTCTGAGCAGTTCCGGCCCGGCTGGGTTTGCACTCAGGTCTGAGACTCACCCAGTCCCTATTAGGAATCCAGGTTCCTAAGCTGTCCATAGGATCCGAAGGACGGGCTATTTTTTTATTTAGCATTTTACCCAGTTTCCCTGAACACAAGCTTCAATCCACATCAGCAAATCCTACATTCCCCCCTAGGCTCTGTCTTTTCTCCTTTGCTTTCTTTATTTTTACTCCATAGGAGATTGCCTGGTCCCTAGGACTGGCCCACAGCTCAAAGACTGCCAAGGAAATAGCGTATATAACAGTCTCCTTGGATCTCTGGTCTCTGCCACACTGAAATACCAAGGTAAGAGTCATCTTCAGGGGCGCCTGGGTCACTCAGTCAGTTAAGCATCCGACTGTGGCTCAGGTCATGATTTCAGAGCTTGTGGGTTCGAGCCCCGTGTCGGGCTCTGTGCTGACAGCTCAGAGCCCGGAGCCTGTTTTGGATTCGGTGTCTCCCTCTCTCTCTGCCCCTCCCCGCCACTCATGCTCTGTCTCTCAAAAAATGAATAAACGTTTAAAAAAAACAAAAAAGCGTCACATTCAGTTTGGCCCACCTTGGTAGTCATTGAACAGCCAGCCAGCACACCCCAAGCAGGTGGCGTGGGTGGAGCCTGTACCTCAAATAAATACTACCTGTTTCCCAACGAACAGACCTTTGTAGAGACCCCCACATATCGGTGACACCCAACTGAACTCTCCTGACACGTCTGCAATTGACTTTTTTTTTTAACTTTTTATTTATTTTTGAGACAGGGAGAGACAGAGCATGAACAGGGGAGGGGCAGAGAGAGGGAGACACAGAATCTGAAACGGGCTCCAGGCTCTGAGCCGTCAGCACAGAGCCCGACGCGGGGCTCGAACTCACAGGCCGCGAGATCGTGACCTGAGCCGAAGTCGGCCGCTTGACCGACTGCGCCACCCAGGCGCCCTGCAATTGACTTTTAAAGTTTTCAGTCTTTTTTAAATAATCAAGGGTAGGGGCGCCTGGGTGGCGCAGTCGGTTAAGCGTCCGACTTCAACCAGGTCACGATCTCGCGGTCCGCGAGTTCGAGCCCCGCATCAGGCTCTGGGCTGATGGCTCAGAGCCTGGAGCCCGTTTCCGATTCTGTGTCTCCCTCTCTCTGCCCCTCCCCCGTTCATGCTCTGTCTCTCTCTGTCCCAAAAATAAATAAACGTTGAAAAAAAAAATTAAAAAAAAAAATAATAATCAAGGGTAATTTCTAGATGGGCTTGGAGTGATCAGAAACAGTCTGTAGCCCAGCCAACTGCTTTCCGAGTCCTCCTGAGTGTTTTCTTCTCCTCTAATTGACTGTTCATGCCACTTTCTCAGACAATTACCGGCGTCCCACATCCAAAGAAATCCCTAAGTGAAGGACAAAAAAGCTATCAGCCTACGTTCTTTTCCATCAGGTGGTTGAGTCTTTCTGATCTGAAGCCTAAAGTCTTTCTGGAATAGTATTATTTAACCTCTTTTATTTCCTTGCCCATCTACCAAAGTGACAACTAAATGAAACAACAAGCCATTCAGGCAAAAAGTTCTGGATGAGCAAAACAGCCCCTGGTCGTTTTTGCCTATGGAGTCACGTCAGAGACAGTCAATCCAAGTCCAGAGTGCCTGACAACTTAAGGAATGTGCTCAATGGTTCTATTCATGTGTCACTTTTTGAATTGTTGAACCTTTTACAAACCTCCTATTAACGTTATTAGCATTTCTTTGAGCTACGTGTGGGAACTACACATAAAACCTCTCAGCAGGGTTTCTAGCCTCGGAAGTGGCTACTCTAGGGTAATTGACACTGACGTGTTCTCCTCTTACTGCGCATCAGTACTCCCAGGACAACTTGTTCCGTGCCCACTGATCCTGGAATCCCGATTACTTGAGAACACCTGAGTTGAAGGGACTTGAGGTCACACAGTGTAGTTTATACCCACCTCACCGATCGCTTCTACGATACGCCTAGTGGGGAAATGCCCGTTCAGTTTCTTCTGGACAAGATGCAGCATATGAATGAAATATCATCATAACCAGCAGCGTGTAAGGTGACTTAGGGAGAGCCAAAGCCAATATAGCTTATTGCGTCAGACGTTTACGGCTCTTAACTATTCATTAACCGATTTGATATTCCCAATGAACTCGTAAAGTAGGCCCTGTGATTACCCCATTTTACAGATGAAGGAACTGAGGTTAGGCGACGTACCCAGAAGAATTACTCAGCTAGTTAGTTTCGGGCTCTGAACCAAGCAGTCTGGCTCCAGACCTGAATTCTTGAACAAATGACACACGGACTAAGTTGTACAAGTCTTGTAAAAATAAAGTAGAGCAATTTTTTTTTTTTTTTAATTTGAGAGAGAGAGAGAGAGGGAGAGAGGGAGAGAGAGAGCATGAGTGGGCGAGAGGGGCAGAGCGGGAGAGAGAGAATCTTTTTTATTTAAAAAAATTTTTTTAATGTTTTTTAAATTTATTTTTGAAGGAGAGAGAGAGAGCATGAGCAGGGAGGAGCAGAGAGAGAGAGGGAGACACAGAATTCGAAGCGGGCTCCAGCCTCTAAGCTGTCAGCACAGAGCCCGATGCGGGGCTCGAACCCACCAACCGTGAGATCATGACCCGAGCCGAAGCCGGATGCTCAACCAACTGAGCCACCCAGGCGTCCCGAGAGAGAGAATCTTAAGCAGGCTCTGCGCTCAGCGCAAAGCTGGACGCAGGGCTCGATCCTACCACCCTGGGATCGTGACCTGAGCCGAAACCAAGAGTCCGACGCCCAGCTGACTGAGCCACCCAGGCACCCTTAAAATAGAGCAGTTTCTAACTAAGAGACCACCTAGCCCAAGCCCCTCACTCAGAGAGCGAAGGCACAGAGTGAATTAGCCGAGACAGAACTAGACCCGTGTCTTCTGCTTTCTTCTGGCAGATTCACTGCCTCCAGAACTCTGACCGTATTTCAAAAGTAAAACTAGGAAAATGTGCACGTTACTTAATATTCCTCAAACAACACCTCTGAAGTGGATCCTCCTGGCTTACACCTCAAAGACGAGATGGATGCTGGGGAGAAAAAAAAAAAAAATGACAGAACTATTTCTTACAAAGGGGCCTGACAATGAAACGTGCTCTTCTGCAGGTGGATGACAGTCAAGGATGAACTGGCATTTCAGAAACAACGACCCTGAATCACCGCGCTCAAAGTGACCACAATCCTGCGACCAGAAGCTTAAAACCCACTGCATATGTAAAGAGTTTCTTTTTTCCTGTAAGTCTTCGCGAGATGCCTTGTCAATTTCCTATTCCATCGCCTTCAGAGAAGAACAGTAGAACAACTTATTTCTTAATGTTTTTATTAATGTTCCTCTGTTTTTCAGTGTCACATTCTAAGGGATTTCTTCAATAAGAAAATGATCTTATTTTCTCTTTAGGGTAGAATAAGAGGGTACATGGCAACCCTCTTGTTGAATAAACAGAGAAGGGGCAGCGTTACTCTTATCTCATATGACATCCAAGGATATTGTTCCAATTATTACTGTTTAAAAAATCACCCCCGGGGCACCCGGGTGGCTCAGTCCGTGGAGCGTCCGACTTCGGCTCAGGTCACGATCTCGCTTTTGGGGAGTTCCAGCCCCGAGACGGGCTCTGTGCTGACAGCTCAGAGCCTGGAGCCTGCTTCAGATTCTGTGTCTCCTCCTCTCTCTGCCCCTCCCCCACTCACGCTTTGTCTCACTCTGTTTCTCAAAAATAAGTACATGTAAAAAAAAAAAAATTTGCTTTAAATCACCCCCGAAACTTAGTGGGAAAGAACCATTTTATTACGGGTCAGCAATCCGACCGTGACAACTTATCTCTGCTTCTCCATGGCTGGAGCCCCAACTGAAAAGGCTTGAAGGCTGTGGGGACTGAACAGCTGGGGACTAGAATCATCTGGAAGGCTTTCACTCCCATGGCTGGCAACTGATTATGAAAGTTAGCTGGGATCTCAGTTGGACTGTCAGCAGGAACCTTCATTCAGTCTCTCCATGTGGACTGTCTGGGCTTTCCCAATAAGGCAGTGCTGTGTTCTAAGAGTAGACATCCCCAAAAAAAGCACGCACTATATTTGTGATCTTGCCACGGAAATCAGAGGGTGTCACTTTCGCCCTACGCCGTTGGTCAAGGCAGTCATCAAGATCTGCCAAGGTTCAAGGGGAAGGGACACAGCCCTCTCCTGCCCCTGCGTGGGAGTCACGCTGTAAGAACACGTACAATTTCAGAGGTTGTTGTGGCAATCTTTGCAAAACAGAGTTGGCCACCATATGAAGTAGGGCTCCCCCCCCCCCCCCGTATTACCAATTTTCAACTATCTCGGAGAAATAGAAAGAGGAAAATTAACCAGGCTCAGGTACAAAAGAGATCTCCGTCAACAAGGTGTGGACTGCATGATTCTGAACATTCCCCACTCATCTCCCAATGTGAGAACAAGCACACAGGTAGCTCCCCAAGAAATAGAGCCAACCCTACTAGACTGTCTGCAACACCCTATTCCAACCACATGTGACATGCGCTGCTCTGGTCAATTACCGAAAGCAGAATGCCCGTCGGTGGCCATTTCTTTGCATTTTTCTCAATTTTGAATCGGTACGTTAGTTTGACTTCTGAGCATATCAAAACTTCAAGATCTGTTAGCCATGCTCTTAGAATAACTTACAAAACCAATCGACCCTTAATAGTCTCCGCTCCCCCCCTCCCCCCTACCTCCGATCTAAGACAAGTTCCACGGAACGGTTCTCAGTAAGGTAAACAGTTCACCAAACAGCACAGCCACTGTCCAAAAGGGCAACGTATTTTGACAGTTTTGCTAAGTGACAGAGTTCTAAAGTTAAATAAGAGTGTTTGGAGGTGTGTGTGGGGGGGTGCCTGGCTGGCTCAGTTGGAGGAGCGTGTGGCTTTTGATCTCCGGGTTGTGAGTTCAAGCCCCATGTCGGGCATAGAGATTACTAAAAAAATAACAATACGTATTTTTTAAAATTTTTTTTTTTTTTTCAACGTTTATTTATTTTTGGGACAGAGAGAGACAGAGCATGAACGGGGGAGGGGCAGAGAGAGAGGGAGACACAGAATCGGAAACAGGCTCCAGGCTCTGAGCCATCAGCCCAGAGCCCGACGTGGGGCTCGAACTCACAGACCGCGAGATCGTGACCTGGCTGAAGTCGGACGCCCAACCGACTGCGCCACCCAGGCGCCCCAACAATACGTATTTTTTAAAAAGAGCACTTGGAGGAATACCACTATAACAAGAGCTCGGAATTTTATCGTTTTAATGCTAGCTTTCCTGATTACCCACGCCTATACTGGGTAATCTGACCCAAACAGACATGGCCCTGTTCCCGGAGCTCCAGACACATATATTGAACGATGTACTTGGCACTAAATGCTTCAAGATCTAAGAGGCATCTTGCAAAAATGTCCAGCACTACACTTTTGTTCTCCTCCTCATCAACCCTAATTCCTCAGTTCCCAGTGTCTCACACTTCATTTTTCTCCATAGCATTTATGATGATCAGATATATTATGCAGAGGGGTGCCTGGCTGGCTCAGTCAGTAGAGCGTGTGACTCTTGATCTCAGGGTTGTGAGTTTGAGCCCCATGTTGGGTGTAGGAATTACTTAAAAATAAAATTTAAAAAAAAAATATATATATATATAGAGAGAGAGAGAGAGAGAGAGGGAGAGGGAGAGAGAGAGGGAATAGAGAGAAAGAGAGAGAGAATCTTAGAATGGTTATGTCTGTAAGTGGGTGCCAGGGTTAGAAAGTAGCTCCAGGGGCGCCTGGGTGGCGCAGTCGGTTAAGCATCCGACTTCAGCCAGGTCACGATCTCGCGGTCCGTGAGTTCGAGCCCCGCGTCAGGCTCTGGGCTGATGGCTCAGAGCCTGGAGCCTGCTTCCGATTCTGTGTCTCCCTCTCTCTCTGCCCATCCCCCGTTCATGCTCTGTCTCTTTCTGTCCCAAAAATAAATAAACGTTGAAAAAAAAATTAAAAAAAAAAAAAAGAAAGTAGCTCCAAATTATGTCTACATTTTACTTTTTTTTTTTTTTAATGTTTTTATTTATTTTTGAAGGAGAGAGAGAGACAGAGCACGAGCAGGGGAGGAGCAGAGAGAGGGAGACACAGAATTTGAAGCAGGCTCCAGGCTCTAAGCTGTCGGCACAGAGCCCGATGCGGGGCTCGAACTCACAAACCGCAAGATCATGACCTGAGCCGAAGTCGGACGCTCAACCGACTGAGCCACCCAGGCGCCCCTACGTTTTACATTTCTTATAAAGAATAAAAACCAGGCATGTGGCTCAGTTGGTTAAGCATCCGACTCTTGATTGTGGTTCAGGTCAGGATCTCAGGGACAGTGGGATCGAGCCCCACAGGGGGCTCTGTGCTGACAGCATGGAGCCTGCTTGGGATTCTCTCTCTCCCTCTCTTTATGCCTCTCCCCCATGAGGGCGCATGCTGCACACACTCTCTCTCTCTCTCAAAATAAATAAATACATAACAGAAAAATCAAAACTGAGGGGTGCCGGACTGCTTCAAGGGGAAAAGCACACAACTCTTGATCTTGGGGTCATAACCCCCCCATATCGGTGTAGAGGTCACTTAAATACGTAAACCTTAAAAAAAATAATAATAACAATGAGCAAAAGCTGAGAATGCACGAGAAGGAATCCAAGTGTTAAAATAATGCTCCCCGAGCCACGTCAGGATTCCCCAGGAGGGATTTTTAAATGATAGATTCTCGGGGAGCCTAGGTGACTCAGTCAAGGAGCCCGCTTGGGATTCTGTGTCTCCCTCGCTTTCTGCCCCTCCTTCCTCCTCAACAATAAATAAACATTTTTTTAAAAAGGTAGTCTTAAAAATAAATAAAATTAGGGGCGCCTGGGTGGCGCAGTCGGTTAAGCGTCCGACTTCAGCCAGGTCATGATCTCGCGGTCCGGGAGTTCGAGCCCCGCATCAGGCTCTGGGCTGATGGCTCAGAGCCTGGAGCCTGTTTCCAATTCTGTGTCTCCTTCTCTCTCTGCCCCTCCCCCGTTCATGCTCTGTCTCTCTCTGTCCCCAAAATAAATAAACGTTGAAAAAAAAATTAAAAAAAAAAAATCTCACGAATGCAAGACTGAACAGAAATTGGAAGTCCACAGGTCGAAACATAATTGAATACCCTGCAGTCTCTCTAAAGAAAGAACAGATTAAAGAAAAAGGAATCGTCTCCACAGCATGTACCAAATAGGCTTTATTCTATCCTTAATGTGGAGCTATCCCCTCTAGAAGGGCTGGGTTTCCACAGCTTGCTGTCACAAGCCAGTAAATGCATCCAAATCTATTCTGACTTGATGCTCTCCCAGAAACCTCGTTGGAATCCCGCCCTCCACCTAGACTAGCCTACAGGGAGAAAACGTGCAGCTGGGCATATAGGAAGCCCTGGCCTCTCTCTGGATATACCTCTCCTGATAAATTTAAAATCTGCATTTTGAGTTATTCGTCAGTCTTGGGTATTTGGTTAGCGTGAGTCACCTCCAGGCCTAGCAAATCCGTTAGCTTAGTGAAAGCTGGGGTACAGACGCTGGCCAACCCCTGTCCGGACGGTACCTCCTGCGCAGAAACAAAGGACCGGAAAGAAGCAACCGTAGGTTCTGGTTTTAGGCCCAACGGGGCTACAAAAGGACCAGAAGCTGACAGGCTATTTAACCCACAAGCCAAAGTGGTGAATTGGCCTCATCCTCCCAATCGCCTGGCTCGCTACTCAAGACAGACCCTACTAGGTGTTCTTTAGGCATTCGAGGCCCCCCAAAAGTTCATTCTAGCCTAATTCCACCCATATAAAAATAATACTCAGAGGGGCTCTGTACTCCCACATGATGAATCCAATCAGCCTGTTAACACAGCCGGGTCGACAGCAACCTGGCTTCTTTCCAACCCCCACCCTGCAGGAAGGAGGCTAAAAATTGGCCACGTGGCTACCTGATTTCATCATTCAGCTCAAGGGCATCGTGCGTGCCCTCAAGGTGCCACACAATCGTCAGCTGCCGTCTACCTTTCTCGACTCCTCTTGATATGCTCCACTCACTCTCCAGTCCCACGTCCTCTCATACTCATGGACCTGCAGAGATACCATTTACTCCCTGCCCCTGGAAGGTTCTGTCTGGATCACCCTCCTAACCTGGCCACCCCCTCCGCCTGGGTCATTAACTAATTGTTCAGGATTCCACACGATGCCACTTCTCCCTCAAACTGAGTTACAGTCCTGTGTCCATATTTCCATGGGGTTACCCTAGCTTGGTCCCTATCACACTGTAGTGTGGTTTCTTGTCTATGCTTCTGCACCCTGACGAGATTACAAGCTGCTCGAGGACAAGAACCACGTCTTGGCGCTGAGGAGACGCTCCAAAAATAGGTATTGTGGACAAAGTATGGATGTCTCCATCATTCACATCATATCTGTATCAATATATGCAGTATAATGGTTCAGTAAGTCTATACATGACTCAGCACACATCATGGAAAGTGTACTCTTAATCTCCTTCACCTAGCAAAAAAATTGTTTAAATGTTTATTTTCAGAAAGAGGGAGAGAGAACGTGAGTGGGGAGAGGGGCAGAGAGAGAGAGGGAGAGAGAGAATCCCAAGCAAACTCTGTGCTGCCCCAGCAGAGCCTGATGCGGGGCTTGATCCCACGAACCGTGAGATCTCGACCTGGGCCAAAATCAAGAGTCAGATGCTCAACCAACTGAGTCACCCAGGTGCACCGCCCCCCCCCCAGCCCCCGCCCGCCTCCCCTCTGGGAACCACCAGTTTGTTCTCTGTATTTAAGATTCGGTATTATCCCTTTTCTCTCTGTTTGGTTTCTTAAATTCCACCTATGGGGTGAAATCATATGGTATTCGTCTTTCTCTGACTTATTTCACTTAGCATAATACCCTCTAGGGTCCATTCGGAGTCTCTCAACGGCAAGATTTCATTCTTAGGGGTGCATACATCTTTTTGAATTAAGAGTTTTTGTTTTCTTGGGGGTAAATACCCAGTAGTAGAATAGCTAGATCACACGGTAATCCTATTTTTAATTTTTTGAGAAACCTCCGTACTGTTTTCCACAGCGGCTGCACCAATTTGCCTTTTCACCAACAGCGCATGAGGGTTCCTTTTCCTCCGCATCCTCACCAACGTTTGTTATTTGTCTTTTTGATTTTAGCCATTCTGACAGGTGTAAGGTGATACCTCATTTCACTTGCCTTCCTCTGACGATTAGTGATGTAGAGCATCTTTTCACGTGTCTGTTGGCCCTCTCTATGTGTCTTTTTTGGGAAAACGTTCAGGTCTCTGCCCATTTTTTGATCAGATTATTGGTGGGTTTTTGGGTGCTGGGTTGTACACATTCATTATATAGTCTGGGTATTAATGCCTTATCAGATACATCATTTGAAGTATCTTTTCCCACTCGCTAAGTTGTCTTTTTGTTTCGTGTGTTTCCTTCACTAAACAGAAGTTTTTATTTTGGTGTAGCCCCATGCTGTTAAAATTTACACACGGCCCAAAGCTATCTACAGATTTAACGCAATCCTCATCACAATCCTCATCGAAAGACCACCAATGGTTTTCACAAAACAGAACAAATAATACTAGATCACTTACTTTTAAGGCCAAGTAAAATTTAAACGTAAAAATTTAGAGGCGCCTGGGTGGCTCAGTCAGTTGTGTGTCTGATTTCGACTCAGGTCATGATCTCACGGTTCATGAGTTCGAGCCCCGCGTTGGACCTCTGTGCTGACAACTCAGAACCTGGAGCCTGTCTCAGATTCTGTGTCTTCCTCTCTCTCTGCCCGTCCCCTCTTCATGCTCTCTCTCAAAAACAAAATAAACATTAAAAAAAAATCTTTTTTAATAATAAAAATAAAATTGGGGCGCCTGGGTGGCTCAGTCGGTTGAGCGTCCAACTTCGGCTCAGTTCACGATCTTGCGGTTTGTGAGTTCGAGCCCCACATTGGGCTCTGTGCTGACGGCTCGGAGCCTAGAGCCTGCTTCGGATTCTGTGTCTCCCTCTCTCTGTGCCCCTCCCCTGCTCGTGCTCGGTCTGTCTCTCTCTCTCATAAATAAAAACATTAAAAATAATAATAATAATAAAATTAAAACTTCGAGTCATAGTGGGGTGCCTAGCTGGCTCAGTTAGTAGAGCATCTGACTCTTGATCTCAGGGCCTTGAGTTCAAGCCCCATACCGGGCATGGAGCCTACTTAAGAAATAAATAAATAAAAATAAACATGTAGCATTATAGTGAAAAATATATTTTACATGCACATGTATACTAACAAAATCCAAATCTTTTTGCCCAAACATTGCCAGTCATTTCCATATATACCTATCCTAGTGCAAAAAATTTTAAGCTTCTTTGTGTTCTTTGTTAAGAAGAAGTCAATCTTGGGGCGCTTGGGTGGCACAGTCGGTTAAGCGTCCGACTTCAGCCAGGTCACGATCTCGCGGTCCGGGAGTTCGAGCCCCGCGTCGGGCTCTGGGCTGATGGCTCAGAGCCTGGAGCCTGTTTCCGATTCTGTGTCTCCCTCTCTCTCTGCCCCTCCCCCGTTCATGTTCTGTCTCTCTCTGTCCCAAAAATAAATAAATGTTGAAAAAAAAAAAAAAAAGAAGAAGTCAATCTCTGGGAATGCAAGCTGGTGCAGCCACTCTAGAAAACAGTACGGAAGTTCCTCAAAAAACTAAAAAGACAACTATCCTACGACCCAGCAATTACACTACTAGGCATTTATCCAAGGGAGACAGGTGTGCTGTTTCGAAGGGACACATGCACCCCCATGTTTATAGCAGCACTCTCGACAATAGCCAAAGGATAGAAAGAGCCCAAATGTCCATCGATGGATGAATGGATAAAGAAGATGTGGTCTATATATACAATGGAGTATCACTCGGCAATCAACAAGAATGAAATCTTGCCATTTGCAATTACGTGGATGGAACTGGAGGGTATTAGGCTACGTGAAATGAGTCCGAGAAAGACAAAAATCATATGACTTCTTCACTCATATGAGGACTTTAAGAGACAAAACAGATGAACATAAGGGAAGGGACGCAAAAATAATATAAAAACAGGGAGGGGGCAAAACAGAAGAGACTCATAAATACGGAGAACAAACTGAGGGTCACGGGAGGGGCGGTGGGAGGGGGGATGGGTGAAATGGGTCAGGGGCACTAAGGAATCTACTCCTGAAATTACTGTTGCACCATATGCTAACTAATTTGGATGTAACTTTAAAAAAATAAAAAATAAAACAATAAAAAAAAAAAGGAAGTCAATCTCAAACTAAGCTGATACGTAGCATAATTCATCAGACGTCTCAGGCAGCAAACATCCAGCTTTTGGGGGGAAATAATGTCACTTCAGGATAACTTAAAAAAAAATTGAGATAGAGAGGGTCTGGGTGACTCAGTCGGTTAAGCGTTTGATTCTATCGTCTGTATCGTCTTGGTGAGATGGAGCCCCACATGGGACTCTGTGCGGAGCGTAGAGCCTGCTTGGGATTCTCTCTCTCCCTCTCTCTCTCGCTGCCTCTCCCCTGCTCACTTTCTCTCTCTCTCTCTCTCTCAAAATTAAGTAAATAATTGTCGACATACAGCATTATTAGTTTTAGACGTACAACATAATGATTCTATATTTGTATATATTGTGAAATGATCACCACAGTCTACCTAACGTACCTAATTACAACTTTTTTTTTCTCGTGATCTGTAGGAATAACTTAAAAAAAATTTTTTTTAACGTTTTATTCATTTTTGAGACAGAGAGAGACAGAGCATGAACAGGGGAGGGTCAGAGAGAGAGGGAGACACAGAATCGGAAACAGGCTCCAGGCTCTGAGCCGTCGGCACAGAGCCTGACGCGGGGCTCGAACTCACGGACCGTGAGATCGTGACCTGAGCCGAAGCCGGACGCTCAACCGACTGAGCCACCCAGGCGCCGCCTGGAGAGGGAACATTCAATTTATATCGTAAGTAGACCCGTGTATATTGCTAAAAATTAGTATGGTTAGTGTTATGGAGTCCATTCTATATTTTAAAACAAAAACTTTTTTAAGTAATAAACACGCCTGGTCTCCTAAAGTCCAGACTTTCTTTCCAAAGCCATGATTTCCAGGCATTTTCTCCTCCTATTATTGTATTTCATTGTTAACACGTAAAGAGAATTTTAGGTCAAAGGACAAAGACTTTACCGTGAAAACCAGAAGGCAAGGAGTGAATCGCTCATTTTTCATGAGTCCTGCTTGCAGCAGGGTAATTCTGCTGTTGGCTCCCAAAGAGAGGCGTTTTTTTTCCTTCCCATCACCATACTACTTTGTGTTTACCCATCACGCCTCATCGAACCATCTCAAAGCACTTTACAAACAAGCACTTACCTTTCTGCTTTCTCACGAAGGGGAAGAAAGCATCATCATACCACTTGATGGGTGGGGAAACCAAGGAAGGGAAATGTGAGGGCTTGCCCAACACTAACGAGGGTTAGGTTAGGCAATCCGCGAAGGCCGAGTTGAGCTCTGCTATGCTTTCTCTCTCACGTGGGAACGCCCACATCATTTCTCCCAAGAACCTGCTGGGTATTTTAATGCATTTTAGGAACCTGCTCTCAGTTCTGGTGGTGCCCACACAAGCATAAAGGGAACGGTTCCCTTTAAAGGTGCCACGTTTTCGGAGCGCCCGGGTGGCTCAGTCGGTTAAGTGTTCAACTTTGGCTCAGGTCACGCTCTCACGGTTCTTGGGTTCAAGCCCTGCGTCCGGCTCTGTGCTGACAAATCAGAGCCTGGAGCCTGCTTCGGATTCTGTGTCTCCCATCTCTCTCTCTGTTCCTCCCCTGCTCACACTCTCTCTCTCTCTCAAAATTAAATAATAAAACATGTAAAAAAATTTTTTTAATAAATAAAAACGAAAAAAATTAACAAAAAAAGTTGCCACATTTCCTTTTGCTGTAGATAGGAGGGGAAAGGGTTAGCTTCTTCGTTTCCAAGAACCAAAACTTTGAAGGCCCTGCATGTGACGGCCAGAAACCCCCAAATGGTCAATATCTATAACCTCTTCATTCTTTCTCAATTTGATCGACAGAACTTTCCAACAACCGTAACACAAATACTTTTTGATAAGACGTACTTTTGTTAGACGGGAAATCAGAACTTAATGTTATCTTAAGATTAACACCTTTTGGGTGTGAAGCGTCTGACTTCGGCTCAGATCATGATCTCGCGGTTTGTGAGTTCAAGCCCTGCATCGGGCTCTGTGCTGATGGCTCGGAGCCCGGAGCCCGCTTCCGATTCTGTGTCTCCCTCTCTCTCTGCCCCTCCCCTGATTGCACTCTGTCCCTCTCTCTCTCTCAAAAATAAACAGACACTTAAAAAAAATTACAAAAAAAGTGATACGTTCACAAATTAATTTCTTTATATTAAAAAAGAGAAAAAAATAACTTTGGATTTCAAAGAATGAGGGAACCATTAGACACGCATGAGACACCTGCTGGTCTAAAAGGTTCATTCATCCCAGTTTCTGCTGGGGCTGCAGCGCTTAACTCTGTGAGTCACCAGTCCTCGGTGCTTCCCAATATGACTAACAGCAAAGGTTTTTGAAAGCACAACATACATCGATGATGGGGACATCTGAGCGAGTGGTGGGCAGAAAAGGGATTGCAAGCTACTAATACGGAAAATGCAGTTTTACAACTACATTTGTCTAGTGTCCGAAAAACAAACAAACAAACCCAAACCTGAAGCATGAACTCCAGGGTTCACTGGTGAGTCTGGTTAAGTCGCTTCACCTCTCTGAGGCTCATTTATAAAACGGGGAAAGCTATGAAGCTCACATGGTCCTTGTTAGGTCACGAAAGGAGACATCTAAAGCCTCTAATAGGGGCCCCTGGGTGGCTCGTCAGACTCTTGATTTCGGCTCAGGTCATGGTTTAGTGGTTTGTGAGATAGAACGCTGCTTGGGATTCTGTCTCCTTCTCTCTCTCTGCCCCTTCCCTCCTCGCACTCTCTCTTTTGATACAAATACATTAAAAAAAAAAAAAAAAAAACTTAGAAAAAATAAATCCTCTAATAAAGGTGCCCAGGGCACTTAACAAGTGGGTTCTCTTCTGTCTTCAGATTTTAAAAGATGGGCAGAAGAATTTTGGTTCTCTGCCTGGTTCCTGGGAAAAGGGGAGGAGCCGAACAGCGTTACAATACGTGGGGGAGGGGCGCCTGGGTGGCTCAGCGGGTTGAGCATCCAACTTCGGCTCAAGTCATGATCTCGCCATCTGTGAGTTTGAGCCCCGCATCGGGCTCTGTGCTGACAGCCCAGAGCCCGGAGCCTGTTTCAGATTCTGTGTCTCCCTCCCTCCCTCTCTGCCCCTCCCCCACTTGCATTCTGTCTCTGTCTCTCTCAAAAATAAAAATAAACATTAAAAAAAATTTTTTTTTTTAAATACGCGGGGGAAAGACCAAGGGTTCTAAACACACCCGGTGGGGCCAAGACGGGAAGAATGCCAACATTATTGATTACCTTCAAGCTGGGTGATGACTACACAGGGGTTCACAATAATACTTCCTGTAAGCAGACCTGAAAATATCCCTAATAAAAAGTTCCAACAAGAATATTTTTGAAGACATTAACTTAAATTTTTTTATTTTTTAATGTTTTTCTTCTTAACGTATTTTTGAGAGAGAGAGACAGAGTGCGAGCGGGGGAGGGGCAGAGAGAGGGAGACACAGAATCGGAAGCAGGCTCCAGGCTCCAAGCCATCAGCACAGAGCCCGACGCGGGGCTCGAACCCACGAACCAGGCAATCATGACCTGAGCCGAAGTCGGATGCTTAACTGACTGAGCCCCCCAGGTGCCCCTATTTTTTATTTTTGATTAAGTAATCTCTACGCCCAACGTGCGGCTCGACTGACGACTCTGAGATCAAGACTCACGGCTCTTCCAACTGAGCCAGCCAGGCAGCCCTTAACTTAAAAAGTGTTTGAAGGCTGAGGAAGAGGGCTCTTGTATCCCACAGGTATGGAATTGCATCCCTACTTTCTACTCTGTGAACTTGGGCAAGCTACTTTATCATTCTGAGCTTCAACCTCCTCTCACAAAAGGGGACGATAAGGGTATGGCCATGGCCGGTGCAGAGATGTGCCACTCAGATCCGGCTTCCAGAAAGGATGCGCCGCCCAGCTGCAAGGAGTGTAGCAGACAGCCTCCTTTAGGGTCTGCCTTATCTTGTGAGCCAAGGTCACGGTCTTCTTGTGGCAACCAACCACCAACCAAAGATGGACCAAGATGGCAGCCAAGGTCACACCGTTCTTGGGGCGACCCTTGGCCAATGAATGTGCAAGGCAGTACGAGGGCCTAGCCATTTCTGTCCAATGTGAAATTGCTTCAGTGGGTAATCTTCGCCCTGGAGCTCCTCACCGGCCTGGAAGAGACTTTTGTCAGGCTGCATCTTGGTCCAATGGCCCCTCCTCGCAATCACCCTTCCCTCTTCTCTTCACGGGTGTTACTTCCTAATAAAACTCTCCACTCCTAACTCCTTCTCAACATCTTCTTCCCAGATGCTGGCATGAATGGTACTTACCTCACTGGATTCTTGGAAAGATTAAATGAGGTGATGGATGGAAAATAATTTTTTTCATTTTTTTCATCTTTATTTGTTTTTTTGAGAGAGAGAGACACAGTGTGAGCAGGGGAGGGGCAGAGGGAGAGGGAGACCCAGGATCCGAAGCAGGCTCCAGGCCCCGAGCCGTCAGCACAGAGCCCGACGCGGGGCTCCAACTCACCAACCGTGAGATCATGCCCTGAGCCGAAGTCGGACGCTCAACCGCCTGAGCCACGCAGGCGCCCCTGATGGAAAACAATTTGTACAGGACACAGGAGATGATAAGCTCTCAATAAACAGCAATGTTGATGATAATACTCAACAGCACGTAGGACAATGGGGCACGGTGCACAGGTGAAAATACCACAAGAACTATAGAATTTATACAATTAATAAACTATTTCCGCTTACATAAACCATAGAGTAGAGAAGCACAAACAGAAACGGTAGCTGCTAAACTGTATAAACTAAAGCCACAGGTGTTAGCCTAAGAGCTAATTGTTAAAAATTTCATTCTCATGACGAGAATGGCACGTTCTACATTTTCAAAAACACGCAGTCGGGGCGCCTGGGTGGCTCAGTCGGTTGAACCTCCGACTTCGGCTCAGGTCATGATCTCGCGGTTCATGAGTTCGAGCCCCGCGTCGGGCTCCGTGCTGACGGCTCGGAGCCTGGAGCTTTGCTTCCGACTCTGGGTCTCCCTCTCTCTCTGCCCCTCCCCTGCTCATGCTCGGTCTCTCTCTGTCTCAAAACTAAATAAAACCTTAAATTAATTAATTAATTAAATAAAAACACGCAGTATAGCTATTGTGATGTTACAGATTAAATGTGAAGAGGTATTATAACTTTTGCAATAAGACATTGGAAGCTTCACCTCTTTGTCGTTGTTGGGGGGTGGGGGGGGGATGGTTTGAATCTATTTCCAGTATGGAACAACTGAAGTTGTTTGAGCTTTCTGTGAATTTAACAGACAACTTACAAACTGGATGTGATTTACGAGTTAAAAGTTGGGCCAATTGGAAGACCAAGTCTAAGGAACATTGCATACGCTCAATTACCTCTCTAATATAATATACACACATGGCCTTTTATGATTTTAACATTTAAGATTTATTTATTTATTTAGAAAGAACACAAACTGGGCGAGGGACAGAGGAAGAGAGACAGAGGATCTCAAGCAGGCTCCTCGCTCGGCACAGAACCTGGCGTGGGCTCGATCCCACAACCCTGGGATCACCCCCTGTGCCAAAATCAAGAGTCGGACGCTCAACCGACTGAGCCAGCCAGGTGCCCCTCCAGATTTTATGTTTAAGTAATCTCTACACCCACAGTGGGGCTCGAACTCACCACCCTGAGATCAAGAGTTGCCCGTTCCACCGACTGAGCTGGCCAGGTACCCCGATTTTAACATTTCTGAACTAGACATATCGCTAGGCTGAAACCAGTACGTGTTACTAAAAAAGGAAACAAATATTTCATTACAAACACTGATTCCAGATTTCACACCCACGTTCTAAAATCTAATTAGATTAATTCCCGGGGCATTCATGGATTCTCGGTAGCTTGCAGTTTTTAAGTGTCAAAATAAAGCCTTGTTTTTAAATGTGGGTGGTGTTGATGAAACAAGTATGAGTAATTCAGGAAACACAATATTAGCTTTAGCGAGGAAGTGGGTGATACTTGAATAGACCTCCAAAGAGCATTTTCCGTGTCGCCCCGACGTACAGCGCGAGTTTAATGTGGTCACACGGTGAGCACGGGCGTTTACAAAACTCTCTTACGGTACCTGAAACACAGCGTCACCTACCAAAAATGCAGTTTATACGAATTTTCAGGATGATGTCTAGTGTGTAGGGAGGACAAGAAGGTGATGAGGGAATTAAGGCTGCCAGACCTCCCGTGTTTTGTTTCATAACCAGAAGAGGCGGGCAAAGCCTGCTTCGTTTTATTTTTTTGAATGTTTATTTATTTATTTATTTATTTATTTATTTATAAATATTTTTTTAAATGTTTTATTTATTTTTGAGGCAGAGAGAGACAGAGAGCATGAGCAGGGGAGGGGCAGAGAGAGAGCGAGACACAGAATCCGAAGCAGGCTCCAGGCGCTGAGCCATCAGCACAGAGCCCGATGCGGGGCTCGAACTCACAGACTGTGAGATCATGACCTGAGCCGGAAGTCGAGCGCTTAACTGACCGAGCCACCCAGGCGCCCCTGGGGAAAGCCTATGTTAATGGCAAGGCAGGGATGACAGAATTAAACTCCATTTAGTGTGTCTTCCGAAGCAGTGCTGCTCCACTCACCACCGAGCTGAGAGTAATGAATGTCTCCCCTGTTGGTCTTGCTATGTTTTATCCCAAATGGAAATCTCTGAATCATTAAGAGTAAAGAGCAGAAGGTCTAGGAGTTGTTGTTAATAGGGCCCTGCATTTAGCATTCTGCAGTGAGGAGAGGTACTCATCATTCTCCCAAACCTGGAACTTACTAAGTCAATTACTTCAAGATGAAGAAGGGATGGGTATTGCCTAGTTTACAATTTTAACACTCTGGAAAGCGTTCTTATAATGAACACACACTTGCATAGCAGGCATAAACAGCATGAACGACAGAGAAGAGAGAGACCTTCAAGCCTTGCTTTGAAAGTAAGAAAGGTGCCTTGGCTGTGCGTATTTGTGGACGGGGAGGGGTCTATGGGAAATCTCTGTACTTCCCACTCAATTTTGCTGTGAAACCAACATCGCTCTAAAAACTGAAGTCTACTAAAAAATAAATAAATAAAAGACGCCTAGAATCATCAAACATGTTTACAACTGCCAGAGGGCAGAAAGGTGGGAAAATTACCCTCCCATTACTTAAAAAAAAAAAAAAAAAAAAAAAGCCAATGTTAAAACAAAAGGGACAACAAGGATTCGTGCATTCATTCAGCAAATATTTACTACCTCCTACTGTGAGTCGGGCATTGT
Source organism: Felis catus (assembly GCF_018350175.1). Lineage (NCBI taxonomy): Eukaryota > Metazoa > Chordata > Mammalia > Carnivora > Felidae > Felis > Felis catus. Next base: position 88,110,541 of record NC_058380.1, read on the forward strand.
TCTCAGTACAGTTGGTAGATCACTCTTTCACGGCTGCCTCTAAAAATCTGCATCCCACAGTCACCATCACCATATTCCTCCTAGTGTCGAATGTACATCACGTGCCTGGCAACGTCTTAGAAACTTAGGCCAAAAAATGACATGCAGTAGGGGCGCCTGGGTGGCGCAGTCGGTGAAGCGGCCGACTTCAGCTCAGGTCACGATCTCGCGGTCCGTGAGTTCGAGCCCCGCGTCGGGCTCTGGGCTGATGGCTCCGAGCCTGGAGCCTGCTTCGGATTCTGTGTCTCCCTCTCTCTCTGCCCCTCCCCTGCTCACACTCTGTGTGTGTGTGTGTCTCTCTCTCTCTCTCAAAAATAAATAAACATTAAAAAAAATTTTTTTTTTTAATTACACACAATCAACACAGGGGAGTACTACGTTAACCAATAGGTATTATTCAGTCTCGCTGTTTGTTTTCTTGGTTTTGGCATTTGGGCCAGTCCATTTTCTTATGAGCACCAAAGTAAAGAAATGATGATGGCAGAGAGGACGCTGAGAGATAACAAAAGTAGGTTCTGTCACTTAGTCACTTGCTAGCAGCAGAGAGTAGAATCATCATGAGGAAAGCTAAAATCTCCAACGGGTTTATTTATACTTTGCATTAATGAGCGAGCAAATAAAAATCTGAAGTGACACTTCAGTAACTTGTCACTTCCCTCTACTGAGTAACAACAACAAAAAAAAAAAAAAAAAAAAAAAAAAAAACCATTCAAATGTAAGAAATTCTTGCTTGGCCATTTCTCCCATGACCGGTCACAGTGTCAACAAATCAGGGCAATCTATTTGACCCTCTTCACGTTACCTTTTGTAACAAAGTCTTGAGCAAACGCATTTTGGTTATTCTTAGAAACATAAATCTCTGTTTAGACTCTGATGTGGCAGAATAGAGGTAAAACCTGCTTCAATGCTTTCGCTGAAATACGTAGGTATCCTTCAATGTACATAATAGGAGTTAGATCAGTGTCTTGCACACAATGGCTGTTCAATAAAAAAAAAAATTAGAAACTGATTTAAAGGGAGGGGCACCTGGGTGGCTCAGTCTGTTGAGCGTCCGACTCTGGATTTTGGCTCGGGTCATGATCCCAGGGTCGCGGGATCCAGCTCTGTGTCAGGTTCTGATTGATTAAAGGGGAATAGTATGGGGGGGGGGGAGCACCTGACTGGCTCAGTCAGTAGAGCACCCAACTCTTGATCTCAGGGTCCTCAGTTCGAGCCCCATTTCTGGCGTGGAGTTTAACTTAAAAAAAAAATTTTTTTTTAATAACAAAAATAAAAGGGGCTAATATGAAGAGTTGTACAGAAACGATTTAATTATGCCCTAACCACTTTAAAGCAGCCTTTATGATGACCTTCTGATACAAAAATAAAAAGCCTCAATTTAAATACAAACGATCCAATAAAGTTATTACAAAGTACGGGTCTGAGTTCATTTTTACAGTGGTATGAGAACTTCCTGAACATTGCATGATTTCTCAAGGTTTCCTGGAATATGAAAGTAAAGAAGAGAGAGAAAGGGTTCACTCCACCGAAAAGGAGGACATGTGTGGAGACCAGTCCTCGAGTGTAAAGGACCCATTAGAAACCCGTGGGTTTTAAAGGCCTGTGCGGATCTTGACTAAAGTCTTAAAATGTGTGAGAAACGTGGTGGCATTTGTGAAGGTCTGTGAAAGCTGCAGCCACCTGTTACAAATAACTCACGGCCACCCAAACCATAGGGCCGTCTCCCCCCACCTAGAGACGTAATTCTGACAATTTAGGCTTCTGCGCCCCATCGTTATCTTTTTTTTTGAGACAGAGAGAGACAGAGCGTGAACGGGGGAGGGTCAGAGAGAGGGAGACACGGAATCCGAAGCGGGCTCCAGGCTCCGAGCTGTCAGCCCAGAGCCCGACGCGGGGCTCGAACTCACGGACCGCGAGATCATGATCTGAGCCGAAGGCGGATCCTCAACCGACTGAGCCACCCGGGCGCCCCAACCCCGTCGTTTATCTTATTACCCGCGTGCCTGAGTCCAAGCCACCATTCAAGGAAAACCCTCAATGCCTGCTCTGTGCCCGACTGCTGGACACTGCCCACCCCTGTACTTCACCCAGTCTCCTACCACTGAAGGACTGGAGGGTTCTTTTTCAGAATCCTTCATTATTCCAAAGTTTTTCTTAAATCTCCTATACTAATAAAATAAAGCAACTGAAAAGAGACATTTTGTTGCCCTTATACTCCTGGGCGTTTCACCTTAAAACTCCAATAATTCACTTCTCTTATTAGTGCAAATAACGTGTTGATTCTTTCCCCTCTATTAAACTCTCAGCCACTCAAGGACAAAGGCCCCCCCCCCCACACACACACTCGAGTGGAATGGTTTTGGGGGTAACTCTTCGCCGACATATACGTGCATGTATAAAACGGTAACTGATGTGTTCTTCCTTGTCAATTTATCAAGCAAAAAAAGAAAAGAAAAAATTGCAAGTTGTACACATATACTCCCTAACGACCTTTTCCAATTACTTCTAATAGAAAATTCCAAGCATGTCCTGGGTCCTTTGATGCTGATGGCCCAGCTTCAACAGTTACCAGCACACCCCCCCCCCTCGTGCTTCATCAACATCCCTACCCACCACCCCTCCAATTTACTTGGGAAATCAAGGCTCCGTACCATACATATTCCAGTTCCTATTTGCTTTCGGCAAAATTGTCTTTCCCACCCCTCTGCCCTCTAAAGACCAATGCAGGCGATTGGGGCCAATCTACCATTTTCTTCCCATAACTACCTCCTCCTTCCTGATCACCTCTTAGGACATTCACTCACATCACTGAAATGGCCACACTGTGTTCAGTCCCTTTAACCCAACCTGTTTCGCCTAAAAATAGATTGCATTTTCCCCTCCCTAACCCCTTTCTCTTGTCTGAACCAGTGCAAAAAGAAATCGTGCCAGGATTTCTATTATCTGGATAAAATTTACTTCTGATTTGTTCCCCCCACCCCAGATAAGCTTAAAAAGAGCCAAAAGGAGTGGACAAGGAGTGGAAGAGGAAAGAAACACCGCACTTAAAAGGATAGATTTTTGCCTCAGTAGGGATGTTGCCAATACCTAAAACCATCGGTTCCTTTATCTTTAAAATGAGTGTTTGTAAACATCGGCCGAAATTTTGAGTCCGTTTAGACAGAGGATGTTTATCAAATGAATCAGTCTAATTGAAGGAAGCTATTGCCTTCAGGATTTTGCTATCAGTAACAGTAGCTGCTTCTGAGCCGGAGAAATGGTTATGTAAAAACAATTAAAGCCAAAAAAAAAAAAAAATTAAGGGAGGATGCGCTCCGTCTCTATAGCTGCTCCAACCTTGCTTTACTTTGAAACGAGATTTCTTGGCCTTGGCTCAGAGCAACCACCACCCCACACTTTCTCCTCCACACCCTTTACAAATGGAATTCGGAAAGGAGGCCCTTTGGAGTTCACCATGGGGAAAGGTCTCCTCTCGAGAACACTTCTGGGCGATGATTGAGATTTCATCCACTTCTCCTCCTCCTTCCCCCCCCCGCCCCCCCCCCGGCCCCGTACTGCCCATCCCCTGCCCGGCCACTTCCCCAGGAATCCAGAGAAAGGCGGAGAAACCAGCTCCATCCCACCGGCCACAGCCTCTGCTCCCCGGGCACGGCCTGCGCGCTGCCTCGGCGTCCCCAGTTCGCCCCGCTCCGGGGACGCCGTTTCCAGGCACCTCGCCGCCTGTTTACCCATCGGCAGCCCCCGCTGGAGGATCTCGGAGGGCGCCCGTCGCCGCCAACCTTCCCCATGTTACACTGTTTCCTCTGAGCAGTCAAAGAACGGTTTCCCCCGCGAACGCCTCTTCCTGAAGGTGGGCACACATCTCCCCCCAACTACTTTCCCCTCCAGGCCAAACGCCGCAGTCCCCGCGGCAAACCCAGGATCTGAGCTGCTCCTTGAGAACTACGAGCGCGCCCCGCGCCGCCACAGGTCAAAAGTCCTCGCCCCGAGAGGGAAGACACACCACTTCTCGCCCGTGTACCCCAAAACCCAAGACCTGGGACCCGGCCGGGCCGAGGCCGCCCCGCCCCCGAGAGGAGCGCCAGATCGGCCCGCACTTCCACTGGGAGAACAGCCCCAGGGACTCGCGGCTGGGGCGCCCGAACGCATCACGCAGCCCCGAAAATCCGACGGCCTCCACGCCCCCTCGAAGCCGGTCGGTCGCGCATCGGTTACTCGACGCGAGGGATTAAGGCTGCTTTTTCCACACCCCACTCTGAGCTCGGGGCGCGGGGGACAGGGAGGCCGGCCCGCGCCCCTCGACCAGACCGCCGCGGGGACCTGGATCCGCACCCCGTTCCCAAGCACCGGGGCGAGGCGTTGGGAAGGAGGCACAGGTTCGTGCTCCCTTCCCGGGCCGCTGGGGGGACCCAGATCCGCACCCCTTCTCAGGCCGCTGGAGAGCAGGGGGACCCGGATTCGCACCCCCTGCTCAGGCCGCCGGGGAGACTCAGATCCGCTCCCCCCTCCTCAGGCCGCTAGGGAGTAGGGGGGACCCAGATCTGCACCTCCTGCTCAGGCGGCCTGGGGTCTCAGATCCGCGCCCCCTCCTCAGGCTGCTGGAGGGGGTGGGGGGGTACCCGCACCCCCGGCCCAGGCCGCCGGGGAGACCCGGATCCGTGCCCCCTTCTCAGGCGGCCGAGGACCCACACCAGCTCCCCTCGCCTGGGAAGGGCGAATCTCGCTCGCACCTCCGGCTCGGGCCAAGGCCGACGAGGGGCACCGAGCCCCGCGTCTGCTCCCGAGGCCGCGGGGACCCGGACCAGCGCGCCATCGCCTTCACCAAGGCAGCTCGGCCCGCGCCCCCTGCCCAGGCGCGCCAGGCACCTCCCCACCCCCCCCACCCCCCCACAGCCCGGCGGGCCCGGTCCCTCACTCACCCAGAGCTCGATGCCCCAGCTCATGGTGCAGGCAGGGGGCGGGAAGGGGCGCGCCGCGCGGCGGGCGCGGCTCTCCGGTCCCCCTCCCCGGCGATCCCTTCGCCCGTTGAGATCCCCGCGACCGAGGAAAGCCCGGTGCGCGCGCGGCCGCCGCCTCCTCTGGCCCGCCGCTCCTCGCCTTGGGTCTCCTCGGCAGCTCCTCCTCCCCGAAGCTCCTCAGCAAAATGGCCCGAGGAAGCAGCCGCCGCTGCCGCCGCAGCGCCCGCCCGCCCAACACCCGGAGACCCAGAGGAGGGGGAAGCGAGGGAGGGGCTGCGGGCTGGGGGCGGGGCTACGCCGGGGGAGGGGCCGGCCTGACAGCTCGCGCACGCGCGCGCCCCGCCCCCGCCCCCGGCCCACCTTCCCGCCGGGCGCCCTCCGCCGGGCCTCCGCGGCGCCGGGGTCCAGAAGGACGCACGGGGTGGCGGGAGGGCCGGCGGGATCTGGAACCCGGAGAACTCGACCTGCCGATTTCTTTTATTTCTTATTAGCGACCACGTTCTGTGCTCTTGGAACGACCTCTCGCCTTTGAACGTAGCCGGACTCTGTTATTAGCGGTGCTCTACCGAGGCCTGGGGTTGCCCCACCGCGCCGAGCGCCAATTTGGACGTAAGGACAATATTTTTCCCTGGCGGCCATTCGCGCCGACCAGAGTTCGCTCGGGTTGCCCTTTTCCCACCGCCCGGCAGCCGCGGAGGCCCGAACGGCCCTGCGGCCTTGCACGGTGGGAGGGGGGCCTGGTACGGCGATGTCTGTGCCGGATACAGATAGGGAAGTCGAGGCCAAGAGCGACCAAGCAGCTCTGAGGGGCCGGGGAAGGAATCCAGGGGCAGGCAACCAGTGATTTCTAATCTCTGAAACCAGTGGTTCCCAACTGGTTGGGCCAAGAAACGCTCACACGTGAAATAACGTCGCGGCTTAGTGGGTTATAATAGCAAAGGCGTTGGGTCCACGGATAACGCGTCAATCCGGCTTCCTGCACACTAGCTGGGTGGCCTCAAGACAATGACTCCGCCTCCCACATGGAGGTTATAAGTATCCATCCCACCCAGTGCTGGAGAGGAACAGGAGATGAGCACCTGTTACCCGCCCAACGTTGGTAAACTGAGAGCTGATTTTTCTTTTAAGATTTTAAGTAATCTCTGCACCCAAGGTGGGGCTGGAACTGACAACCCCAGGATAAACAATCTCAAGCTCCAGAGACTGAGCCAGCCAGGTGCCCCCCGAGTTGATTTTTAAGTAGATGCTCCCCTTTTCTTTGTGTTCCAAAGGTCTACCCAGATATTTCCAACAAGCTGTGTTGAATTGTGGAGTTCCGACTCTTCCCTCTGAATCACTACGTCCTCTCCTCCCCAAGTTTTCATTTCGCTCGTATCTAACATTACTGACTTTTCTGAGTAACTGAGAACTAAAATGGGCCCCATTTGAGAAATATTGCACAATAATGCATCTCTCCAATACCACCCCACCACCACCAGCCTCAACAAGTTTATCATTCTCCTCCGTGGAAGGGTGGAGATGAAAAACCCTTGCAGAGAAACCTACGAGTCTACTTCCGTTGTTGGACAGAGTTACAATAAATTGAAACTGTCTAAGCTGTTGGGTTGGTGGGTTTTTTTTTTGTTTTTGTTTCTTTCAGTTACCAGCTCCCCCTACTCATTCGTTTTTAGCGCGTGTATTTAAACATTTTTCTCTCAACAGTTCCCAGGTCTGGGAACTCTTTACTCCAGAGCCTGCTAGATACGCAACAATCAGGATGGCCAGTCTCTTACTCCCAAGGCAGATTAGGAGCCCGAGTGAATCGGAAGGCTTAGAATTTCAAACAATGCTGCAAAATTTAGTTTGCTATCTGGAAATGGTAAAGGAAATACAGGTTAGCTAACGAGACCTTGCTCAGCAATCAACTCAATTTCCCTTCCTGCCAAGGCTTGACTCTTTTTCCAGTCAAATACAATGATCTAATCTTGACTGAGTTCTTGGAGACTTCTCAAAAACACACTGACCATTTGTGAAAATATGCTAATCAGGAGAAAAAACAACCTGCTGCTCTAGAAGGGAAAGAAGAGGAAGGGACAGAAGAAGAAAAAAAAAGACCACATGACAATGAAACCTTTTTAAAGTAAGCAGGAAATAGTTATAGAAGCCACAGTAGCAGAACTCTATGGAACCAGGTTAATTAGACCACACTGCAAAATATCTTTAAATTCATTAAGTTTGGGTGGTCCCTGGAAAAGTTTTGAAAATGTCAGAATCTTCAAGAAATAAAAATAAAGGAAAAAGGCACTACTGATCTCAGAGCAAGGGAAACCAACACAGTTCAGGATTAAGAGAAGCCGGGGGGGGGGGGGGGGGGGGGGGGGGGGGGGGGGGGGGGGGGGGGGGGGGGGGGGGGGGGGGGGGGGGGGGGGGGGGGGGGGATTACAGCACAGTATTCTCTAGGCAGAACAAAATCCACTTCAGTTTCTCTTATAGTAAGAGAATAATTCTAAGACAAAGAATTCTCACTATTGACACATTAGGGTGACCTGACCTACTTAGGCATCAATTTTCACAGGACGTATTCTAAGCTCTATGTAAATGCTTGAATTACATAGAAGGTCAATGTGGGTTCAGCATACCTGTTTCACCTCTCAGTCACAGTTGAAGAACACGGATTTACAAAGTTATGATCTTGGTGGGTAACTGTGAATTTCCACCAGATACTCTGTTCATGTGGACATGATTAGAGACCCTGCACAGCCCAACAATTCCACCAGGGCTTTTTGACAATTCTAATGCTTCCAGCAAATAATAAACATCTCGCTCAGGGCCTTTGATGTATAGAGATCTCTTTTACCTAGTTTACAGGAGATAGGTTTTGTAACTGCTAAGTTGGGATTTTAGTGTTCCATGACTTATCAGATAGATGTGTTATGTGTGTGACCTTCCCAAGTCGACTTAAACTGGGTTTCAGTTTCCTCATTGGTAACACAGGGACCGCACAGGTTGTTACGAGGCTGAATGAGGGGGCTGGCATGCACACAGGCTTTGGGGTCAACCAGATTGGGATCGCCCTGCACAGACGGCTGCAGAGCTGTGGTCGAATTATTTTCCTTCTCTAAACCTGTTTCCCACTCTAGAAAATGGACATAATGCTACTGACTTCAAAGTCACGAAGATTTGTAGTAGCACTTTGAAGATTAAGTGCCCCTGAGATTGGGGCGCCTGCGTGGCTCAGTCGGTTGAGCATCCGACTTTGGCTCAGGTCACGATCTCTCACGGTTTGTGGGTTCGAGCCCTGCGTCGGGCTCTGGGCTCACGGCTTGGAGTCTGGAGCCTGCTTCGGATTCTGTGTCCCCCTCCTTCTTTGCCCCTCCCCCGCTCATGCTCTGTCTCTGTCTCTCCAAAGTGAATAAAGATTTTTTAAAAATTAAAAAAAAAAAAAAAGAATACGTGTAAAATGCTTAGCACACTATGGGCACGAGTTATCAGTCCCTTCCTTTCCTCTTGTTTTCTGGAGGATTTTTACTTATCACATCAAGGAAAGCAATGCTTTCAACACTTCTGATGCAGCAAAGCGGCCTGCCTGAACTACAACTAATTGGTTGTCTATTGCTGAAATACTATTCATAATGAACTTCTTGGTATTTTTTTTTTCTTTAAAATAGCTTCCATCAGTTTCCAGCTTAAAATTCTCCATTTGTTTAGCATCCAAACTTCTAAGGACCCAAGAAAGCAGTCAAGTGGAAAAAGTTGGACTGGGATAAAAGTCGCAACTCTCTGGCGAGTAGAATCTTAAAACTGCGACCGAGTTTTCACCTGATTGTGGAATTTCCCCCGAAGGTCTATGAAAATGTGCACGAAATCAGGAAAAACCAGCTGTCCTATGACCAAGCAAGTTACACACTGTGCCGCCAAGCTGAGAAGTGAATTTGATGTTTTTCTCCAAACCACGGGATTTAAGATGCGTCAGGGCCTCGTTTTTCCAAGAAGATCACTCTCTGTAGGAACACCTGATGGACTTCCCCATGCCCCACGAAACGAAGCTTCAAGCCAAAGAACAAGAGTGATGTTTGACTTCTGAATGTATTTTTTTTTTATTTTTATTTTTTAACGTTTATTTATTTTTGAGACAGAGAGAGACAGAGCATGAACGGGGGAGGGTCAGAGAGAGGGAGACACAGAATCTGAAACAGGCTCCAGGCTCTGAGCTGTCAGCACAGAACCCAATGCAGGGCTCGAACTCACGGACCATGAGATCATGACCTGAGCCGAAGTCGGACGCTTAACCGACCAAGCCACCCAGGCGCCCCGACTTCTGAATGTATTTACAGAGGTCTGGGGTCTTACATATCAACTCTTTTGATAAGAAAAACATATGGCGATTATACCTTATTACAGCTGGAGAACATTAACCCGCTAATTTCTATAAGATTTCTGGAAATGTCTGGAAACTTCTAAATGGATACCAAAGATTATTAATAGTACTAGGTTCAAAATACAAATTCAGCTACTAGTGGCAAACTTTGGTGGATCCTGCAAAGTTAGAGGAAATGGAAAAACAAAACAGACTCGACTAAGAGAGCAAGGTTAAAAGCCAGCTTTGGGAGATCAGTCTTTGCACCTCCTCCAGGCTTTTTCAGGCGATACCTTAAAGTTCAACGTCCCTTTGAAAATGTTGCCAGGGAGAAGCAGGCATAACTTGTTCTATTGCTCAACATGTCTGTTTCCAGTTACAGCATCATGATTATGCAAATAATCTTTTCTTGAAACTCTGAAATTATGTGCCCGAATAGGATTGTCAAGAGAGTTTTCACCTTATTTGAAAAATAATTATCTTAAAAAAAAAAAAAAAGAAAACCACTTCACTTTTAAGTCTTTGTAATTAGCGTTCCCTTTCATAATTCTCTCAATTTTAAACTAATGACTGGTACAATATAGTTCTCAAATACGTGAAGGAAGATACTACTTATAAACTTCTGGACAGATACCATTGGTATGTGACCCGGCGAAGGTCACAGAATAATTCCCAAGGGGAAAGAAGCAAAGAGTAAGAATCCAACTTTAAGCCTTTGTAAAGTTGTTCCCCAGAAACTTAAAAAAAAAAAAAAAAGCTTTCTATTTTATAAACTATTTAAATGTTTCATGACTATTATATCACTTAATGAAATTAAGACTCTTCCTGGTCATTCCGTTTTTAGAAGACAATTAGTATGTTCACATTAAAAACCAGAGAGTCTCAAAAATGGTATCTCACTTTACAAAGTATAAAAACCAGGGGTGCCTGGGTGGCTCCGTCCAACTTCAGCTCAGGTCATGGTCTCACGGTTCGTGAGTTCGAGCCCTGTGTCGGGCTCTGGGCTGACAGCTCGGAGCCTGGAGCCTGCTTCGGATTCTGCGTCTCCCTCTCTCTCTGCCCCTCCCCTGCTCATGCTCAGTCTCTCTCTCTCTCTCCTTCAAAAATAAATCAACATGTTTTAAAAAGTGTAAAAACCAGAAATACTCTAAAGCATTGCAGACTGCCTTTAAAAACGAAACTGCAATGAAAAATCACCTTTTCCTTGAACGGCTTGTTTCATATTGACATGAGAATCAGTTAACTGTTGTTGAAGTGTCCTCTTGATACCAAAAAAGAAAGTATCATTTATTTTATACTCTTACTATGTTCTTTCATATTGCGGGTTTGTAAAATACGTTCTGAACATTTTTCTAGCATTTGATAACACACCAGTTACTTATATTCTGGGCTTTTAACTTTTTGAAATATTAAAACGGTGATAATTAGAAAACCATGCAGGGTTCAGTGCCAGAGTACAGACTGGGCTTTGTGGTTGGGCCCTGAATGAGTTTGAGAGTTCCATCTGGGTTATTTGTGAATGAGGAGAGGCCTTTGAATAAGTCGCATCTTTTAAAAAAGGAATCAAAACATACATCTTTTATAAGGTTTTGGTGACGTTGGGTGAGATCATGCGTATGTAAAGTACTGAGCAACATTTTGGCAAATTTAACCACTCGATAAATGAATTTAACTATTATTATCTCCCTGTGTGGATTTGCAAAATAATAGTTTCTTGTGCCCCGTTTCTTCATCTGTAAAATGGGGTAGTGAGAGCAGATAAAAATTCTGTGCAAAGATGTAAGATTACATATTTGCAATGGATGGCCAAAGACCAGAGGTTGGGGAAAGATGTGCCTCACCAGCCGGTAAACAGTGCCTCTCTCTTCCGGGCTCCACCTTAGTGCCCTACTTTCGTCCTTACAGTGTGACAGAATTTGTACGGATTGTTCATTCAAGGGAGGAATTCATTGATTCATGATGTTACCAAAATTGCACACAGCTAAAAAAAATCTAGGACCTTCCCTTTCTCCCATCCCCCTCATGCTTCCTTCTCCTATTCTGTATTTGACTGATGTTTTTTTTTTTAAAAATTAACGTTTATTTATTTTTGAAGGAGAGAGAGAGACAGAGAGTGAGCGGGGGAGGAGCAGAGAGGGAGGGAGACACAGAATCCCAAGCAGGCCCCAGGCTCCCAGCTGTCAGCACCGAGCCAGATGCGGGACTGGAACTCACAAACCGTGAGACCATGACCCCGGCGGAAGTCAGACGCTTAACTCACTGAGCCACCCAGGAGCCCCACCCCCATTTTTTTTTTTTTTTTAAACCTGAGTGCAGCCCATTCAAATAGATCATGTTAATTTCAGTTCCTCGTTCCAGGGAAAACTTTAAAAATCGCACTGTGTCATACAATACACTAGTACACTAGTTTTTTACTTTTTCCTCTTTAATGATTTCACACGAAGGGCGCGCATTACTTGCGTGGCAAGCTACAAACGAATCTAAAAACTAAATAAACTTGTCTAGTTTATTGGCAATTTTCATGATCATGTTCCTTTGTAACTTTTATTTCAATTTTTTAATGTTTATTTATTTTTGGCACAGACAAAGAGAGAGACAGAGTGCGACTGGGGAGGGGCAGAGAGAGAGGGAGACGCAGGATCCGAAGCGGGCTCCAGGTTCCGAGCTGTCAGCACAGAGCCCCACCTCGGGCTGGAACCCCCCAACCAGGAGACCATGACCTGAGCTGAAGTCAGATGCTTGACCGACTGAGCCACCCAGGCGCCCCGTTTCTCTAGCTTCTTGATAAAAGGTGGTGAGAGAGGGAACCCACTACTGAATTCGCTATTGAAGATCTCCCTACAAATCCCAGATTGGAAGCAAAGAAAGTCTCCACACAGAACTCAGGGACAAACGTTGACCCTGAGGCTCTAGCGGTCGGAGGAAATAATGTGGGGCCATACAACACAGTACTTGGAAGTTTCCGTGTGATTCTCAGCTCAACCTGGAACAAACGACTTAATTTCTCAGAGCCTCAGTTTGCTTACCTGTAAAGTGGGGATAACGGTCCTGCCTACCTCCTACCTCACCAGACTGCTCCAAGGATTCAACGCAGTAATGCAACACAAAGGGCCTAAGCACCTGATGAGGGCTCAATAAATCGTCTCACTGCAAGCACTTCGTCTGACACTTTAGTGTGAGGTGCCTCCACAAAACCAAGGGCCCTACGACAAGCCCGGAACTTGGTATTTTCCACCGAGTCCACGCCGCTCCCGAAAGCAGGCCGATCGTCGGCGGGGCACGGTGCTGTGGCCACAGCGAAAGACTCCCCGCCCGCAGACAACCCGGATCCCCCTGCGGCCGCGGTCCTGCAGGCCCAAGGTGGCTTTCAAAACTCCGCGGGGCGGAGGTGAGGCCCCTGGGTGGGTGGGGGGAGGGTTTCCTGCCCGGGGCTTTTGCCATGGCAACCGCCACAGACTTCTCCACGGGGGGAGGGGGAAACTCCACCTCTTCCGGCTAAACCGAGAGTCTGCGTCGGAGAGGCCAACAGAATCGCCCCAAGGTGGCCGCTCTCAGCCCCTCGGCGACCTCCCGGGCCGCACGCTCCAGGTCAAGGCCCACAAGCCCCCGGCGGCCGGCCTCCGAGCCCCGCTTCCAGGCCCTTCCGGGGGCCGGCGCCCTTTGCCCCCGGAAGTGGGCGGGAGAGGAAGCGGCTGGTGATGCTGGAACAAACATGGCCGCCCCGGCGCCAGTCGGCCCCTCGGGCTCCCGCCGTCCTCCGCTGGCCGCCGGCCTCCGGCTGCTGCCGCTGCTGGGGCTGCTGCAGCTGCTGGCCCAGCCCGGCCTGGGCCGCGTCCACCACCTGGCGCTCAAGGTAAGGCCGGCCAGGGCCGCGCGGGGGGCGGAGGCCGAGGCCGAGGCCGCTCTCCGGGGCTGGGGGCAACTTTGGCCCACGGTGGGCGGGAGCCTCTGAGCGATGGCCCTCCGCCCCTCCTTGCCCCAGGCGCCGCCTCTTGCCGAGGGAGGGTTCTGCGGGGAACTGTGGTCACGGCGGGGGTCCTCGGACCGTCTGGAAGGGGCAGGAAGGTTGGGACCTGAGCCGCCGAGGGGAAGGGGCTGAACTGCGGCGTAACCCCAAGGACTCAGGAGGCCGCCCTTGCTGACTTTCCTCGCTTCCCGGCCGAGAGCGACCAGCTATCCGACTGTTATCCCCGCTTCACTTGTCCGCGGTGCCCACTCTTCCATCCTCTTGTGCCCCTTGAAGGGACGCGAAACCCTAGCCTCAGTTTCCCGGTTTGGCGTAGGGCGCTCTCTGGACTGATGAAAGCGGGAATCTCCTGGAGGAGGTGCAAATGGTTGTTTTTAAGGAATTTCAAATCTTGCCTGAAATACACGACCAGCATTAAAAATGTGTTTCTAATTAGAGGGCCTGCCCTTTCTTCCCCTCGCTCCTGTCACTGTCAGTCTAGGGAAGAGACTTACATAGGGCCTAGAATGATCTTACTTTACAGTTCACCGCTAAGAGTCGTCTGAGGCTAAAACGTGCCTCCAGGCGATTCAGCAGGTTAATCTATCTGAGGAGTAGAAAAATAAATCGTTACGACCCAAAGCCTTGTACATTATTTTCACAACGTACAGTTTTCTAAGAAGTTGTGGGATTGTAAGCACTTTGTCTTATAAGAACACATTACTTGAAAACCACGAAGCATTGTTATTTTGTGACGGTAGAGTTTGAAGAGTATGGAATCCAGATGAAAAAGCCTGGCCAGACCCATGCACCGTACTTTGGGTTATCAGCTTTTGCTGTTTGTCAAGTAAAAAGCATCCTGATTAAAATGGTTCCTAAGTGCAGGGAAATAGGTGAGTCTTGGCTCCTTTTGAGAATCTGTTGAAAACTATAGAACCTTTCCCCAGAAAAGTGCAAGTAGAAATGTAGACAACACATTCAGGGGGAATTTCTGCGGCTTTATAAGCCCCAGATGATTATCCATAGGCCCTAGTCCCCAGGCTTATGACTGTGATTCCAGATCTACAGAGTTCTTTCATTTATAGTTCAGGATCCTTGATGTTAGAGTAAGTGGTGGAACTGAATTGATGTAGGTTATAAATTGGAGACAAAGCTAGTAATGACCACACTGGGCCGTGCCTTTTGGTTCCCAATCCAGTGATCTTTGTAGATTTTTGGAATTAAAGTGTCAGGTGTTCAGCACCATTGGGTAAATACTGACGGTATTGATATAGGTGAAAACGTACACTAACCTCAGTGGTGGAAGCAAACCGAATTGGTGTGATTCTGCTGATGGGTTTCTTCCTGTTGTGCTAAATTACTTAATGTTTTTCATCCGTGTACGTGATTCGTAAGTACTGTGGTAGTTATTCTGTAATAATACTGTAGTGGTTTCTTTCCTCTTTGGGTAAATATTCTGTTTTCTTCCCCCAAGGAAACAGAAATCACCTGAAGAGAGCCTTTCAGAGCAGCAGCGTTAGATGGTCTTCTTGTGCTTGAGACGGCATGAACTAGGAGACTTGATCAGGATATAGACCTAGAGTGGCAAGAATAACATGAAGAAGTCACTGAGCATTATAAATATGCATTGATCTGTTTGAAAACTTCATGGAGTTTTCATGGAGAAAAATTCATGGAGAATTTCAAACAGACATCAATAGCAGCCAGAATGAACTCCCATGTACCTGTCATCCAGCCTCAATAACCATTAACCCGTAGCTAATTCTGCCCCATCCCCATACACATGACTTCTCTCTTGACATCCTTTTTTTTTTTTAAGTTAGAAATGAGTCTTTTCATTTTTTATTCACTTTTCTTATCCCATATTATGCTTTTCTTTCTTTTTAAAATTTTATTTATTTATTGGGTGCGGAGGGAGGGGGGGAGAGAGAGAGAGAGAGAGAAAGAGAAAGAGAAAGAGAAAGGGAATCTTAAGCAAGCTCCATGCTCACTGTGGAACCTGATGCAGGGCTTGAGCCCACGACACTGGGATCATGACCTGAGCTGAAATCAAGAGTCAGATGCTCAACTGACTGCACCATTGGGCGCCCCTCTTCCTTTCCTTTCCTTTCCTTTCCTTTCCTTTCCTTTCCTTTCCTTTCCTCTCCTCTCCTCTCCTCTCCTCTCCTCCCCTCCCCTCCCCTCCCCTCCCCTCCCCTCCCCTCCCCTCCCCTCCCCTCCCCTCCCCCCCCCCCCCCCCCCCCCCCCCCCCCCCCCCCGTCCTGTCCTGTCCTGTCCTTCATTCCTTCATTCTTCCTTCCATAGGCTCTAGGCAAAACCTGGGGCTTGAACTCATGACCCCCAAGATCAAGAGTCTCACGCCCTACCGACTGAAGCGGCCAGTGTTCATCTATCCTTTAAATTGTTAATCGGATGTAGAGGCTTGATCATGTTCAGGTTTGATTCTGTTGGCAAGACCGCTTCATCGTTAGCGCTGTGTGCTTCCGCTGGGAGGCATACTGTATGATTTTCTGTCACGTTTGCCCCATCGATGCCCGATGCTTATATCTCTGTGTTCATTTGTGTCTTAGTCTTTTCAGGCTGCTGTAACAATACACACACTGGGTAGCTCATAAACAACATAAATTTATTTCTCACAGGTCTGGAGGCTAAGTCCAAGATCGAGGTGCTAGCTTGGTGAGGGCCATCTTCCTGGTTCCTAGCGGGTGTCTACTCACTGTGCCCTTAACGGTGGAAGGGGTGGGGGATGTCTGTGGGGTCTCTCTTACAAGAACACTGATCCCATTCACGAAGGCTCAGCCCTCACGACATAAGTACCTCCCTGCTAATACCATTACCTTTGGGGATTAGGATTTCAACACACGAATTTTGGGGGAGAACAAACATTCGGACCATAGCAATTTGGCATTTGATCTTTACATTGTCTGGTGTCAAAGTGTAGGACTGTCTTGATTAAGTTTTATGTTTTATTGTATAGTAGATCTGGTTATATTTCTCAAATTTGGCACACAAGGCAAAGTGTATGAAGTGCAAACAAGTATTGTTCCTTAGACGTTTATTTGCTCAGGAAACATTTATGGATCACAGGTATTAGGCGTAATCCCTACCCCCAGGCTGACCAGGCCTGGAAGTTTCAGACCAGCAAAGAAAACAGATACGGTCCTCCATATTCTGCGTTGTAGTATAGACTTCTCTATTGATGGAAATTTTTCTCAAGTATTTTAATACTTCTTGACTTCATAAACCTGAGATACGGGATAAAATGAGCTTTTCCTGGATAATGGGTGGTTTCCATTCATTTATTCACTAAACGTTTATTTTCTGACTCCTAACTTTGACAGATGGAATATTTGTTTAAAAAAATTTTTTTTTATTGTTTATTTGACAGAGAGAGAGACAGGGTATGAGCGGGGTGGGGGTTGCAGAGAGCGAGGGAGACACAGAATCTAAAGCAGGCTCCAGGCTCCGAGCCGTCAGCCCAGAGCCTGTCGCTGGGCTCGAACTCGCAGACCGCGAGATCATGACCTGAGCCGAAGTCGGCCACTCAACCGACTGAGACACCCAGGCGCCCCTGAAGTTTCCTTAGGTTGGGAGTGACCGAATTTACATTTTAGGGAGGTTTCTGTGGGCACGTGATCAGGGGGGCAGGACCGGAAGCGATAGGAGCCAGTGATGACTCTGGGTACAAGATTAGGGCTGAGAGCAGGGCGCTGTGGGGAGGAGGGGGAAGAGGGAGCAGACCACTAGCCGTTGAGAAGGCGAATGCTGGGCAAATGTGGAGGTGAAGGAGGAGGTGACACCTAGGTTGCTGGCAGAGGTTATGAAGGTGGAGACTGGTGCCACCACCTGACAGGCCATAGGAGGAAGATGAGATAATCCTGTTAACACGGAGCGGCGTGCGGCGCCGCTCCGTGCGTATTTATCCTCAGACTGTAAACACACGTCCTCTGCCTCCCACTCGCACTCATGGTAGAAGGATTAAGTTTGGGGATCTGATGATCCAACCGGCATATTTTGCAGGGTGTGAAGGGCACTTCCTGCGTAATTACCCATTTGCGTAGCTGAATTACTCTTTTCCCTCCTGTTAGACCAACAGAGTGAAGCGCCAGTTTGGCTTGAGCACATGCCGTCCTGTGGTTCGTGGGCCTGGCCAAAAGGCAGCGGGTTCCCGATTCGTTTGGGCTTGGGTCATGCGAACATACGGACTGATCCGCGTCCCGCCCTCATTTTTCATACGTTCTCCTGCCTACTTTCATGCACACTCTGGAGGTTCTCTTCACACCGGTACCTGGCATTTTTAATTAGCCTCCTAACTTCAGTGTATGCTTTAAATGGCTTCTGTTTGTTTGTCTGTTTTTAATGTTTATTTTCGAGGGGAGCCAGAGAGTGCGTGGGGGAGGGGCAGAGAGACCGAGAGGGTATCAAGAGAATCTGAAACAGGTTCCAGGCGCTGAGCTGTCAGCAACAGAGCCCGACGCGGGCTCGAACTCGCTAACTCCACGATCGTGACCTGAGCCGAAGTCACACGCTTAACCGTCGAGCCGCCCAGGCGCCCCTTTAAATGGTTTCTCACACACACGCCGCTCAGGGTTTCATCCCTTTTAAGTACAACGATCTATTGAGTATCTGTTCCTCGGTATGTGTGCACATAAGCACATAACGTGCCCTTTTGCAGTGACTGTCGTCACTGCACGTGTGCTGGTTTGCTTTCTTCCGAGAATACTAGCACGGAAGAATCAAGTATTTGATCGGTAGAGTTTCTTAATAAGACAGCCCTGGAAAATTCTAGTGACCGCTTTGTCTTTTTTCCACTTGTCCTGCCCCTGCCCCTGCCCCTTCCACGGCTGCTGTTACACATTTTTGCTGCTGCTGCTGCTGCTGCTGCTGCTGCTTCTTCTTCTTCTAATTCTTCTTCTTTTTGGTCTCCCCCCAGTGCACCCTCACATGTAGTTTACTATTTTTTTAACTTGTAGAAAAAAAGTTGGGGTCAAAAAATACTCTCTGGACTAGCCGACAGGTTTTCTTCTCCTTCACCTCTTTACTTGAAGGATGACGTCTACATGGGCCAGGTAAGTAAGCGCTGAAACACTTCACTGTGAATGATTAGGAAGACGGGTATATATGCTGCGGTGACAAGTGTCCCTCCAAAATGAACGTCTACCTGGAACCTCAGAATGTGGCCTTGTCTGGAAATGGGGTGTTCGCAGAAGTGAGTGGTTAAGATTAGGTCATGCTGGCTTAGGATGGGCCCTAATTCCAGCACGACTGGTGTCCTTACAGGAAGAGGGGACACACACAGAAGGAAGAAGGCCATGTGAAGACAGAACAGAGATTGCGGTGAGGTATCTGTAAACCAGGAAACTCCAGGGCTTGCCAGCAGCCTCCAGAAGCACAGAAGACACGGGGAGGATTTTTTTCTTAGAGCCTCTCCAGGGAGAACAGCCATGCCCAGGCCTTGGTTTTGGACTTGTAGCCTCCAGAACTGTAGGAGTAGAAGTTTCTGTTGTTTTAAGCCGCCCAGTCTGTGGGTATCCTGACAGCAGCTCTCGAAAGTAATCAATATGTAGCAACCTTACTTCAAAACTCTACCTTCGTGGCAATGTGTTATTACTTTGTGTGTGTGTGTGTGGGTGTTTAATTTTTATTTATTTTGAGAGAGAGAGAGAGAATCAGAGCGCAAGCACGGGAGGGGCAGAGAGAGGGGAAGACAACAGAATCCGAAGCAGGCCCCAGGCTCCGAGCTGTCAGGACAGAGCCCGACGCGGGGCTCGAACCCACGAGCCAGGAGGTCATGACCTGAGCTGAAGTCGGACGCTGAACCGACTGAGCCACCCGGGGGCCCCACGTTACTGCTCTGTTTTTGAGTAATAACTTTTAGAGAACACCTCTGGCAGTTTGACGTAGCGGTGATCCCCGGTACGTAAGTCCAGTCCCTCTCTGTACAAATACCCGAGAACCTGATCGCGTTAGCCTTCTGTGGTGGGTCTTCCTTAAGCCAGTGGCTACAGCCCCACTGCACAGACTGCTTTGTGAGGCCCCCTCACCCCCAAGAGTTTCTGGAGAGTTTTGGGAAATTAAGAGAGCATCTTCCTCCTCCACGCCATGCCCCGTCTCAGGGCGGGGCCGTCCTGGTAAACCTCAGACCCTTCCCAGGCAGCCTCCGGAACTGTGGTCAGTACGTAAAATGAATGTGGGCAGCCTTGTCTGTCCAGAGTATTGATCAGGGCGGTATGGAAAACGACGCAGTGTGTTCTTGCAACGGCAGCGTGAGGTCAGACCCGTTACGTGGGCCTTGTGAGCGTTGCAGAGAGCTCGGTCGAGGCAGCCAACAGCCCGTCCGCGGCAACGCAGAGTGAGACACGAAGGAGCTGGGACGAACGTGACACTGAGGTAGATGCCGTTGGCACATTCGTTGTTGTCTTAAATCTTTTTTTTTTTTTTTAAATGGTTATTTATTTTGAAAGAGAGAGAGAGCAAGTGAGCAGGGGAGGTACAGAAAGAGGGAGAGAGAGAATCCCAAGCAGGCTCCACACCGTCAGCACAGAGCCTGACACAGGGCTCGAACCCACGAACCGTGGGATCATGACCTGAGCCGAAACCATGAGTCGGACGCTCAGCCGACCGAGCCCCCCGGGCACCCCATGTCCCTCTTCAATGTGCCTCCAGGACTCTAGTATGTGAGACCGCCGTGTTCACAAGAAGGTGGACACTGCTCCAGTGTCAAATGTTCTAGGCTCACTTGGAAATGAGGGTTCTACAGAATCTAAGTTTGAAGGGTGGTGATAGCAACTTGTTATTAAAGTACCCCCCGTAAGCCAAAGACTGGGCCGAATATTGGATGTTTTTATTCACTGACTCCTCATAACAGCCCTTTGAGGCAAACGTTACCGTTCCTACTTTGTAAATTGGGAAAACAGAACTTGGGTTACAGAAGCGGAGGCGACAGAACTTGAACCCAAGACCAGGGCTCCTCCCATCTTCCCACTTGCACTGGGTGAGCAGCCCTCAGTGACTGTCCCCGAGGAAAGCCCTGATTGCCAAGACCCCAGATTTCGGTGTGTCTGTGTTTTTGTTTGGCATTCTCTTTCAGCTTTTTGTAGTTTTTCTCTCGTGTGTGCTTAGCTGTCACAATTTTGCTTCTTTGAGTAAATTGGACCTCATTCCTTTTGTGAGTTGCTGTCTAAATACAGTGAGCCAAGAATTCAGATACTAAGCTTCTTATGGGAATGTCTCCTAGCGTTGATAGTAGGCAGGCAAGGGATGGGGATGGTAGATGGCATTATTCTTGGTTTTCTCTGTAGTAGAGAAATTGATTGTGGGTGCCTTTTGCTGAAAGGCACTGTTGCTTGCCTTGGAGATGTGATGTTTGTTTTAATCCGAGGTCACCAATTTAGATGCTGCCGGAAGCCAGCTAGATACTGTGAGCAGGCTGGCTCCAGGGGACCCCGGGGGGCACGGCCGGCTGAGGGGCACCTGTTCCTTCTACAGGGGGCTGCTTCTCTGCTTTTGCTGCGTTGGAATGTGGCCCAGACATAGTGGGTTTTCTCCCCCCGCCCCCAAGAAAACCTAGAAATTTCGCCTTTTATGTGAAATTAGCCAGCAACTAACTGAAGTTAAAAAACAAAAAACCACCATTTTAGCCAAATAGAACACATTTACGGGCCCACACAGTCTTACTGCCAGTTGGTGAGCTGTTTAAAACGAAGTGGCCAGGTAAGTGACCTTGAGCTAGCTCAGTTAAGTGTTACTGTACTTACCCTCTCAAGTTCAGTTCATGCGAACAACTAAACTGAAGCATCATTATTCTCCTTGCTTTAAAATTTTTTTTTTTTGTCAACGTTTATTTATTTTTGGGACAGAGAGAGACAGAGCATGAACGGGGGAGGGGCAGAGAGAGAGGGAGACACAGAATCAGAAACAGGCTCCAGGCTCCCAGCCATCAGCCCAGAGCCCGACGCGGGGCTCGAACTCCCGGACCGCGAGATCGTGACCTGGCTGAAGTCGGACGCTTAACCGACTGCGCCACCCAGGCGCCCCTTATTCTCCTTGCTTTATATGTGAAAACAGTTTAATGTGAAATTGTTGAGGAAGTTAAAGCAAAAACACTGCTTATATCCTCATATTTAGTCAAAAGAACAGGATCGTCCGTAGAAAACAATTATTGTTACAGGGAGGAAAAAAGGAGAAAGCACACCAAGATAGTAGTCTTCATTAGGGATTATGAGTGGCTTTTTTTTTAACGTTTATTTGTTTTTGAGAGAGAGAGGGAGAGAGAGAGGGAGAGAGAGAGCGCTTGAGTGTGTGAGCAGGGGAGGAGCAGAAAGAGAGGGAGACCCAGAATCGGAAGCACACTCCTGTTTCAGATTCTGTGTCTCTCTTTCTGTCTGCCTCCCTCTCTCAAAAATAAACATTAAAAAAAAAAATTTTTTTTAATAAAGAAAGAAACAGGTGCCCCAAATTCATGAAGTGTCAGGAAATGCAGCTGAATTGGTGTCGGCAAAATGGAATGCCTGACGTCAAGGTTCGGTGAGGATGTAAGGAGGAAGCTCTCCTCTACCTTGGAGATCCCTTTGGCAGTTTCTGGCAAATTGAAAATGTGCACATTCTGTGTCCCAGCTTGTTCACGCCTGGGCGTACGCATGTACTCCCGATCTCTGCACAAATATGTGTAAGAAGGCACGCACAGGGATGTTCGTGACAGCATTGTGATGGCAAAAGTTTGGAAATTCCCTGAATGTTCGCGGATGGGGAAATGGATATACCGATGTTCCTCGACTTACAATCGAGCTGTGTCCCGATAAACCCACTGTAAGTTGAAAATGCCTTGATACGCCTACCCTCCTGATCATCAGAGCCTAGCCTGGCCCACCTTCAGCTCCCGGAACACTTACATTCGCCTACATCTGGGCAGAATCACCTCACAGGCTCATAAAACGAGCCTGTTTTATACCAAAGTGCCGAATGCCTCGTGTAATGTACCGAATACCGTCCTGAAAGCGACAAACAGAACGGTCGTCCGTGTAGGGGTCGGTTACGCTTGTGACCGCGGGGCTGCCTGAGAGCCGCGGCCGCTGCCGCCGCCCAGCATCCCGAGAGAGGATCGTGCACACCTCTAGCCTGGGAAGAGAGCCAAATCCAAACCTCAAAGTCCGGTTTCTACCGCGTATGTATTCCTTCTGCACCATCGAAAGGCCAGAAAATTTGAAGCTGGACCGGTCTTCCTGTGATGTACGTGTGGTGAAATACAAGCCGGTAAAGTGGGACCCGGAGCATGATAAATGTATCAACACAGATGGGTCCTCAAAAACAGTGTTGTCTGAAAATGCAAGTTACAGATGTGCTTCGACGTTATGACACCGTGTATCCAAAGTTTTAAAACACCGAATGATACTGTGTGATGTTTACGGATATGGATAGATGTATCTAGTAAAGGTACTGTTATTATCTTTTTTTTTTAAACGTTTATTTATTTTTGAGAGACAGAAACAGAACGAGCAGGGGGGTGGGGGGCGGAGAGACAGGGAGACACAGAATCGGAAGCAGGCTCCAGGCTCGGAGCTGTCAGCACAGAGCCCGATGCGGGGCCGGAACTCGAGCTGTGAGACCATGACCTGAGCCGAAGTCGCACGCCTAATGACTGAGCCACCCAGGCGCCCCCGTAGTAAAAGTACTTTCAGAGGGAGAGCAGGAAGGCACCTAATCAGGTCATGAGCACAGGGAGGGGGGAGGAGAGGGGACGAGGGTTCGACAGAGGGACGAAGGCATTTTTCTTTGTCACCAGTGTTTTATTTTCCCTTCTTCACACCCTCCCTTCCTGTGAATGCAAAGCAGCTGCAACATAGACATCTAATAAGCCTGGAGAGCGGGGGAACTGGGTATCTGTTGTTACTCCTTTTACTTTCCTACAACCAGGAGGATGGGGAGGCCCCGGAGGCCGCAGGCTCGCTTGTCCGGCTGACCGCTGGTGCCCAGTGCCCGACACGCGGTGGGGCTTCAGCAGGCATTTGTCGAATGACGGAATGAGTGCATTTCTGTGTCCCGGTTTTTCTCAAGTGAACACTTGTTGCTAGAAAAGGTATCGTTGCCATGTTTGTAAAAGCAGAAGTTCTCTGGGTCGCCTGGGTGGCTCGGTCGGTTGAGTGTCCAGCTTCTGCTCAGGTCATGATCTCGTGGATCATGGGTTCGACTGCTCAGAGCCCGGAGCCTGCCCCTCCCCTGTTTGTGCTTTGTCTGTCTCTCAAAAATGAACAAACATTAAAAAAAAAAAATTTTTTTAAAGTAGAAATTCCCTGAACCTGGGTGGTGGGCTTGTGAGTGCTCAGTCCTACACGCCTGATCTTGTTATGGATGCCACCAAACAGCAAGATTATACATTGTGGCTGTGCTTATACCTTTCTGACGTGTGTGCGTCACACGTCACACACACAGAAGATTTGAAGCGGGCTCCACGCTGACAGCAGCGAGCCCCGATGTAGAGCTCGAACTCACAAACCATGAGACCCAGTTGATTTATTTATTTTTAGTAACCTCTACACCCAGTGTGAGGCTCAAACTCTCCACCCCAAGACCAGGAGTTGCGCCTCTTCCAACCGAGCCAGCCGGGCGCTCCTCTAACATGGTATTTGGTTGCTGAGTACTAGTTCAGAGCTTTGAGATCTGAAGTACGTGTTTGACATTTTCTTAGATCTAAAGGAAAACCCCGAACCGTTATTATGACTTATCCCTGAGTGGTAAGGTTGCAGCTACTTTTCTACACGGTTCACTTATGTTTTCTCTGACCACGTACAGGCTTTATAATTCACAATAACTGATGGTGAAGTAGGTGAGGAGCTTCCAGGGTGGCAGGCATCTGGGGGGTGAGGGGGGAGTGGCGGGGAAGCTTTGCGCCCCTTCCTTCTCGCATTTCTTTCATCTGACTCTGAGTTCTAGTCTTTTGTAATAACTCTGTTCTGCGGGGCGCCTGGGTGGCTCAGTTGGCTAAGCTTGATTTCAGCTCAGGTCATGATCTCACGGTTCGTGAGATCGAGCCCTGTGCCGGGTTCTGTGCTGACCGTTGAGAGCCTGGCTTAGGTTTCTGTCTCTCTCTCTCTCTCTCTCTCTCTCTCTCTCTCTCTCTGTCCCTCCTTCCTTGCACGTGCTCGCTTGCTCTATCTCCCTCTAATAACTAAAATGAAAACAATTTTAAAAACCAGTGAACTAGTGAAGTAACATTAAAATAGATTAGAGGAAAATCTCCAAATTCTGAATGGTTTTCACACATTGGTGAAATTGAGGTACCTTTTTTTCCTTTGGCTTTGGCCCTTTTTTTCCCTAATGTAGGGGAAATTTTTATATTTTTTAAAATATATTATTAATTAAAACAGTTGTTTTTAAATTTTAAGTAGGCTCCACACCCAACACGAGGCTCGTACTCACAACCCCGAGATCAAGAGTCGCACACTCTACCAGCTGAGCCAGCCAGGCACCCTTGTCATTTATAATTTTTAAAAGTTACATTTGATTGTAAAAACGATCCTAAATCTCACTCAAAAGTAAAATAAAAATGATTTTTTGAATATAACGCTTCATTTTCGGAGGCATAGTTTATAGAAAACCATATTTTCATTTGGGTAAGTACACATTAGAACAGCTCAAGTTACAATTACCTTTCGTAAAGCATTTGGAAGAGGGAAATAGTTTTTAGCATGTGACAGGTGACCTTTTCCTTTTTGCTGATCCAAAAGCTTGTCTAACACAAGAGGACGACGGGCGTGGTGAAGAGTCCTCTCTTCTCCCCATCCCTGTGGGCGGGTTCCTCAGACTTAACCACTCTCACCCTCCGTGGGTCCTTCCACGTTTTTCTACATAACTTTAAAGATCTTCGTCTGTACATTCCCCACTTGTAGGTTTCTTTTTTTTCTTTTCTTTTCTTTCTTTGTTTTTTTTTTTTTTTTTGGCATAATCACATTTTATAAAAATCTAAGGTCGGGGGCTCCTGGGTGGCTCAGTTGGTTAAGTGTCCGACTTCGGCTCTGGTCATGATCTCACGGTTTGTGGACTCAAGCCCCGCGTCGGGCTCTCTGCTGTCAGCACAGAGCCTGGAACCTGCTTGGGATTCTGTGTCTCCCTCTCTCTCTCTCTGCCCCTGCCCTGCTCACACTCTGTCTCTGTCTCTCAAAAAGTGAATAAACGTTTAAAAAAAAATTTTTTTTTTAATTTTTAGAAATGTATTTATTTTGAGATAGCATGAGTAGGGGAGAGGCAGAAAGAGAGGGGGGAGAAAGAATCCCCAACAGGCTCCATGCTGTCAACACAGATCCCGATGCGGGGCTCGAACTCTCATGAACCGTGAGATCATGACCCGAACTGAAGTCAAAAGTCAGATGCCCAACTGACTGAGCCACCCAGGCGCCCTGCCTTTTGGTGACTTCTAAGCCAAAGTCCAGCCACAGCGGTGTCTTGTTGTCCTCAGTCCACCGAGCTCCGTGCCAAGGTCCAGAACATCCTTCCCGCTGACGTCTACATGGCCTGTGCCCTCACTACGGTGCCTTCTCAGTGAAGCTCTCCAGGACCACCTTCCTCCAAGTGGCCTGCCCTGCCCCCCACCCGGTGCTGTTTGCTGGTGCACTCCTCACGAACTGATAGACCGTGGCCTTCACAGTGCGTGTGTTCTCGTCTCCTCTCTCCACTAGACTGGAAGCTCAACAAGGCAGGGCTTTCTGTTCACCTCACTCAGTGCTCCATTCTCACAGCCTAGGGCAGTGCCTGTTCAACGAATGGCCTTTCTTTTTTTTTTTTTCTTTTTAATGTTTACTTATTTATTCGCGGGGGGGGGGGGGTGCAGGCAGAGAGAGGGAGAGAAAGAATCCCAAGCAGGTTTCCATGCTTAGCCCAGAGCCCGATGCAGGGCTTGGTCTCACGACCCGAGGATCATGACCTGAGCCAAAATCAAGAGTCAGACTCTTAACCAACTGAACCACCTGGGCACCCCATCTTTTTCTTTATTATATTACAGGCTCGCTTTATTTATTTATTTATTTATTTATTTATTTATTTATTTATTTATTTATTTATTTATTTATTTATTTATTATGTATGTATGTATGTATGTATGTATGTATGTATGTATGTAGGCTCCCTGCCCAACAGGGGGCTTGAACTCACGACCCTGAGATCAGGTGTTTGCTCTACTGAATAAGCCAGCCAAGCGCCCCTCTCTTGCAGTCTTTTTTCAAATGTTGGTATACGCGGGCCTACATCCTTCTTTTTAACCACTATGATAATTCTTCATTGTAAAGAGGACTCAGCATTGATAGAAATCATTTGTTTGTTGACAGAAATTTATACTGCATTTTGACTGCTTGATTTTAGCTATTGTAAACAGAGCTGCTTTGAATATTCTTGTAGAAATATCTTTACGTTTCAGCTCTAGTATTTCTGTGGGGGTAGATTCCTAGGCATGGGATTACTTTAAATGGAAGGTTCCAAAGAGCCCTGTATGGACAAGGTTCTGTCAGTTCACGCTACCGCCAAGTGGCGTGTGTTTGGTGTTCATTTGCACACATACGTCACAAGGCATCACGTTGTAGGTCTTAACTTCTACCAACCTGGTAAGAGAAAGGTGCCGTTTCGTGCTGACTCTTGGTGACGTTCAGGATCTCAAGTGTGTTTATTGTCTTTTAGTTTCAGACTTTCTCTGTAAACCAGAAATTTTAGGAAAACTTATTTCAATACGAGTTTACTTCTCGGCGCGTATGTACTCTTAAATGCGAGGAAAACTTTTGTGGTGGTAAAAATAAAGGTGCGTGCAAACAGCAAACAGGAAGAAGAGGGGAAACGTACGCATCCGTAATCATGCCCTGAAACCGCACGTTTTAACGTGTACTTTTTGGGTAAAGTTTTGGTTTAGAACTTCAATAGTGATACGATGAAGTTTTTTTTCAACGTTTATTTATTTTTGGGACAGAGAGAGACAGAGCATGAACGGGGGAGGGGCAGAGAGAGAGGGAGACACAGAATCGAAAACAGGCTCCAGGCTCCGAGCCATCAGCCCAGAGCCCGACGTGGGGCTCG
Organism: Felis catus; assembly: GCF_018350175.1. Classification (NCBI taxonomy): domain Eukaryota; kingdom Metazoa; phylum Chordata; class Mammalia; order Carnivora; family Felidae; genus Felis; species Felis catus. Next base: position 88,137,872 of record NC_058380.1, read on the forward strand.
AACTCACAGACGGCGAGATCGTGACCTGGCTGAAGTCGGACGCTTAACCGACTGCGCCACCCAGGCGCCCCATGAAGTTTTAATTTTACAAGTAGTTTATTGAAAATAGAGACAACCCATTTAGAATAATCTGAAATAACTCAGAATAATCGGCCGGTGCCACATTTTCTCTCATTGGATCCTCTGTAACAAATTAACTACCCGTTTTTTAGATCGTTTCTTCATCATTGTCGTCAGAGTAATGCTTAGATCCTTATTTGCATTAGTGCCTTGGAGATTGTAATTGTGTTTCCACTGATTTCAGATAATAAAAGTCGACTAGGAGAGCAGGAGTTTACAACCAGCCGTAGAGATAAGTACCTGAGAACAGTCCTGTGTTTTATGTTCCTGTAAACGTCTCGTGGATGAACAGTCTTGTTTACCTAACTTGAAAAGCAGTTTATTGTGGTTACGAATATGCCATGTTATCATGGTTATGTTTTTTAAAGACGTTCTCATCAAACATACACTGAAATCTTAATGGATGAAATGATAGCACATCTAGGATTTGATTCTGTTGAATCCAATCTATTGATTGGAGTGAGATCCTATTTAGATGAGATTGGGGGTGGGGAGAAGTACAGAAGAACAAAGTGGACTGTGAGTCGATGGTTTGAAATTTCCTATAATAAAAAATGCAAAACAAACAAAAGATAGACTGGTTGGTTGGTTGTAATGAGTATGAGGTGGCTAAAACCATAGGTTGGGGTTTAAACAAACCTGAGTTTGAATACTGGCTCTGTCGCCTACTGACGTCATGATTTTAAGCAAGTTTTACCACTCTGAGCCTCTATTTCCTCATCTATAAAATGGACGTAATAACACCTGCCTTGTAGTGTTGCGATAAGAATGAGTGGCGGTAGGGGTGCCCGGGCGGCTCAGTTGGTTGAGTATCTGACTCTTGGTTTCGGCTCAGGTCGTAATTTCAGGGTTTGTGGGATCGAGCCCTGTGTCAGGCTCTGTGCTGACAGCGGAGGCCTGCTTGCGATTCTCTGCCCCTCCCTCCATGCTCACTCACTCTCTCTTTCAAAATGAACAGATAAACCTAAAAAAAAAATGAGTGCTGGTAGATAAAGCTCTTAGCATAGTACTGGCTACAAGGTCAAGTGTTTGCAGTCTCTGAAATCCTTGGGGAAACAGACATTACTGCTGTGTCAGTGCTAACAGAATTAATGGGGGCGGGTGCTTCTGGCTGCCTTAGTTGGAGCACGAGACTCTTGATCTCAGGGTTGTGAGTTCGAGCCCCATGTTGGGTGTAGAGCTTACCTTAAAATCTTACCAAAAAAAAAAAAGTGTGGTTGTTGAAAATGTAATTAAATCTTCTTTGTGTCTGATATTGTCGTTCTCACCCTACTTTGGCACCCGCCCTGCCCCGTGTCTCCTTTTTTGCTTCCTTATCCAGTCAGACTGACCTCGCTGCTCCTCCTAGGAGAGTTCAGCCATTAGTGGTATCATGTGAATGTTGGTTTATTTACACTGCATCGAATCAAATGAAGTTGAATGAACAATTAGAATGGATGACCTTCCTGGTTCCTTCCAGTTTCAAAGTGTCCATGTGTCTACGGTTTGTATAGTAAAATAGGGCTTGCACAATGCCTTCCACACACACCTTATTTGACACAGCAACGCGATAACTTAAAACAGAGATGGGGGTTAGGTTAGGTGCAGGTCGTACAGATGATACTGGCAAATGGTAATACCGAACACTTTTTTTATTTTTAATTTTTTTTGTGTTTATTTTTGAGGGGGGGGGGAGGAAGAGAGAGAGAGCATGAGCAGGGGAGGGGCAGAGAGAGAGGGAGACACCGAATCGGAAGCAGGCTCCAGGCTCCGAGCTGTCGGCACAGAGCCCGATGTGGGGCTCGAACCCAGGAACCGTGAGATCATGACCTGAGCCGAAGTCGGACGCTTAACCGACGGAGCCCTCCCAGGCGCCCCGATCCTTTGCCCATTTTTAAGTCAGGTTATTCGGGTTTTTTGGGTTTTTTTGTTTTGCTGTTGAGTTGTTTGAGTTCCTCATGTATTTTGGCTATTAGCCCGGTATCAGATATATGATTTGCCCATATTTTCTCTCCTTTCAAAATGTTGTCTCTTCACTCTCTTGTTTTCTTTCCTGTGCAGAAGCTTCTCAGTTTGATGCAATCCCCATTTGTCTGTTCGTGCTGTTTTTTTGGTTGCCTGTGCTTTGGGTTTTACCCAAAAAGTCATTGCCCAGACCAGCGTCAAGAAGTTTTTTTCTTATGTTTTCTTCTACTAGTAGTTTTACGGTTTATAATCTTCCGTTTGAGTCTTCAGTCCATTTTGAACTGATGTGAGTGCATGGAGTGAGAAAGGGTCCGGTTTATTCTCGTGCGTGAAGAGATCTAGTTTTCCCAGCGCCATTTGCAGTGGAGACTGTCCTCCGCTTTGTCAGAGATCAGTTGGACATACGTGTGTGGACTTATTTCTGGGCCCTTTGTGTCCTGTTCCATCGGCCTCTGTTTTCATGCCAGTGTCGCACTGTTTTGATCGCTGTGGCTTCGTAATAGACTTTGAAACCAGGCAGTGTGATGCCTCCAGCTTTGTTCTACTCAAGAGTGCGTTGGTTATTTGGGGTCTTCTGTGGTCCCATAGGAGTTTGGGGTTGTTTGGTCTATTTCTATGAAAAATGCCGTTGGCATTTTAGTAGGGTTGACATTGAATGTGTAAGTTGCTTTGGATAGTATTGACATATTTACAATAGTAAGTCTTCTGATCCATGAACACAGATTATTTTTGCACTTATTTCTGTCTTCAGTTTCTCTCATCATTGTTTTTATGGTTTTCAGGGTATATATAGATCTATCACTTCCTTTGCTAAACTTATGCCTGAGTATTTTATTGCTTTTGATGCTATTGTAAATTTTTCTCTCTCTCTCAGATGCTTTGTTGCTAGTGTATGGAGATGCCACTGATTTTTTTTAAGTTTATTTATTTTGAGAGAGACAGAGACAGTATGAGTGGGGGGGGGGGGGGCAGAGAGAGAGAGAGAGAGAGAGAGAGAGAGAGAGAGAGACAGACAGACAGACACCGAGCATCCCAAGTAGGCTCCGAGATGCCAGCACAGAGCCCGATGCAGGGCTCAAATGCACGAACCATGAGATCGTGACCTGAGCCGAAACCAAGAGTCAGACGCTTGAGCAACTGAGCCACCTCAGTGCTATTGATTTTTGTATTCTGCAGCTTTAAGGAATTCACGTATTAGTTCTAACAGTGGAAGCTTACTGTTTTCTATATAAAATAGCATGCCATCTGTAAATAGTGACAGTTTTACATCTTCCTTTGTAGTTCGATGCCTGTTACTTGTTTTTCACGCCTGATTGCTCTGGCCAGGACTGCCAGTACTGTGTTGAATAAGCATGGTAACAGTGGGGAACCTTATTTTGTTCCCGAGCTTAGAGGACAAATCTTCCACTTTTCCCTGTTAAGGATGATGTCAGCTCTGGGCTTGTCATTTATACGGCCTGTATTATACTGCGGTGCGTTCCTTCTGTACCTGATTTGTTGAGGGTCTTTATCATGAAATGATGTTGTATTTTTGTTGGCTACTTTTTCTGCGTTTATTGAGGCGATCATAGGATTTTTTTCTCCCTTCATTTTGTCATTGTGACGTATCACATTTATTGATTTGCATATATTCAGCCATCCTTGCATCCTGGGGGTGAATCGCGCTTGATCGTGGCGTGTGATCCTTCCGTGTGCTGTCGAGTTCAGTTTGGTCGTATCGTGTTACGGAGTTTCTCGTCTGCGTTCATCGGGGATATTGGCCTCTACTGTTCTTGTCTTGTAGTGTCCTTATATGGCTTTGGTTTCAGGATAAAGCTGGCCTTGTAAAATGGCTTTGGACATGCTCCTGCCTCTTCGGTTTTTTGGGAAGCAGTTGAGAGGGGTGGCTGTTAATTCGGCCTCAACTCTTTTTCCTGTTTGATTGGTCTCCTTACTCGTTGTTAGTTTGTTCAGATTTTCTCTTTCTTTAGGAGTCAGCCTTGGGAAGTTGTGTGTTTTTAGGAATTTCTCCATCTCTTCTAGGTTGTCCAGTTTGCATTTAATATCATGTCGTGATTACCTTTGCATATTGGGAGGCAGTAGGGTGAAAATGGCTTTCCCGTCAGATCTGTGTTGCAATCCCAGCTTCACCACTGATCGTCCCTGTTGTCTTGGGCCACGATTTCACCCCTGAACCTGTGTCTGCGTCTCTACCGTGGAGCTGCCGCTCTGAATTACACTGGGCTGGGTGAGGATGGGATGCCCTGGGAAAGCCCTCGGCCCGTAACCCGTTTCTCGAAAGGTGTGGAAAATGTGGAGTTATGCTGTTACGAATGTTTAAAAGGAAACTTGGAGATTTTAGAGGAGTATTTCTCAAAACGTGGTTTCTGCATTATAAGTAGCCGTGGTGTATGTTAAATATGATGATTTGTGTATTTTTACCATAATTTTAAAAATAATGGAGGGGCACCTGTCTGGTTCAGTCGGTTAAGCGTCCGGCTCTTGATTTCGGCTCGGGTCACGATCTCGCAGTTCATGGAATCGAGCCCCGTGTTAGGCTCTGCGCTGATAGCGTGGAGCCCGCTTGGGATGCTCTCTCTCTCTCCCTCCCTCCCTCTGGCCCTCTTCCACTCGCACGTGCACACGCACGCTCTCTCTCTAAATAAAAAGCAAAAATAAAATTATTCAAAAACATGTATTTTGTGGCAGTGTTTTATGAAGTGAAATGCTAATATAAAAATGAGAAAAAACAATAAAGGAATGTAATGTTTAAATAGAAAAAACAACTGTTCTAAGCTTGCTATTGAAACATTTTCCCCCAAATACGCAGAAAATATCTTTGGTGGACTGAATGAGTTAAGCATTTTTTTTTTTTAAAACCAGGCTTCCAGGGGCGCCTGGGTGGCTCAGTCGGTTAAGCGTCCGACTTCGGCTCAGGTCATGATCTCACAGTCTGTGGGTTCGAGCCCCGCGTCGGGCTCTGTGCTGACAGCTCGGAGCCTGGAACCTGCTTCAGATTCTGGGTCTCCCTCTCTCTCTGCCCCTCCCCCATTCATGCTCTGTCTCTCTCTGTCCCCAAAATAAATAAACGTTAAAAAAAAAATTAAAAAACAAACAAACCAGGCTTCCCATTTTGCCACGTAGCATCTAAATGCTGGATAAATTAGAACAAGCATACTTGTAGGACTTAAACCTTCATGTATAATACACATGCTAAAAAAATAGTCATTATTGCCTCATAACCTGGTGAATTTCCACAACGTAAATAAACACAATTGTGCAACCACAGGAGTGTCACCAAACACTTCCGGAAGCTCCTTCCGACCCCCTCCTGTAGCCACTGAAGCCTCTTCCTCCCAAGGATCCCCCTCACCTGACTATTCCCGTAGACAATTGCCCTGTGTTTGAATGGATCGTACCTACGGCGGCCTGCATCGATAAGGCTCCTTTAGCTTAGTGTTCTGTTGTGAGGCTCCGCTCGGGGCAGGAATTTGTTTATTCATTCTGTCTCTGGGGATCCTGCCAGAGCCTGAAACCGCAGTGTCCCGAGGCGTCCGTCATATGGAGTTGAATTGATTTCTCTCCCGTGCATCTAGGACTGTGCTAGTCTTGTGCCTTCGGGAGCGTTGGGAAAAGAGGCACTCACATCATTCTCTTAGAATCCTGAAAAAGGATGTGAGCTTTGGCATTTGGGGTTTTGTGGTCGAGCCTTCCAGCGGATAACTTCTAATATCTTCTCTGCTTCTCTTGTCCTCCCTGGGAGTTCCCGTGTGCTGCAGGCTACTCTGTCCCACCCGGGAGTGGGAGTCCAGCGACGTTCTCTAAATGCACAGCTGGCTCCTAGGAAAATTAGGGAAATTCCTAGAGCCCAAAAAAAAAGACGGTGGGGGTTGGGAAGCTGCAGCCTCTGGAGCCAAAGCCTTGGGTGCAAGGAGGCAGAGGGGGTGGGGTGGTCAGGGTGTGGCTGGAGCTGTGTCCCTCTCCTTAGCCCCTAATATTATAGGACCCTCAGAGCTATAGTCCTTGAATTGATGAGTGGGCTAGGAAACATAACCCTCCTAATGGCAGTAAAGTAAGTGTTTTCGCTATCGTGTAGGGGGTTACAGTTTATGATTTTTTAAAAAAAATGTTAATGTTTATTTATCTTTGAGAGAGTGCAAGCAGGGGAGGGGCAGAGAGAGGGAGGCACAGAATCCAAAGCGGGCTCCAGGCTCCGAGCCGTCAGCACAGAGCCCGACGCGGGGCCCGAACTCACGAATGGCAAGATCGTGACCCGAGCCGAAGTCCGACGTTCAACCGACCCAGCCACCCAGGCGCCCCCAGTTTATGATTTGAATGCTGTAGACTGATCCACAGCCTCTCCTGAGGCCTTTGGGGTTTGCGATTTTAGACTCCCTCTGATGTCCGGGAGACCCAAGTCTAGAGAGAAAATTAGCACTCACGCGAAGAAAGAGCCGGCTGTGAAAGCCAACAGAGAACACCGGAAGCAGAATTAGAGCCCCCAGAGCATCTCAGTGGATTGTAACATAGTTTATGTTTAAAACTGGAAGAAACAAAGGGTAGAATTAAAAAACATGAGCCAGAAGCAAACAGTAGCAAAAAGGACTGCAGATTGGAGGAAGAACCAAATGCAGGATTTAGAAAAGTGCTCGGCTTAGTGCCTTGCATCTAGAAGCTTCCTAATTAATGACTGTTAGCTTCTGAAGGTGCTCAGTAGGCACGTGATTCTCAACATAACACTCCTGACTTACCCAATATGCACTGTCTTCATGGAGCCTCCGTTCTAGAAGTATTCCCTAGAGCTTTTGTTCTTTTTGCCTTAAAATGTATTGACTTGGTTGAGATTGGAATCCCAACCTTGAGATGGCTTCAGGCGGCCGTGGTAGCACCTGCCCACGTGTCACAGTTTCAGCAGATCTCAGGGCTGTCCTGTCCGAGACATCGCCCTCCACCCGGCTAGTGCCTGGATTCCTGCTGCATAAGGCTCTGTTTCCTGAAACCCCATCGTGTGTGACATCATTTTAGATGCAGATGTTAAAAAATTGTATCATAGGTCAGAAAAATAATGTCAGGTGCCCTTCATCCTCCCGCAGTGGGAGGAGCCGGGTAGGGGCATAAAACTCTCATAGGAAGATTTATATAAATGAGTGTATTCTCGGAGCACCTTTGGCCACTTTTCCCCTCCCCCCTCCCCTCCCCCATCATGTTTTGAGTGCCTCCTGATGCCAGGCCTTGTGCTAGCGGGAAGCTTGTGAGGATGACTAAAACATTGTTCCTCCTTCCCGGGGAGTCACATTCCGCTTGACCACCAAGCCTGCCCCTGGGGCCCTTACAAATGCACGGGCATGAATTGAATCTATTGTCTGCCTCTTTCTGCAAAACTGTTGATATCTTATGAATTTCTGATGAGTCTGCTTCAGCTTTTGGAGCAGGAAGGTATATGTATTGTGTATATTGCCAAGTATACGGAAACGTGAGCTAGCTAGCTAGATACTGTAGTTTTTCAAGCAATAAATAGGTTAAATAAATCAAGTTAACTTCTCCCTTTCACTAATTCCACCACGGCAAATCTTTCTAGGACGATGTGAGGCATAAGGTTCATCTGAACACCTTTGGATTCTTCAAGGACGGGTACATGGTGGTTAATGTCAGTAGCCTTTCAGTGAATGAACCTGAAGGAGCCACAGACAAGGACACAACCGTAAGTGCCTTCCAGGATGTCAGGGGCTTTACCCATTTCTGTTGTGTAGATGAGAGCTTCACCCCCGCCCCCCCCCCCCCACTTAAATATGAAGTATCCCAATGTAGAGAAAATTAAACTTGGGGAGTGGGCATCCGATAGTTTTATTTTTTAACACTTAAGTTGTAATTCTTTTTTTTTTTAATTTTTTTTCAACGTTTATTTATTTTTTGGGACAGAGAGAGACAGAGTATGAACGGGGGAGGGGCAGAGAGAGAGGGAGACACAGAATCAGAAACAGGCTCCAGGCTCTGAGCCATCAGCCCAGAGCCCGACGCGGGGCTCGAACTCCCGGACCGCGAGATCGTGACCTGACTGAAGTCAGACGCTTAACCGACTGCGCCACCCAGGCGCCCCACTTAAGTTGTAATTGTTGAATAATTTTTCGTAACTGGGGTTGCTTCTTACAAAATGAATGCTCAGAAGACCAAGAGAAGGCTAGGCCAAAGAAGCGCCTTTTCTGCTCCTTGAGTAAGAAAGGTGTGGATGCCAAAGCACTGTGTGGACACTTACCTCTGCCCTTTCCCCCCCTCTTAGATTGGATTCAGCCTGGACCGTACAAAGAATGACGGGTTTTCTTCCTACCTGGTGAGCATCCCTTGCATGACCCGGTTCCCCTCATCACTTTGAGCCCAAGGCGCTGGGTGGGAGCCTCCTGCTTTTGTCAGTGCTGTGTTCCTGGCGGTGGGGGCTGCTTTGAGTCCCTGGCCTCTCTGAGCACCCACAGCTGTGTGGTCTGGGGCGGAGCACGGGTCACTTGCTTGCCTTGGTCCTGAAAACTTTCTGTTCTTATTCTGACGTGAGTGAATGAGATGATGTACCCCCGGGGCTTCCTTTCTCAGGATGAAGATGTGAATTACTGTATTTTAAAAAAAAAGTCCATCTCCGTCACCCTTCTAATCCTAGACATCTCCAGAAGCGAGTAAGTAATTGCAGTGTTCCTTCAGTCCCATCCTAGAGGAGACTTAGGGGGAGTTGGGTAGCTAAGCTGACATTCGCGGAGCGTCTACCAGATACTGGGCCGAAGGCAGGACGTCAAGAACATGATGAGGGGGACAGAGGCGCCGCCCCCGAGAAGCGTGCAGATTAATGACGGAGACCCAACGGCAATACACGTGGTCACGGCAATATAGAGGGGAAGTAGGGCGGAGAAACGGGTGACTTAGAGAAGAGGAGGGAAGGCTTCAGGCAACCGTTGGCTCCTTGGCAGGACGGGGTCTGCTGAGCGGGGAGAAGGGAGGGAATGCACGTTCGGCAGGCCACGCATAGCGCCCACTGCCCCTCACATGCCCTCCCAGAGTTCCCTTTAACATCTTACTTGGTTTCTTACCCCTCGCTCCACTTCCCTTGTGCGCCAATTCGTTGAACACATTTTAGACACTAAGGGGGAAAATACGTTCATCAGAGCCGTGTGGTCGCTAGGAATGTAAGCTTCGGAGTGAGAATGTCAGGTCCTCGCCCGGCTGCTCCCGGCCTCACCACTCTTGGGCAAGTTATTAACCTCCCCAAGCCCCCATTTCAGCAGGTGTACAAAGCAGACAGTAGAATCCACATCAGGGACCTCGTAAGGCCTACCTGAGATGATGGGTTTAGACCCCGGGACAGTGTGTAACACGGGGCACTCAAAGGGCCCTAGCATTCCTTTGAACTTGTTTACTTTTCTCTTATTTGAATTTAGGGTGAGAGTGAGATCTCCACCAGACGCTGGTACCCAGCTACCAAAGATCATCTTCAGCAGGGATGAGAAAGTCCTTGGCCAGAGCCAGGAGCCTGGTGTTGACCCTGTTCCAGCGGGCAACCAGACTCAGCAGAAACAAGGTAAATATAAGGTGGAGAACAGCATTTTCTTTACCACCCTGCTTCGTAGATTCTTCTTTGTCCCCAGGTAAAAACCACACACAGTCATAGCATTATTTTATTTTGGAGGTTGTCCAAAAATAAATAACCATCAAAGAAAAAGGTGGAAACTGGGGGAAAGGAGAAACAGAACAGTAATTTGTCTGACCTTGTTGTGTTAGAATTTTAGTATTTCTGTTTTCCTTTTCTTTTCTTTTCTTTTTTTTTTTTTTTTTTAACGTTTATTTATTTTTGGGACAGAGAGAGACAGAGCATGAACGGGGGAGGGGCAGAGAGAGAGGGAGACACAGAATCGGAAACAGGCTCCAGGCTCTGAGCCATCAGCCCAGAGCCCGACGCGGGGCTCGAACTCCCGGACCAAGAGATCGTGACCTGGCTGAAGTCGGACACTTAACCGACTGCGCCACCCAGGCGCCCCTCTTTTTTTTTTTTTTTAAGTTTATTTTTGAGAGAGTGAGAGAGAGCCCTTACACAAGTGAGGAAGGGGCAGAGAGAGAAAAACCCAAGCAGGCTATGCACCAGCCCAGAGCCCACTGCGGGGTTCGAACTCAGGAACTGTGAGATCATGACCTGAGCTGAAGTTAGAGGCTTAACCGACTGAGCCATTCAGGGGCCCCCGTATTTCTGTTTTCTTCTGAGCTGTTTCCTGGGTGGGTCTAGAACATTTGATTTTTATTTCTTGTAAAAATTCTTTTAATGTTTATTCATTTTTGAGAGAGACAGAGTGCAAGCAGGGGAGGGCCGGAGAGAGAGGGAGACACAGAATCTGAAGCAGACTCCAGGCTCTGAGCAGTCGCACAGAGCCCAATGCAGGACTCGAACCCACGAACCGTGAGATTGTGACCTGAGCCAAAGTCGGAGGCTTAACTGACTGAGCCACCCAGGCGCCCCTGATGTTTAAAAGTCATAGTCATGTTTGTAATTTCCTAAGCATCCCTGCTCACTCAACTTTAAGATAGTTCATTCTTACCAGCCATCCCATTATATGGATACTGTAACTTGCTCAAGCTTTCCCCTTAAGGAGACATATTTCCATTGTCATGCTATTATAAATATTGCTGCACTGGAGGTTCTTTATTTTAGAACTTTGGTCATTTCTAGAACTTTCTTTAGGATGGGTTCCCTGAACTGGAATATTCGGTTCCAAGGATAGGAGTCCTGAGAGAATATTGGTACTATTTTCAGCTCCTTTCCAAATGAGTTGTATGAATTGATACTCCTTTTGGAAAATATATAAGAATAGTGCCCACATCACCTTGTCCTAGCCAGGACTGGGATTTTGGTGTACGTTTGTTTGTTTTGGACCCAAAGTAAAAGGCAAACAGGACTCCTGCTTGGGTATTTACTCTTAACTACCGAGGTTGCCCTTTTCCTCCATATGTTGATTAACCAGTTTATATTTATTGCCTCTTTTATTAACTGTCAGGTTTATCTGATAGTTTAGTTCTTAAAGAGAACTTACTCTTTATTATTGACACTTTTTTTTCTCAGTGTGTCAAAAACTCTAGTCCCAATTAAAAGACATACAGAAACGTTACCTTTGCGTGATGGTGCAGCTTAGTGTCTGCGTACCATTTCCTCCTCATGCTGGTTTCTCATGCTCACGTACACATTCGCTGCACGGAAAGTATCCTTTCCCTACTTTTATTTTGAAACTCTCTCCCTATAGCGAGGTTGAGATCCTGTCTTCCCCATGAAGATATCTTAAATAAAAATAAGGCCCAGATGCCCTCTCTGTTCCATGAAAGAAGCCATTAGCAATCTTAACACTCGCTGCTGTCGGGAAAAAGCATCAATTATGCTACTGTTATTTGCTATGAATTTTTCCATATGTGTAAATAGATGTCACACACACACACACACACACATATATATATATATACACATATTTTGTTGTTGTTGTTGTTTATTTATTTTGAGGGGGAGAGAGTGTGTGTGTGCATGCAGAAACAGGGGAGGGGCAGAGAGAGAGAGGGAGAGAGAGAGAAGATCCCCAAGCAGGCTCCATGCTGTCAGCACAGAGCCCGATGTGGGGCTGGAACTCAGGAACCATGAGATCGTGACCTAAGCCAAAATCAAGAGTCGGATGTTAACCGACTGAGCCACCCAGGCGCCCCGTGTGTACATATTTTGAAACAATGATCTGTTTTTAATTTTTTTTTTTTTCAACGTTTATTTATCTTGGGGACAGAGAGAGACAGAGCATGAACGGGGGAGGGGCAGAGAGAGAGAGGGAGACACAGAATCGGAAACAGGCTCCAGGCTCTGAGCCATCAGCCCAGAGCCCGACGTGGGGCTCGAACTCACGGACCGCGAGATCGTGACCTGGCTGAAGTCGGACGCTTAACTGACTGCACCACCCAGGCGCCCCTGATCTGTTTTTAAATGTGATTACTTAGAAAATGAGGAAGGTCACTCCGTGTGGCATCTCTGGCAATAACATACACTAGATTATTCAGAGATGAGTTTCCCTGTTGGGACTGAATGTTATCCTTTGTTAGCATTTATAGGGCGCCTGGGTGGTTCAGTCAGTTAAGTGTCCGACTTCCGCTCAGGTCATGATCTCGCGGTTCATGAGTTCGAGCCCCGCGTCGGGCTCTGTGCTGACCGCTCGGAGCCTGGAGCCTGCTTTGGATCCTGTGTCTCCCTCTCTCTCTCCCCCTCCCCTACTCGTGCTCTCTCTGTCTCTCAACACTAAATAAACCTTAAAAAAAATTAAAAAGAGAGCATTTATAAGCTCCAATTTGCTGCTTCTGCAATTGAAGAATCGTTTTAGAATCTGAGGAGTTGGCATTCTACAAGATAGCATACGGCCTCGCCTTGTTTGTTTGATTTATTTGATACTAGACAAGCGAGAGCCTCATAACGTGATCTGTAATATATCTAAGAGCTGAATCATGCAGTAACATCTTTTAAATGTTTCTGCTTCTAGACGGTGGAAAGTCTAAAAGAAGCACGGTAGATTCCAAGGTAAGAACTGACCACCCACTGCTCAGCTTTTCTGCGTATATTTGTAGCTGTGTGTATATGTGTGTGGCTGTACGTATGTGTAAGTGACTGAATGTGGGGATACGAACGTGGGTATGAATGTATAGACATACACGTAAGCAGGTACACACAGGTGCGCGTGCCTACTCCACGGGGCGTTGCTCTCTGTCGGGAGAGCTATTACTACACTGGATGAATAAGCATGACAGGTGCCGGGCCCCGGCCTGTGGGAAATAGAAGGTGTGCCTTGGGCAGAGAGGGGGATCTTAGATAATATAGGTCCAGACAATAGAGGGTGTTTATTGATGCACCCAAAATAGGAAGTCCTCAGGAGTTCTTGGTCAGGAAAGACTGATACAGATGGTGTTTGGGGCAGACGCTGCCCTGCAAGTAACGTGCAGAGGAGCCTGGGAGTGGGGGAGAGTGGAATCAGGAGGACCCGGAAGAGCGCCCGCTGTGAAAACACACGGTGCCCTGACAGCGTCGCGAGGGTCTGCAACCAGAGCAGAGCCTTGGGATGGGAAGTAAGGGCTGGGGGCGAGGCAGGGGAGGGAGGTGTGTATCTTCTACTGTTTGCAGTAGACGAAGAGGTGGTAGAAATCGCAGAAGGAAAAATCGGCAACGTTGGGGTTTGGGGTATCTTGAATTTTCAGCGAGGGGGCACCCAGACGGCAGCGCTGCGTCGGAACCGATGCGTTGAAGGGTAATCGTCATGCGGTTAAGTGCGCGCTTTGAAAAGTTTCGCGCTAAGCGTCCACCTGTGAACCCGCCACCACGATCGAGACCGTGCACCCATTCACGGTCCTGCAGGTTCCTCCTCCCACCCCCGGCAACCACCGATCCGCCTCTGCAGATCAGTGACGCAGAGCTTTGTAGAAGTGCCTTATGCAGCACGCGCCCCGGTTGTCGTCTTTGACTCCGCGTGACCGTTTTGAGTTCGGCCATGTTGTTGGCTGTATCCGGAGTCCCTTCCTTTCCGTTGCTGAGAACTTGTCGGTTGCGCCGATGGCAGTAGGCCGGTGGTTTGAAATCGGGAATGGCGTCCAGGTGGTGTGTCGGGGTGTGACCTGGGCAGGCATCCGTAGTCTTGCTGAAGCCAGAAGAGCAGAGATGTGCTCCGGGGTGGGGGTGGGGGCGAGATCGGGAGGGCAGGGGCAGGGAATAGGGGGTTACCGGGGAGGCAGAAGAGACCGCAGGGAATAGGAAGTAGGTGAGGAGGAATTCCCATTCTCTGGGAAGGGGGATCTGAGACATCTTGAAAGGATGGTGAATTTTATTTTCAGAGAGCTTTTGAAGGTCAGCCAACTCAGGATTTTTTTAAAAGGATGTGTTTTTGGTTTCGTTTTCCCATTTCCATTTTTATGAGCATACACTTTTTGCCAGTGTCCTCCTAAAACAGGCGATTGTGTTTTGTTTTTTGTTTTTTAGGCCACGGGAGAAAAATCCTTTTCTGTTCACAACAGCGATGGGGCAGTTTCTTTTCAGGTATGTATTCTCTTTGAGTCCTCTCCGTAGGATTTATCCCTACAGCGTAAATGGGTGAATTTGTGAAGGAAGTTTGAGTTTAGGAACGATAGTTTAGGCATGCTACACATCGGTCACTCGAACGCGGTCGCTCTTTCCCTGGCAAACCTACAAGGTGGACACGGTTACCCACCGCTTACCAGATCATGTCTCTGAGAATGAGCCACTTTGTGAATGTCCAGCGTGAGTGACAGGGTCCAGATTCCAGCCCACGTCTGCCCGGCAGAATTCTGTACCTAGGAAGACCTGTGGTGATCATTGACGATGCTGGTAGGATTTGAGAGATGAATTCACCGGGGCCCCTAGGCCTTGAGTGACCGGCCCAGCTGGTCCCGCTGTTCGGTGCACGAGAGCACGTGTGGCAGCCTTACAGCCTTGGATGGGGTCCAGCGCCCACTTACTAGGTGCTGACCTCAGACAACTCAGTTAACTCCTCAATCTTGCTCTTCTGAATTGCTCTTCAATGCATCGGTTCCAACGAAGCGCTGAATTTGTAAGAATCGCTGTCTCTTTTCTAAGCAGTTTTCATTAATTGAGGTCTAATCTGCTTCGAGTGAAACGCACAGGGCTTACACACGCAATTTGATCAGTTCTGGCAAAGGCACGCTCCCATGTAACCCACTCTCTATCGAGATTTCCGGCATTTTTATCATCTCAGCGCCCCCCCATCCCTGCATCCACTGTCCTGATTTCTTTCAGCAAAGATCATTTTGCCTCTCTAAACAATTTTATACGTTCTTTAAATTTAGTACCTCCAGGTTTTAGTAGCTACTTGAGAACCTCTGGACGCTCGTCTGCTCAGAACCCTTGGCGGCTTCCCATCTGCCTCAGAGCAAAAGCCTCGAGCCCTTCCCGGTCTGCAAGGCCACGTGGTCTGGCTGCCGTCTTGTCTTTGACCTCGGCTCCTGTTTTCTGCTCCAGCCGCGGAAGCCACCTTGCTGCTCCCTCCCAGAACCGATCAGGCCTGAGCCTCTGCTGTGGCTGTGCCCCCTAGTGGGAGTGCTTGTCCCTCAGAATCCACATGATTAATTTCTTCCTCTTTCAAGCCTTTGCTCGAATATCATCATCTCGTCCAAGCTTCCTCCGTTCGCCCTGTTTTAAATGCAGCTCCCTTCCTTCCCCTGTCCCTGCAGGCTTCCCCTTTGCACTTTTCCTTTTTCCAACCTGCTGTGTACTCTGCTTATTTATCATGAGGATGTTCTGTTGCTCCCCTTAGAAGGTAGCCATAAGGGAGAGGTTTTTTTTTTTAAGTCTGTTTTATTACTGATGTACGTAAAGTCCCTAACCTTGGGCCCGGCCCATAATAGGCTGTGTCCATTAGTAATCACGGAGCCGAGTAACTGGGTGCCAGGCGTTGCGCTGAGTACTTACACGTTGTCGTTACCCCAGTTCGTCCTTCCAGCACCTCTGTGAGGCAGGCACTGCTATCATTCCCCTTCTACAGATGAGGAGACTGAGGCTCAGAGAGGTTGAGTAACTTGTCCAAGGGGAGGATTCAAACCCAAGTTTGTCTGACTCCAAGGCCCATGTGTTTAACCACTTTGTTCACTGCCCCCTTAAGAAGATACGAAAGGTACTTTCCTTCTTTCCTTCTCTCATTTTAAAATGCTTGCTAATACAGTAAGCTTTTTGAAATTTCTCTAAACCGTTTCTTTAAAAATCACCAAGGAAAGAAAACGTGGTGGGATTTACACATTTGTCACTTACTGGCGCTCTGTGTCAGGGTGAGTGTCGTGGGGAAGCAGCTTGTGTGATGGTTAAGAACGTTAAGATAAACAGTTTGTAGGGTTCTCGGGGTGCATGCGACAGGCAGTGGATGGCCAGTCTGCCTTCTCTCAGGCTTCCCTTCTCCTCGTAAAGAAGTCGGTACGTGACCCCTTGCCTTGCTGTTCGCTAATTTTGGACAAGGCAGTCACTGTGAGCCTTTCTACCCCATCCACGGAGCAGGGATGATAGCTTATCTGCCTAAAGCAGGAAGGGGACCGTTAGGCCTTATTCCTACTCTAGAATATACATTCGTGTTTGATTTTGTTTGCCGGTCAGGAGCCTCCTGGGATCGGCCATGATATTTCTGCTGACTTTTTTTTAGAAATTTCTATTTCTTAGAATCTTCATGGGCATCTTACTTTTGGAACTAAAAGTTACCAAGACGTTAAGAGTTTTCTGGCTACCTTGCGTGGACTAAGACATACGCTCTGACGTTGACAGCTGAGCTTGGGAGATGATTTAACAAAGGAATCATTCCAGCTTGAATACCTTCGGTCTCTTATTTCCGTCTTCTTGTCAGATACCTGTTTTTTTCCCTATCCTGTCTAAGTGGACCTTTGTAACCATCAGCGGGGGCCAGAAATACAACAGTGCCAGCACCCCAGAAACCCCGTGTGACCTTCACATCCCTTCCCAACTGTTACGAGAGATGTTATGGCCCCGTCAGTTCCTCGCTTCTCCTTATGGTTTATCGTGTATCTGTGTAGCCCTCAAGAATGTGTCTTAGGCTTGTAGCAAAATGCTTTTGACCAAGGAGTCGTATTTTCTAATCTTATCTACAAAATGTCTTTGGATTTACGTTAAACTCCGTTTGAACACCTGAAACATGCAAGAAACAGGAAAGTGTGCAAATGTAGAAAATACGGCCTGTGTCCCTGTTGTCTGAAATCACAGGTATACATTTTAACGAGGGAGTGTTCGTCCTCTGCCTTTTCAAGTAGCAGGCGGGCCTCCTTCCTTTTTCGGGAGTTTTTTGTTTGTTTTTGTTTTTGTTTTTAACCTAAAAGAGCAAGGCGACGTGTTGACTGAAAAGTAGGTACCTGCATCGTAGGTCATCCCTGCGGCCCCCAGCCACACCTCCCACAGCTGGGGAGTCTGTGACAAAACCAGGGTGGTAGGGAGTGGACCGTAGACCCCAGGTAGTGGGCACACGGGTACTCGCCAGCTACTTCCGTCCCCTTTCCTGTCGCCTGGACAGAGACCGAATCGCAGAGGAAGAAAACACCTGTTTGGTCTCTGCCCTGGGGGAATTCGGTTAGGTAATTCGTCTGTCTGTATTTGTTTCCGCCCTTAGCATCCCTGATTTCTTCCTAAGATTTAAACACGTTGCCGGGGATCTGGCATTCTGAAATCTTTGTCCTCTCCACTTACAGTTTTTCTTTAACATCAGCACCGATGACCAAGAAGGCCTCTACAGTCTTTATTTTCACAAATGCTCCGGGAACGAATTGCGGTCTAGCGACGAGCTCTCCTTCAGCCTTGATGTGAGTACTGCGCAGAAGGTGTTCCACGTAGGTTTTGTCAGCCCCGTAAAACGTGAGGCATTTGTTTCTTTGTAAGAGTGGGTTTTAACAACCCTTAAAACGGAGTCGGAGAAAAAAATGGCCGGAATCTCACCTCTGCAGAGGATTCCTAAGCTAGAAAATACAAAGCAGTTTGGGGTGTTTTTACACTTTACGCTGTGCGTTAGGAGTGTGGCTATCTGCCGGTACTTTCTTCGGCCCGAGTGAAGCAGCTAAGGCGACAGACTGCTGGCTGTGGGGTGATCTGTTCTTGAAAAAGAAAAAATTAATCTCACGTTCGTTGCAGATTGAGATCACAGAGAAGAACCCTGACAGCTACCTCTCGGCAGGAGAGATCCCTCTCCCTAAATTATACATCTCTATGGCCTTTTTCTTTTTCCTTTCTGGGACCATCTGGATTCACATCCTTCGAAAACGACGGTAAATTGTTACTTCCTTGAGCCATCCAGCCTAGAGTATGTTGAGATGTGTATAATGTCACCTTTTGCTGGCTTCTGTGCCTGGGGGGCATTGGCTCTAGCAACCCTGCCCTCTTCAAAGGGCATCTTCCCTGAAACAGGGAGACTTTGCAGTGTGTGGGGGGGCTTGGCATGCCGTGGTGTTTTCTTCCCTTTGCTTTGTTTATTTCTTTATGTTTAAGATTTGTGTTTAACATTTTTATTTGTTTTTGAGAGAGACAGAGCATGAGCAGGGGACGGGAAGAGAGAGAGGGAGACCCAGAATCTGAAGCAGGCTCCAGGTTCTGAGCTGTCGGCACAGAGCCCGACGTGGGGCTCAAACCCACAAACTGTGATCTGATGTTCTGAGCCGAAGTGGGACACCGAACTGACTGAGCCACCCAGGCGCCCCCCTCCCTCTTTGCTTTGTTTAAACAGCAGATCCAAGTATTTTGATGATTCAGGGGCTGTTTGTTCATGAGGAGGATGAGAGTGGCAGGGCGCCACAGCCTGGCTGAGAGCGTAGCATTACTGCCCGGTGCTCGATACTGCCCGTCTACCGGGCAGAGGTGTTGGCTTCCAGAGACTTGCCACTGGAGGAAAAACTTCAAAGCCCACCTGCCCGGCTCTTGGCCTCTCTTCTGAAACCCGAAGGCTTTATCTGCCTGTACTCGGTTCTTGAAGGGAGCAGCTGCACGTGTGTGTGGGACCAGCGTTTAATTCTGTCTCCTTTCCCCCAAAAAACAGAATAAAATACTCCTTTTCAGTTAGAGAACAGTGTGAGCATTTGTTACATAAGATCTGTAAACTAAGTAAAGGACGGTATATGCATATGGCATTGTAACGTGGCGTCATTTAAATTCATAAGATAATTAGGCATCCCAAATACGGAATACCTCTTTCTGTGGAGCATTGGGCAGAAATCGAGACCTCTTCGGTCCCCGGGGGCCCGTCTTCTGGCAGACATGCTCAGCTGGGGTAGCGAGCTCGGGCCAGGGCAGTGCAGGCTCCGGTTTGTCTTAAGCTTTGGATTGATGGGAGGAGCCGCTCGTCTCCTTGTGAAGGACCGTGCATGGTTGTGTTTGGGGTAATCAGTCAGGTGGCCATTCATAAGAAAACAAGAATCGTAACCAATTCAGGCTATAAAAAGGTTTTTCAGCGAAGTGTTGATTCTTCCTTTATTAGAAAAATCAGAACTGGGACTCAGAGACCCAATTCCAGGTGTAAACACGGACCGCTCCCACCTCTGTGTCTCGCTTCACTCCCTGGGCCACAAAACTGGGGCGGGGTCATTGCCCTGCCTTCCTCTGAGTGTCTTAGAACCTTAGGTGTGTTGTGTGATCCCCCCCCCCTTCTCCCCAAATCCTGTGCGCCAGAGGACTTTGCAAATCAGGGCACTATGCAAATGCGAGGTGCATACGAAATACCTGAGCAGACAGGTGCTCAGGGGTATTTCAGTTTCTGTTTATTTAGCGATGAGACCGTCCCTCTCGCTGGTCCGCTTACATGAGATGACGGTGAGTTTTAACTCTGTGGCCAGAAGAGGCGCACCTGCTGCACGCAGCACGTGTGTAGTTCACGGCACTTCGCGTGGAAGGGGAGGACAGACGGCCGCTCGCTTTCCAGTGCCTGCTCCCTGCCCGGTCCAGCGCTGGATGCGGGTTCTGTCCGCTCACCTTCCACCTCCTGGAGGTGGACGATGCCCCATCTTCAGCAGAGGTTACTGGGGGCCGAGAGGGGTGAAGGTTGGCAGGGTAGAACCCGTGTTCGAGCCAAGTTACTGGGGCTCTCTTTCGAGCCTCTTCTCCCTCCCGTGTCATCACCGCCCCGGCCGCTGGCGCTTCGAGCAGGATTGCAGGTTGAGGGGGCCGGGGTGTGTGAGCAAGCCGTCTCGGCAGCGGGCGGTTCTGCGCTCTGGGTAGATGTCATCGCCACTCTGGAGTGGCAGACTCGTCCGGCCTTGACTTCCTTTTTGACCTTGGAGTAGGTAGGCCTCGGAAGGGAAAGGACCAGGGGGAAATCGGCCGGAAAGGGAGCGTGCGTCAGTTTGTGACACACCCTCCCTATCGGTCTGTGCCAGGCCCCTGTTCTTCATTTCCCCTTCGTCCCGACCCCCGACCCCTCTCGGTCCTTCCCAGCTGGTCCGGTGCACGTGATGTGTGTTGTTGGGCGTGGGTGTGTTTACTGTTCCTGCGTATGTTTGTGACTTTCGTAAACCATGCCAGCTCTAGTACTAGCTGTTTCAAGGCCTAGTCACACTACCGTGTGTCCATCCGGTTCATTCAGTTTTGGCTACCCCATAGTGCGCATCCCCACGTTTTACTCACCCATCGCTTTGGTGAGGGACCCCTCCCGCGGCCTCCCCCCCGCCCCGGTCCCCCCAACCGTGTTGTCATGACCTCCCACCCCCTCCCTGGCCTGTCCCCTTATGGCTCCGTGCAGCCTCTGAGGTGCGCTCCCAGAAGGAGGTGCACTGGGCAGGGGGTAAAGTCTTCCTTAATTTCATTAAGCGCCCGCCACCAGGTGGCCCGTACCAGCTTCTATTCCTGCCAGGGGTGCAAAGGGTTCCTGTTTCCCCAGACACCACTGGCATCTTAGTTTTGGGTATAAACTGGTGCTTCATTCTATTTTGCATTTCTCTGACCACTAGTGACGTGAAATCTCCTTCCGGGGCCTTGTGAACCATCTGGGTTCCCCTCCTTGTGACCGTCTCTGTGCTTTGCACATTTTCTTTGGGTTTTCTGTCATTTTCTTGTCGCTTTACATGAGTTTCTTGCATAGTTTGGACATCGATCCTTTGTCTGTCCCAGACATGGCAAATTTCTTCCCCCAGTCTGTTAAACTTACCTGTGGTATTTGTTGTTGAACGGAAGTCTTCCATATTAACAGAGTCAAAGCTATCTAATCTTGGGCGGGGCTTCTCGGAAGAAGCCTTTTCCTACTCCAGGGTCACAAAGGATGTAAGTTATGTTTGGCACTGAAATCCATCTGGAGTCCTTCTTTATGTAAATGTGAAGTGGGGACACAGCTGCACGCACACACGCACACGCACACACAGGATTGGGCGGATTTTCCCCATGCCAGTTATTAAATGGTCCGTCCTTCTCCAGCCGGTTGGCTGCCCCTCGTCTGTCGTGGGCCAAGCCTCCATACGCGCAGGAATCCATTTCCAAGCTCTCGGTTCTGTTGGCTTATTTGTCGGACGCTGTACCCCTTCCACACTTTTTGCTGCTGTGGCTTCGCAGAATGTCTTGATGTCTGAGAGTGTGACTTTCCTCCGTAGCTCTTATTCAAGTCTCAGTGTACTTTTGTAGTTTTAAATCTGTCTCCAGAGGCGTCTTGTGTCCCATTAGGTTAGTTCCTAGGGTGAGGTCGGAAAGGGTAGAGGAATTGAATGGTGGGCAACCCGAAGGTGGGCGAGTACCTGTGTAGGCCTGGTGGTGGGAGTGGGCGCTTCTCCCCACTGGCCGGTCCCAGCCCTGAGGGCGAGGGGACGGGGCACCACCCCGGGGCTCTCCCTTCCGCCCTGCCCGCCTCCGGGCCGCAGCCCGCCCCTACAGCTGCACCCGCGCCCCTTCTGCTCTCCCAGGGAGAGCTCTCGCCAGTTCCGTAGATCCCGCCGCCTCGTTCTCGCCTCTGTGGCCTTTCCAGGGTGGTTTCTGGGCACGAGGCTGGCCAGCTGTGTGGATTTCCATCTTCTCGGGAACTGGAACTCGTCCTGTCTGGCTTCAGTGCCTGACGCTGCTGCGGTCACGGCACAGACTTGTGCGCGAGAGGCGACTCTGGGGCTCCGTCGGGTCTGTTTCTGCCGGTGGAAACTAGGTCTCAAAAAAGGCTTCGTGTTTCTGGTTTGCTTAGGTTGTATTTACTTCTTCCTTGTAAGTGTGTCTGATGACTGTCTTTTAATTCTTTCTTTTCTGTTTTTATAGGAATGACGTATTTAAAATTCACTGGTTGATGGCAGCCCTTCCTTTCACCAAGTCTCTTTCCCTGGTGTTCCACGCGGTATGTATTAATACTTTGGGTCATTGGGGCGCCTGGGTGGCTCAGCCGGTTGAGCGTCCGACTTCGGCTCAGGTCATGATCTCATGGTCTGTGGGTTCGAGCCCTGCGTCGGGCTCTGTGCTGAGGCTCAGAGCCTGTGCTCAGAGCCTGGAGCCTGCTTCGGATTCTGTGTCTTCCTCTCTCTCTGACCCTCCCCCCTTCATGCTCTGTCTCTCTCTGTCTCAAAAATAAAAACATTAAAAAAAATAAAAAATAATAAAAATAAAAAAATACTTCGGGTCATTTATGAAATGACGTGCTGTGCCTCTAATCAGGAAAAATGAGTTGGAAGGAAGGGGGGAAACAGATTAAAGAAGTCCTTTTGTCACGGAGCCTCCTTTGGTACGGGAGGGACCATCACAGGGATGAGTCATTACACCCTCCCTGACCTGGCCCGAGACCTCTTCTAATACTGCCTACGTTCCCAGAGTTTTCCTAGAACGCTTCCTTGCTTCCTTGCTTTCATTCCCCCCCCCCTTTTTTTAAGTCCTTTCTTGGGATTAGAGTGCCACCTGCTGAATTATTTCCGCGATTTTACTTTTCTAAACATCTTTCCCATTTGATTGGAAACATGTTCCCATTTGATTTGAAGCCCAGTGTTAGCATAACTTCTTCAGGGGGAAGTGATGCCCTAAACACTGAGGCGTGTGAATCAAGCTCGCACTTTGCCTAGTTAGTCCAGGTGCGAGCTGAAGTGAGCCTGCCCGAGGGAGGAGTGCCACAGCCTGCCGGGTTTCTAGGCCCCTGAGGCTCCTGCGGCTGCGCCTCTGAGGGCGATAGCATCCAGACATGCGCTCTCCTGCAAGTACAAGGGTTGTTGTAGGCGTCGTGATGTGTCCACTTACAGTCTCTAGAAATGACAGCCGTCTGGATAATTTCCCATTTGGATCTGAGTTAAAAGACTCTTTCTGGGGCACCTGGGGGGCTCAGCCGGTGAAGCGTCCGACTTCAGCTCAGGTCATGATCTCATGGTTCGTGAGTTTGAGCCCCTCGTCGGGCTCTGTGCTGACAGCTCACAGCCTGGAGCCTGCTTGGCATTCTGTGTCTCCTTCTCTCTCTGCCCCTCTCCCGCTCGTGCTCGCGCTCTCTCTCTCTCTCTCTCTCTCAAAAGTAAACATTAAAAATTTTTAAAAATTCTTTCTGGAACCTTCTAGATGATGAATGGCAGGATCCTTGAGTCACTTTAGTATCTAAGTAGCCATTTGTGATAGAATGAAGAAATTGCTGTCAGCGTTTGTGAGTTGTGCCAGGAAGCATTTTGGGTGTGCTTCTGAAACCTGCCACTTTATTTACTTAAAAAAAAATTTTTTTTTTAATGTCATGTATTTTTAAGAGAGAGAAAGCAGGCACATGCCAGCTGGGAAGGGGGCAGAGAGAGAGAGGGTGAATCCCAAGAATTGCTAACAGCGCAGAGCCCGACTCGGGGCTCAGTCTCGCGAACCCGCGAGATCATAGCCTGAGCTGAAAGCAAGGGTCGTTGCTGAACCGACTGAGCCCCCCAGGCGTCTCTGAAACTTGCCACCTCAATTGACATACATTGGTGGCTTTAAGTAGCTCTAAATTCACAGATTTCTTCAAAACAAAAACAGTTGAACCTAGATAATTCCACATGGCTTTTTTTTGCTGACCGACCGACCGACCGACCGACCGACTGACCGACCGACTGACGTATGGAATAAGCAGCTGGGGTAGGCAAGGGGAAGCTCTCAGCTGGGATCCCATAAAAACCTGTGGCCTTTGGGCAGTGGAGATTTTAAAGACCAGAACAGGCAGAAACCTGCCCCAGAAGAGGGACCTGGCCTGCGTGTTGGCGTTGAAACCTCGTGGCTGGTTTCTCACGCTTCCTGACGTTCCTATCCTTAACTGTGGACAGACAAGTGAGGGATCAGGGCGTGGGGTGGAGGGGGCATCCCCCGTCGTGAGGTCCTGTGGTGGCATTTCCTGTTTCACTGTGCACACGAAGACGCGTGGTAGGTGGACCTTTCTGAAGGACACTTCTCTGGTTGCAGATCGACTACCATTACATCTCCTCCCAGGGCTTTCCGATCGAGGGTTGGGCTGTCGTGTACTACATCACTCACCTGTAAGTACGCAGAGGGACCCGTGAACCCTTGTCGCGTGAGATGATGCGCAGGAGAAGTTGGGGAGGCCGTGGGAGCAAGAGCCCTGCCCTCCCGTGGCGGCCCTCTCTGGGTTCCTGCCGCGCCAGGGGTGTGTGGCACGCGGGTGGCTGTGCAGACGACAGCCCGGGGCCGCTGGCCTGCTCCCGGGAGGGGGCTGCCTCCGTGGGGGGATGGGCTGCTCAGGTAGTGGGGTGCACAGCGAACTCAAGAGGCGTTTCCTGAAGTTGGCTGCCTCTCTTTTCCGAGACTCGCACGCATTCGCGAACGAGTTGTGCGGCGGAACCGGCAGAGAAGGTCTGGAGAGACCGTTGGCATCTGAAATGCTTTCTTTTCCAGTTTGAAGGGGGCACTGCTGTTCATCACCATCGCGCTCATCGGCACCGGCTGGGCTTTCATTAAGCACATCCTCTCCGACAAAGACAAGAAGATCTTCATGATCGTCATCCCGCTGCAGGTAAAGGGACCCGAGTCCCGCGTGTCCTGGTGGTGTCCCGGCGCTTCTCAGGGCTCAGCTCCCAGCCTGTCCGGGAAGAGGGCGTCGGCTCACCCAGAACCGCAGCTCGTGCCCCTGGGGCTTCTCCCTCTGCCGTCTGGCCGACCCGGGCCTCGGGTCGTTGCCCCGAGAGCTGTCCGCCGTCACTCAGCTGGCGAGCGGTGTGTGGACGCCTGTGCCTTGAGTAGGGAGCTGCTGGGAAGTCCGGGAAGCTGCCGCCTACCTTCCTGCGCCAGGCTCCCCTCTGACAGAATGGTCCTCTTAGCCTTGCCCAGGCACACAGTGATTTTATTAACAGGTGATTTTAAAACCGCGAACGACACCGGTGAGGCTTCACAAGGTAGAATACTAAGCGGACCTCAGGACAGCTGTTCATCAAGCCCTTCCTGGTTCAGGACCCTGGGCTGAGGCCAGCCTTCCCCGGTCGTGAGCCCCTGGGGACAGGAACCTTGTCACCTGCGTAACAGTCTTATTGGAGGCAGACACTGGGCTTGGGGAACTCACGAGAAGCAGAGAGGGCCTGGCAGGGGTGCAGGACTGCTCTGCTCGACCGAGGAGCGTGGGTTTGGTGACACTGTTCTCGGCCGCCCTCCCTGGGGAGCACAGTGTGGGTGTGGCGGGCGAGGGGAGGGCGGGCACCTCCCTGGGCCCCCAGGTCCGCCTCCTCACCCTGGCGACTGGTGCTCTGGCAGCATTTGCCCCAGAGCCACCTCCACGTTGATGACGCGGGACCTGTGTTAGCACCAGATGAATGGTGCAGACCAGTTGCTGTAGATTTCCCAGGAGAGACTCATCACCCGAATCGGAACGATCTGGAAGGCTGCAAGGTAGAGAAGGGCCTTGCCTAGACATTTAAGGAAAGACCTGTGGCCGGCGGAAGAGGAGCAGTGGACGCGGGTGGTCTGTTGCCGAGTGAACAGAGAGGCTGAGGATCTGTGTGGGTCTCGGCTGTGGAGCTCCCAGGGCCACCTCGCCGGCCCCGGGCCAAGTTCTACGGCCTGCCAGAGCGTCTGAGCTCGTGAGGGAGGGCCCGGGGCCTTTTCCCCCAAGCGCCGCAAATGTCCCCCGCCCCCAGTCTCCCCCCCCCCCCCAGACTCCATCCCTCCAGGAGAATCTTGCATCCTCACCCCACCCAAGCTGGGATGTGATGGGGCGCGGCCTTCTGGCTTTCGCACCCCCAAGGGAGCTGAACACAAGGTTACATGGCTGGCCCTTCTGAGGAAACGGCATTTAAAGAATTGAATATAGGGAAGTTAGGCATCGATAAGCACAGAGGCCAGCCTGGGAAGGCTTTGGACGGCAGTTGGAAAGCTAAAACTATTTCTTCGTGGCCACGGGGAGCCGGTGCACAGCTCTGAGCGAGAAGGGAGAGGTGCACAAAACGTACGCACAGACCTTGAAGGACATTTTTGACATTTCGTGCCACACCAGGGAACGTTATGTCGTGTGTCAAGAGTGTCAGCTGAGGACGGAGGGAGGTTAGGGATTTAAGGTGAGAAAGCCTTTGTTTCCACTTTGTCTTCAGAGGCGGAGTCCCACGTGCAGGCGCGCAGGATAGAGGAAGGCCCGAATTGCAGAGTAATTTTTGCATTCATACCAAGTAAAGTGTGGCTTCTGCGATCATGTCACTGAAAGCTCCTAGATAGGAAAACCTTACTTTGAGATGTCCCGAATAGCGGCGTGACAGATTTTGCACTCTTTGTCAAAGTGTGCAGGGTGACCTTTACAGCACGCGAGCACAGTGTTTGGGACAGAGGACTTGTGATCTGTGCATCCACACCTACCGGAAATCTCCCAGAGAGCATCTCCTAGGTTCTGCAGAGTACTGCCGTCCCAGTGTAGCCAGGCCCTGGGCCTCTCGCAGCACACTCGTGCCGGGACTGAACCCCCAGGGCCAAGTGGAGCGGCACGTGGTCGCGGGTGCACCTCAGGGGGAAGAACTGAGCCATGTCCCATGTGGAGGGGACCTGGGTGGGGTTACTTC
This sequence comes from Felis catus, assembly GCF_018350175.1. Lineage (NCBI taxonomy): Eukaryota > Metazoa > Chordata > Mammalia > Carnivora > Felidae > Felis > Felis catus. The sequence continues at coordinate 88,164,395 of NC_058380.1, forward strand.
TAAGGAAGAGCAGCGTGGCCTCTCAGGCACTGGGCCCAAACCTGCCATTCTCGTCGCCCTGGTCTCTGATAACACCCTTTGGTACTTAAAAGCCTGTCTCTGAGAAGCGGCAGCAGCTGCCCAGGGAGAACCCGGGCCTGAGGAAACTGGGCGTCGTGGCTGAGTGCGGTGCCACCCGTTCCGGCCACCGCCTGGCCCTGCTGAGGCCCCGGAGGCCTGAAAAGCAAAGCAGAGGGTCCCAGTGGTCTGTGCTGCGTCGCAGATGCCCCCAAACACGGTGGCGATAAGCATGTATTCTCTTCACGTTCGGTGGGGGTCAGGAATTGAGGCGTGGCGGGTCCGACGGGGGCCCTCGCGCAGCGAGTGAGACCGTGGCTGGGGTCACCTCAGTCTCCACCTGCGTCTCCTGGGTCGGGAAGACTCGATGAGGTGGGGCGAGAACAGCAGGGGCTCCTCCGCCTTTTTTCCTCTGCCTGGTCTCTCCATGTTGCCAGAGACCGACTTCCCCCGAGAGGGCCAGCCAGAGGCAGTGTCCTTTGTACGACCTACCTCGGAAATCACATGGCCTCACTCGCGCCTGACTGTCGCTCAGGGCAGTCGCACGCTCAGGAGGAGGGCACAGACACCGCTCCTGGATGGGAGAGTGGAGTGTTCTGAAAAGCACGTGGCCCTGGAGAGAATGCCGTGGCCGTGGTTGGGGGCCCGCAAGCCCGAGTGCCCACCCCCCCTTGGGGCCGCTGTTGTGGAGGCCTTCCCTTGCCTTAGGGCCTCAGCGACTTCTCGTGTCCGCAGGTTCTGGCGAACGTGGCCTACATCATCATAGAGTCCACCGAGGAGGGAACGACGGAGTATGGCCTGTGGAAGGATTCTCTGTTTCTGGTAGACCTGCTGTGCTGTGGGGCCATCCTCTTCCCCGTGGTGTGGTGAGTACCCGCAGGAAGGTGGGGGGCCGCGGTGCACCCCGAGGCTCGTGCATCGGACGAGTCCGGACCCCCGAATCAGCCGTTCCCAAACCAGTCCGAACCACACGGGGCATCGGTTTCGCAGATGAGCTTCCCGGGTCCTCAGGCGGACCTGAATCCGCCTCCAGGAGCAGGAGCCTGGAGTTCGGGTCTTGGTCTTGTCCCTCCGTGGATTCCGATACAGCCGATCTGGCACCTTGGCTTTTAGCACAGCTTAGATCATAGAGAAGGGTCTGGAAATGAGCACTCAGGGGCGACATAACGGCAGCACGAATTTGGAGGGAGGAGAGTTGAAGAAATCCTGTAAACCGCTTTCTTGCCAGGTGGGCGGAAGGTGAGGAAGTGCGTTAACATAAACTAGCGAGATTCCCAACACGTTCCCAGGTCAGAGGTCTTCAGAATGGCGGGCTTCAGACGCACGTGTTGCGCTTTGATTACGTGTGAAGAAATGTTAGTGCCGGTGGTTGTTGAGAGAAGGTATCCTCATTAAATCTTAATGCCACGTGAGGGAGATTACCAGTTCAGTAGGAAGCAAGGAGAGGAAAAAAGGCTAGCAAAGATTAAACACCCTTACGGTGATCTAGGTCCGTGGCTGTTTGAAAGCGGTTACTCCTTTTGGAATAAAGTCTTAAAAAGTGGACTTACCTGTGTTGTGTTAACGGTAGAGTGGTCCACGCTGCAGTAAACTCCTATTTTTCAAGATCCTGGGGCTTATCAGTTAATCTGTCACTCCGATTACTTAGAATATGGTACCAGCGGAGGGTAATCCTCATTCCAGCCGGTTAGACTCACTCTTGACCCTTACTCCATCGTACGTGACACGTTGTGCGTACATCAGTGTAGCCGGCAGCTTCCAGAAGGTGGGGGAGTCTCCCCGATCTCCCCCACCTCCCTGCGTCGTGCCCGGGACCAGGTAGCCCAGGCATCCGTAGCAGGATGACCAGCACCGTCTTCGGGTAGAAAGAAGCGTCTTTCTGTCCGGAACAGAGTGCGAGCCCTACTCTTCATCTGCCGCCTTCGGCAGAAAGAAAGGACCTGGAGGTTTGGGGAAGACGCGGGGGAGCGATAGGGCTGCAGGTGGTCATTTCCCTCGCCTCCTTCGTTGTAGCACGAAGGGGCAGACGTCACACGGCGATGCTCTCGAGAGTGCATCTTCTGAAAGTTGCCGTAAACAAAAGCGCCGAGCACTAGAGGTAGCTTCAGGAGCGGCACCGATGACTTTGGAGCTGGCTTTGTGCCGGCTCACTTTTGAGTGGTGTGCCATTCAGATCTCCCAGGTGGGCAGGTGAGGGGGCGGGCGCGGGGGTCTCAGGAGAAAGCCCTCAGCCGGGGTCAGGTGGAGGGTGGGTGGCCCCATCTGTGAGCCCCCCTCCGCCCCCCCCCCCCCAGGCTGTCCTCATCCTTTGGAGACAGACCTTCCCGTAGCGCCTTTAATAATGTTCGTGTTCCCCTGTCTGAACAGCGATGATGGTAATTAGTTACCCGGCACATCGCAGCAGGAGAAGAGGCTCCCTGGAGGCTGCCACTTGGCAGCAGAATTCCAGACAGTGAAATACCGAGTTTGCAGGAAGCCATGTGCTCACAGGCTCCTAGACCTAGACCTGAGAAATCAACCTCCGGACTCCGTGTGCGGGGGTCCATGTTGTGTGGGCAGCAGGTGCGCTCCAATGCGGTGTCAGGGAGTGGGGTAGTTGGGGAAGTGAGAGATTTTAGGTGGAGAGAGAGGTCAAGAGCGTCGAAATGATCGCATTTTGCTTTTTCTCCTCACACCCAGGCCCCTGGCAGACCTTTCTCAGCCATTAGAGGGCGTCCTTAACGCTTGGGCTTGAGTACCGTACGCGGCCAGGTGCTGGATGTAGAGGTCACGTTGATTCGGGAGAGTGCTCCGAAACCATCTAGTCCAGCCCGTCAGCTTATGACTGAGGAATTCAGGGCCTTGAGTTACTAGTGTTGGAAACACAGAAGAGTGCAGATTGGTGTGAGCTAACCTTTTGTTCTCCAAATGTTCATTTTTAGGTCAATCAGGCACTTACAAGAAGCGTCAGCCACAGATGGAAAAGGCAAGTTTCCTTGTGCCCCTTTGTGCTGCTGGGCCTTCCCTGAAGCCCCTGCCCGGGCGCTCCCGGGAGGCGGAGGGGCCGCTGTCTCTTGGGGAGGAGTCTGGGGGAGCCCCGGGGGCTTTATGAGAGCAGCGGGGTGGGGGAGGGGGGTTGTTTGCTGGAGAGGCAGGTGGTGAACATTGCGGAGGTCAGTTGTGTAAGGAGGCGTGGGGGCGATTGCTGCTTGCTGAGATGATTCATTGCGTTTCCACGTGTGAACGTGGTTTTCACCTTCTCCGAACTGAGTCAGGAAGAGAAAATCTTGTCTGGGAAGGACCGGATAGCACTTCGCTGTGAGAACAGGAGGTATGATGGATTGGGGATGGCTCTGTGTAAAGCACCCCTTCCTGCTGATTTAACACGCTTTCAAAATAGACGTGTCGGTATTAATTTAAGAGGAGGCTGATGCCAGAGAGAAGCTCTGAAGCTCTCTGGCTTTTAAACGGCGCTTTTCCAACCAAGCCTCCTAAGAAAAGAAGCCACAAAGCAAATGTTTTGTGTGGCTCTGCGCGTCTGTGAATAGTACCCGGCCACAGGCCGCTGTGGCGTAAAGGGGGAACCTCAGGCCACGGGGACCACGGAGCAGGGCTTTCTCTGCTCTGAGCTGCCTCCGGGTCTGGGAAATCGTGTTCTGGAAGGCAGATCATTCCTTTGGTGGCGTTCGTAAAGTTTTGTCGCTGATCTGTGTTTCTTTTATTATAAAAATAACGTGGATGCATCTCAGGAAAATTGGAAATCAAGTAATAGGTACAAATCTAATTTCGTACTTGCCATAAAATTAATACCGTGTTATTTTCTTTAAGTTGAACTAGACCCGATTTCAGGGCTTCACCCCCGGGTCCAGAGAGATCCCGGGGTTCTTCTGTGGAGCACGGCCCCCAGGGCATCTGTGGCTCCTACAGTTTGGGCCCGCGGTGGTTGCTGGGGAGACTCCCGCCATCCGGCCCGCGTAGCGCTCTGGCTCTGGGCGGCCTGGCGTGTGGGGGTCCTGCCTCGGCTGGGAGCCCTAGTCAGTGCGGAGTCCAGCCTCCCCAGGCCCGCCCGGCCTCTCAGTGGGTGCCGGCTCCACTCGCAGAGCACGCCAGCTCGTGTTTTCTTTCCAGGCCCGGGAAATAGCTCTGATTTTCTCCCCTTTTTTCTTCAGGGGAACTGGGTTCCCTTCTCCCTCTGGGACAGATTCTTGCTAGTGAGTTTCAGCTTGAACTTTGCCTAAATGTGTCGCTTTCAGGCTGACTGCAGCGCCTTGCCCTGAGCCAGGGAGTTCAGAGAGCGCTCTGCCTTCTTGGAGTGGGGGAAAGGGAAATTCCAGAGAACAAAACACAAACTAGAATCCTCCTAAAGCGCCTGCCGTAGACGGAAAAACCCAAAGTAGAAAATGAAAGCTCCCCTTCTGGGAACAACTGTTGTTTGGGGATAGCCTTGTCTTTTTCTCCTTTTTCTGTGCCTCTCATATCAAAAGGTGGCTTTGTTATCCTTTTTATGACAGCAAATTGGTCGTTCTCTTCTTTTTAACACATTGAGGGCCCCTGGCTGGCTTGAGCTGCGGGGAAGCGACTCCTGATCCCAGGGTTGTGGGTTCGTACCCCACATCAGGTTGTGGACAGTACTCAGAATTTTTTTTATACACTGAGATGAGACATTCTACTTTTTCATCTTGATACGTTTCAGTATTTCTGAATTTGTTTTTCTTACTCCTTGGCTGAAAGAAAATATGTAAAAATTCCAAGGGTGATGTCTTTCGGTTGATGAGTTTTGTTAATACTTTTCTTCCTAGTCTCGCCTTTTCCCCTTGTGGGTTCCTCCGGCCCTTCCTCACCAGCTCCCTCCCCCCCCCATCATCCTGCATCATCCTGATCCCTCCAACTGCCTCTCCGCCTTCTGCGCCCAGCTCTTACCCCCAGTTTGGGGGTAACCGTGGTAATGAATTGCGTCTGTGACCGTTTATTCCCCGAGCTCTTCATCAGGTATTTTGCCTGGGGTGGATAGCACAGCAGGTGACGCCCAAGATGGGGTTGGAATTGTCCCCAAGCAAGCATCTGTAGTGAAGGGAAACCATCGAACTGGAATGCTCTTGTCATCGCCTGGTTCACACGCAGTTTCTTGTTTTTTCCACCAGGTGACAGCATGGGACCTCTTCAGCAGAGAGCGGTCCCATGAGCACTCCAGGGCTCTCCTTCTCGGGATGACAGACTGTTGAGAAAGCACCCATTTCTCATCAGCAAACATCACAAACCCTTTGAGGGGGACAGAGTAGGTTAGATGGGGGGGTGCCTTGATCCGCGTTCTTTCCCGGAGTTGATCTGTAGGCCGTGGCTGCTTTTTGGCTAATCTGCAATTGTGTATTTCATTCAGTACTTTGAGAAATGGTTACACCTGTAACAGTTCTGGAGTCAGGGTGGCCTCGTTCCCACGGTCAAGTCCCCCCTGCAGAGAACTCTCAGGAACAGCATCCCCCCACCCCTCCCTGGCACGCCGCCCAGGTGTGACTGCAGAGCAGGCCAGGTCAGAGCGGGGCAGAGGCTCGAGTGGGGACACGGGCCACCGCCCGACCGCAGCTTCCCGGGTGCTCTGATGACCCCCCGTGCTCCTCAGTCTGCCCTTCTGAGATCTAGCCCGTCCCAGAGGCAGCTGGCAAAGTGAAGGCCACGGGCAGTAATGTCTCCTGCTAGATTTGGAAGCATTTTTGCTGGATGGAGGCTGAGGCTCCGGGTCCTGTTTATAGGCTCGTTAGGCTCATTGACTCAACACACGACCTTGACGATGACTCGGGCAGAAGACTGTCCGAGTAAGTGCAGTTCGGGCCGACTTCGGCGGGGGGAGCGCTGCGTGTGGGCCGGTGGGTGGCTTTCGGAGTGCTTGTTTGGGTGGTGGTTACTTCTTCGTCTCTGGAGTCCTCCTGACTGAACCGGGGGAAGCGTTAAGGATGCGGTCGCCCGCTGGCCTTCAGCTGTGTCTTTGTCTCCTCTGTCACACGCTGGTGCTTCTCTCCACTCGCGTGTCATTTAGAGCCACTGCCGTGCTGTGCTCCCCGAGAGGAAGCTTAATTGAGTCACACGCAGACGCCCGAGCTCGGGTTCTACTGTGTTCTGCCTGCCAACATTGACTGGCTGCCACTGCCCTTGAGCCACTGCCCTTGAGCCTGGACCTGCTTCCTTCTTTCTCCAGTGTCCTTCCCTTAGGGGACTGGCCTGGGGGTAGACGTGTTCACCAAATTAACAGTCTCTGCTGCTACTGCTCTTATCCGCACCCCTCCCCCCCCTCCCCCACCCCAGCTTTCTAAGGAAGATTCAGAGGAAGTGTTCTGAGGCCTCTGGGCTTTTATGTGAGCTTCAGAGGCCTTTAAACAAATGGTGATGGGCTAGTTGTAGGGCTTGTAGAGGAACGGCTTCATCCTGAGCTGCTGCCATGTTCGCGAAGTTGCTGTGGCCGTGGGAAGTGTTTTTCAGGGCAGCCGTCCTCAAGAGGGCCCTCAGGGTCCAAACAGTTTTCATCACCGGACACGGTCATCCTTTTTTGCTGTTGATGTTTGCACTTGATGGTACAGGAGGGACGGTGGGTGAGACAGCTGGTGCCTTAGCGTGACTCAAGGCGGTAGCACAGGACTGTGTCAGTGGCCGTTGCTCTCGGCCTCGGTGCTGCTCGCAGGGGGTGGGAGAGGCTCGTTGCACTTAAGAGCGGCCTCGATGAAATAGTGAAAACGACTGGTGTTATTAAACCTCAACGCTTAGGGACGCCTTGGTGGTTCAGTTGGTTGAGCATCCAACTCTTGATCTTGGCTCAGGTCATGATCCCAGGGTCATGGGATCAAGACCCACATTGGGCTCCACAGGAGTGTGGAGCCTGCTTAAGAAAGGTTCTCTCCCTGGGGCGCCTGGGTGGCTCAGTCGGTGAAGCGACCGACTTCGGCTCAGGTCATGATCTCGCGGTCCGTGAGTTCGAGCCCTGTGTCGGGCTCTGTGCCCACAGCTCAGAGCCTGGAGCCTGCTTCGGATTCTGTGTCTCCCTCTCTCTCTGACCCTTCCCCGTTCGTGCTCTGTCTCTCTCTGTCTCAAAAATAAATAAACGTTTAAAAAAAAATGTTTTTTTTAAAAAGAAGCTACTACTTGTCAAGTTTTCATGTGGAATCAAAGACTGTTCACAGTTATCTGGAAAGGCCCCCATCTGCACAAGGCCGTATTTTCTTCACACACTTCAACCAAAACAGCTCTTGGACAGCACATTGACTGCAGAAGCAAATACCAGAGTCCAGCTGTGTTCCATTAAGCCAGACCTTAAAGAGATTTACAAAAACAGAACACGGTTCCACTCTCCTCGTAAATTGTTTTTGAGTGAGTTATTTTTTATTAAAAAGATATTTAATATGAACACGTAGTGGATTCCTTCTTTCACTTTTGCATCGATTATGAAATACTTCCGAAATTTGTTTCATCTTCTAATTTGGTGAATAATGACAGATGTTACCAAAAACAAACAAACGTTCTTTGAGGTCCTCAATAATTTTTAAAAGCGTGAAGGAACCCTGAGGTCAAAAGTTTGAGAACCATGTGTTAGAGATGAGGCTTGTTGAATCTCTCGTCACGACAGTCACGACCGAAAAGTCTGCCTGGTTCTTTTTTCCTGTGCCTACAGAGTTTATTTCAGGCTTGGCCAGATTCTTCGTTCTGGGCCTCTCGTGCCAAAAAAAAAAAAAAAAAAAAAAGAAAAGAAAAAGTTTTGTTGGGTGTGTTCATGTAAACAGACCTAATGAAAAACCCATTGATGAGAAAGGAAGAAGAATTCCCCTCGCCTGTTTTTGTAAATAAAGTTTTATTGGAATGCCCCGTGCCCACTTGTGGAAGCATCGCCCGTGGCCGCTCCCTGCGCTTCAGTGGCAGGGTTGAGTGGTCGGGGCAGAGATCGTCTGGCCCACGAGGGTGCTCTCCAGCCCTCTGCAGGAAAAGGTGGCCATCTCCTGGCTGTTGTGGACATTGAAGAGACACCATTTTTAAAGATCCTGGGTGTAATATGATGACGTTGATACACTGACTGCTCACTCTTTACTGGGTGCTGTGAGAGCTATAGAGCTCGCAGAGGCCTAAGAAATTACTGTTTTGAAGTATTTACCGAACTCCGTCTTTGTGTCCAGAACGGTGTTCTTTGTTACTTGGGGCAGTAGCTTTTGCATCATTATCCAATGTGATCTTTTACCTTATTACTCTGATGGGAATCTGTGCTTTTCTTTAACAAGATGGCTTTTAACATCAGTCACCCTCAGTTCACCAGCAGGGCTTTGGGTTAGACGTTTCGGCCTGGGCTGATGTTTACGAGCACTGTCTTCCCTGACTGCTTTGACCCGGTTCCTGGTTATAACTTCAGGTGTGTCCGATCTTTGTTTACATTTTCCAAGCAGAAACCAAGGTGCCCTGCGGCCCACTGATGCTCCAGGCAGTGAGGATTACTATTAGGTGAGACCTGGGGACCCTAGGTCAGAAGCCCTCGGCTGAGGAAGGAGGTCGGGAGAAAGGGGAACTTCCCAGCTGCACTGTGATCTCCCTTCCCCAGCATGCGGGGATGGCTCTAGGACCGGGTGCAGCCTGGGAAGGAAGGAGTTCCCCTGGAATTACACTATGCTGTTGTCTGCACTGCTGTGGAGGATGGCGTGGGGATTACCCCCTCCGGAGCACTCTTTCAAGATAATGAGAGAGGAGAGGCAGAAAAAATGAGACGTCCGTCCTTTATCTGGTCGCTCCGAAGTTTCATCCTTCCCTTTGTCCCTGGGTATGTAGCTAGAGCATAGGCTTGTAATCGTCTCCTGTCCCTGAAGCTGCAGCAAGAGTGTACCGTAAGCAAGTCTTCTGCTCCAGGAAGGCGCCTTGCTGGCAGGCGGAAAACGCTCTCTCTGGCTGGTGTGGTGCAGGGGCTTAGAGAGCTCATGCGTCTCAGGAGTGAAATAAAATCAGATAAAAACAGAGAGGGAGGCAAGCCGTAAGAGACTCTTAACTATAGAGAACAAACAGGGGGTTGCTGGAGGGAAGGTGTGTAGGGGGATGGGCTAAATGGGTGATGGGGATTAAGGAGGCTACGTGTTGGGATGGATGAGCGCTGGGTGGTATATGTAAGTGATGAATCACTAAATTCTACTCCAGAAACCAAAAAGAGAAGGAGAGGGGGAGGGAGAGAGGGAGGGAAGCTTGTGCATCTCCTAGGGCACGAGGTAGGGTGGCATTCTGTCCTGCACTCGGGGCCACCTTAGGTCATGTATGTGTGTGGCCAGCCATCTAATTGGCATGGTTTTCACGGGGCATTTGTGAGTGCGTCACAGGAGGGGGTGTGTGGTCGCCAGAAACTTGGTGAGATTTTTGTGCCTGTGTGCGTTTACCCGGCCAGAGGGTTCGTGGCCTTCAGCAAATTCTCAAAGCCGTCTGTGACCCTAGAAAGGCTAAAACCACACCTAAGTAGGCTATTATGAAGACATAAAGAGAGAGAAAGAGGATCTGATTAGACCGGCTTAATGCGATGATTTTTCATTTCTTTTAATCACCAGATTCCCTCTCTTCATTACTTTCCCCTCACAGATCACCCCAGATTCCTTTAATGTCATCAACATCACAGCTTCAGCTCAACATTTCAAAAGAATCAACCTTTGTCACCACCCCGAGTTAGTAGAGCCTACAACCAAAAGCAGTGAGGCCTCTATACGCCCCGGCCTGAGAAACAGCCACATCGTGGACACGTGCCATTTGTTAAAATTAGGCCTTTAAGACATTCGGCACCTTACTGTCTGGAGAGGCCCTTGGCCGCCCAGCAGGCTGGTTTGCGATCTCAGTTGGTGTGCCCTCCCTGCTTCTGGACGTGGTTCTCCTGCCTCGTGGCCTTGGCTTGCATTTGAGCTCCGTGAGTCCTGAGACAGCAGTGGAAACCACCTCCTCCTGGCTGGTGACTGCAGTATTTAGGGAGACCCGGGTCCCTTAGGGAGAAGGTGTTGTCTGCTGTTGACCAGGCTGTGGCATTAGGCAGTGGGACGTCGGGCCTTCTTCCTCGCCCAGCTCATTGCCGGCCGCGAGTCTGTGCCGTGGGCAGCTGGGGACAGCCGGGGGCCGCGGTGTGCTCCTCGGCCGGGCCCAGCCTCAGCCGCGACGTCAGACTAGCGAGGCTCCCGGTATCGCGCAGGCTGCAGGCTGGCCGAGAGACGGGAGGGGAGTCAGATCAGCGCGGGTCCTCAGCACCCCACCCCCCGCCCCCACAGGGCCTCTGATGTGGTTCTAGAGCCCACGGGCAACAGCAGAGGCTCAGCAGATGGGACAGCAGAAATCTGAGAGTTGTTAGCCTTCCCCTAGAGCGTCGTGGTGGTCGGCCAGTCCGTTGGGCCGTTTCTGCTTCTTTCTTTTTGCTGTTGCCATACGATAACGTCTGCTTCCAGTAGGACGCAGAGCCCTTAACCGTGCAGTCTGGTGAGCTTTGCCCACTCCTGGATCACGGTTTTAAATGCATGCTGGAAGCCTGTCTTGTACTGCTTGCCACGTGACCCTCAACAGTTTGAAAATCAGGGTGTCCTTCTCTGCAGCGTTCTTGTCTTATCACGGCCGTCCCCATGTTTGCTCCTGATACCATCTGAGACGGATTCGTGGGGTCTCCTCTTAGGGGAGGCCACGGGGCGCCTGGGGAGCCGCTCTCTCCCCCAGACGGATGCTTTCAGACCATTGTGGGCCCGGCCCAACGTGCAGCCTGGCTTTCGGGCCTGGGAGTGACCACGAAGATGGGGGCCGCTGCAGTGCCCTCCCCTGCAGAGGGACTTGAGCTCGGAGCTGAGGCAGACTGTGGAAATGCTGAGCTCGAGGGTGAGTCAGAGCGACGCCGACGCCATCCAGGCTTCGCCATCATCCTTATTTCTTTAATTTTTATGTTCGACTCAGAATCCCCCCCCGAAGCACGCCAGGGAGGAAGCAGGAGAAAAGGGCGGGGGGCAGGCGGGGATGGTTTTAAGCCTCACGGCGCTCCTTATACTCAGGGAAGGGTCGTTTGGGAAATTTTTCATCCTTTAAGAAACTGTCATGGGCCTTTGCGTCTATGTGTCTCAGAAATCCTCTGGCATTAACTTCTCGAGATGGACTGCTGCGGTTCCTGGGCACTGCCGGGCGTTTTGAGCTGTGGGCTGCCGGGGAATCCCAAAGCTGTGAATTGCCTTTCTCTCGGTGCAGAGCGTGGGCACGGAGAACGCGGTCTCTAGAGAAAAGTAGACTGGGGGGGGCGCCTGGGTGGCGCAGTCGGTTAAGCGTCCGACTTCAGCCAGGTCACGATCTCGCGGTCCGTGAGTTCGAGCCCCGCGTCAGGCTCTGGGCTGATGGCTCAGAGCCTGGAGCCTGTTTCCGATTCTGTGTCTCCCTCTCTCTCTGCCCCTCCCCCGTTCATGCTCTGTCTCTCTCTGTCCCCAAAATAAATAAATGTTGAAAAAAAAAAATTAAAAAAAAAAAAAAAAGAAAAGTAGGCTGGGTTGGGAGTCCTGGCCTCTTCACCTACGAGCTGGGTGACCTCGGTAACTTGCTGGACTTCTCCAGGCCGCCAGGCTTTTCCTCTGTGAGGCAGTGGTAGGCCGTCGTGAGGTTTGCACCAGGTGAAGCGTGAGAGGTGCCTGGTGTGTCTGTGATTCCCTCTCGGTCGATGGTGACGACCGGTGTTAGGGTTCCACGACCCCCCAGGGGAGTCCCCTGGGAAGGAAGGGGACCTTCTGTCTCCTTGCCGGCCTCTTAGTTCCTCTTGGGTGTACAGAGGCAAGGTGAGAGTCTAGGGAAGGGACAGCACCTCCTCGAGCCGGGCACATTTGCTCTCGTTCCTGGTCACAGAGGTGGCTGCCTTGGTGAGCGTTTCAGACAGCTGGGTGCTTCCTGTCTCCTGGTACCTGTTCCAGTCTCATCAGTAGAAAGTAGTTGCCGGAATCGGGTCCCTGGTCCTCCGTCCCCGGGAGGTCCTTCGGAGTCCTTCCGGCCAAGCCCTGTTCGTAATAGGGGCGGCTGGGCCCGGGCACCGGGAGAAGCCCTCAGGGTGATTCCGATGCTCACCCCGGCGAGAACCCCTGCCACGAAGACCTCCTCCTGCCCATGAGCAGACCGGGGCCCGGGAACGGAGGGACGGGCCACGGAGGTGCAGGGGCCGGAACGCGGGGCCCTGGACTCCCGTCCGAGGCTTTTTTCCTCCCGCCGGGCTCGCTCTCTGACCGTCTCTGCCGTTTGTCGCGGTGGGGCCGGAAGTGGCCAGCCCGGGCTTGAGGAGCCCCCACTCCCGGGGAGCCCGGCCTGCTGCGGCCGCTGAGCGGTAGGCTCAGCAGCCTGCTCCGCTCCAGGGGACAGCTCGTTTGGAGCAGAGCAGGAGGCGGCTTGGGAGTCGGGGCTGTGACCTGTGCCTCTCTGCTCGTTGTGCAATTGCTGGTGAGGTTTCGCCGTCCGGGGCCGGCCCCTCCCCGCTCGGTCCACTTGTACCCACCGGGGCCCGGGCTCCTGGCAGCCGCCGCAAACCCGCCGATGGCCCGCTTGGTGTCGGGTCGATACTCCGTCCTCCTAATCCTGGGACCTCAGGCATGGACTGAGTGCTTACCGGCTGCTCTTTGCTTTCCAACGGCTGCCTCGTCAGTTCTGCCGACAACTCTAGGAGTAGGTGTGGTTATCCCCGTTTTACAGATGAGGAAACTGAGGCCCGGCAGCTCTTTTCAGCCCACGGGTCCTGCCCCCGTGCTGTGATAAAGCCACCTTTTTGCGCCAAAAGGGAAAAAAAAAAAAAAAAAAAAAGGCAAAAAGAAATGGAGGCCCAGAGAGGCTAGGAGGCTCACCTGAGGTCACACAGCCAGGACGCAGCACAGTTGGGATTTGAACCCAGACGTTCAGAGCTGCACTGCCGTCGCTTCTGTCTCCCTGCCTTCGCCGCCTCGGCTGTGACTAGAGCACCCACGGGGGGGCCGGCAGACTTGTCACCAAATGTCTCCCGTGTGACTGGAAGTGGTGTCTGTCGTGACCGTGGGTTTTGCAAACAGCCTCGAGCTTCACTTTCCGTGGCTGCATTCCCTATCGCCGCTTGTCCCCAGGCCTGTCTGTCCGTCCTAGCACGCGTCCTGCTGTGGGACAGTGCCTGGGCGCGGGCTCATCTCTGAAGCACCTCGTGGCCTGCCTCGGCCCAGGGTGTCTTAGGCGGCAGGGGGGACGTTAGAGCGGCGTCTTCCGCGCCCTTCTCACACGAGGGTCCTCGCCCTGCAGCGTCCTCCCCCCTGTGCTGCCTCTCACCCGACCCCAGACTCTTCACCCTGCTGGGAGGGAGGGGTCGTCAGACTTCACCTCCACCAACTCGAGGGTTTGGGCCTCAGTTGGCCTCTCTTTCTTGGGTCTTTCCATCCTTTCTCCAGAGAAGTTGTTCTCGAATGTGAATGTGGCCGAGGCAGCCGCTGCTCCAGACCCTTCAGGGGCTCCCCGAGGCCCTCGCCACCTCCAGGGAGGACAGCCGGTGGTGTCTGTTTTCCGCTCTCCCCACGGCCCGGCCCCCGGCCCCCAGCCTCTCCACGGCGCGGCCTGCTTCCTCCTCCCCGCGTGGTGCTCTCCCCCCTGAGCTGTCGTATCTGTTCTTCCCGAGCACTCTGCCCGCTGGCTTCTCCGCTCTTGCTCCCTCCCGAGCCCTGCTCAGGCCTCTGCTGTGACACCAGCTCCTGTGGGAACCCTCTCTCTCGCCCTCGTGCCCCTGGTCTAAGTTGGGCGCCCTTCCTTGGGCGGGGCCTCCACAGCCACGGCCTGTCGTGGCCCCTTGGAATCCAGGACTCAAATCTTGATGCTTCTGTCCATCTGGCCGAGGGTTCTTGCCGAAGCGAGGGCAGGAGTTTCATTTGTAGGATTTCTTTCAGCCAAGGAAATTCGCAAGACACTTTGCAAGCGTTCTTACTTACTTAAGTGGTCTCCTTGTTAATACTGTCCTTTCTCAGTGATTCCCAAGGAGAATCGAGCGTTCGTATTCCAGAACTAGTTGGCTAGTTTGGGAGGGCGGCCATCCCCTTGCCCACGTGAAAAAGAAATACAGAAGCAATCCTCGTTCACACAGACGTGCGAGGCTTTAAATTCGTGGTGGTCTAGCCTTCTGACACTTCTCAGTCCTAACGCTTGGTCCTCAGCGAAGCTCTGTCAGCTTCCAGCCGGGCAGGGGCACCTGCTAGCGTCACAGGCTCGCATCGCTCTCGCTGCCCTCGACGCGCCTCGCATCGAGTGTGGAGCTCCTCTGTGCTGCGAGAGGCTCGGGGCCTCTCTTTCCCTGAGGGACAGCAGCCGCCCTGGGGACAAAGGCCACAGCCGCCCCGACTTGGCCTGGCCCAGAGACAGGGTGAATGGCAGAGTGGGTAAGATTTAATTTTAAAAACAAGACTGCCAGAGAGGTTGCTAGATAAGAAAGCTTTTGCTGATCAGCCTGCTTTAATGTAGCTTCTTTAAAGGTTGCGTGCGTACGTGAGTCCGTTCCAGCTCGAGACGTGGATGTCATGGCCGCTCAAATCTAACGTGGGGTTAGATTTTCTGTAAAGATTTTCTGATGCTCCCGTGAGGGAGGCATTCGGTTCCTCCCAGGAGGTTCTCGCAGATACTGTTCGTTGGTAATCGTGTTGAAGGTTAGGATTCCAGGGATTTCTGTTGGAACCCTAAGCTTGACTGCCCCCCACTAATCATGAGCCAGAGGAGGGGGGAGGGGAAGGGGAGCCTCCTCTGCCCACGGTGCCATTGTTAAACGGAACCAGTAATTGAATGCTATTAAGCCAAATTAATTTGCCTCCTGCAGGAAGGTCTATGATGAATGAAAGGCTTGCTAATCAGGGAGGGAGCCAGGCTACCCTCTGCGGTCATCAATATTTCATGGCCGTGGGCGGTGGCAGGAAGTTAGCTGTCCTGGCTCCCTGACCTTGAGCGATCCAAAGGTAGGACACAGCCAGCAGGGTTGTATTTAAAGGGCTTGTTACAAGTGAAATTTGCAAGATGCACCCGTGGGTTCATGGAATTTATACCCTCAGCTAGTGGGAGGTGCGGGGACCCATCCGAGACAGTCCCTGGTCCCTAGTGGGGAGTGCAGCCGTGTCGACCACGGTGGCAGAGCTGAAATGTTTAGCAACGGCTTTGGGGTTGGGGGGGTAGGGGCCGATCTGTAGTGTCTGTCTGCCAATTTCTGTGGTGTCAGCACACCCCCAGCATGGCGAGTTCAAACCTGCTGAACCCAGACTGGGGAGACGTACACCAGCAGACTGCCGGAGCTGGGGACCCCAGCCTGCTGCTCCCACAACTCCCTGATCCTCCCTGGGGACCGGGGGGAGAGCCTCCCAAGCTGTCGCGGGTCCAGAAATGCAGATGTGCCCCCGGCAGCACTCACCTGCATTGGATTCGGCCTCTTGACAGAGGGCGCTTAAATGTCACTTGCTTTTAAAAATGAGAAAAGAAGTTAACATGCCTTTCATTTTGTTCTTTCTCCTCCCTAGCTGCTATTAACTTAGCAAAGCTGAAACTTTTCAGACACTATTACGTCTTGGTGAGTAAAAAAAAAAAAAAAAAAAAAATCCTAAATCTGTAAATAAGCCCAGGTCAAGGAGTAGAGCAAACAGACTTCCCAAGAATTGGCAAAAGCCCAAGAAGTCTACCTGGAGCCGTGTGGGTTTCATTTTATCCGACTGAACTGTGTCTTTTGCGAAGAGAAATTGAACAGCTGAGTCACGTCTTTTTAAATGTTAGCTTTAGGGGCGCCTGGGTGGCTCAGTCGGTTGGGCGACTGACTTCGGCTCAGGTCATGATCTCGCAGTTTGTGAGTTCGAGCCCCGCATCGGGCTCTGTGCCGACAGCTCAGGGCCTGGAGCCTGCTGCAGATTCTGTCTCCCCCTCTCTCTAACCCTCCCCTGCTCACGCTCTGTGTCTCTCGGTCTCTCAATAATAAATAAACATAAAAAAACATTTTTTTTTTAAATGTTAGTTTTAAATTTGGCTTTAAATACTCAGAGAAGTAACACATGCTTGATGGTTTCCTACAATGCAGGGACTATAGAGACAGAGCAAAAGCCCTTTCTGACCCCGACCTTCTCTCCCTCCCCTCCCCTCCCCCTAGGTCATGACTGGTCCCAGTTTGGTGGTCATTTCTCTAGCTGCTCTTCAGGCATATGCCATACACGGCCGTCCTTTGGCTTGCTCGTTTTGTCTGTTTACAAAAACGAGATCACGCCTAAAATCTGGACGTGAGAAGTCCCTATGAGCGGACGCCAGAGGCGGGAGTTGCTGTAACTTCTTAGGATAATAATTTCTTGGAGTACATGAGGCGTAAGCTCGCCCGGTGTTCGCTTCCTGACTCGTAAAAGGAAGTTTCTGAGTCGTCTTCCATCTGTGGTTGGACCTTTCCTTCCCGGCAAGCGCAGCCACCCCGGGCGAGGTCCCAGTGGCCATCTCGGTGAATCCTTGCCTCACTCTCCGTCACTAGAGTACTTAGTGTTACTTAGTGTCGTTGGTACTTCCTCTCCGCATGGGCGTCAGGCGCTCACAGCGTCTTGCTCAGGAGGCTAAAGCAATGTTGCCATTACTCCTCAAAAACATTCCTCAGAGCCTGGGAATAAAAAAAATACTGACCTTCGGGGATGGAGATCAATGGGGTGTGTGTGTAGAAAAGGCGAGGAAAGGGTGACTGGGGAGTTCAGAGCAGCCACACCAAATGTTTTGTCCCCCAGCGTTGGGTGGGCACCTGGCGATGAGAAGCCGTCTCTGCCCACGTGTTTTTTTTTGGTTTTGGTTTTTGGGTTTGGTTTTTTTTTTTTTAATGTTCATTGATTTATCGTGAGAGCGAGTGAGCGGAGGAGGGGCCCAGAGACGGGGAGACAGAGGATCCCAAGCAGGCTTTCTGCTGCCAGGGCAGAGCCCGATACCGGACTCAGTCTCACGAGCCGTGAGATCGTGACCCGAGCCGAAATCAAGAGTCGGACACTTCACCGACCGAGGCACCCAGGCGCCCCTCTGCCACGTTTATTAATTAGCGTCAAGTGATTGTGTTCAGGTAATTCTGTTTCTCCTCTGTGGTTCCTTTGTGGAAGCCAGTTGCTGGAAGAAGTGCCGTGATTTCTGTGTCGGTTTGATTGCTTCTTTCTTTTTTCTCCTTCTAGATCGTATGTTACATATACTTCACCAGGATCATTGCATTTCTCCTCAAACTCGCCGTGCCGTTCCAGTGGAAGTGGCTGTACCAGGTGTGCTGCTCGTGGGGGACAGTGCTAGAGACTTTCTGGCTGCGGATGAAGTCTCGGGGTTTCACTTAAGGTCGCTCCAAAGTTCCCAGACAGCGGCCACTTTGCTCTCTTCTGATCCACAATTCAGATTCTCTGTTTGTCCAGGAAAGCTGCCAGATTACGTGAAAAAAAATCTGGAAGTCATTGCATTATCGATTTTACTTTGCAATTTTGTAAGACTTTGAAGAGAAAAGCCTCAGGCAGAGAGCATGAGATTTGCCCTGTGTAATTAAAAGCCAATGAGTCGTGGTCTGTCCTTCAGTTACGGGGCTTAGAACGGCCTAGAGTCCAGAGCTCCCTTCTTCTGTGCCCGTCAGTGTTTTGATGCCACGGGGCCTTTGCCACGCGCTAGGGCTAGTTAGCTACGAGGGTGAGCCGCCAGGTGATTCAGAGCCTTTTCTGCTTCTCGTTCTTCTCGAAGCGTAGACTTGGCGTTCAGTGCCGTGTTAGTTCCGGGTGCACGACACGGTGATGTGGAGACTTCCTCGAGCCACTCGGTGCCAAAGGGCGCTGTAGGAAGCGCAGGGATGTGAGGGGCTCTGAAAAGATACCTGTGACGACAGGTTGAAGCAGGGCGTCGTACGCGTCCTCTCGGGGCAGCATGCTCCTAGCTGGGGCGCGGCACACCTTCCGAGGAGACCCTGCTGGCGTTTGAGCGGCCGGCCAGCCGGGGTCGTGGGGGGCTGGGGTGGTTCGTTTTTAGTTCCACGGCCTTCCGAAGAGCAGCGTGCTGATCCCTTTGTTGGGGTGGGTTTTAATTTGCAGCTCCTGGACGAAATGGCCACGCTGGTGTTCTTTGTCCTAACGGGATGTAAATTCCGTCCGGCCTCAGACAACCCCTACCTGCAGCTCTCTCAGGAGGACGACCTGGAAATGGAATCAGTGTAAGACATCTCCTTTCTCGCGCCTCCTCCTTTGCCCGGGGACCCGACGTAGCGCAGAGCAGTGCGGTGTGACCTGGGGCAGCTTCTCCATGCATCGTGTTGCCCCAGAGACGGTACCTCTGTATTTAGCAGAAGGACGTGGACGCCTAAGCCCCGGGCTCTCCCACTCCTTGCTTGTTGACGAGCTGTGATGGGCCAGGTCCCTTGAGGTGTTTGATGATGAGCCTGAGGCCGAGTTGCAGGGGTGCTCCCTCCAGCAAGACAGGTGGCCTTTCGACTTGTCCCGGCTCAAAGGCTGAGCCTCTGCCCGTGCTGGGCCCTGCTGGGCCGTCAGGCAGCGTTCGACCGCAACCTCAGGGTTGCGGCCAACCTTTTCCCACTCAAGTGGGTATGTAACAAAAGTGGAAGTGGGAATTCGAGACTAGTAGAATTGTTTCTCGACCAGTCCTCCCCACGTTTCAAGTCCAGAAAAGAATTTTCAGTTGGGTTGTACTTTATAGTTGGGTTCTAGAAGCAGATGTGTCCAGGGGCCACTTAGGCCCAGGATCGCGGTCTGGTGCAGCAGAAGGGGCAGCCGGTGCCCGGGGCTCCCTCTTTTATCTTGTGTCCAGTAGGCCTGTTCAGTTGCGAGCGCAGGTAGGGTTCTGCTAGGAAAGGAGACGTAGGAGGGAAGTGGGAGGCGGCCGTGGGACCATCTGCTGTCTCCAGCCCTGTTACACCCCCCTGTTCCTTCTCTCAGGCACGTCCCTGCCCCACTTTCCTCTCTGTCCTCCACACCTCTCCTGATCCCGCAGGGAGCGCATCGGCTGGGCTCCACACCTGCCGCCGTCACTCGGGCCTCGAGGCCGGTGCCCTCCCCAGGTCAGGAGTGGCCACTTGGGCTCGAGGAAGTGCTTCCCCGAGCAGGCACTGGAGGCCACGACAGCTCCGGGTGGCTCCGTCGGCCCCGCAGGCGGTTTGGAGCCCTGCCCCCAGGGAGCTCCCGGTGTCCCTCGGGAACAGTGTGCCGGGGCGCAGACCGCACCACGACGGGGGGGTGCGCCCGGAGCCCAGAGCAAGGGTGACGAGGAGCTAGTGAGGCAGAGAAAGAGTGAGCAGAGGTGAGAAGGACAGAGCCCGCCCTCTCCCGGCCTCACTGCCCCCGTTTGGGAAGTGAAAGGTGACGGCCGCAGCAGCCCCGGAGGCTGAGCCTGCCTTCCCAGAGCCGCTGTTGGGGCTGGAAGTCACTGCTGCCCGTTGCCTGACCTGAGCTCGGAGGGGCCTCTCCACGCCGTGCACCGCATCGCCGAGCTCTGCCGGCTGTGCTGCGGGTGCTGCCCCGGGGGCCGGTCACCTGGTGGCTTTTCTGCCGTTGTCCCCCCTTCGGCATTTGCGTTCAAGGTGGGACCCTCAGGGAGGTGCCCGCGGAGCCCCGAGGTGGCCGGAGCCTCACCTCCCGTCCTTGCGTGCGGGGCTTTCGGGCGCCTCCTTTCTCCTGCCGCAGCGTCTGAGCCCCAGTCGGCGGGGGCCGGCCGGTCTCGCCTGCCGCACCTGGGCACCAGATGTCCTTCTTGCTTCCCAGCGGTTTGCTGCGCGACAGGACACGGAGGCCCGCCGGCGTCACTGCCATCCGCTGTCTTGACCTGCTTCGCCCGCCTCCCGTCACCTGCTCTCGCCCCCGTGCCGGCGCACGCCCCGATTCCTCCGGCCTTGGGGCCTTTGCCCTCTTCTCGGCGGGTGGGCGCACCCGAGCCCAGGGTCGCCTCGGCCGTCTCCCCGCTGACCACTCCCCAGTCCCCGGCTCCGGCCACGTGCCTCTGGCCATCTGCCCCCCCATCACCCAGGCTTGCGCCCCTGCATCCCTCAAGGGCCTCGGCGGCACAGCCGTCCACCCGGTCACCACCAGCAGAATGTGGCGGTTGACCTCAGCACCTGCCTCTTCTCAGCCCACGTGGAGTGAGTGGCCACTTCTCGGGGACCCGATGTCGTGTCTCCTCCCCCCTGCCCCCGCCTACCCCAGCGGCCCCGCCTTCCTCCAGCCCGCACGGCAGAGCAAGGGTTTTCTCGGCTGGTTCGCCAGCCAGAAAGCTGCATCTGATGAGGGAAAGACAGGGGGCAGGTGTGTGTCCCAGGCCGCAGCCCGAGCCCCACTCGGGTCCCGCGAACGGGCTGTGCTCTCTCTGCAGCCAGGGCCGTAGCCCCACGCGGCTGCTGTCGCCTCGAGCAGCTCTGGGAGACACGAGGCTGCGTTTCTTGTCAGACCTCCTGCGTTTGGAAAGGCCGTGCTGGGTGTGGAAAGCCTCTGGTTCCCCTGGGCCTGCAGCCACTCCCCCCGTCCGTCCCAACCGGAGACAGCCGGTGCCTTGAGGAGCAGCCGTGCGTGCGCCTGTCGCCGGGGAGAGCCGTGCCCTGCCTCCCTGGCCGACGGGAAGTGACGCTGGGTCACGTGGCCAAGTGAGCCGGTTTCCTGTGTCCGGGGGCCGCATGTACACTCACTGACCGCCTCCGCGGGAACCCCCCGGTTCCCCCGAGGTCTGCGTCTTGGCGGCCCACCTTGTCCTGACTTTGCCAGAAGTACAGCCAACCCGTGAGTCTGAAGGACTCTTGTCTGAGAAAAGTCCCAACTCTGGGGACGACTGGATGGCTTTGAGCTTGGTCACAGCAGCAACATGGTGGCAGGAACGAAGGGTGGAAAAGGGTGGAAATTTTCCCTTCCCCCGTAAAATCATTTGTGTGCCTTTAGCTCCAGCTGGACCGACTCTAGATATGTCACGTTATAGGGCCACCGAGTTACCATTTGTAGGTGAGAGGATTTGGTAGCTGGTGGAGGGGGATGGGGACGAGAGTCCTTGGACAGACTGAGTCGACTGAATTTATTTCACTCACTGGGAAATTCTCGTTGGTCTGGGCACATAGGTGCCTCGTTGTTTTCTAGAGTTCCCCTAGTTTCTTTAGCTTCCAGAGGTTTCCTATGTGCTCCTTGCCCCACACACATAGCCTCCTGTGTTACCAGCATCCCCCTCTGGACTGGTAGGTACATTTGTGATACTCGATGAACTTAAGCCTGACATGTCGTCGTCACCCAGAGTCTGTCACTTACCTCACGGTTCCCTCCTGGTGGTGTGCATCCCGTGGGTTTGGACAAACGTGTTATGCCATGTATCGGTCTGACAGACTTCGAGTGGTTTCACTGCCCCGTGACCCCTCTGAGCTGTGCCTGCCACATGGAGCCGTGTCTCTGCGTGATGTCTCCTGCTCCGAAGCCGCCCGGTCCCTTCCTGGGTCCAGAGAGCATTAGAACCTGTCTACCTCACAGACTGTGAGGCGGGGGGTTGTCCTGTCGTTGACCCCACCTTCTCGAGAGATGCCATGACCCACTCCCTGGAAAGGGCCGCTGTGCTTGGCTCGTCGCGCTCCCGAAGCTGATGTTCTTGCGTGTCTGACCTATGCATTCGGCACGGGGCTCCGTGGCGCCTGCTCGCCTCTAGGCACCGGCAGAGATAAGGCCCCTGTCCTGGGGTCACAGCGTGGAAGCAGACCACGTGCTTGTTGATAGCCGCGCAGCCTGGCCCCCCAGGTTTGTAGGCAGCCGCCGGTTCCCCATCTCTGACGGCCAAAGAACCTTTGGGCCAGAAGGTTCCTCTGCACCCGTGGTTGTGTCTCATGACTCAGAAAGGATCCGCGTGGCCGGTTGTTACGAATGACGACACCTGATGAGCTCTGTGTTTGCAAAGTTCTGATACAGACGTTGCTCTCGTCATCCGTGTAGATCTGCAACATAAAAACTCGTGGAGGCCGCGACAGGGAGAGAGAAGGAGAGAGGCCGTCATTGACCGTAGTAATAACAGCTGGTGTGCATTGATTGGGTGCTTTGGAGAATCTCGTCTTTCTCTGATGACGGTTCTGAGAAGTGTGAGTCATTTATTATACTTGAGAACAGGGAGGTCAGATGACTTGGCAGAGGTCACACAGCTAGCCCGGAGTGGGGTCAGGACCCAAACCCAGGCCGGTCTGTTTCTAGAGCCGACACACGTAAACCACTCGGCTGTGCTGTGGTGACGATGGCCTTTTGCTCCAAGACTGAGACTTTCCCAATTTTTTTTGTTCTCCTCATTCAGAGTGACGACGTCAGGGGTGATGGAGAATATGAAGAAAGTCAAGAAGGTGACCAATGGGTCAGTGGAGACCCCAGGCGACTGGGAAGGCACCGCGTGATGGAGCAGCCTGGCGGCGGGGACTGTCGAAGAGAACATTTAATTTATTGATAGTCCTAGTGGTGAGCGGGGGCGGTCGGCACCTCCCGACGGTGACACCACAGAGCACGTGGCCGGGAACAAAGCGCCACGGAAACCTAATTTTTTACTCTCTTCTATGGAAACTGGACCTGTGGCTGGTTATAGGCAGCTAGAAATCTCCTTCAGGAGGGAATGGTTGTGGGGGGGCAGTGTAGCCAGGAGGAGGATAAAAGGAAGACTCTGTTTTTAATTTATATTTCTTTCTTTTTTTCATTGGGAACTCTCCGGAAATAGGTAGTCACGCCCCAGGTGTGTCACGGTAGAGACCTTGGGGGAGGGGGCAGGGGGGCGGCGGTGCGAGGCCGGAGCTGGTCACGGCTCGGGAGCAGGGTCGCAGGAGCTGAGCAGGGGCTGAGGATACAGGGACAGAGAAGGGAAAGAGAACATATCGTCGCAGCTTTGGGGGACAAAAAGGAATGAAGTTAGGTTATTTTAGAAAGCAAAGCCCAAGCCCAATTTAGTTATACGGAGCCTGCCCCAGGATTCCTGGCCCAGAGTGTCGCCCCAGACCTTGATCCCAGATTCTGAAAGTGACCAGGAACCAGCAGCTCTAGAGGCCCGGTGGTCGTCTTCCCAAAGGGGCTCTGTCGTCTGAGGGCTGAGTGTCACTGTTAGAGTCACGGCTCTGGGACCGTGGTGGGAAGTACTTTTCTTGATTGAAGGGTATTTAGCGTTGTCTGATGGGTGGGCAGAAATGTATTTTTCAGCTCAAAAAGCATCATCCAGTAGGGTTTCCTCAAACAGCTGGCTCCTCTGACCGCCCAGAGCAGGGCCACCTCGCTTCCCTCTGTGCTTGTGTTCGCGTCTGTCTCGTGTCATCAGAGCCCGGGGAGACATGGGGAGGAATCTTCCTTAAGGAGCAGCTGGGGGCAGAAAACGTAGTGTTTAAGCAAGTACTTAAATACAACTAAGTCATCATCCTTAAAAAGCTTTTGCTGTAAACCGGGTAGGCTTTCTAACAGGAACGGAACAGACTCGTGCCTGTATCCCCGGAGCGTGCATGCGAAGAGCGCAGGTGTGGTGGAGCAGAGCTTTACCCTCAGGGACTGGCGATGGCGACGGCGAGTTCTTCCTCAGACCCCGCAGAGGGCCCCTCCCGACTCCCAGAGCCTAGAGATGGACGCAGGTAGCCGCTTCCTGGGGGGACCGGTGGTGCAGCTGGTAGCGAAGTCATTTGGATAACGGGACAAGCTCGGAACGTCCGCTGTGACGCAGGGAAGGAGGGCTTGGCAATAATTTCCCAACGTGGTTTTGGTCGCACGGGCCTGGGGCGGGAGGCCGAAACGCGGCCTCGTCGGGAATGCTCCCAGGGTACCGGGACCCCTTGCCTGCCTGGGCCTCTCGGGGGTGGACAGCGGCCGTCTCCCGGGGTGGTTTTCTCACCCCTGGCTTGGGGGAGTCCATCAGAAGCCGCAGGATTTGGGGGTGGCACTCAGGATCCCAGGCTTGGGCACCTGAGCAGAGTCCTCAGCGGTTGTTTTCCGTCTCCTGGGCTGCTTTCTCTTCTGGATGAAGGGGCAGGAGAGTTTTCACGTGCTCACCTTAGTCCCCTCTGTGGTCTGTGAGGCTCTTCCTGCTCGAAGTTCTGTTGTGGCCAGGCCTGTGGTGCAAGGAGTCTCCTTCCTGGGCCGCTGCCGCTGCTGACCCTGCCACAGATTATAGGGAAGGGGCCATGTGTTTCCCCACCTTCAGGAGTGAAGAAATCTGCCCAAAGTATTTACTTAAGGGCACTTTTCTCTTTTCTTTCCTTCCTTCCTTCCTTCCTGCCTTCCTGCCTTCCTTCCTTCCTTCCTTCCTTCCTTCCTTCCTTCCTTCCTCCTTCCTTCCTTCCTTCCTCCCTCCCTCCCTCCCTCCCTCCCTCCCTCCCTCCTTTCCTCCCTCCCTGCCTCCTTTTCTTTCTGTCTCTGTAGTCAGGTTGGGGCTACAGGACAGAAGAAGGAAGTTGCAGGGAGGACGGGAACGTTAAGACTTTGCTTTCGTGGCATAAACACGGTTCCAGTGCTTCTGAAATGTGTCTTGTGCTGTGGCCCAAACCCCCGTAGGCACTTCCCTCTGAGGGACGCATCCGCTGTTTGTCCTGTGAGCAGATGTTCTAGAGCAGGCCGTAGACTTCTTGGCAGGACCAAAAGTGCAACGAAAGCTTCCCCCTGGAAGGGTCCCCGTGGAAGCGAAGCAATGAGGGAGCGAGGGAGGAGGAGAGCGGCCGTGGGCACCGCCGGCCTGACGGCCGTCCCGGAGCCAGCCGTGGCACCCGCCTTCCTCTGGCAGAGCCCGAGCCTCAGCCACCACGGCGGGCGTGAGCCAGCGCATTGGGCTTCTCTGTGCGACACGTGTGCCTCTCGGCTCGTGCACACCACAGCTGAGTGGCCGCACGTGACCACCTGACCCCTCCAGAACCGGAAGGTGCAGGCGAGATAAGGCAGTGATTTAGGAATAAAGGCTAACAAGTGGGTCGTCTGCCCGCAGCCCATGTTGTGACTGGCAGGTGTGAAGTGAGGCCAGGGATCAAGAAGAATCAAAACCCCCGCCCAAGATCGGGAAAACTGGTTCTCCCACATTTTTACAAGTTATTTGTGCTCTCCATCCTGTTCTGTAAAAATATCCTCTCTTTGTCCGTCACGTAGTAGCTGTGGCCAGCGTTCAGCTCTGCCCCCGAGGGAAGGGGACCGACCGATGGGTTCCAAGCCAGGCAGGTGCGCCGGCCCCTCCAGCAGCCCGGTATTCACGGCTACGCGGGCTCCCAGGGACGCGGGGCTACAGCGGTGAAGCCCTTCGGTATTCCAGGGATCGGGCGGGAGGGACTGGGTGCACGTCGTAGAGTGATCGGCAGTATTTATGGCTTTGTTTTGTGCTCCAGCTGCCTATTTCTGCCTACGCGTGCTACCCGTGCTTCCTTTGAGAGCTCTGCTGTGGACGGGAAGTGCGGCCGGCCGCGAAAGGTCAGGAAGCAAGGGGGTCTGTTTTCCTCCAATGAGATGTGTGCGTTTTGCTAGAAAGCTACTACTTCGACGATAAGAACAATCATCGATCTCTTAGTCCTGGCTCTTAACAGTGGCCGGGGACTCCACCAGCCTCCTTGTCGGTTCCTTGCTGCTTTAATTTCAGTAGCAGCGCACTTGAACCTGCCGAATGCAACTCGGGTGAATCGGAGGCCCATTCTCCCCTTAGGAGGTGCTTCATCTAGTGTAAAAAATGGTTTCTCAGGTCATAGCCTGAGTCCGTTCCGTTTTCTTCCAAGAAACCACTTTGGAGTAAAATATCCAGGTTTGGTTTGCTTTCGCCCGGACACAGCCGGCCAGCCAGCCCCAGCAGCGCGGTCTCGTCGTGAGTCTGCTCCGAGCGCCTGTCGAGGCGAGATTTCTGCGCCTGCCTTACGATCTCATCGGGATATCTGCTCTGTCCTGTTCCACAGCTGCCCTCCTTCCTCCCCCTCCGCCTCCCCCTCCCCCTTCCCCTCCTCCCCACACCTCTCTTCCTCCCCCCTCAGCCCACGGCTATCAATTCCACAGAGGCTCCGTCTGGGAATACGGGCCGAAGGCTTTGGTGCATTGCAGCATTTGCTCCCAGTAGCTGTGTGAAGGATGTACTTCCTGAGCTAAGGAGAATTTTGTCCAGAGCGTAGGTACTATGCTGTGTTTTATGCTTTGGACCCCTGCACTCAAATGTGTTCTTATTTAATGCTGAGGAGTCTGTTACCAGGAGCCAGTCCTTACGGACCGAGAAGAGTGTGAAAGATGCCTGTTTGAACTGCGAGTGGCGTTCTGGCTGTCTCCCACATCCTGTGGCTTCTCTGAGGAAGGTCCTTAGCACATTTGACGGTCCGATGACGTGGTTGGTCCTGCTCCATAGCGCCCGTGGAACAGCGGAACCAGTTATGGCTCCTGCTCCCAAGGCGCCGAATTCCACGGGAGGCAGACCCCAGCCCCCTCCTCGGCCCATTCCCACACTCCATGCTCCCCGCTTTGCTTCCCCCTGACCCCCCCCCCCCCGGCCTTCTCACAGACTGAGGGTGTGCTGAGTGCACGGCGCCCCTGGCCTCCTGCTTGTTCCTTCTGTTCAGGATTCCGTAAACGAGTAGCTTCCGCATGAAAGACGTTAGGCTTCGACTTGCTCCTTCTTGGTCTGTCGGGAAGGTATTCATCTGGAACATACCATATGTTCCAAAAGATCGCTCTTTACTCCAGGTTTCTCCAGGGTGTCTTGGGCTGGAAGTCTTTAAAAGAGACCCGCCTGAGTTGATGCTAATACTTGGCACGCCTGGAATGTGGTTCCTGATTGGCGTACTGAGCACTCCAGGGTCCGCAGGGCCCTTCTCTTATAGCCCGGCGTTGCAGCTGTGCCCCGCTGTGGGGTCTGTGCTTGAAAAATGCCTCTCGGTGGTTCTCTGCTAGGGTATGGGACATGTACATCCCCTGAGGTACCGTGTGAGGGAAGCAGGCTGGCAAAGAGGGACCAGGTGTTCAGGGAGCGGGGATCTGGTCGGGCTGCACCAGGGACTGTTGGAATTCTGGGGGCAGGAAGTCTGCAGGCAGGCCATCTGGGAAGGAGGAGTGCTGGACAAAGTCAGCAAGGGTCAAAGTGAGACAGAAAAGCTAACTCACTTCCAAAACAGTAAGCTGATTTCGAAGCAAGCCTTGAGGTTTTGCGGTGGACAGCCAAGTCAGACGGGCGGGGGGCGGGGCAGAGAGTCAACCTTCTTAGCATTTAAGACACTTAATACAAAAGGATCCCCAAATCTTGTCCACGTGGGGGCGGTTCTTGACGCCCTAAGCAGCTTTTGCCCACTGTAATTTGGATTTGCCTGGTCACATGACCTCCAAAGAAGTCAGACACATCCAGTCCGGGAGTAAGTTTCATTTGGGGGACAAAATGTCTGTAAATATCGTTTGCTTTTCAGGTTAGATTGGGATGCAGGAGTTTGCAGTATTTTTTTTTTTTTTTTTAACACTGCTGATCACGGAAAAGTATTTATGTAAACATGTAACGGGTGGGGCTTCCAATCAGGGTGACGTCTGGGATGGATTCTCTTGCTGTGATGCAAACATAGTACAATAAAGATTCTCTGACGGAAAGGTACGTTTGTAATCCTGGAGGGAGTCGCTGACTCCTGGCTGCTGTCTCTCTTCCTCCCCCTCCCTCTCATCATCATTTTTTGGGATTCTTGTTCATTAAATTAGTTAACTGCCTCCCACCTGCTCGCACTGCCAACAGTGACTCCTACCAAGAGAAGTTCCATGCGCCTCAGCAGACCCAGCGGCTGTGGTGAGACGCAGACATGTGACTGCAACCCCAGGGGCTCGGTTTCGGAACAGACTAGAAATCCCTTGTAGTTTCTGGGATGCCCCTGCCTCCACGGGGCCCCGTGAGCGCCTTCCAAATTGGGACCTGCGGCTGCTGCCACTGGAGGGGAGGGGACCGCGCAGCCTGGGGGCAAAACCCTCACCGCGATGGCCTCCGGTTCACCCTTCCCCGCACGAGTTATCCCACGGCAGAATCCCAGAAATCCAAGAGTTGAGACTCAAAGCGTTTTTGTAGAAGTCGTGCCTTTAGTTAACCACAAATGTTCTACGTTGAGGCGTGACTTAGAGTAAAATTCACCCTTCAAGCGTATGGTTGGAGGGATTTTGACAAGTGTGTATACACTTCTCTGGCCTCCATCGTAATCGGGACGGAACGTTCCCTCGTGCCCCTTCTCGGCCGGAAGCGCCTCGTCTTGGCCACTGCCACACCACGGCTTTGCCTGTCCTGGAGCTTCGTGTGAATGGGGTGCGTCCGTCTGTCCTTCGTGTCTGGCTTCTCCATGAGGCACACTGTGTTGTGATTTATCCATCCAGTGCCCTGGCTTTAAAGCCACAAGAATTGGGGCCAGAGAAGGCTGTGCCCCCTCCCCACGCCTCCTGGCTCCGGCCTTGTTGGGGTGGTGAGGATCACGTCGAGGGCTCGGCCCAGTAATGGCTCTGTTGGTTTCTGTTTACAGGAACGGGAGAGTGGTCCTCATTCACCTCTGCCGAGACAGAGACAGGGGCCTGAGAATCAGTGTCATTGGCCTCGGTTTTCCAGTTAGCGGCCACGCTTCCCTCCCCGCTCTCATTCCTGATCCCCTGGGGGGCTTGGCTCACCAACAGTGGGATGAGCAGTAGAATGGGGCCTCTGATGGGGATCCCAGGAATCGGGCAAGACTCTCAAGGATGAGCGACGCCGGGGCCACCCGGGAAGGGGCAGCCGAGGGAGGCTTCTCATGCTTGAGCAAGCATCAGAGTCCCGGGGTGGGGAGGAGGGCGGGGGACAGAGTCTCCCGTGGGACCTGAGAAGTAACTGCTGGCAAGCTCCCAGGTGAGGCTGCCCCCGCCGGTCCCAGATCACACGTTGAGAACCACCACGGCAAGCCAGCCAGCTCCCTCCTGGAGACCTGCCTCCGCCACGTGTAGGAGCAGCTCTCGCACACGGCCCCGGCTGCAGGTGCAGTCAGCAGCCAGAGCGCCCCGGGCCCGGGCCTGCCGGTGGGGCCGCGGCGGTGAGCACGGAGGGGTACCGGCAGGGACTGACAGCCGTCAGCTGGCCAACATCGGCTTCCTCCTCCCCGGCAGCCAGGCTGGGGCTTTCCCGGTTGGAAGAGCAGCCGTCTAGGCCGGAAGCCGCAGAGCCTGCAGCTCGGGACCTGGGCTCGGCTCAGGAAGGCCTGGGCCCGTGCCCTGTTCTGATGAGCCGCGGAGCAGGCTAAGTCAAGAGCCTCCTCGCTGCCTCCCGGGCCCGGGACCCTGGCGAAGCCCTCCCAGGGCCCAGGAGGGCCGCCTCCCCGCTGCAGCTGCCGGTGGGTGACCTGTTCTTCCCGGGGACTCGGTCGGGCCCTCGGATGGATAGCCGCACGTGCCCTCCAGCCGCGGAGCGGTGAGGCAGGTAACAGGTGTAAGGAAAGTGCGGACTTCCCTCCTGCAGACCTTCTCCTGGCATCACACGCGCGCACTGGGGCGCTCCTGAGAATTCGCAGAGCCCCCGGGGGCACCCGCTCACACCCACCCGCCCGCCCCCGCCTGCCAGGAGGCCGAGTTCAGGGGGCTGGGGTGACCTGCTCAGGACCGTGCCTTATACGGGGGGACACTGACCTTCACGGAACGAGGAATCCGCTCACTAGAACGGATGTGCAGGGACGGAGCCCGAGGCTCCCAGGCTGTGCACCGAGAGCAGCGTGAACGACACTCGGGGCTGAGAGTCGTTCTCCCCACACCGCTGTTTGCAGGACACCCACGGGGAGAAGCGTGGGCCGCGCCGGGAGCCCCCCCCCCCCCCACTTCCTCCCTGTCCGTTGGGACAGGCCCCTTCCAGTCTGCAGCACAGCTCAGGCTGAAGTCTCTCCACCCAAAACGCGTCTCCAGCTCGAAGGCCAAACCGCTCAGGCGTGCCTCACCTTCCAGTTCTCCCAACTCCCCGCAGGCCCGTTTCCACTGGCCTAAGTCACCTACAACCCCTTGGGGCTCCGCTATTCTCTGCAGCGACTTCAGCAGCCCGTGAAAGGTAGGACTCCTCCCCTCTTGAGATGCACCCTCGGCTCCCTGTGCACCTGCCAGGTTCGACCTCCTGCCGGTTCCCTTCTCCCTCCAGCTGGGCGCCCACACCACTCTGGGGTCCTCAGCCTGTCCCCGAGCTCCCCCTGGCCGTCTCCTCCGCACTCCCACTCTCCGGCGCCCAGGAGGTTGTCTCCAGCCTGGAGCTGCTCTGAGCCCCTGGTGGCTTGTCCTGCTGTCTCCCGGGCTGTTTTAAAGGCACCTCACGGCCGCATGTTCCAAATGAAATTGCCACACCTCTTCCTCAGTCCAGGCCTCAAACCCGGGTCTGACCCTTGGCCCTTCCCTATCCCCCAACCCATTCCTGCATCCGCTTGTCTCCCCACTGCCCCTGCAGGGCCACCTCACCCGCCCCCGGATTACACCACCAGCCGCTGCCTTCCAGCTGGAGGCCTGGCCTCCAGTCTGGCCCCACTTGGCTGCCAGCCCTGTGCCATGCCGCAGCCCAGCCACCTTTTAAAAAGTGCCCGCCTACTGGTTCAGCAGAGAGACACAAGCCAGCGAGGAGGATACAAGATCAATATAAAAAAGTTAACCACATTTCTATACACTTGTAGCGAACAACCCCAAAGTGAAATTAAAACCGTTCCATTGGGGTGTCTGGGTGGCTCAGTCCATTAAGCGTCCGACTTCGGCCCAGGTCATGATCTCACGGTTCATGGGTTCGAGCCCTGTATCAGGCTCTGTGCTGACAGCTCAGAGCCTGGAGCCTGTTTCTGATTCTGTGTCTCCCTCTCTCTCTGGCCCTCCCCCGTTCATGCTCTGTCTCTCTCTGTCTCAAAAATAAACATTAAAAAAAAAAGTTTTAAAAACCTGTTCCCTTGACATGGGCGCCTGGGTGGCCCAGCCAGTTGAGCGTCTGACTCTCGGTTTCAGCTCAGGTCATGATCACACAGTTCATGGGTGTGAGCCCCATGTTGGGCTCCACACTCAAGGTGTGGAGCCTGCTTGCAATTCTCTCTCTCCCTGCCTCTCCCCTGCTCACGTGCGTGCGAGCGCTTTCTCTCCCTCAAAGAAAGAGGGAGGGAGGGAGGGAAAGGAAAAGAGTCGTATAAACAAACAGTTCCTTTTATAGTAGCATTGGAAAGAGTAAAATACTTAGGAATACATTCAACAGAAGCGCAAAACTTAAAACTCTGAAAACTGAAACACTGAAAGAAATTCAAGGAGATCCAAATACATGCAAAGCCGTCTATATTCGTGGATCAGAAGACAATATTTTGGGGGCACCTGGGTGGCTCAGTCAGTTGAGCATCTGACTTCGGCTCAGGTCATGATCTCACGGCTCGTGAGTTCAAGCCTCGCGTCAGGCTCTGTGCTGACAGCTCAGAGCCTGGAGCTGCTTTAAATTCTGTGTCTCCCTCTCTCTCTCTGCCCCTCCCCCGCTCTCTCTCTCTCTCTCAAAAATAAACATTAAAAATTAAAAAAAAAAAAAAGATGTTCAACCTCACTGGTCATTAGGGATATGCAAATCAAAACCAAAATGATACCAAATCACAGCCATTAGGATGGCTATGATAAAAAATAGTAACAAGTGTTGGCAAAGCCCGCTTGTGGAGAAATTGCAACCCTTGTGCACTAACTCCTGGGGGGATTATAAAATGGTGCACCCGCTATGGAAAATGGTTATGGCGGTTCCTCAAAAAATTAAACACAAAACTACCATATTATCCAGCAATTCCACTTCTGGGTATATAGACCCAAAAGAACTGAAAACAGAGACTCGGATAGATATCTGTACGCTCATGTTCACAACAGCATAATTCACACCAAAAAGGGGAAGCGATCCAAGTGTCCATGGGTGGATGGATGAATAAACAATGTGGTCTATACATACAATGGGATATTAGCCTTCAAAAGGAATGAAATTCTCTTACATGTTGCAACATGGATGAACCCTGAATGTGATGCTAAGTGAAATGCCTTTTCAGATCTTTTGCCCATTAAAAAAAAAAAAAGGTTTATTTTTGAAAGGGACAGCGGGGGTAGAGGAGGAGCAGAGAGAGGGAGACAGAGGATCCAAATTGGATCTCAAGTGTGCCGACAGCGGAGAGACGGATGCAGGGCTCACACTCACAAACTGTGGGATCATGACCTGAGCCAAAGTCAGATACTCAACCAACGGTGCCACCCAGGCTCCCCCCTGTTGCCCATTTTTAAAATGGGTTATCCTTTTATTGAGTTGTAACATATCTTTACGTATTCTAGAAATTTGACCCTTATCACATCCGTGATTTCCAAATAATCGGGTTGTCCTTGCACTTTGTTGATATGTCCTTGAAGCACATAAGCTTTAATTTTGATCAAGTCCAGTTTATCTATTTTCTTCTTTTATTGCTTATGCTTTAGTGTCATATCTAAAAAACCTGCCTAAATACAAGGTAGTGAAAGCTTAGTCACTTCCTTCTTAGAGTTTTATAGTTTTACGTGTATGATCCATTTTGAGGTAATTTTAGTATATGGTGTGAGGTAGGGCTACATACTTACTTTCTGCATGTGGATGTCCAGTTATCCCTGCACCGTTGGTTGAATAAAAAGATGATTCTTTCCCCATTGAATTGTTTTGGCATCCTTGCCAAATATGAATTGACCATGAACGTGTGAGTCTTTTTTGGACTTCAATTCTATTACATTGAGCTTTATATATCTCTACTAATGTCAGTACCACACACTCTCTCTCTCTCTCTCTCTTTTTTAATGTTTATTTTAGAGAGAGCCAGAGCATGAGCAAGGGAGGGGCAGAGAGAGAGGGAGACACAGATCTGAAGCAGGCTCCAGGCTTTGAGCGTCAGCACAGAGCCCGACGCAGGGCTCGAACCCACAAACTGTGAGATCATAACCTGAGCTGAAGTCGGGAGCTCAACCGATTGAGTCACCCAGGTGCCCCTTGAGGTCGCATATCTTTTTGCATGCTTATTGGCCATCTGTATATCTTCTTCAGACACATGAATATTCAAATTCTTGGCCCATTTTTATTTTAGTTCAGTTTGACTTTAATTATGGCAAAATACCCATAACATAAAATTTACTATCTTAACTATTTTTTACTGTGGAATTCAGTAGTGTTCAGTACATTTGCATTGCTGTACAACCAATCTCTAGAACTTTTCATCTTACAAAACTGATACTCTACACCCATTAATCAACAACTCTCCATTTTTGCCCCGCCCCCCCCCCAAACCCTGGAAACTACCATTCCAGGTTTTGGCTATATGAATTTGACAACTAGGGGTGCCTCCTATAAATAGAACTCTACAGTGTCTGTCACGTTGTGACTGGCATGTTTCACTCAGCATGATGTCGTGCCTTTGCCCATTTTTTAATTAATTAAAAAAAATTTTTAAGTAGGCTTCAGGCCCACCGTGGAGCCCAACACAAGGCTTGAACTCACGACCCTGAGATCGAGACCTGAGCTAAGATCGAGAGTTGGACACTTAACCGACTGAGTCACCCGGGCGCCCTTGAACTGGATTTTTTATTACCGTTGAGTTGTAAGAGTTCTTTATATATTCTGGTTATTAATCCCTTATCAGATACAGAATTTGCAAATATTTTCTCCCACTCTGTGGGTTGCCATTCATTTTCGATAGTTTCTTTGATGCACAAAAGTTTTAAATTTTGATGAAGCCTAATCTATTTGTTTTTTCTTAAATTGCCTGCACTTTTGACATCATATACAAGAAATCACCGCCAAATCCGTCATGAAGCTTTTCCTCTACGTTTTCTTCTAAGAGTTTTATAGTTTCCGCTCCTGGGTTAGGTCTTTGATTTGTTTTCAGTTAATTTTTGCATGTAGTGTGAGACAAAGGCCCAACTTCACTCTTTTGCATGTGGAGATCCACTTTTCCCAGCACTGCTGGTTGGAAGAACCGTCCTTTCCCCACCAGATGGTCTCGGCATCTGAATTGGCGGCCGGCAAGCACAAGAAAAGATGCTCCACATCATTACTCACCAGGGATATGAAAGTCAAAATTAGTGAGACACTGACTCACACCCACTGGTGTGGCTATTAAAAAAAAAAAAAAAAAAGACATAAGAATAAGTACTGGGGAGGATGTGGAGAAGTTGGAGCTCTCATCCATGGCTGATGGGGACATAACATGATGCTCTGGAAAAATCTGACAGTTCCTCAAAAGATTAAGCGTAGTCACCGTGTGACGATTCCACTCCTGGGTACAGTCAAGAGAAATGAAAACAGATGTCCACCCAGAAACTTCTGTATAGTTGTCCAGAGCAGGATGATTCCTAGCAGCCAGAAAGTAGAAATCACCCAAATGTCCATCACTGATGAGTGGATAAAAAGAAGCGGTCTACCCAAAGGATTGTATTATTCATCCATAAAAAGGAATGAAGACATGACATCTGCTACAACTTGGATGAGCCCTGATAGCATTATACGAAGCAGAAACAAGCCAGATGCAAAAGGCCACCTGCTGTATGATTCCATTTATATAATATATTATATATCTCTAAGTCTGTAGAGATAGAAAATACGGGGGAGGGTGTTGTTTTTTAGTTTATTTATTTTTTAATGTTTTGTTTTTGAGAGAGGGGTGGGGCAGGGAGGGGCAGAGAGAGAGGGAGACACAGACTCCAAAGCAGGCTCCAGGCTCTGAGCCATCAGCACAGAGCCCGATGCAGGGCTCAAACTCACAGACTATGAGATCATGAAGCTGAAGTTGGATGCTTAACTGACTGAGCCACCCAGGCACCCCTAGTTTAGTTATTTTTGAGAGAGAGAGAGAGCATAAACGGGAGGGGCGTAGAGAAAGAGGGAGAGCGAGAAGCCCAAGTAGATTCTGTGCTGTCAGCACAGAGCCCGATGTGGTGCTCGAACCCATGAACGATGAGATGACCTGGGCTGAAACCAAGAGTCAGACGCTTAACTGACTGAGGCACCCAGGTGCCCCTGAGACAGAAAATAGGTTAGTGGTTGCCAGGGAGAGGGGGTTGTGAGGGGTAACTGCTAAAGAGTACAAGGTTTCTTTTGGAAAGTGATGAAAATGCCCTAAAATTGTGACCCTTGTGCAACTCTATGAATTTACTAAAAACCATTAAATGTACACTTGACATGGATGAATTGTATGTGATTTATATCTCACAAAAGCTATTAAAAAATACAATGGGGGGCACCTGGGTGGCTCAGTTGGTTGAGCATCCGACTCTTGATTTCTGCTCAGGTCATGATTCATGGTTCCTGGGTTCAAGCCCTGTGTCAGGCTCAGCACTGACAGTGCGGAGCCTGCTTGGGATTCTCTCTCTCTCTCTCTGTCCCTCCTGGACACTTTCATTCTCTCTCTCTAAATAAATAAATAAACTTAAAAAAAAATACAGTGGGGGCTCCTGCCTGGATGGCTCAATTGGTTAAGCATCTAACTCTTTTTTTTTTTTTTAACGTTTATTTTTGAGAGAGAGGGCACGAGCTGGGCAGGGGCAGAGAGACAGGGAGACATAGAATCAGAAGCAAGCTCAAGGCTCTGAGCTGTTAGCACAGAGCCCAACGTGGGGCTCGAACTCATGAACCGAGAGATCGTGACCTAAGCCGAAGTCGGACGCTTAACCAACTGAGCCACTCAGGTGCCCCAAGCATCCAACTCTTGATTTTGGCTTAGATCACGATCTCACCATTTGAGGGATCGAGCACCAAGTCTCGGGCTCCTTGGGATTCTCTCTGCCCCTCCCCCTGCTCATTCTCTCTCTCTCTCTCTCTCTCTCTCTCTCTGTCTCTGAAAATAAATATTAAAAAAAAAAAAAACCCAATGATCCAAGCTGAGAGGTGCCTGGCGACACAGAGCCTGGGTCCCCAACCCCGGCTAGGTCAAGCAGAGCTTCAGGGAGGAAGTACCATCCTGTATAGAATGAATTAGCTCTGGGGCGCCTGGGTGGCGCAGTCGGTTAAGCGTCCGACTTCAGCCAGGTCACGATCTCGTGGTCTGTGAGTTCGAGCCCTGCGTCGGGCTCTGGGCTGATGGCTCGGAGCCTGGAGCCTGTTTCCGATTCTGTGTCTCCCTCTCTCTCTGCCCCTCCCCCGTTCATGCTCTCTCTCTGTCCCAAAAATAAATAAAAAACGTTGAAAAAAATTAAAAAAAAAAAAAAAGAATGAATTAGCTCCATGAAGCCCGTGGTGGTGGACAGGTGTTCAGGCAGGGGGAACAGCATGTGCTAAGGCCCGTGATGAGAGAGAGCCTGGCCTCTTTGGACAAATCCAGTAGAGCTGGAACCATGAGTGGGAAGTAGGGAGCCAAGAGGTGAGACTAGAGAAGCAGGCGTGGCTTGACCACAGTAGGCCGCTCTCTGCTGGGGCTTGGACTTACCCCAAGGGCAGTAGGAAGGCACTAGGAAGCTTTAACAGGGAACGGATGGGGTCAGACGGCACCGTGACGCGCACCCTGGGAACTATAGCACCAAGGAGAGATGTGGGGGGACATCTCTTGGCTGCCTCTCTGGCTCCTATCCCCACTTCTTTATCCCAGACTGGACTCCTCCTTTCTCAGGATTCTGGGTTGGGCGAGACTGACCCCACATTCCTGGCTTTAGCCTTGAGCCCTGATTGGTTTAAACAGATCAGTATATATCCCTTGTCTCCCTGCCCCACTACCTTGATTGGAGACTAGACCCATGACCTCCTTCCAGCCATCTGAGACCATGAGGCATCATCTTAGGGTCGTGGTAGGCAGGGTGAGGAGGAAACGGGTCACTTTTACCAGGATGTCCTTAGAATGGCCCCTGTGCTGAGGAAGCAGAGCCAGACATGGAGAAAGGAAACCCAGTTCCTGTCATAGCTGAAGCCTGGATCGAGCCTTGCCTGAAAGCAGAGACTGCTGGACTCCTGAGTTACACGAGTCAACTGAGTGACACGAGTCAATAAAGTTCTCTTTTGCATTCGTTTAGGTAGGTTATCTGTTACTACAAAGCGCTGGACAGAAGAGACTCACAAGGCACAGGTTGCCCTGGAAAGTCCCAGAAGACTGCCCGGAAATGCTAGGGCAGAATTCTGAAAGAAGAGAAAGGAGGTAATTAGCAAAGGAGGTGGAAAGGCTGTCATGGAGAGGAATGGATCATTTGTACGGTGTCTTTCCTGAGAATCTGCTAATGACAATCATTCATCATCAATACCCGGAAGGCAGGTGGCCGGGGGTGGATGTCATCAGCCCATCAGGGGGGGGGCCCTCACCCCCGACCCACATGGAGCATGACAGGGGCCGAATGGGCCCTGCCGCCGAATTAGCTCATCCTCCCTCGCTGCTCCTCCCCATCCAAGGCGAGGCCCCAGGGGGCAGATGATCGGCCCACGGCCACACAGCAAGTGCTCGGACCTGGAGCCCAGGCGTGCTGTCCCCTGGGCTGAGTCCTTAACACTCACCAGTCCGGAAGCCACGAACCTTCCGGGGCCCAGTCTGGGAACAGCTGATGTCATTGCTTTTGAGACAAAGCTCATTTACTCCATCTGGAATTCACCGCAGGCTCCTTTGCCCCGCTCCTTACCCGTGGGGCCCCTGGCTGTGGCTCCTGCCTTTTCACTGTCGCGGCCTCATCAAACCCGTCAGTGAGTGGCCTCGCTGACTCCCAGCCGGGTTTGACCTCCACGTAATGAGCCTCTCCAGGCCCCTAGGAACTACTCTTAACGCGGATCATCCAGAGGTTTCTGCACCAGGGTCATTCAGAGTTATTAACAAGGCGGTGTTTACTCCTCCGGAGGGGCTGGCTGGGGACCGTGACCTTGCCGCAGAGCAGGCGAATCGGGGGCCACTGGGGCAGTAAAGGGCCTAGTTATTATAGGGCTTCCCCACCCGCAGCCTCAGAGACCAGGTGGAGACAACCCGGAAGGGGCAGGGTGGGGTGGGGCTTGGCCTCCCCC
The DNA here is from genome assembly GCF_018350175.1 of Felis catus. Classification (NCBI taxonomy): domain Eukaryota; kingdom Metazoa; phylum Chordata; class Mammalia; order Carnivora; family Felidae; genus Felis; species Felis catus. Next base: position 88,202,273 of record NC_058380.1, read on the forward strand.
AGGCCATGAGTTCACGTGGAAGGAGCCCAAGTTGCACCTGCCCCTCCCTCCGCGCGTGTCTTCCGTCTCTTCCCCGGCCCGTGAGGGTCACCGAAGGGCACCCGGGCGGGCTGCTCGGCGTTGGTGGGCTTCCTTCAAGGGGAGCCAGGAGCAAAAGTGGCTGGGGCAGGAAGCCCCAGGGAGATGGGGGCTGTGAGTCCAGGAAAGACGTTTCGGGAACTCCACCCCCAAACTCAGCCCTGTGCCTCCCACCTACCGGTGGAGCTTTTCCCACGTCCTCATCGACAACATTCCCGGGACCCACGGGAAGGCCCAGTCTGAGCCCCCGCAGGGGGCAGGTCGTTAGAGGGCGGGAATCCTGTGCTTGGCACGGACTTCCCTGGGCCAGGGGTGGGGTGGGGGCGATGGGGTGCCCACCGTCAGCATGTCAGGATATTCCTGACGTCCCGAGGCCACTGAGAATGAGGGCTTTAAAGATCCACTGCGGGTGATGGTTATCCTGTTTGCTGGACCCCGGGAAGGGGGCTGTCGGGCCCCACCTGCAAAACTTCAGGAGGCCAAGAGCAGTCCCCACCCCCAGCTCCCCCAGGGCTCACTCGTCTACACAGCAGTAAGTCCTTGGTAGCCCCGGATCGTGCGGACCCCCTGCCTTCTGCCGGCTGTGAAACCGGAGTAACACAAACTAAGCGTGGGGCTCAGCAGAGCGCACGTCTCTCCGCAGCCAGATTCCGGGATGTTTCTGGGCTACAGGGTGAGCTCCCAGGCTGCGGGTCAGACGAGCCTGACTTGAATCCCCAGGGCCGGTCAGCAGCTGTGTGGCCCAGGCTCGGCCGCTCAGCCTCTCTGGGCCTCACTGCTTAATTCACAGGATCCCGCGAGAGCTCCGGGGCTGATGGCACGAGAAGCCCTCGGCCCGCCGCCAGGCACCCTGCGAGGGTGCCGGTGAGTGGCGGCTGTGGTGGTTACCCGGGGACCTGCTCTTCACCAAGTTCAAGTCTGAAAGCAATAGAAGCTGAGGGCCTGCAAGGGAAGGAAGGTGTCCTGCTTCCGTCCCGGTCGGTTCTGACCCGACCCAGAACCGTTACAGCACCCAGTGGCCCAGCTGGAAGGAACCTCAGAGCCCCGCGCTGTACAGACAGGGAAACTGAGGTCCAGCGGGTGACAACAGCTGTCTAGGTCTGCACCGGAAGTCAGTGGACCTGGGCATTATGGGATTCTGTATGTGGCTGACCTCAAGGGGACGGATGGACTTCATGTCATGGCCAATGAGGAGGTGAGGGGCTGGGGGGGTCACCCCCGACCCATTTATCGCTGTTGTCTGAGCTTCCCGTCTGGGCTGGGCCCAACAGGGTGCGTGTGGTCCAGCCTTCCTGGGGCCCCTGCGTTGGCTCAGGGGTAACTGACGTATGGGGGACCAGCCCCCTACATCGGGGGCTCTTCGAGGAGCCACCCCTTGGATCTGCCCAGGGAAGCCCATATCCTGTTCCCTGGCCCCGGCACCCCCTGGGATGAGGAGGGGCTGGGCCCGACTCAGAAACCAACAGGCATCTCGCTGATGCCCTGGGGACAGGCCAAGTGGCGGGCAGCTCCCTGGCACTGAGGGTGGTGATGGGCTCCTGGCCTTGGGCCTCCAGAAGAGCTGCTCCTCCGCCCCCGCCCCCCCCCTTGCTCTGATCGTCTCTGAGCTTGACCCCGGGGGAGCCCGCTGATTCCCGGAGGCTTCACCCTGCATCTGGCAGAAGCCACGGGAGGTGGCATCTCCTCTCTGCCATCTGGAAGGGGGGGCACGTTGAGGCTTCTCGAATTGTGTGGTTGGTGATATTTGGCGGGTCAACCCATCTCCCCTTTCCTGAGCGCAGACCTCGGAAGCCCCGAGTATGTGACCTGCCCCTCGTTGGCCAGGGCCCGTCGGACCGGGGCGAACACCTGACTCGCGTGGGCCAATCAGACCCTCTGTCCCAGAACCGGGCCCTGTGACTCACCAGTCGGTCTGGTGGGCAGGTGCTGGAGGGAACACGAGACCCAGGCTGGGGCAGGAGGCGCCGGGGAGGCTGTCTGCAGACAGAGAAAGTGCCCGGGTGTTTTATCGGATCCCACCCCAACGCCCCAACAGTCACTCCCCATCCTTCTGGAAAAAGCACCCGGTTCCTGGGGGAATTTCCCACCCCACGTCCGGTGTGGGCCCGAGACCCGGGCACAGCCCAGACAGTCTCTCTCAGGACTGCACTTCGAGCACAGACAGGGCCGCAGAGGGGGAGGCAGGGACCCGAACTGATGGCTACCCGAAGACACTGTTTTTCCTCGTTTTTGCCGGCGGGTCCCACATCCTGGAGATCGGGGGGACCTGCCCCTCAGTCCCCTGACGCTTCTGTGTGCGCACACATTGCCCCTTCTGCTGCCCTCAGCTGCTTTGGTCTCTGTTCCCTCCCAGGGGTGCCCTTACCCTCGGGTGCCCTGGCTTGTCTCCCGTCCTTCTAACGAATTGGCCCACGCTGAGACAGCAGGCGACGGGTGGCCAGCCGTCCACTTGTAGGAAGAGCCTCACTTTGAGAGCCTCGCCGGAGGCCGCAGTGGGGAAGGTGAAGTTCAGAGAGGGTACGTGCCCCCGGGCTCGCGGGGGGCAGAGAGACCGTGAGGCCCGGAACAGCCTGCCTGTTAGGGGTTGTCCGTCGGCAGGATGGCCACGAACTCCCGGAGTGAAGAGACCTCCTCTCACTTCCGGGGCATCCGAGAGAACCGAGGGGGGAGGCCTTCACCCCCAGGCCAGATGGGCTCGGCACCTGTTTCTTGTTCCGAATGTGTCCGCTCAGCTGTTCCACGCCTCCTGCCACCAGAGAACGCGGCTCCGAGCCGGGGCACCGCGGTCCCCGCTTACACATGAGGACACCGAGGCCCAGAAAGGCCACGTGCCTGAGCCCGGGTCCCACAGGCGGGACCAGCACGCGGGCTGCTGCTTTCCGTACTTTCCACAGACGGCTCCGTTAAAGCATTGCTTTCCCCCCTTTGTCAATAACAGTGTGGATATTATGAACATAAAACATTAGTCATCAGTAACAACAGCCGATCTTTACTGAGTCGTGCAAAGCACTGACTTGATTCTTCTGTCGAAACTTTAAAAATTTTTGTTTTGTTTTGAGAGGGAGAGCGGGCACGCCTAAACGTGCCAGCAGAGGAGGGGCAGAGAGAGAGGGAGAGAGAGAGAGAATCCCAAGCAGGCTCTGCACCGCCAGCACGGAGCCGGACGCGGGGCTCGAACCCACGAGGCGCGCGATCATGACCCGAGCTGAAGTTGGACGCTTAACAGACTGAGCCACCTAGGCCTCCCCCACGCTTGATTCCGATAATGGCTTTGTGGGGGAGGTGGTATCTTTGTTACGCCCATTTTCCAGGTGTGGAAAGTAAGGCTTAAGGAGTTTAAGCAACTCGCCTCAGGCCACATCACCAGGAAGTGGGCTTCGGGGCTGTGCCAACTGCTTCCCTCAACGGAGAGGAAGTGATTGGCCCCTTTCCCGGGCCCCTAAAACACGAGGCTGGCCAGAGGGCCCTCTGACACGGGTGGATGGTCCTTCCTCTCTGAGCCCAGAGTCCCCTGGTCCTCTCCGACTGCCATTTTCCCTGAGTGGGTAGTCATTTACTTAGGACTAATGATGCAGCAGCTCTCCGGCAGGCAAGATGGGCGGGTCGGACCAGAGAATTCTCTCGAAGGAACATCGGGAGGCTCGAGGCCCAGGCTGACCCTTCCTCCCCTCACTGTGACCCACAGCACGAGGGTTCACGCCACTCTCTCCAGCCACGCCCGAGCTTGCCTCAACTCCTCCCGACACAGTGCTCCAGCAGCCACCGTAGGGGCATGAAGCATGTTGTAGGGACAGGGCGGATCTGCTCAGTTGAGCCCAGTGCAAGGTGATGGAGCTCCGGTGGGTGGGCTCTCTCTAGCCACGCCCACCCTGTGAACACACCTTCTGAAGGTTGACTGCTTTACCTCCATCATGGAGGCTCAGTGTTGCCCCACTTACCTTGAGGGCATGCTCTCCCCATCATTTCTCCCAGGGGGGTCGGACCCATAAAGCAGTGGGTTCCTCGTGGTTATTTATTCCACAGGACACCAATTTTTCAAATGCTAATGGGAGTTAAGGGGGCGGGGGGACAAAAAGGTGTGCTGGCCAAATAAGTTTAGAAAATACTTCAATAGAATAGATTCCTTCCCTGCAGGACTTCTCAGAGCCTTTATGGTACTAACATACACCTTGACTTCCGGAGGGAGGGGGTTTATAGCATGGCGATTCCCCACAAGCAGGGGAACCCTCCTCTTCCCGTGGGACACATATTCCGCACAGACTGGTGTTTTAGGAGGCACTGAATTACATACATTTAACAATTCTTTTTTACTGGAGAAAAATATGTTAAAAACTACTTAATTAAAATACTCAATGACATACATACGTTTTTTTTTTTTCCCCTCACATAGTTGGGATCATCCTATAAGTTTTTGAAATCTGTGTGTGTGTGTGTGTGTGTGTGTGTGTGTGTGTGTGTGCTGTAAACAGATCTACACCATGTGAATAGCTTTCCAGCCATGCTATAATATGGCGCAGAATTCCACGGTTTGGTAGGTGAATCCCTCCTTTGGGATATGCAGATGACTTCCGTTTTTTTACTGTCGTTATTATAAACGCTGCTGCAGTCACATCTTTGAGGCTTGACATTTGTGCAGATCTCTAATTGGTGGCTGGGGATGATTTCCTAGAAATGGAAGTGCTGAGTCAGAGAATATGGATATTTCTTGTCAAAGTGTTCTTTAACAGGACGTACCAACTCGCACCCTGCTTGGCGATGTCCGGATGCCCATTTTCTGGCTCCTTTGCCGACACTGGGTATGATTATTAACTTTTTGTTTGTTTGTTTGTTTGTCTTGGCCGATTTGTATTGTGCTTCTTTGATGGCTTGTAAGGGACAGCTTTCCTGTGGACTGGCCACTTGCATTTGCTTTCGTGTTGTCTAACCGGGTTCTTTCCCCAACTTTCTAATGAGGGCTCATCTTTTTCTTGGTGGCTTAGAAAGTTGTTTTTTTTTTTTTTAATGCTTATTTATTTTTAAGACAGAGACAGAGACACGATGCGAGCAGGGGAGGGGCAGACACACACACACACACACACACACACACACACACACACAGAATCCGAAGCAGGCTCCGGGCTCTGAGCTGTCAGCACAGAGCCCGACGCGGGGGCTCGAACTCACAAACCACGAGACCATGACCTGAGCCGAAGTGGGAGGCTTAACCGACTGAGCCACCGAGGCGCCCCAGCAAGTTCTTAATAGGTTGAAGGTATTAACTCTGCGTCCCGTGCTTGTGCGAAGCATTTTTGATCATCATAAACTCACCCCCCCATGAGAAGACCAGGTTAGCTTATGAGATAGGAAGTGATCTGCTAAAAGCCACATGGTGCTTGAGGGACAGGACCAGGCTCGGGGGGAGGGTGTTACGTTCCACGCTGGAGGTTCAGTGGGACCCCTCCTCCTCCCGGATCCCCCTTCCACTGGGTCAAATTTCAGCACCCCCACCCCCCGCAGCTGACACTGCGCTGGGCACCCTCCCCATTTGCACCCCCAAACCACCCCAGGCCTGTGGAAAGGAAAGGATTTCCCCGGACACACCTCTTTATCATATAAAGTGCCCGCAACCCCAAGGACCAGGGGGGCTGGAGTTCACCCGGGGGAGCCAAGAAGGCTCCACGGAGGTGATGTTTACGTGGAGACCTGAAGGGACATCAAGTAGCACTGCCCATCATGTGCAACTTTTAAGTTTCTAGTAGGCACTTAAAAGTGAAGACACCGAGGGGCTCCCGGGTGGCGCAGTTGGCTGAGCGTCCAACTGTGGCTCAGGTCATGATCTCGTGGTTCGTGAGTTCGAGCCCCGCATCCGGCTTACTGCTATCAGCGTGGAGTCCACTCTACTTTGGATCTTCTGTCCCCCGGTCCTCCCCCGCACCTGCGCTCTCTCTCTCTCTCTCTCTCAGAAATAAATAAAGCATTAAAAAAAATTAAGGTACTTTTCATTCTTTTTATTTTGTACACACCTTCAAATCTCCTTGGGATCTGGCGACCTTTCACGTGCTCAGTGGCATTTGCATGGGAGGGGTCTCTGTGTTGGACACTGCACGCCGAGGCGGTCGCTACAGCACCGGAGGGGACAGCAGCCCTGGCGGAGCAAAGTCGATGAGCGTCGAGTCAGGAGAGAAGGTGGCTCAGAGAGGGCAGTGGCTGGATTAGCCTGGCTGGGGGTGGGGGATGGAATAAAGTGTTCAGCCTTGAGGTCTATTTAGGGAATGACATCCAATGGCCGAGGTGCATTGGACGGATCTAGAGAGTGGGTCCCTGGGAGGGCAGGAGGTCTAAGATGTACATTTCTGGCTAGAGCCCCAGAGAATAGGAGAAGCCATTTGCCTCAGGAGAGAAGATCCTTTTCTGGGGGTAAGTTATGTTTCTGGCCTGATGGATCTGGGGGACACTCAAATGGACACGCCCTGTGGCACACCAGATACGCAGGCTAAGGCTCGGAAGAGACTGGGCTGGAGCCGGGAAGGTCACCATCGCCCAAGATGCAGTGACATAGGGAATATCTGATCCAGCCTCTGCCTACCCCATGTACGTCATTTTTGTTCCCCGAGGGCTTTCTGGAAGAACTACTGAGCAAGCTTCTGGGGTCACACTCCCAGGCCAGCTTATAAAACAAGACAAGGGATTCTCTGCTGAAAGGCAGGGGGAGATCTAGAGGCTGGGTTAAGATGCGGATTCTCAGGCCACGCCCCCATCTCGTTCAGTCCCGCCCCGTCTGGATGGCGTCTGGGCATCTGGGTCATCGATAGACTCTGGCAGGTGGCTCGGGAAGGCACCTTCCCTGGGCTACCTGCACATGAGCAAAACGACTTGGCCAAATGTTTGTCTTATTCAAAAGCAGTGTGTTTAATTGCAGACAACAATCTGTCTAAAATACAGAGGAGTTTCTGAATTTAGTAGTGGCGATGGTCGCACAACCCAGCAAATATGCTGAGACCACACAACTGTGCGCTTTAGAATAGTGAATCTTCTGTTATATGAGTTACATCCAATTTTTTATTTTATATACTTTATTTTTATTTAAAAAATTTTTTTTAATGTTTTTATTTACTTTTGAGACAGGGAGAGACAGAGCATGAGCAGGGGAGGGGCAGAGAGAGAGGGAGACACAGAATCAGAAGCAGGGTCCAGGCTCGGAGCTGTCAGCACAGAGCCCGACGCGGAGCTTGAACTCACAGACTGTGAGATCATGACCTGAGCTGAAGTCAGACGCCTAACCGACGGAGCCACCCAGGCGCCCCGTTTATATACTTTATTTTTATTTTATTTTATTTTATTTTATTTATTTTTTAATTTTTTTTTCAATGTTTATTTATTTTGGGGACAGAGACAGAGCATGAACGGGGGAGGGGCAGAGAGAGAGGGAGACACAGAATCGGAAACAGGCTCCAGGCTCCGAGCCATCAGCCCAGAGCCATCAGCCCAGAGCCTGACGTGGGGCTCGAACTCCCGGACCGCGAGATCGTGACCTGGCTGAAGTCGGACGCTTAACCGACTGCGCCACCCAGGCGCCCCGTTTATATACCTTATTTTTAAAGAACACGAGCAGGGGAGCGGGGCAGAGGGAGGGGGAGAGAGAGAACCCTAAGCAGGCCCCCATGCTCAGCGCGGAGCCCATCAGGGGTACTCGATCAACCCTGGGATCATGACCTGAGCCGAGATCAACAGTCGGCCGCTCAACCGACTGAGCCCCCCAGGCGCCCCCAATTTTTTTAAAATACAAGGAAAAATACAGAAGAGAACAGAAAACAAAGTGATCTGCATTCCCACCTGTGCTGGTAACAACTGATAGAACACCCAGGGGGTGTAGCCTTCGGACTGCTTTTCACAGGGGAATGTGGTTAATTCGATTATACTATATACACGGGTTTATAACCCTCAGGGAGCCGCCCTTGACCCCCTCCCCCACCCAGGGACCCATCCCTGTTTCTGAGGGCTCAGTCCTCATGCTCCCTCCTTAGCGACCTTATCCTGCCACACAGCTCTTAATTCCATCTGTCCCAGGACGACTCCCCAGCTTATCGCCACAGCCTCCGTGACCCTGAACTCCAGGTGCCGGCATCACCTGCTTCCTCGGCATCTCATCCAACGTGCATCCATGCTTCACACGGCCAGAGCCGGACTCCTGCTCTGGGCGCCTCCACACCTGTCCACTCCCCACCTGAGCACCGGACAACCTGTCCTAACAGTGGCTCGGGTTCAAATCCTCGGCATTGACCTTGACTCCCTTCTCCTTGTCCCCCACCCAGTCCATCAGGCGATCCTACCGTCTCTGCTTTCAAAATATAACCTGAGTCTTAACTAGTTGACCCCATGTCCTCACCTGCCTCACCGGACTGGCCACCGCCACCCTGGCTGGCCATGCGGCGCCCTCCCGTGGGTCCTGCCTCTGCCCAGGCCTGCCGGGAATGGGTGCTCTGAGCAGCAGCCAAGGAATCCGGTTAAACGTCAACAGATCCGGAGTCGGACTCCCCTCCCACCTCCCCCAGGCTCTCTAAGCCCCACCTCGCCCGTCACCTCCTCCTTGCCTCTTCCTCACGTGCTGTCCACCCCCAGGCCCCCAGCACCTTCTCATCACAGAGGTTTGCTGAGTGACCACTGCAGTCAGGTGCCTTCCAGGTGTTGGAGCTACAACTACAGATAACACAAGAACGCTGGCCCCGAGGGGCCTGGCGCTACGGGGGAGGGGACACACGCGAAAGAAACACAACCACCCAGTGACACAGACAGTCTGTGATGGTTGCTAAGGCGTAAAAGGATAAAGCTAGTTAAGGGACAGGAAAGGTCCCAACATGTTGATAGTGTAGCTGGTGTGGCCAGGGACGGCCTTGTGGACTCTCTTCTCTTGCCTCTGTCCGTCCAGGTGGAGCCCTGGCCACTGGCCTCAGCCTCCGCTCCCACCCCGAGCACCCCTCCACAGGGGGGCCACCCCTCTGCGCAGAGGCTGGAGAAGATCCGACCCTGTCCCCCCTCTGCTTAAAGCCCAGAGGCCCAGCTCTTTGAGGAGGGGTCAGGCCTGACCCCACGGGCCCTGGTCCTTCTCTCGGGCATCAGCTCGTACCCCGCCTGCGCCTGGGGCCCTGTGCTCTGAGAGGAGCGCTCCCTGGGGTTCAGGCCTCCCCTCCTCCAGGTTTTCCGGGCCTGGAACGCGGTCCCAACCACCCACCCCTCCCTCCCCTGGCCTCGGAGGTCACCTTCCCCCGGGCCGCGGCAGGTATCCCCCATCATACATGTGACATCCCGCAGTGGCCCCCCCCGCTCCGCCCCCCCCCCCGCGAGGGCTGGGACCGCGCCCGTCCCGTTCCACGGCGTGTCCCCAGCGCCCGACAAATCCGCGTCGAATGAATGAGTTTCGCCGCGCAGAGAGACTCGGCCTCATTCGCGTCAGATCTTCCGGGCCCTCCCCCACCCCCCACCCCTGCCGCGCCGCGGGGGTGGGGGGGGGAGGCCGGAGCGCGGGGAGGGGGCGGGGTGACCGCCCCCTCCCGCCGCGGGCCCGGCGAGGCCGGGGTGGGGGGGTGGGGGGCGCCCCGGCCGCCGGCCGCCGCCGTGGCCGCGGGGCCGCCGTTCCGCGGGCGCAGGCCCGGCCGGGCGGGTGCGGGGCGGGAGGTGGCGCCGGGCGCTGAGTGGCGGCTCCGGGTCCACCCCTGGCGCGCCGGTGCGAGCGGGAGGCGGGAGGCGGGGAGCGCAGGGGCGGCGGCGAGAGGGAGCGCAGCAGCGAGCATGTGCCGCGGAGCCCAGTAACCAGGGACGACCGCGGCCACCCCGCGGCCCGCGTCGGCGCCCAGCCCAGCGCAGCTCCGCGCCGCGGCGCCCGGAGAGGGCGGCGGCCGGACGGCCCGGGCCTGCGAGCGGCCCGCCCCGCGCCCCCGGCCCCGCGCCGCACCCAGGGGGGGGTGGGGGCCGAGGCGCCGCCAGCCGCGCCGCGCCGCGCGCCGGAGCCCCCGCGCCCGGGCCCACGCGGGCCCGGCGCAGACAAAGGCGCGGCCCCGGCCCCGGCCCTCCGCGCGCCCCGCCCGCCGCCCGCCCCGGCCCGCGCCGGCCGAGCCGCTCCCGCCGGGCGCCCCGACGGGGTCCGGCCGGGGGGCGGGGGGCCGCGGCCGCCGAGGATGGGGAAATCCAACAGCAAGTTGAAGCCCGAAGTTGTGGAGGAGCTGACCAGGAAGACCTACTGTGAGTGCGCGCGCTCGGACCCCCGCCCCGCGCTCCGCCTCCGCCCGCTGGCGCCCCTCCCCCCGCGCGCGGCCCCCCTCCCCCCGACCTCTCCCCGGACCCCCTCGGCCCTCCCCCGGGCGCGCCCGCCGCACCCCTCCCCCCTCCCGGCCACTCCCCGCCCGGCCTCGGCGCGCGCCCCTCCGCAGCCCCCGGCCGCGCCCCCCGGCCCCACACCTGGCCCTATTGTTCTAGGGCACCCCTCCCCCCTTCGCCCCCCCTCCCCCCCCCCCCCCCCCGCGCCCGGGACCGGTGCCGCCTGGCCGCGCGCGCGGGGCCACCCCCGGGCCGGGAGGGCCGGCTCCAGCCCACCCGCCGCCCCCCCTGTCTGCAGAGCTGTCCCGAAGAGCCGGGGTGTGCCCGGGCGAGGGGCGGTGGTCGGGGAGGGGGCTCCCGGTTGCGCGGTGGCTCGGACTGGCACGGGCGCAGCGGGGTGGGTGATTCATGCATCACGATGCCGTGCCGTTGCCGCCGCCGCTGCTGCTGCGAGGTTGGCCTGTCGCCCCCTCCCTGGCCCGGATCGTGTGTGTTGGGGTGGGGGTGGGGGGGGCGAGGCTTGTCAGAGAGCTCCAGGCGGTGGCGCGGGGTCCTGGGTGCCCTGTGGGCTGCAGGCTTTACGGGGTGAATTCTCCCCTGGCCCTGATCCCACCTCCCCCCCCCCCTTTTTATCCCTTGTCTGCCACACCGGAAAATGGGTTTATACAGCGGGGGAGTGGCGGGGGGGTGCGGGGCGGGGGGAGGGTGGGTGGTGATCTGGGCAATCTCTACAGGTAAGCATTCGGGGCATCCCTGGGACCCCCCTGTCTGCGATTTCGGACTTCTCTAGAGCTGTCTCCGTGTCTCTCCACTTGGCCCAACTTCACAAGTGTCCTGTACCCTCGGATCTTCGGTGTCTCCATGACAGACCTGTCCCTTCTCTGCAGCCTTTCCCCCCCACCCCGGGGGGCGGGACACCCCAGCTTGCCAGGGGTTAATGGCGCTGGGTCCTGACTGCTTGGTCTTTCATTTTGGGGACGGGGAGAAGAACCCATACATGGTCTGGCAGGGCTTCTGCCTGGGTGTCTGACTCGGAAGGGGGCCCTGGCCCTGGGTATGGGTTGCAATTCGGAGCGGGCACCTGGGCAGCAGCGAGGGTCTAGCCCCTCTGCACTCTTCCCGGAGGCAGCAGATTGACTGCCAGCCTCCTGCGTCGACGGAGGCCGGGGAGGCAGCTTCTGTGGTGCATTGCACAACCTCTGCCCCCCTCCCCCCTCCATCGGTCTTCTGGGCACGTTTGCAGGTCTGGCCAAGCCCACGGTTCAGCTCCATGCCCCTCGCCCCCGTGTGCTGGGAACAAAGGGGGCTCTCCTGAGTGGGTGCTAGTCCGTTGAGGGGCACTGGTCCTTCTCCGGTGGAATTCTCCAGCAAAGAGCTCACATCCCAGTAGCTTCTCCTTGAAGCGTGGAGGCTCTGGGGACCGAGACTCCGTCCCTTACTGCTGTTACCCTCTTTCCTGGGGTGTGTGTGTCTGGGGGGGGGGGTGCTTTCCAGTTTGGCTACTGTTTTGTGACATTCGCTGGGCCTTCCCTCAGGCCCTGTGCAGGTGTGGGCCGCAGCTGTCCGCAGGCAGGCGGCAGGTGGGGCTTCCCAGGTTCCTGTGCCCGGGGAGGCAGAGGGCACCACAGGCTTTGCCAGGAGTGGTGGGCTTGGGTTGCACCGGGGCGTCCCCGTCGTGGTGGAGCCTGAGAGCCACCTGCGAGCTGAATGAAGCCAGGTTGCCCGCTACGGAGCATGTGACATGCCAGCCTCTTTGCGTCACCAGCTCATAGGATCGTCAACCGCCCTACACACGGTGGGCACCGTTACCAACCTCATTTACCGATAAGGAAACTAAGGCTCCCAGGGGTGAAGTCACGTGCCCGGGATCCACCCGGGACCGCGGGTGGCGGCAGGACTTTCAAAGTCCAGTCTGTCTCCAAAGTTCTGCCCCTTAAAAGACCTCACAGCTCAGGCCGAGAAGTCCGGAGGGGGTCTTCTTCTGTGTGTCCCTGCCCGGTGGCCGCCATCCGGCAGTGATGGTGGATTGTGGATGGGAAGGGGCGTGGGGCGGTCATTTTGTCCACCCCCCCCCCTCCCTGGGGACATCCGTCAACTTTGGGAGAAGTTGAGTCAACAAGGCTTTGTTAGGAAGGGGTCTGGTGCTGCTGGGCTGGCCTGGGCTATTTTTAAAGGCCTTTGGAGACGTGGAACAGTTTTGATCGGAGAGAGCGAGTGGAGTCCTTTCCTCGGTAGAGCCCTTATTAGGCGTGGGCTGGGGGAGGTGGCGGTGGGTTCATTTGCCTCCTGTCCGTCTCGCTCGCCGATGCTTGGGTGTGCTGGCACTTAGTAGGTCCACAGATATTTGCTGAGGAAAAGCCTCCCAGCAGGAAGAGCAGAGAAGGCCTCCAGCTTGTTCTAAGGCCCTAGATGGACTTCCTTCTGATGGGGACTGGAGTCATCTGCTCTTTGTTCCGGGGCGGGGGGGGGGGGCGGGCGGAGGAGGGAGGGTTCTATGTGTGAGGTCAAGAGAGGAGCACTTAGCAAGGGCCGTCAAATGTCAGAGTCTCCTGGAGAGCCCGTTAAATACCAAGTGCCCGGTAGCTTCGCTCTGAGTTCTCGTGCTTAAGGTCTGGGCCGGGTCCAGGGCCTTGCATCCTGACGGGTGTTTGTCATGCGGATCTGGGTTCCCAGGAGCCCCAGTTGGAGCCCGGTACTGGTTCTGGGGGTCCTGGCGTGCGTAAGCATCGCCCGGTGTCCTAGGCCACCTCGGGATACCGCAGCTGGCCACAGCGCCCGGAGGGGAGCCCAGATGTTCGCACCTGAGTCATTGCTGGCTGTCGCCCTTGGTGGTCATTCTCCTGCTCCCTGGGAAGGACTGTCCTGGTGGTCTGTGTGTGTGTGTGTGTGTGTGTGTGTGTGTGTGTGTGTGAGGAAGTCCGAGAAAGTCTACGAACACATCTGGATTCAGCCTAAGCTAAAACCCTCCGTCTTTCAGGCTGAACACTGCAGAGGTTTTTTCCGCCTCTGCAGATAAGATTTTGTAAACCATCCTGCTCCATAACCCAGTCCTCACCCTTCCTGGCACGGCGCGTATCCAGAAGCAGCAGGAGGGGCTTCAACACTGGTGGGGGCCCCCCTGCCCAGAGCAGCAGTCAGCCGGCAGCCCGGTTTCTTTGAGGTCTGGCCCACTTTCTTCCGGCTCGTCGGTGGGGGCTGATCCCTGCGTGCCCAGGCTGTGGCACAGGCCGGCCCCTCTCCGAACCGCACCTCGCTTGCCTCATCTGCCAAATGGGTATGTCATGGCTCCTGGCTCCCCAGGGAATGTAAGTCAGCAACAGGACAATTCCCTTAGAGCCTAACTCGCGGCCTGTGGCATAAAGGGTCCTTCTGAATGCACGACAGTTGTCAAGGAGGCCTGGGAGCCGTCATTACTGATGTTTTGACTACACAATTCAACTTCATCTTGAATTGGGCTTAAAGGTACCTTGCGGGCAAAGTTCGTCTCTCCCCAGAGGAATCCTCCCTCGGCCCTGGACTTGGTGTCTAACACACAGGAGGCGTGGAGAGGAGGGGGGGTCTTTGGTTCTCCCGAATTTCAGCAGCTTCCTGTTTTACCTGCAGTGGTCTCCCCACACCCCCGCTTGTTAATTCTCGGTCTGCCCGGACCTGCCGTCCCCTGAGCGCTCGCTCCGTGCCGGGCGCAGACGCTGAAATGTGGGGAACCACAGAGATGTGGTTCTTGCCTTCGGATGGAAACCAGCCAGATGGCCCCAAACGCCAGGCTTACGGGGCTCGAGGCGTTTGTTGTGGTCTGAGATGCATTGGTTTAAAGGCTTCTGGGCCCCAGCCAGGCAGCCCCAAGAGGCAGACCCCTCCACCCTGCCTCCCTTATCCTCCCCAGGGGAGGCCCTCCCCTGGGACCCTCTGCCCAGGGCCCAGAGGAGGTCACCTGCTCCTTGTCGCTCTCGGTCAGCCCAGGCTCTGCCTTGACCTTGCTTGCCAACCTTGAGTCTCTGCAGCCTTTTCCCTGATGCCCAGAATGGTGCCCGACACGCGGCAGCTTGTGGAGGGGAGGGGCCTCCAAATGGGAGGTCCGGGGAGCCGGCGGCTAAAGCCTCTGCCACCTGGGGCGGAGAAGGGGACCCTCGTTCACGGTCAGGAGCCTGGGGTGATGCTGGGTGTCACCATGACCCTTTGGCTTTGGGAAGCGTCCCTTCGCGTAAGATGAGGAATATTCTCTGATGATCACTCCCCCCACTCAGTGCTGCTCAGCCAGAGGGGGCAAGACATCGCCGTGGGCGGGGGCGGTATCTGGTACCCAGTTTGGGACACATAAGGGGGTTGGGGTGTGAAGGGCCCCACGGCCAGGCTAGGAATAAGCCACCCAGGAGAGGGAGGGCCCAGAGGGAGGAAGGCGGCTTCTGTGATCCCTACGCGTCCTGGGTACACGAGGGGAAGACCGAGGAGCCTGGCTCCCTCTCTGTCCCGAGGGTGAGACACAGCGGCAGCCACAATTGAGATCGGAGTCTTTACGCCAAGGTGGGCATCTGGGCAAGAAACGCCAAGTCCGCTGTTAGGAAAGAACTCAGCATCCTGGAGAATGGAGCTGGGGCCTCAGTCGGGCTCTGTGACCTTGGGCAAGTCACTGACCCTCTCTGAGGCCCAGCTGGCTCGTCTGTGATACCTGCTCACGTGACTCCGTGGGTCCAAACGGGAGGGTGCTTTGAGGTCCAGAGCGTGGGCCAGAAAGGGAAAGGGGGTTGTTCAGCGGCAGGGTCTCGGGGCGGGGGTGAGGGGTGGGGGTGGAAGGCCTCTGGGACCAGATGTGCGGGTGTTCTAGCTTCTGTCTCCTGCAAGCCTTCTCCCAGAGTTTTCCTTTCCTCCCGGGGAGGACGGGCATCACAGAGGCCCCAGAGTTGGATTCACGGCCATATGAAGGGTTTAGCCCGGTACCTGCTTCTGAGGGGACCTTGAAACTTCTGGTGGCACTTGGTCCTGGGATACGTGTCCTCTGTCTTCTAGAACAGGACACGCCGAGTGGGGGGTCTGCAGCCTGCCCCCTTGTTGTGCAGAGAGAAGCAGAAGAAGCCAGGGAAGGACGGGACTTGCCGGGGGTCCCGGAGCCCAGGCCGCCTCCTCACACCTGTTCTGGCACTTTCTTTTTCTTTAATTTTCTTAACGTTTATTCATTTGTGAGAGAGAGAGAAACGGAGTGCAGCCGGGGGGAGGGGCAGGGAGAGAGGGAGACACAGAATCCGAAGCAGGCTCCAGGCTCCGAGCCGTCAGCACAGAGCCTGACACGGGGCTCGAACTCATGAACCGTGAGATCGTGACCTGAGCTGAAGTCAGACGCTTAACCGACTGAGCCACCCAGGCGCCCCCCTGAAAACATTATTTTTTAGTGGTGTACCACGTGAATGCAACGTTTCATTTGATCCCCGGCCATTGGACAGTTAGGTTGCTTCCTCCCTCCCTCCCTCCCTCCCTCCCTCCCTCCCTTCTTCCTTCCTTCCTTCCTTCCTTCCTTCCTTCCTTCCTTCCTTCCTTCCTTCCTTCCTTCCTTCCTTCCTCTTTCTTCCCTCCCTTCCTTCCTCCCTCCCTTCCTTCCTCCCTCCCTCCCTCCCTCCCTCCCTCCCTTCTTCCCTTCCTTCCCTCCTTTTGCCAATATCAACAGTGCTGTGATGAACATTCTTGTACTAAATCTTTGTAAGAACAGCTTTGCAATAAATTTTGCACCAAGTCTTCCTGAAGTTAATGCCCCAGAATGAAGCTGTGGCATTAAAGCCTGGGGACATCTTACAAGGCTTCTGATGGAAAAATTGTTAAATCACTCTCCGGAGAGTACGTTCCCATTTACATCTGCAGGGAACATGGACGAGAGGGTGCCTGTTCGCTTGCATTCTTGCCAGCACTGAGTCTTGCTGCTTCTCTGGATGATTGCTGATTTTGTGGGGGAAGAAAGGAGTGGCTCGCTGTTTCAGCGTTCATTCCCTTGATTAGGGGAGGGGCAGAGAGAAAGAGGGGGATGGAGGATCCGAAGCAGGCTCCGCGCTGACCGCACAGAGCCCGACGTGGGGCTCGAACTCACAAACCGTAAGATTGTGACCCGAGCCCAAGTCGGGCGCTTAACCCACGGAGCCCCCGAGGCGCCCTTGATTACTGTTCGATAGAATTCTAGAATCTCTGAGCTAGAGGGCACTTTGGGGTCATGTAGTCCAGTGCCCTTTTTTACAAATGGAAAACCCTAGTCTCAGAGAGGCGAGGTGTCTTTCCCAAGGTTATGTGGCAAATACCAGGCAGAAACCCAGGACGGCTGGCTCTCGTTGGGGGCGCCTCCCACTGTACCATGATGGGGTGGCTGTTGGGGTTGAGATGCTGAGGTCTTGCTTTTTTCTGAGATGGTTCGTCTTGTCCTAAATATCTCTTACTCTCGGGTAAGGAGAAAACCGGCCTCCATTAAAAAGAGCGTCCTTTTTACTGGGATCGGGAGATGAAATGCTCCGCACGTCCTGGGTGTGGTCTATTTACCAGGGCACAGAACCTCATAAATTAATGTGCCAAGTTTCCAGGTAGCTTGAAATCGGGGTCAGATTCCCGGCTGAGGGCAGGACAGCAGCGTGTTGAGGGCTTGTGGGCCAGCTTGCTGTCTCGTGGCCGTGGCCGTCCAGCCCCTGACCCCTCTGAGTTCTGGGTGTGCGTCTGGTGTGTGACACGGGGATGGACCGCAGGCTTCTTCCCAGCAGGAGGACACAGGGAGCGGCATGTAGTAAGTGCTCAGTAAATACTGTCACAGGAAAGAGGCCGCATAGCTGTTGGTGTCAGGGCACCGCGGTCCTCGGCCCCTCCCCTGGGCGGTCACAAGCCCTCTGCTAAATTGGGAGGGAGTGGCCAATAGGAGGGCCTCTGGATTTGGCCTCGCTGGCTGGTGGCAGGGTCATTCTGAGTCGGGGAAGGAAGGCCTGCTCGGAGACGCTGGCCTTTCGATCCCTTGCATGGACGTGGCCTTGGAGGGCCGGAGAGACACCTGCCTGGGCTCCAGTCCCAGAACCCTCGCAGCCTGGACAGTGACTGTGGAGTCACCAGCGCCCCCTGGGACTCAGTTTCCCCTTCTGTGCAATGTTCACATTGCCGGCTGGCGAGACTGCTGTGGGGCAGCTACACTGGGGCCCCCGGGGACGGAGCGCGCCCCGTGTCTGCCTCTGGTGTCTCCCTGGGAGAACGCGCTGTCGCGGCCACAGGCACAGTTCTTAGTTTCTCGTGCCTTGGTTTTCCCATCTGCGGGTTGGGTCCGCTGTGGGTGAGGTTAGGAATAGCGGAGGCGTGAATTTGGTGGCTCATCAGCGAGGGGGGAGGACCCGTAATCAACAACGCATGAGGATCAGCGGCCGTCTCTGCAGTAGGTTCTTGTGGGGGGGGGGGCTCAGGGCTCCCATGTGCCCATCACCAGTTCCTCCCAGGAGTCCCTGGGGCGGGAGGGAGGGAGTCCTCGCTTACAGATGAGAAACCGAGGCTCACAGGGGATCGGGGTTGGCCCCAGGCCACCCGTCTGCCGTGAGGCAGGTGGCCCTTGATCCCGGGGCCGAGTGCGGGCCCTCGTGGGCGGGCGTGCCACGAAGCTGCCGTGGCCGCGTGTGTGGGTGATGGTGAGCAAGCGTGGGCGCCTGGCGTGGGTGTGCGGCGGGGCGGGGGCTGGGATCACATGCGCCAGCCCCGGTCCCCGTGGGCGTGCTCTGGGTGTGAGTGACGGGGTCGCGGCGCGTGTCAGGAGTGGGCGGGCCGGCTCGTCTGGGCACGCGCGTGTGCATGCTGGAGTGCGTGAGGGCAGCTCCGTGCAGGTGGTAGATGTGGATGTGCGCCGGCGGTGGGGGCGGGGGGGCAGCCTGGGAGCCTGAGTCACAAGCTGATTGCGCAGTTGCCGGCCCTGGGACCCGGCGACCTGGCTGTCCCTTCTCGGCCTCCTTCTGCCCTCACCACCGTGGTCTGTGGGGGCCCGTCTGTCCTGGGGCAGTGGGGGGGGGGGGACGTGAGAAGAATAACAAAGGTGACATCCCCCGTTTACCAAGGGAGCATGCGGTGCCCTGAATCCCGAGTACAGATTTATCCCCGCTGTGGTGTCACCGCGACCCGGGGAGGAGGGACTGTTGTGCCCACTTTACAGGTGAAGAAAGAGAGGCCCGGGCAGATTCAGAGACATGCCCAGGGCCTCCCCGCCGGCCAGTGGCCAAACTGGGGCTCAGGCTCGGCTCTTCGTCTGACGAAACAATGCCCCCCACCACGTGCCTGCCTCCCACGGTCTCTGTGAGCCTTACGACCTTGGAGCTGCTGAGGAGGGTGGTGAACACCCCAGCACTGGAGGCATTCAAGCAGTTGTCGGACATCAGATGCTGGCCGGGCATCCCAGCTTCCCGGGCCGGATGTGAGCTCGGACAGCGGGTGGGATCCTTCTGGTTCCGTAGCCTGTTTCGCCTCCTGCAAGGGATTTGGGGCAGCCTCGGCCTTGGCTGCCTCTGGGAGTCGGGCCTCTCTCTCAGCCTCTGCCCATCCCAGCGGAGGCTCTGGTGCTCGCTAGGTGCCCAGCGCTGTGCTCGCCTCACGGAGTCCTCCCGGCCCGTGAGCTCAGGAGCGGTGTGTCCCCTGGTGCGGTGTTGGCCCCATCCCTGCTCCCGGGGAGCCTGCAGGCTGGGGCCGGGAAGCAAGAGGCCGCCCAAGGATACGGCCGGCCGTGGAGACCAGTGGTACCCCTGGAGCGCCCCCAGCTGTCCCGACCTGCCAGTGCCTGGTGTGGCCTGGGTACCTCGAGAAAGGTCTGTTGGACAAAGGAGGAGACCACAGGTGCAGTGTGAGGCTCGGGGACATAGCAACAGAGGGGACCTCAGAGGCCAGAGGTCTGGTAAGCTCCTTGAAGGTTGGGACAACGTGCGGTGGATTTGTTTTTGTGCAGTGCCCAGCCTGGAGCCACGCACAGGGCAGGCCTGTGAACACCTCCGCGTAAGGCTTTGGGCTTCCCAGAGTGTCCGTGTGTTGCTTTGTTTCGGTCGTCCCCCGGCCAGGGTGGGACCTGACTGTGCTCCTGACCCACAATCAGACGAGGCCCGGGGAACCTCCAAGGGAGTCGGGGTCTGGGGTCCTGGTTCCAGCCAGACTTGCTGTGGCTTTTGGCTACCCCCTCAGGGTCTCCATTTCTCCAGCGTCCTGCTGTCTGTGTGATGGGATGTCACCTTTTCTTTTTTTTTTTCTTTTAATTTTTTAAAAATGTTTATTCCATTTTTGAGAGACAGAGTGCATCCGGGAGAGGGGCAGAGAGAGAGAGGGAGACCCAGAATCCGAAGCGGGCTCCAGGCCCCGAGCCGTCAGCACAGAGCCCGACGCGGGGCTCGAACCCACGGACCGTGAGATCGTGACCTGAGCCGAAGTCGGACGCTTGACCCACTGAGCCACCCGGATGCCCCTGGATGTCACCTTTTCTTAGCCCAAGGGTATCCTGATACCCGGCTTCCCTACACCTAGGGGGCGGTACTCCCCAGGTTGGGGGTGCCCAGAAAGGGGTGCAGGGCAGCTAGTGGCTGTGGCACTCCTGGTCTCATGCGGTGGCACCGGGAAGCTGGCGGGGCGTCCAGGCCACCAGGCCACCGTGCTCTGGACTCCCTGGCAGGGGAGAAGGAGGAGGGCGGGAGGAATGTGGCTTTGAGGAATGTTTAACCCAAAGCAGAAATAGCACTCTGCTTTTTTTATTTCAGGCTTGGGTTTTCAGCTAGGAAGTGGGCTTAGAGTGCGCCTCTCTCTCTCTCTCTCTCTTTCTCTCTCTCCAGCCTCCCCCGGCTTCCCTACTGCTCTGGCCTTTTGGGGACAGAAGGTGGCCTCTTTTCTTTTTTTTTTTTTGAACAATGAAGCTTCTGCGGGAACCAGAAAGGGCCCTGGCTCTGGCGGCCCCCAGAGCCGCGTTCACTTCCCATCCCTCCTTCTCCACCTCCCAGCCCCGACTCCTGATTCCGCTTTCTCTTCTGCGGAGCAGGGGTGGGAGGGGTGGGGGTAGGGGGGTGGTGGGGGAGGACGGCGGGAGCTGAGATGGCTCGTGCGCAGTGGGCCGGCAGGCGCTCCCGGGCAGGGTCCTGCCGGGCCTGCGGGTGAACCTCGGCTCCTCTCGTGAGCTCTGGGACCCTCGGCCAAGCTTGTTCCCTCGAGCCTCCTTACTTCACCTGTGAAATGGGCAGATGATGACAGTCCCACTTCCCAGGATTGTGGCCCGAACGAGTGTGAAAATACCGGCAAAGGGGCCTGGCCGGTCCCAGGTTCCCGTACCCCTTCCTCTGAGCCCCGGCGGCCTCAGGGGATGGGAGATGCCTCTTGTAGGCTCGCTGCCAGGTTGAATGGGGGTCCGTGCCCCGGGCGAGGGGTCGCTCCGAGGTGCTTTTCACCCTCCCCTCCCCTCTGGTTCACCCTCTGCGCGTGCCAGCACCCAGCGGCCCCTCTACAGCAGGTGCCCAGAGACCGGCCCGTGGCCTCCCCGGATCGGGTGGCGGGGGCACCTTCAGCTCGGCCCCTTCTCACTCAGCGATGAGCACCTTGAGCATGGACTCGTCTGGTCGTGGGGGTCACCGCTGTCCGCCCCCCCACCCCCCCCGGCTCCCGGAAAGAAAGGAGCCCGGTGCGTAACTGTTGGAAGAAATGAACAAATAGGAAAACGCACAAGCTAACAAGTGAACAGAGCTGCTTGTCGCCCCATCGGGTCTTCACCCTCTGTTCCTGCGTGGCCCCCTCCGACCGCCTGGGCTGGGGCTGGGGGGGCTGACCCTGTCCGGGGGCGGGGGCCCTGAGAAGGCAGGCCTGGAGAGGACCTGCGCCCCCCTCTCCTTCCGGGGCCGGGAGACGAGGAAGGGGTCCAGCCGGCCCACAGGGCCACTCCTTTCAGCAACCCCCCCCCCACCCCGCTCCTGTCTCTTTGTTAGGAACCGAGAGATTCCTGTTCAAAGGCAGGAGATGGGGCTATTTTTGGCACTGTGGGGGAAAAAGCGAATGCTTCCCTTCTGTGCAAAAATGGTGTGTGTGCCGGGCAGACGAGGCTCGACAGAGCTCAAAGCCCGTGCTGCCTGGGCCTCTGCCCCCGCGGCCCCCAGGGTCCCGCCTCCCTCCCGCCTGTGGCTCGGTAGCCCCCACAGCCTCATGGGGAGGCAGTTATTTCCAGACATGAGGACGCCCTTGCTGGGCCGGAGCGCAACACGATCTTAATTAAAACTAACAGCAGCCGTCAAAATACAGAAGAGGGGCCTACGAGCCGCCCTTACCTGGATTTGTCTTTCCTTGGCCCTGGCTCTGTGGAGCCGGGGGCGGTCGTGAGAAGTGTTCTGGGTGCATCTCAGGAGAAGGAGGCCCAGCCAGCTGGGAGGGAGCGGCTGGAGGGCCTGGGTGCCCGTGCGGGGCGAGTTTGGCCAAGGGTATCCCCAGGCCACCTTGCCACCCTTCACTTCAGAGGCAGAACACCTCTGCGGATCCGCTGTCTCATGCCAGGTCCCGGGGGCGCCAGGACGCAGGGCAGTTGGATGGATGGATGGATTTCTGGTCTTCTGGCATTCGGAGCCGGCCGGAGAAACACGAGGCTAGGATAAGCGTCAAGACAGGACGCTTGCCTGCAATGCTATGGGAGGCTACCAGGTCTGGGGTGGGGTGGGGAGGGGCATCTGGGAGGGCTTCCTGGAAGAGGTGATGTTGCAGTTGAACCCTGGGGATAGAGTTGCCAGCCATCCTAAACAGTTGCTCGTTGTTCACCTGAAATCTAATTTTAACCAGGCATGCTATATTTTTATATGCTAAATTTGGTGGCCCTACCGGAGGGAGAAGTGGAGAAGGCACAAAGAGGTCTTGGGGGGATTGGTTTATGGGGGGGGGTGTCGAGAGTGTTTTGGGCAGAAGAAGCGACGTGTTCCAGGTCTGGAGGCATCTGGGTATGGCAGCTCTGAGGGGCTAGGGAAGGTGTAGGGGCCAGAGTGGAGGGGAGGTAGGTGGGAGGGCAGAGGCCTGCCTGGTTAGCCCTGTGGAGGGGGCCGACCCCACCTGGGGGGAGCGCTGCTGGGGACCGGTCTGGGGACCGAGGTGAGCCACGCGAGGCCCCAGGCACGCCTGGGGAGGTGGGCGCCCGTCTGGCCTCCGGTGGGTTCCGGCCAGGCCGACAGATGTGTGGCTATGCTTCTCTGTGCCCCATGACTGCTTGGAGTCCCAGTGCTGGGGTCCTCCTCCTGCCTGGGACCAGGAGAAGGACCGGGGTGGGTCACTTCTGTGAGGAGGGCCCGTCAGGGTCAACCTCTGCCCTCGGTTCTTTTATTTTATTAGTTTTTTTTTTTAATATCTTATTTATTTTTGAGACAGAGAGCATGAGCAGGGGAGGGGCAGAGAGAGAAGGAGACACAGAATCCGAAGCAGGCTCCGGGCTCCGAGCCGTCGGCACAGAGCCCGACGCGGGGCTCGAACTCACAGACCGCGGGATCACGACCAGAGCCGAAGCCGGACGCTCAACCGACTGAGCCCCTAGTTTTTTTTTTTTTTTTATTGTTATTTTTTGAGCGCGAGCTGGGAAGGGGCAGAGGGTGAGTGTCTGAAGCAGGCTCCACGCTGGGGCTCGATCCCATGAGCGTGAGATCATGACCTGAGCCGAAATCGAGAGTCAGACCCTCAACCTTAACCGCCTAACTGAGCCACCCAGGCACCCGAGCCCTTGGTTCTTAAAGGGCCAGAGCCAGAGCTCGCAGCGCTGCTGACCCCAGGGTGCCTGGTTCCCATTCCCGGTACAGCCCCTGCTTAGTCTCAGTATCCCTGCCAGTGCTGCCTTCAGCGACCTGGTATATGAGGGGGGGTTGGGTGGGGCTGTCACCTTCCCTGGGTCTCTCAGCCCGCCCCCTCCCCCCCCCCCCCAGCTGGGTTGGTCTCCCGGTTAACACAGATCATTAGACGGCTGCGCTGTCGTGTGCTTTAGGTCTGTCTCTCCTGTTACATCGGAGACTCTCGGGACAAGAACCTGTGTCTGGGGGCCAGTGTCGTGTTCCAGCTCAGGGCCTGGCCCATACGCTGCTCAGCAATTCGTTATTGAATGCGTGAAGGGGGGGAAATAATCCCATTTGTTCTTTCTAACTACCCTGTTAGGACGGTATCGTTGCCAGCATCGCCCCCCTCGTTTTACAGACGAGGACACGGAGGCCCAGAGGGGTGAATTCCGTTTCCCAAGGTCACAGAGGGGCTAACAAAGGATTTCGCTCAGGGGCGCCTGGGGGTGGCTCGGCCGGTTCAGCGTCCGACTCTTTAGTTTCGGCTCAGGTCACGGTCTCGCAGTTCGTGGGTTCGAGCCCCACGTCGGGTTCCACAGAGCCTGCTTGGGATTCTCTGTCCCCCTCTCTCTGCCCCTCCCCGCCTCAAAATAAATACATAAACATTAAAAACAACAAAAAAGAGAAGGATACATTGCAGAAAAAGACCCCTCCTGCCGACCGAGCACCCCGGTGTCTCCCACAGCCTCCGGTCTCGGCAAGTGCGTGGAAGAGGTTAGTGGAGTTGGGCCGAACTGAGTCCCTAAGCACTTGGTTTGGTCCTCCACGGGGAGTCCTGAGAAGACCCTGTCCGCCGACCTTTCCCCGAGGCCTCGAAGGAAGCAGAAGGCGGCGTGTGGTTCACCTCCTTCAGGACCGACTCCCGTGGGAGATTCAGAGATCCCGGGTCTCCTGACGAGGAAACCGACGCTCAGAGAGGTGGACTGACGTGTCTGAGGTCGCCCGGCTGGAACGCAGGGGAGCTGGGGGTTGGAGGCTGCGAGCGGGCCTTGGTCTGGATCGCTCAGCCAAAGCAAGCTGTTAATAGATCAGCAGATTTCGAGGACCTTTGCTTCCCAGCCCGGGTGGGGAGTCAGAGAAGCCGAGGACTCGGGGCCTCTTTTGAGGAGCACCAGATGATGCAGTTCAGGAGTCAGGCGGGAAGTGAAGAAGGGGATCCCCCCCCGAAGGCATTTGTGGGATGTTTGCAAAGCTGTACTTCTCCGGCAAGTTCGGGGAGTCACGCGGACCCTGCTTCTGGTCCCAGCCTCCCTGCAGAGTGACTTTGGTCCTTGGGCAGGGGGCTTCAGCTGTTTGTGCCTCAGTCTCCTGATCTGTAGAAGGGGGGTACGAAGTCCTTGTCGGGCGGCGTTGTTCGGGCACTGCTTGTGTTTAATGCCCGCCAGGTATTTAGTGCGGGTGGGTTCGCGGCAAATGCTAACAAATGGAGACGTTCCGCACGAGACAAAGCACACCTTCCTGCAGTTTTCACAATTTGTGGGGGGAGGGGGAGTCATTTAACTTATATAGAAATTGATATATTTTATGACTTTATTTTTAGGGTAAAATAACTATTTATAAATGATGACGCAGAATGCAGACCGTGTGGAAATAGCTGAGCTAGAAAGTAAGATTTGTTTTTTTTAATGTTTATTTTTTTTGAGAGACAGAGACAGAGCACAAGCAGGGGAGGGGCGGAGAGAGAGAGAGGGAGACACAGAATCCGAAGCAGGCTCCAGGCTCCGAGCTGTCAGCACAGAGCCCGACGCGGGGCTCGAACCCACGAGCCGTGAGATCGTGACCTGAGCCGAAGTCGGACGCTTAACCGACTGAACCACCCAGGTGCCCGTGGAACGTAAGATTTGCGCCACACCTTGCTTTTGACGGCTGGCCTCAGAGGCTCTGGCGAGGGTGCCTTCGGGGAGCCCCTGGACGCCTCCGGCAGGTGGCCCTGCTCCGGGGACCAAGCACTTTCACCCCGCGTGAGCCTGTTGGAGCAAACATTCTCACCCCGTTTGTCAGACGAGAAAACAGACGTGAGAGGCGTGACACAAACTGAGCTTTATCTGGAGGACCTAAATGTGGGGAGGGTCTCAGTGCCCAGGAGAAAGGTGGAGCCGGGAGCCTGGTTCTCAGGGGAGGGAGCGGCAAGGGCCGCTGTGACGGTCGGGAGCCCCTGCTCCCTGCAGGACCATGGAGCTCACACTCCGTGCACCCCGTGCCTGGCGCAGGTGCTCGGTGAGTGCTGGCCTCAGCGGGTGGCCCCCTGCCTGGGGTCAACCGTCTCCAGGCTGAAGCCTCTTTGAGCGCACGGGCGACCAAGCTGGAGGGACCTGGGCGCCGGCCTCTACCCCTCCGCCACTGACTGTGACCTTGGACGATTGCCTTTGCTTCTGTGAAGCCTCAGTTTCTTCACCAGCTCGGTGGGCCGGCAGGGACCCCCACGTGTCAGCACGGGGCCTGTTGCAGCGGGAGGGCTCAGCCAACTGAGCCGGAGCCGCAGCCACCAGGGGCTCGGGAGGATCCTGAAGAGCCGGGAGGGAACAAGGGGCACCCCACGTCCCTCATCACGTGCTGCGCCCGCTGCTTTTGGCCTGCACCCTCCTTTTTGGCTCTAACGGCGGCTCCATGAGGGAGAGGGGGACCAAGGCTCAGAGAGGGGAGGCCGTTGACAGAGGTCACGCAGCCGTGAGAGTGTGGCGGGCCTGTCTGCACGAGGCCCCGTGGTGGGGAAGAGCCTCCCTGCTAGGGCTACGGGCAGGTCAGCCAGAGGCGGTCCCAGCAGTGGGGGGAGGGGAAGGGCCTAGAAGGGGGGGGGCAAGTCACCTAGTGCTGGCCAGAGCTCTGACCCCTGGAGCTTTGTGAGGCTTTACAAAATCCTGGGTGCAAAGGGCTTGGTCTGGGGCTAGACAGCTCGCAGATCTGGCCGCAGTGGGCCTGCAGATGCCCGTGGGTCCCCGCAGGCGAGCCGGCACCGAAGGTCCAGGGTCCGGTGTGAACGCGTCCCCGCAGGGGGCCGTGGGCCCCAGCCCACGCGGGTGGGGATAATGCAGAGGAGCCTGGGCGTCCGTCACCGTCACCCCGCCACCAGTGGGGAGAGGGGACCCAGAGGGGCGGGCTGGGGGTGGGGGGGAAGGCGGGGGGCCCAGGGCTCCGGGGGAACTTGCTCCTTCTGGGTCAGCTAGAGGGGCTTCCGGCTCAGCCTGGAATGCCCTGGAATTCTGGGCGGGAGGCCAGGCGCCTTTCTGATGAACTCAGGCTGGCTCCCTCCAGCTGGGCATTTATGGAAGCCAGGAGAGGGGCGGGCGGGGGGCTGGCGGTCTGTCTCCCCCGCCTGGAGGAGGCGTGGAGTGAGGGTCAGCACCAGTGACCTGTGCGTGTTGTCGGCTTATAGCTGATCTCCGAGGCAGCCCCCTCTTACAGATGAGCTCCCCCCGCCGCCCCCCACCCGCCGGCCAAGGGCACCTAGCACAGTGCCTCCGGGACCTGGCCCCGGTCGTCTGGCCCCGGGCATGTGCCCCCCTCCCTTTTCCGTCACGCTCCTGGTGGGTGTCCACAGCCTTCTCCCCGGGACACGGGGCCTGCGGGTCACTCCATGGGGTGCGGAAGCCGGGGAGTGGAGGTCTCTGGAGACTGTGTGGCTGAGGGCGGCCGAGTCCCCTGCCCCCGCAGGAACACGAGTGTATTTCCACGCTGTCGTCTGAGCGCAGGGGTGGTGGGAAATGACTTGGGGCTGCGGGGACGGGGGGAGTTGAGGCACCTGGACGCTTGGGGAGTGTGGGTGTCTGCTCACCCTGCCCTCGGGTGTGGCCGGACCCCAGAGAGGGCGACTCCCAAGCATTTAACTCTTTCTTGTCTCCCCACCTGCGCGTGTGTGGCCAATGTGCGGGTGGTCCCGTGTTTTCTGCCAGGTAGAGCTGGAAGAGGGGTGTCCCCAGGAAGGGGAGGTCCAGGGGGAGGTGCGGGTCCTTATGGGCCACGTGGAGCGTGAAGGGCCCCTGGACCACAGGGAGGAGCGTAGACAGGGGCTGAGCTAGAGGGGGGTGCGGGGTGCACAAGCTGTGCCCCCGGACAGCCGTGTGAAGAAGGGGCTCAGACGGACCCCGGTACTCGGAGGTTGAGCGAAGGAGAGGCCGGGGGCCCGTGGGCAGGGTGCCGCACTTCTGGAAGCTGCCCTTCACTTCTGAGCGCTCTCTTTGTCCGAGTGCTCAGAGGCGTCAGGACGGACGGAGTGTCAGATTTAGTGACAAGGGGCTGCCGGTGGCCAGGCCCAATTTCCCCATTTCCTCTTTTTTGCGTGAAGCGAACCAGAGAGGCCTTCTGGCTGCCCTGGAGGCGGGAGGTGCGGGTGACCCTGGCCCTCGATCCAGCCTCTGTCCCTGGAGAAGAAAACGGAGCCTGGGGCGGTCACAGGACGCTGGCCGAAGGGGCCCAGGGGAGCGTGGTCCGCCCGCCATCCCTCCAGCGCCTCTGTGGGGGCCGCCAGCCCCTGCTTTCCGTTCCCACCGTGTTTGATCTGAGCCTCAATCAGTAGAGAGGTATTTTGCTTTAGGAAAATCAAAATCAGACTCAACATTTATCCTGGGCTCCAGGGACCGGCTCTCTCGCGTTCATTCCTGGCAGACAAGAGCTTCGTGCAGGGGGCGGAGGTGCAGGGAGCCGCCTCGGGAGCGGGGGGGCTGTTCCTGCTCTTCCTCCTGGGTGTGGCAAGGAGAGGGCTCTGTCTGCACCCCTGCTGCAGGGCGTGCGGGCTTAGTGGCAGCGAGCCAGCTGGGGGAGAGCTGGGCAGCGGGCAGTGGCTGGGCCCCTCCCCACTCGGGGCCATTGAGCCACCCACAGGCCTTCTCCCCGCCGCTCCCCCTTCTCAGGGAGGTCCGTGGGAGGGGAGGGGAGTGGAGGGGACACCCAGCCCCTCTCCTCCTGGCTCTCTGCCCTCTCTAGGCTGGGACTTTTCTTTCCCTTGTTTTCTTTTAAGATTTTTCTTTTTAAGTTGTCTCTATACCCTACGTGGGGCTCAAACTTACAACCCCGAGGTCAAGAGTCACATGCTCCACTGACCGAGCCAGCCAGGCGCCCCTAAGCTGGGAGTTTTCTATCCACCTTTTAAGAAGCCCTCCCAACGGCCGTGTCGAGTAGGAGTTTATGTAAACCCCATCTTTCAGATGAGGAATCGGAGGCTCAGAGAGGTTAAGTAACCCGTTCAGAACAACACAGCCTTCAAATGGCCAAGACAGGGTGCTGACCCCGAGCCTCCCAACGCCTCAGTGGAGAAAGACAGCTCGTTTTCAAAGTGGGCCAAAGCCGGTCGCAGGTTTCGTGAAGGTAAACCTGTACGTGAGAAACATATTGTAGGATGTGTCCCACACGCAGCCGGGTGGCTCAGGTGACGGTGGGAAATCACCCGGGGTTTGTTCTCTGCCTCCGGTGTGCAGGAGGCTGGGCCGGGTGCCGAGGGCGATGCTAGGGTATGCCTCGGGCTCTGAGGGCTTGGCATCCAGCCGGGTAGAGGAGAAAACAGTGCTTCTGTTGAACATCTGCTAGATGGCAGACGTGCCACGTGCTTTAAGGACACCCTCCTCTGATAAGACAGAGGCTGTCACTTGTCCCATTTTCAGAGGAGCAAACCAAGGCTCCAAGGTGTGGAGTCATTGTTCAAGGCCGCACCAGCAAAGCCCTGGCCTGGAGTGCTGGCCGAGCCGACCCCAGAGCCCTTTCTGTGGACCTCGCCACTTCACCGCTGTCCCCCTCGCCGACTTGGCCCCGGGCGGTCAGACAGACCGCGTGGCAAGCAGGGATTGCCGCGGATCGGGGCGTTTCAGAGGGGGCCGTGGCAGGCGGGAGGGCTCTGTAGGAAAGGGGCATCCCAGAGGGGACCAGAAAGGTACACAGGGCTACCGAGGTGGAAGAGGTGAGGGAGGACGAGTGTCCTGGGCAGAGGGACAGCACGCGCAAGAGCCAGGAGGCGGGAGGATGGTTAAAGGGGCTTGGAGGCAGTGGTCCCGGGGCAGATAGCCCTGAGGACGGCCTTCCTTCCTGCTGGGCCCTGAGCCCTGAACTCCAGCCTTGAGCACGGACCCGCCCGTTACAAGTGCGGTGTGAGCGACGCCTGATCATTTCTCACTTGGATGCAGGTTCCCCGGGGGGAAAGAAGCGAGTCTGGGAATGTGGCTCTGGTATCTGGGTGGGGCGTGGAGCAGGGGGACCCCATGGCGTCCCCCCACCCCCCTCCTCCCGCCCTCCCAGTGTCTGTGGTAGTCAGAGCTCCAGGACCCCCGGCCCTTCTGGCGCTGTGGGTGGGGTTGCGCACCCAGGCTGTGGACCTGAGGGCTCTAAAAATCTCTCCCCCGCCCGCCGCCCCAACTTTTTATTTTGAAAAATCACGAGAAGCTATTGAGATGACAGCGCAGCGAGCACCTGTGTGTCCTTCATCTAGAGTGGCCGGTGTCGACGTTTTTGCCAGGGTTGGCTTCTCTTTCTGGGTGTGTGTTTCTGAACCTCGTCCAAGAAGCTGCCGGTATTGCCTCTAGATCCTTCAGGGCACATCTGCGACGAGAAGGGACATTCTCCCACATAACCTGGGTGTCACTCCTAAGAAGATCGGCTGCGAGTCCATCAGGGCATCTAATCCTCCCCCCCCCCCCCCCCCCGGTGGAGTTTCCCCAGCGCTCCGAATAAGGTTTGCTATTGCTGGTCGTTAACACCAGGTCCAGGACCCGATCCAGGCTTTGCGAGTTGCATTTGACGGCCTTGTCTCTTTTTCTGGAACAATCCCCTGCCTTGTTTTCCCTTTCACGGCGGCCGACTTACTCAAGTGTCCCGGCCAGCTGTCTTGTAGACTTGTCCCGCCTTCTGGATTTGTCTGCTGCTGTCCTCATGATTAGACTATTCTAATAGTCTATCAGAGTCTAATAGCCTAATAGGTTGACTGTTTCTGGCAGGAGAACTCCGTGGACACCACGTCCTTCCACAGCACCAGATCGGGGTGTGGGGGGGGGGGGGACACATGCTGTCGGCGCGTTTCCCCATCGGCGAGGCCAGGTTTGATCAAGGACGGTCATCTTCATGGTGATACTTTTGTTGTGTATTAGAAAAGATATGACCAGCACACGTCACGGGCAATTTTACGGCTGTTAGTGCTGAGGCTGAGGCTAGATGAGGCAGATGAGTGAGCTAGAGAAACGTCCCGAGTGAATCATCAGACAGGTGGTTAGGGAGGACTCGAGAAGGTGGTGCCGGGACGGCTGAGCTCCCGGAAACCCAGACAGAGTGGCCTCGGCATTGGGCGGACCTGGGCAGTGACATCCTGCCGTGCCTCCTTCCGGCCGTGGCCTTGGGTCCCTCCCTCGGGTCCCCGGCCCAGCTTCCTCGCCTGAACAGTGAGGTTCACCCTGGTCACCTCCAGGACTCCTGACCCTGGTGGAGGGGCCGGGGGCAGGTGGCTGGGCGCCCCGAGGGCTGCCTGATGCCCGCCCCACTCCAGACCCTCCATGGTGCCAAGGGGACACCTCATGGCTTCCTCTGTTCCCTAAAGGTTAATTGGCTCCTTAAAGCATCAGCAGGGCCCATCGCCCCAAACCCCCCGGCTCGCATCCCCTGGGGCTTGGCTGCCTGCCCGACAACCAGTGTGTTCTGTGTTGAGGACCATTCTGATGGGGGAGGAGCAGCTAACTCTGCCCCTCCCCCACCATAGCTGCTACATCCTGGAGACAGGGGCGACAGGGGCGGGCGGGCGGGGACTTCTGAGATAAGGGATATTCCAGGGGAGCCTCCTCGGGCCTTGTGAGGCCAGAGGCCAGCGCTGGGTCTGCTACCCGGCTCCTGCCGTTCCTGTCATGTGATGCCAAGGTCACACGAGGTCAGGCAGCTCATCTGTCGGCACCCATCCCCATTGTGCGCTCATCCCGGGCTCCGAGGGCCGTCGCGGCCCCGCCCTTTCCTGGCAAGGTGGCCTTGGGTGGCTTCAGGCCAAGTACGCGGACTTGTCTCGAACCTCAGCCTTGTTCGGGAAAATGGAACCACCACCTGCCTATGGGATTCTTGTGCAGGTAAAGAACACCAAGCCAGTTAAGTCTTTGCAACGGCCCGTTTTACAGATGAGGGAATTGAGGCCCAGAGAGAGGAAGTACTTCCCCCCCCCCCACAAAGGACACAGGGCTAGAAAGCTGTGGCATTGGATTTGAATCCAGGCGGTCTTGTCTGGCTCCAGAGCGCGGACCCATAAGCTCCCGCCTGTGCCCTGGTGGGTTTCCTGTGTCTCTCCAGGTTTGGGCTTTGCTCATCATCCCCTCCCCGCCCCTGCCGCCTCCCCCCCCCCCCCCCCCACCAGGCGTGCGTGGCAGTCCAGGACAGCTCAGCTCGGGTTCGACCAAGGTCTGCTTCCCTCTCCACCCCCCTCCCCTGCCTGACCCCCTTCCCTCCTTCCACCCTCTGCCCGAACTCTCTTGGAAAATTGCATTCTCTCACACCGGGTCTGGCCGGTCCAGGTAATCGGCACCTCCCGCCCTTGTCATGCCTTCCATGCACCAGCTGTCTGCTCTGGGACGGGCGCCTGGGATGTGGGCTTGTGGGGGGAGGGCTCTGGCAGCGGCCTCCAGGCTTCCCCGGGAGTCTGACCACCCGATTCCAGGCTGTGGGGCAGGCGGCCGAGCCGCACGCCCGAGTTCAGACCCTCACCCCGTCACTTCAGGTCCTGGCCCCTTCGTGCCTCAGTTTCCCCATCTGGAGCCAGGGCAGAGTCACGCTGTCTTCCCTCGGCGCTGTGGTCAGGGCAGCTGAGCCAAAACACAGAGGCCCGGCCCTGGCGCAGAGCCGGGCTTCCAGCGGCCCCTTGGTATCTGGCGCTTCGTACAGGCTCCCTTGGAGCGGCTTTTGGAAAGCGGCCTCCTCGTGTCCAATCAGCCACAGCAATTCAGGGACACCCCCCTGGGCCTCCCTTCCCTTTTCCCTGGGAAGAGATCGCAGTTCTTTTTCTCAGCTGACCTCCCCCTAACACCCACTTTCCTGTCTGTCCCTTCCTTCCTTCCCTCCTTCCTTCCTTCTTTCCCTCCCTCCCTCCTTCCTTCCTCCCTCCCTCCTTCCTTCCTTCCTTCCTTCCTTCTTCCTTCCTTCCTTCCCTCCCTCCTTCCTTCCTTCCTTCCTTCCTTCCTTCCTTCCTTCCTTCCCTCCTTCCTTATTTCCTTCCTTCCTTCCTTCCTTCCTTCCTTCCTTCCTTCCTTCCCTCCCTCCCTCCCTCCTTCTTTCTTCCTTCCTTCCTTCCTTCCTTCCTTCCTTCCTTCCTTCCTTCCTTCCTTATTTCCTTCCTTCCTTCCTTCCTTCCCTCCTTCTTCCTTCCTTCCTTCCTTCCTCCTTCCTTCCTTCCTTCCTTCCTTCCTTCCTTCCTTCCTTCCCTCCCTCCCTCCCTCCACAAGCCTGGACCAAGTCAGCGTCTGTGCCAGAGAATCAGGAGCTCTCACACCGGTTTTGATTGAATTCCCAGGACAGCTCCCCTGGCAGCTACCGTTACTGTTATTCCCGCTTTACAAATGAGGAAACTGAGGCACGGCTTGCTGGAGGCAGTCTCCCGTGGCCACCCCCCCCGGGAGAGTGAGTGCGGCCTCGGAGGTGGTTCGACGCGCTCATTCACTGATTGTAGGGAGAACGCTGGTTTGCCTCCAACCCGAGCCAATGTAGTACTTTTCAGAAAAAAAGAGATTTTTTTTGTTTGTTTCATGGTTCAATAAAGAATGACTCTTTGGGCTTGGCTGGATGTTCGATCACATTATGTGGCTTGTCCCAGGTTTCCGTCCTGGGCGCTGTTCTCGTACTGCCTGTAAAAGAGCCTGGGACCGACCGCTATAAGGAGCTGGAGGGGCAGGCCGAGGAGGGAGGGCGGGGAGGGGGTGCTCGGCCTTTCGGTCCTGGGATCCCCCCGCCTCCCGTACACAGACGGGGCAGCCGGGTGCCCTCTCTGACTCCGCTGCGCTGTGCCAGGACTGCGAGGCGGGGAACAGCGTGTCTTAAATGTTGGCCTGGGGGTGACGCTCCTTCCGGCACCCCTGCATGTGGGAGGCTGCTCTCGCCGGTCCCCGTGGACGCCCAGTGGGCGTCAGGAGGGATAGGCCAGGGTGGCCCCCGCGGGGGTGGCCGGACACGGAGCTCCTGACTGGGACCGGTCACCCCCGGGGCAAGCTCTTACTCAGAGCCGGCAGGTGCCCCAACATGGGGGGCAGGGGCGCCGCGGGGCGGGCTGGGGAGGGCAGGAAGGGGGTCCCCCGGGGCAGCCCGTCCCCTGAGACAGGTCCCAGAGCTAAAAGGCTGCTTCTGTTTTCTCTTGCAGTTACCGAGAAGGAAGTCCAGCAGTGGTGAGTGACTGTTTTTCCCCAAACTGTCGGCGGGGAGGCCTGGGGGCGTTGGCGCTGGCCTGATGGGACGGCAGTCCAGCTGCCCAGGACAGGGGCCCGCGGAGGGGCTTCTGAGAGTGGCTCAGCCACCATCCAAGGGGTTGGATGCCTCTGTTCCCAAGGGACTGATGGAAAGCCACTTGATCGGGGGTGGGGAGGGGTCGTTGGTGAGTCCTTGCTTTCTGCGGCATCTCTAAGGACCACGGGGCCCCGCTCGCCAGAAACGAGTCAGGAGGCTGGGTCCCAGGCCTGGCTTTGTCACTAAAATCGCTGGTGGCCGTGACGAGTCTCTTCCCATTTCCGGGGTTCAGTCACCCCTTCTATTCAGCGTTTTTATTTATTTTTGGGACAGAGAGAGACAGAGCATGAACGGGGGAGGGGCAGAGAGAGAGGGAGACACAGAATCCGAAACAGGCTCCAGGCTCTGAGCCATCAGCCCAGAGCCCGACACGGGGCTCGAACTCACAGACCGCGAGATGGTGACCTGGCTGAAGTCGGACGCTTAACCGACTGCGCCACCCAGGCGCCCCTCACCCCTTCTATTAAGTGATGGGTGAGACTGGACCAGGGATGGCCGATAGGTGCCCTCTTGGATGCCAGCTCTAATCAATCCGTAGCGCTGCCCAGAGTGCCAGGTTAAGAAGGATTCTGAGGCTGTGTGCAGTGGAGCAAATGGGAAGTATACCAGTGGGGGATTAATGGGGGGCGGTACCAGCTTAGTGATGCCCGCCTGGGCTGGGGAGAGGGCAGTGGCATATTGTCTTATCACCTGTGGAACGTAGAGCTGACAGCGGAGGTCACACACTAAGGCAGACCTGAGGTCGGGGCAGGGGGTGGGGGGCGGTGAGGGAGGGGACGAGGCAAGCTTGGGCAACTTCCAGAAAAGTCTGGCGGTTTAGAAATGGACTGGAGAATCCTGACTTGGCCTTTCCTATCCGAGTGACCTAGGGTGACTCTCTGAGCCTCAGTTTCCCCGTGTGTGTGGCGGGAACGATAATGCCCTCCGAAGACATTCCCTGCAAAGGTCGTAGCACGGGGCCCGGGGGACGATGGCCACTGCCAGTGGCCTTCTGCGCACCGTTCAGGGGGAGCCTAGAGATGCGCTCCCCCGCCCTCCATTCACAGCCAGGCCGTGAGGCTCCCGGGCAGCTGTGCGGTGCAGGGCCAGCCTCCCCCAGGGGCCACTCCGTACAGCTCGCTGTCCCTGAGCCCAGGCTGCAGAGGGTGGGAGCTGTGGTTGACCTGCCCAACCCTGCCGGCCCCGCGCTGGACGCCCGGCCGGCTGTTCCCACAGGGGGAGCGGATGTGGGGGGAACAGCCGCCGCCACCTCCCTCCCGCCCCCCCCCCCCCACATCCGAGGACCAACGCGTGGATCTGATCTGCCTCCGACCTCATTTTCACTTTCCTGCTTCCCCAGGGGAGCGTTCCAGAAAGGATCCTACTTCTAGGTCTTTATCTCCAAGGCTTTCCCTTCCAGAACTCGCCTGCCCTTCCTTCCTTGGGCCTTTGTCTACCCCTGTCTCCCTTCTAGAACTCCCCGCCCTTCTTGCCTACCTGCCTAGGCTCTCTGAGCTCTCTTCTCCCAAAGCTCACCTAAGTCACCTCCTCCAGGAAGCCTTCTGGGGTCCCCCATCTGTACATAATCTCCCTCCTTCCCACCTGGCAGCCAGAGGGGCTTTTGCCTAAACCCTCCCTGGAGCTCAGGTGAAGTCCATGCCTCCGGCATGGCTATGTGGGTATGAGAACTGGTTTGGGCTGGCCCTGTTGACCCCTCCAGTCTCACTGCAAACTCCTTTCGCCCTCTGGCCTGCCTGAATTGCTGTCTGTTCCCGAACCCACCTCGCCCTCTGGGGCTTCCTGACCTTTGCTCGGGCTGTCCCCCCTGTTGGGGACACCCCTCCCCCTCTTTGCTTGCCTCCTATCTCCCCACCCTCAAGGCTTCCTCCCTGAAACCCCTGGGCCCTCCGGTTAGCTTCGGGGCCCCCACCACAGCCGGGGACACAGCAGGTAGCATTCACTGCCTCTTTTCCTGGCCCTGAAGGCTGGCCCTGCCCTCTTCACGCCCGTGTCCCCAGAGCCTGGCCATAGTGGGTGCTCAGGCCCCAAGAAGCACACCCCATGCGCTTCCCATACATGGCTCTTGACCCCTGGGAGCTGCCCTGGGGGCCGACACGGTTTATCGTCTTTATGGAAGCTGAGGAAACGAAACAGAGGTGCAGAGAAGGGCCGGGCGGGGAGGAGGGTGGGGCCCGTCCCCTGGCGCCACTGTGTGCCCCGCAGGCTCTCAGACGCGGCCTCATTTTCCTCCTCGCCGTCACCCAGAGGAGTGTGCCATCGTGGCATTTCCTAGACAAGGCCCCTGAGCCCCCCGGGTCCTGCCCTGCTCACACCTGTGTTTCCCCCCGGGAATGCAGGGCCGGGTGGGCTCCCGAACCAGGGCGCTAGGCTTGAGTGCCCGTGCCCCACGTTCTGTTTGAGCAACCTTGAACAACTTCCTGGGCTTCTCGGTGCCTCAGTTTCCCCGCCTGGAGAATGAGGGAGGTGATCTGATTCGCGTGAGACGTCCGGAACAGAGCCCCGTCACCTCCTCTCCGTTAGCGGTGTTGGTGATAATGCTGACGTCGTCACCAACTATAACCCACGGAGCAATCCGGAGACTCAAGGCCCCCTGCTCGTTATGAAGACGGGGAAACTGAGGCCCAGGCAGACGGAACGACTTTCGCCCACTCGCCAAGCTGGTGTGTCAGCTGCCCCCTGCACAAGGGCTCGGCCACGGGAGAGAGTTCCAGGCACAGGGCTTAGCAAGCACAGAGGCTCAGTGGGCTTAGGCTCCGTGTGTTTGAGGAAGCACAGAGGGCCCTGGAGGCTGGCCCGTGGAGAGCAGTTCTTGGGACTCCCGGGACAAAACTGGGGCCCGAGGCCTGGTGACACCCAGTCCCTGTGAGAAGGGGGTTCTCTCTAAAGAGCTTCCAAAGACCAGAACGGATCTTGCTTTGCCGGAAAGTTCTGTGGGCCTCGAACACATGTCTTTTGGTTCATTTTGGTGGCGCCTTCGAGGTTAGGAGGTAGGTGAATCGGTGCCTTTCTCTGGCCCTCCTGGGCCAGCCCACTACCCACCCCACTGTTGTGTTCTAGAATGGCTCTATCCCTTGGGGCGAAGCTAGACCAGGGATGGTTAAACAGGGACACCCCTGCCACCACTGTCTCCACCCGTGCCCACAGCAGACATTGGTAATGGATCACAGATCCCGGCGC
The DNA here is from genome assembly GCF_018350175.1 of Felis catus. Taxonomy (NCBI): domain Eukaryota; kingdom Metazoa; phylum Chordata; class Mammalia; order Carnivora; family Felidae; genus Felis; species Felis catus. The sequence goes on from NC_058380.1 coordinate 88,239,049, forward strand.
TCTGGGTCATCCCCTGCAGTGCCCAGGGCCATCAGTGTCCTTGTTGCGGGCACACAAAACGAACGCATGTTATTATTCCTCCATTGCCCTGAACGTCACTGGTTCGCTGGGGCCGTGGGTGGCCCACTGTTCCCTCTGTCTTTTGCTCAGGAAACAGGTAGGATCCCAAGCGCCCTGGTCCATCTTCAGAGGACCTTTGTCACCAAGCCCCCAGCCAGCACCTTCCTGTTCCAAACAGCTCTCAGGGCCCCCAACACCTGGGGAATGTGCCGATACCCTGCCCTCCCTGGGAAAACACGGGGTTCCCAGGCCTAGTCCACCCGGGGCAGCAAACAGTTTAGGGCTGGGCCGTCTGGGTGGGGGTGGGGAAGCAGGGGGAGGGGCATGCAGAGACCCGCAGGGCCACCGCAGACACTTCCTGTCCCACCTGCAAAGTGCCTGCACGGATCCAGCCAGGACAGCGGCTCCGGCTTCCTCCAGTCTGTCTGTCTGTCTCTCTACACCCCACCCGCTCACTTAAAGCCCCTTAGGGCCTCCCACCGCACTCGGAATAAAGCCCCAACCCCTTCCCTGGCCCTTGGGGCTCCCCGGGGTCTCTCACCCCACCTTCTCCCCCGGCCTCACCGGACACTTGCTACACTTCCTGTCCGTCAGCCACACCAAACTCATTCCTACCTCAGAGCCGCCGTCCTTGCTGTTCCCTCTGCCCCCAGATCTTGGCGTCTCTTCGGAGAGGCCCGCACTGACCACCCAGTCCCTGTTTCTCCAGCATTGGACAGGATCACCTTGTTTTGTGCTGACTTTCAGCAGCCGCTATGCAGCGAGAGAACCCAGGGCCAGGCTTTTTTTTTAAGTTTATTTCTTCATTTTCAGAGAGAGAAAGAGACCATGAGCAGGGGAAGGGCAGAGAGGCTCTGCCCAGCACAGAGCCTGATGTGAGGCTCGATCTCACAACTGTGAGATCACGACCTGAGCCGAAACCCAAGAATCAGAGGCTTAACTGACTGAGCCACCCAGGCGCCCCTAAAGATTTTATTTTATTTTTATTAAAAAAATTTTTTTTTAATGTTTATTTATTTTTGAGACAGAGAGAGACAGAGCATGAACAGGGGAGGAGCAGAGAGAGAGGGAGACACAGAATCTGAAACAGGCTCCAGGCTCCGAGCTGTCAGCACAGAGCCCGACGCGGGGCTCGAACTCATGGACCGTGAGATCATGACCTGAGCCGAAGTCGGACGCTTAACCGACCGAGCCACCCAGGCGCCCCAAGATTTTATTTTTTAAGCAATCTCTACGCCCATTATGGGACTTGAACTCACAACCCCGAGGTCTAGAATCGCACGCTTCACCCGCGGAGCCAGCCGGGTGCCCCAAGGCCCAGGGCTCGAAAGTGATTGTGTGATGGGCCCTGGGCCGGCCAAGGAGAGGAAACAGAGCCGAGAATAGCACTCAATCTCGGCACCGGTCGGGCCCAGGTTGTCAGGAGCGCGGGCCAGGCCACAGCAACGGGGTGGCCAGACCAGCGTCCTCTGGGCTCTCAGACGGCACCAGGTTCCCGCTGCCCTCGGGGTCAACTCTGCACAGCCCTGCGCTGCTGTGCCGCGATCTGTACTTGGAGGGAGGGGGTCGGAGGCTGAGCGGTGAGGCCAGTGTCAGGGTCCACGGCCAGCCTGGGTCCCTGCCCCTTGCTCTCGACCGTCTCCGTTCCCTGAGCATGATTTGTCCCCGTGGACGATCAGGAACCGCACTGGGGGGGCTAAGAAACCGCAGGGGGTCCCGGGCCCTTCCAGATGATTGTGAAATTGCAGCCCCTCGGAGAGCAGAGAGGCAGCAGGGCACACATCACCCCCCCCCTCCCCCCAGCCCGGCCCCGGGCCCTGACGGACAGCACAAGACGGGAGGGAAGCCGGCTGGAAGCTGGCGGTAGGTGCGTGGGTACCTTGGGTGCCAGCATCGTGGGTTGCGGTAGCTTTTTCTCTCGCATTTTCTATTTTCCAAATTTTTCCAAGAAACTAAAGCTCCGGAGGGCAGAGACGCTGGGCCCAGGTGGCCCAGGGCTGGGTGTATGTATGTGGAGTCTGGGTCCAGCCCTTTCCACCTCCGTGGCTCAGGCCGTGGGGGCTCAATCCTGCCGGCTCTTGCCTGGGCAGCCCCCCCCAAAGCCGAAGACAGCGGGGGCTGGGGGGGGGAGGAGAGCAAGGAGGAGAGACGTCATCCTCAGGGGGCGCTGGGACGGGGGTGCCAACGGGAGGGGTGGTTTGCAAAGATCACGGGCGCCGCGGAGACAGCTGGGGCTCGGGGCTGATTGCCGCTGGGGGTGATGCTTCGTCCTTAACCCACCTGTTCCCTGCCTTTCCCACGACAGCGGGCAGCGCTGTACCCTGGACAGGGAGGGACGGGCATGCAGGGAGTTGCGGCCAGCCTCCCACAGGGCCAAGTTCATGGCAAGTGAGAGCAGTGAGTTCGGAAAGTCCCAGCAGCCTGGGGCCTTCGGGTCTCGCTCGGGGGTCTCAGAGAACAGGAAGTTGAATGGGAAAGGGATCCCCGTGTCAGGGCGAGCAGTCATTCATTCCTTCCTTCCTTCACTCACTCACTCAGTCGTTTGTTTAGCACCTACTAGGTGCCAGGCCAGTGCTGGGCGGGGGGGGGGGGGGGGGGGGGGTTGCTGGAGGCAGCTGGGACTGAAGGAGAGTCCCCAAGGGGACACAGGCGTTGGCCCAGGCTGGTGGCGCTGGGGAAGTGTTTTTGTTAAGTGACACGCAGCCTCCCTCGCTCTATGGCATGACACGTTTCTTTTTTTCCCTTTCCCTTTCAAAGAAGCGTAAGAATGCAGTTGTCACATCTGCGACTCTCTCTTTTCGTCCCCGCCCTGTGTCGAAGAGCTGGCCCCCAAACACAGCCAACCCCGTCGGACACCCGTGTGGCCGGAAGCTGCCCGCACGGCGTTCGGGGACGGTGCCTGTCTCCCAGGCTCAGTCCCATAGCTTTCCGTCTGATTCCCAGAGGGGTCCCTGGCCCCCAGAGAGTTAAGAGCCCTGTTCTCGAACACGATTTCAAGACTAGTGACAGGTACAGAGAGAATTGGTTTAATGAAATGTCTTCTTCGTACGTCCGTAAAAAGAAACGAAATATCCCGGTAACTAAGAATGGTTAGAAAAAGGCAAACCTAGGTGGAGGTGTGATGGTAGTTTGGTTCGGTTTTTATTTTTTTTATTATTTGTTTAACGTTTATTTCTTTTTGAGAGAGAGAGAGGGAGGGGCAGGGAGAGAGGGAGACAGAGAATCCCAAGCAGGCTCCACACTGTCAGCGTGGAGCCCGAACTGGGGCTCGAACCCACGAACTGTGAGATCGTGACCTGAGCCGAAGTCAGATGCTTAACCATCAGAGCCACCCAGGCGCCCCTCCCCCCCCGCCCCGCAATAACTTGTAAAAAGTCGCTCATTTTTTGGTGGATAACGGCCGATCGATTTCATGCTTCACCGATGTATCTGGATATAAACAACTCTTAGTATCTCCGATTTGTCGTGTTACAGCCGACACATGTTGCTACAACACATGTTGTGTTTCAGCCGACCGTACCTGTGTTTGATATTTTTATGCCTGATCTAGAACATTCTGTAATGCTTTTAATTACATTTTTTTAACGCGGTGAGGTACACATAATGTGAAATTTACTGGCCTAACCGTTAAGGGCCTCCCTGTATATGCCCCGGGCTAAGTGGCTGGATGCGGCAGGCGCATCAGGGGTCTTTGGTCTGCTGTCAACTCCCCCTTGGGACGGCTGGCCGCTCCGGGCAGCCGGGGCAGGGATGGTGGTGGGATCCAGCCAGGCCTGATGGGGAAGCCTGAGCCCTTCCTTTTCAGTTCTTTGCACTCCAACACAAAAATTTAACTTCTTTATATTACAGAATCCCTGCGTGCTCCGTGCGACCAAAGCGAACCATGAGCACAGAGCTTAGTCATAATAAGTACACGACAAAGATGGGTCCCCAACTCCTTTCTGCCCCACGCGTGGGGCCCTTGTCTGAGGCGGGTGGCCCGTCACAGTGGGTTTTTGCGCGGTGGGCCCCCAGGGCCGTCCGTCCTCGGCGGTGCCTGGGGATTCTGGGGCTGGGCCCCAAGATCCTGCCCTGAGGTCCTGCCTGGGCTGGGCACCCCTGGTTGCCAGTTGGTGGAGGTAACTGACAGCAGCACAGGTTTTGTGTCTCCCCCTCCGTCGGGCCTGACGTGTGCCGGCGGGAACGCCGGGACCACTGTGGCTTCCACCCTGGGCCTGGAAGCAAACAGAAGGCACCAAGGAAAGCAGGCCGACTGAGCGCGTCGGGTCTCGAAGGGCAGGATGCCCCATCCCGGCCCCCTCCCCCCATCCGCCGCAAGCCCGGACGTGTGGCAGAGGGCTCTAGCTCCCGCTGCCTCATTTGCTGGCTGTGCAACTCCGTGTAGCATTTACTGAGCACCTACTGTGTGCCAGGCACGGTGCTGGGCCCCGCAGACTCAGGGCCGGGTGAGGAGGCGTGGTCCCTGTCTCGATGCCCGTGTAACCGCCACACGGGTTACACGAGCCAGTCACCAGGCACAGCTGTACGAGGCGCCACCGAGGCCCGGGCCAGGGGCAGGGGGCTGGGAATATGGCTCCGTCCGTGGTGGCCAGAGAGGGCTTCTCTAAGGGACACGCCGAAACCAAGAATGAAAGGGTAAGTGGGAGTCAGCAGGGGAGGGAGGGGAAGAGTGGGCTGAGCAGAAAGTGTCCTGAGTGAAGGCCCTGTGCCTGGGCCAGACGGAACCTTCCCCAGCCTCCATTTCCCCATCCGCAAAGTGGGCATAATAGTCGTTGCCTCCTGGGCTCCGTGGGACCATTGCGTGAAATCGTGCCTGGAAAGCGCATAGCCGTATGCCTGGCTCTCAGTTGTTTTGCAGAATCACAGACACCGGAAGGGCAGACGCTTGTGTAGACCCCCTCAAGTTCATGGGCTTCCCACAGGCCATCTAGTTCGGTATTTCTCCGCTGGAGTGGTTCTGCTCCCGGGGGGATACGTGGCCTTGTCTGGGGACACTTTTGGTCGTCCTCCCTTGGGAGCAGGTGCTACGGACACCTAGCAGACAGAGGCCTACGTCGTACGGTGCGCAGAATCACCCAACCCCAAATGTCGGTGGTGCTGGGGTGGAGAAACCCTGAGCTGGTCTAAGCCACTTATATACCAGCAGGGGACCTGAGGGGCACTGCAGGGGAGGGGTACACGGGACTGGCATACAAGGCCCTGGACTCCTGGAACGGGTTTTCTGGTGGCAGCATGTCTCAAGGGGGAGGCGGGGGGGTGGGGGGCCCGGGCCTGTCGGAACCTGAGGCCGGGGGCCCTGGGTGGGGGCTGGAGTCACGTCTCTCAGTGACCTTGGAGCCGTGACGGCTCACAGGGTGGGGTGACCGGGGTGTCTGGGACAGCAGATCCCCCCCCATCTCTGCTCTGGCGAGGCAGGGTGCCCCCAACCTTCCCATGATGAACAGCGCTGCACAGCGTTTGGGGAAGCAGGGCTCCAGCACGCGTTTGCACAGGGCGGTTTCTGCCTGGCCGGAGCTCTGATCCTGCTGCTAACTTAACCGTGTGACCCTGAGCCGGTCTGTCTCCCTCTCTGGGCCCCTGCCAATCCACCGAGGGCTGGGAGCCCATCAGTGGTTCTCTTGCCATCTGCAGGAAGCTCTCAAGTGCTGGCCAGGGTCCTCGGGGCTTAGGAAGAAGGCACTGGATAGCTGGGTCTCACTCCGTCCTTGTCTGGCAGTTTGTGTGTTCATGCGTTCGTCTGTCCGTCCGTCCGTCCATCCGTCCATCCGTCCATCCGTCCATCCATCTCCTCGGACAGACATTTACTGAGGGGGTGAGGGAGCAGAGGAACCTGTCAGGCTCTGGGGCAGGCAGGGGTGGGGGGGCCTGGCCAGCATTCCCGGAAGCGACGTCAAAGCTGGGACGAGGTAGGTGAGTGGCTGAGCCCAGTGAAGAGAAAAAAGATGTGTTTTGCGGCCAGAGGGGCCTACGGGTACCAAGGCCTGGAGGCCGGAGATAGTATGGCACGTTCTAGAAAGTGTGGCTGGGTGTGGAATATGGAGGTGGTTGGCAAGAGGAGGCTGGGCCCGGGGTTGCTTCCTGGGGATGGGCTTCCTGGGGCCCTCTGCAGGGGTACCTGGACAGTCCCCCTACCCCAGAAAGGCTCCCCACGGAGGCTGGCCTCCCCGCGTCCCCGCCTGCCCCCAGCTATCACTGCAGGGCCCCCACTGTAGCTGCTCTCAGCTCTGGGGGTTCCTGCAGCCAAGCAAACCGCCCCCCCCACTCAGGAGCCACCCGCAGGGACCCTCTAGGAGCGGCTTTTGTCTTCTCTCCATTGTTTTTAACAGGCTTTCAGGATCACTTAAATACCACACATCCATTGTGGGGCAGTGAGAAGCCTGCGGGGGGGGGGGGGGGGGGCCCATCCCGCCCCGAGTGATCTGGTGGCTGGAACGTGCCCCCGCACGGCCCCCACACGGGCACCAGGCCCGTCCCCTCCTCCTGCCCAGGGACCTGTCTTGGCCAGGAGGCCTGGAGTCACGGATCAGGTCTTGTCCCTAAAACGCCCCTTCTCCCTGGCCGTGCGTCCTGCCCGGGTATGAAGTTGGGGCCCAGAGCACCCAGCTGGGAAGGAGGCTTTAGGGGAGGGTCCTGCGGGAGGCCGGGTCCCTTCCTGGTACCTGCGGTGGGAGGGGCACCCGACCTCTTGCCTCCGCGCCTTCATCGGTGAACCCCGCATCGCTGAACCCACCGCGTAGGGCTGGGGTGGCGACTGAGGGAGGAACGGCCGCTGAAGGCTGAGCTCAGCGCCTGGCATGGGGCAGAGGGCGAGATGGGGCAGCCGTCCCATTCCTGAGCAGGGACCTGGCCTCCCTGGGCCTCTGCTCCCTGCAGGTGTCCGGTGGGAGATGGGGAGGGGCACGGAGGCCTGGCCTCCTTCACGGCCTCCTGCTGGCTGTGGGCGTCCACCCCGGCCCGACCCCCCTCCCCCGTTCCATCTTCCCGCCTCCCCCTCACCCACCAACCCCCATCCTGTTAACATCTGGCGTCCGTCGTGCAGGCTGACGATCCCCGGGTGTCCTGTGGGTCCCTTTAGGTCCTTGTATGTGCAGCACCCACCCAGGCCCCTCAGATTGTGCCCTGTGGGTGGGAGGGCAGCGGCCTCTCCACGTGCGACCTCTATGAATGGGCCCCCGCCACGGTGCCACTTCCCAGGGCCGGGCACAGGGTGCCCGGAGTCCTCTCCCTAGACATGAGGGGAGAAGGGCGCCTTCACAAGGGTCTCAGGACGGAGCAGTGGGGCAGGTGGTAGTCTCGGCGACTCCGTGGCTCGGAGCAACTGGCCTCAGCCCCGGTCTGGGTTGCGAGGACGTGCAAGTCGGCCCCTCCCGGGCCTCAGCTTCCTCATCCCCCAAATGGGCTTCCTGGCAGGCTCGCTCGCTCGCTGGCCGTCGTGGGCGTTCCGGGAGAGTGGGTTTGCAGAGAGTGGCCCAGCGAGGTAAGGGCTGGGAACAGATAATCGCTGATGCCCTGCTGGCTTCCCTTGGTGCTAGGAATCTTCCTCCTCCAAGGAATCCTCCTCCAGCTGGGTTGCTAAGCTACGCCCAGGCGCCGACTCGCCAACTGGTTTACGACAGCCCGTCTGAGTTCATAATACAAAAGATCATGCTACTGATGGCTTTTTTTGTGCCCAGCCCTATGTTAAGGATGCTACGTCATCCTCTCATCTGAGGCCGACAAGACAGACGTGGCAGCCGTCCCTTTTTAGGGACGAGGAGACTGAGGCTCAGGGGGGTAAAGACACTTGGCCAAGGTTGCACAGCCAGCAAATGGCAAAGCCGGGGTTTGGGCTCCAGAGCCGTGCGGCGGTCAGCTAGCTGCTTAGCTGCAGAATCCTGGGCCGGGCGCTGGGAATACAGCGGGGGGACAAACCAGGGTGCCCTCTGAGCTTGCTGCCCCGCTCCTGTGTCTCTTAGCACGGATCCCCGCGAACAGACGTGGGGGAGAGGGGGGTGTGCGTAGTGGGGGGGCGGGGTGCAAGCATGTGGGAGGAGCCAGCTGCTGGCCCCATATGGTGGCTCTGCCCACCAGCGGTACCACCGGCACCGCCAGCCTGCCCCCGCTCTGTGGTGCCAGGAGGGGCTCAGCGGAGACGGTGGGGAGGCAGGGGTGCCCCGGTGTAAGAGCGTGACTTTAGGGGAGCTCGTTCGGGTGAGTTTTGTTTCAGCCCCGCTGTGTGGAGTGCAGGGCTGCGGGGGTAGGGGGGTGGCAGGTGCTCTGTGCGCGGTGTGCAGGTTAATTTTCACGGCGACTCTTATTCCCCCTGGTACGCACGAGGCTCAGAGAGGTGCCGTCACCCGTCCCAGGTCACGCAGCTAGCCAGAGGCAGAGGGGGGATGAGCCCGTGCTGCACAGTGTCCAGGCCTGTGCCTCCCCCCCCCCCACGTGGCACTGTCTCCCTGAACGGGATTCACAGCCTTCCGGGGACGCTGGCAGGTGGGTGGGTGATGCTGGCGCCTCTTTGACCCTCTCTCGCCCGGTCTGCCGCCTCCAGGTACAAAGGCTTCATCAAGGACTGCCCCAGCGGGCAGCTGGATGCCGCAGGCTTCCAGAAAATCTACAAGCAATTCTTCCCATTCGGAGATCCCACCAAGTTTGCTACGTTTGTTTTCAACGTCTTTGACGAAAACAAGGTGAGCCGGGGATTGACAGGGCCTGCGCACTGGGGGGGGGGGGTGCTCAGCTCCCCCCTCCCCTCCCCCCCCCCCCCCCCCCCCCCCCCCCCCCCCCCCCCGGCTCGGCTCCCGCAGGCACCCGCAGCGTCTCCACACCCACACTCCGCTGCCGATGTTCCCTTCTGGAGGAGGAACACACATACGTGTGCACACGCGCGCGCACACACACACAAACGCACCGACGCACGCACATGCACACCAATGCGCGCGCGTGTCCCAGACGCACGCACTTCCACCTGCGCCGCACGGAGACGGGTACGCACGCCCGTACCGCGCAGGCGCGCACGTACACACAGACGCACACGCACACGCACGCACGCCTTGCCCTTGCTCACGCGAGCACAAAATGCAGATCCCTGCAGGGACCGTAGCAGGATTTAGAGCCGCAGCGGACACTTACTGAATATTTACCGCGTGCTCAGCTTTTCCCGTGGATCGTTTTGAGTGAGGTTTTACCACCAAGCACCTCTGGGGCACGTCCTTTGAATACCCCCGTTTTGCAGATGGGGAAACTGAGGCTCTGAGCAGCACACAGCGTGGGATCTTTTGTGCCTGGCTCCTTTCGCGGAGCGTCATGTTTTCAAGGCTTCTCTGTGCCGGGAGCGTGTGTCCCCTCCCGGCGATGGCCGTGCTGACCTGTGGCGTATCCGCTGTGGGGCGCCCGCCGTCCTCGGCACCCTGGCCCACGCCTGCATTTTTCCAGGCTCCCTCCTGTTCATGGGGGACTTACCAGAACTCGATTTCACACTCTGGACTTCGGGCCCTCGGATGGTTTCCGTTCTGTCGTGCCCTGGCTTTCTCCCCCAGGTGCCCTCAGGCTGACAGTCACACTGCTTGGCCCTGGGAAGAGCTCTGCCCTCTCCGGGCCTCAGTTTCCCTATTGGCAAAACAAACAGGTAGGATTAAACAGTTGAGGGCCCTGCGCTCCTCAGAAGCCTCTGAGCCTGTAGTTTGAAGCGAGGAGAAGGGGTTTCCAGACTCTTGCCCAGAGAGGGGGTGTGTGTGTGTGTGTGTGTGTGTGTGTGTGTGTGTGTTAGTGATGACTTCTGGCTCTTTCTCCCATCACATGTGGAGTTGGGCTCTGCCTTGAGCCTCAGTCCTTCTTCTGTCCTTCCTACCTGACCTGACCCATCTGTAATCGTCCCCCCCTCCCCGCATCCCTTGTCCCTTCTCCCCCACCCTCCCCGTTTGGGTGTCCCTTAGCCGTGGGGTATTTGGTACCTGCCACTGCCCATCAGGCGCCCGAGGTCAAGCCTGACGGGTGACCCGGTGCTGACTGCGGCCGCCCCACCCCTCTCTCCTGTCAGGACGGGCGAATTGAATTCTCCGAGTTCATCCAGGCACTGTCGGTGACCTCGAGGGGCACCCTGGACGAGAAGCTGAGGTGTAAGTCCTGTCCCCGGGTTCCGTCGGGCGCACACTGGCTGGTCCCAGGCTGGAGGGAAGCCAAAGAAGCGGGCCAGGCCGTCTGTCCAGGGCTGAGAGAGCGGCACAGATGTCCTGCCTTTCCAGGTCAAGGGAACTTTCCTGAAGGTGGCTGTGTAGGAGGAACGTGGCTTAGCGAGGCACGGTGGACAGACGGGGCAGGCAACAGGTGCAGACACGGGCCACGGGCAGCTTAGCGTCGAGTTAAAAGGCCCGATGCCAGCGCTGGCCGCACCCCTGGGGAACTCACTGTTTTGACGACTGGTCTCACTCATTCACTTCATTCACTCATTCACCCACCAGATACCAGCCCAACTCGGCCACGTGTGCGGGCCAGGAGGCGGGGACTCCACGGGGGAATCTGATAGGCAGGCACCTGCTCTCACCAGTGTCAGTGTGGCATGGGGACTTTATTTTTAGAAATCCCATAAAACTGCAGCCGAGGCAGGAAGGAGTGGGTGAGCCGACAGGAGAGGATCTGTGAAGAGTCAGGGGCTGAGGGGCGCCTGGGTGGCTCAGTCGGTGAAGCGTCCGACTTCGGCTCGGGTCACGATCTCGTGGTCTGTGAGTTCGAGTCCCACGTGGGGCTCTGTGCTGACAGCTCGGAGCCTGGAGCCTGCTTGGGATTCTGTGTCTCCCTCTCTCCCTGCCCCTCCCCCGCTCATGCTCTGTCTCTCTCTCTCTCTCAAAAATAAATAAACATTAAAATTTTTTTTAAAAAGATCAGGGGCTGAGCTGGGGCCAGGGGAGAGCTGGCCGGGGTGGGAGGAGGGCAGAGGGTTGCAGGCAGGGGAAGAGCATGTCCGAGGCCCCAGGGGGGGAGAGTTCCAAGCTGGAACACGGGGTGCAAAAGGGAGTCTGGAGAGGGGATGGGAACCGCTAAGCCAGAACTCCCCGCTCTCCTGGACCTTGACACTGCGTTGCGTTGGTAACAAGAAATGCCTGCAGTTTCTTTCTCTCTCTCTCTCTTTTTTTTTTTTTTTTTTTTTTTTTAGGAATAAAGGAGGATTTTATTCATGTAAAAGCTATACCCCGCCCCCATCCTGGGGGTATTATTTGATTTTCTGAGTCAACCATAGCAGGAAGCTGCATGATTGTGGATGGGCCGTGGGTGGAGAGGAGGGCGCGTCGTGAGGGGGTCCTCCTGGTCCCTACCCCACTCAGCCCCGGCCTCAGCCTCCACCCTGGCAGACCCAGAGCCCCCTTCCTTTCTACTTTTGGTTTCTTTCTTTCCTGCTTTTTTTTCTTTTTTTCTTTTTTTTTAGTTTATTTATTTATTTGAGAGAGAAAGATAGACAACAAGCAGGGGAGGGGCAGAGAACGGGAGACAGAGGATCCGAAGAGGGCTCGGCGCTGACAGCAGAGATGTGCTGATGTGGGGCTTGAACTCACTCACGGAACCGTTTGATTGTGGCCTGAGCGGAAGTCAGAAGCTTAGCCGGCTGAGCCACCCAGGCGCCCCGGGTTTCTTTTTTGTTTCTAAACCCTAGTTGAAATGGTGTGTATGTCAATGTGCGTGTGTCTGTCTGTCCATCCGCTTGTCCTGATGTGAATCCTCGTTGCCGATGAGTGTTGGGGCCCTTGGTCTCCCCTGTGTGCTGAGGGGCAGGAGGAAGGGGCGTGGCCCAGCCTGCCCTGCTCCAGGGTGACCCCGCCCCGGCTGCTTGCTCCCAGGGGCCTTCAAGCTCTACGATCTGGATAACGACGGCTACATCACCAGGAACGAGATGCTAGACATTGTGGACGCCATTTACCAGATGGTGGTGAGGCCTGGGCCCGATGGGGTGGGAGCGGCAGGAGGGGCGTCACATGTAGGGACAGGGCCTGGCCGCACAGCCGCTCTCCTGCCCGGGGTGAGAGTTGGCCAGGGGAGGGGTGGCGGGCAGGGGCCACCGCCGCAGTGGGGCCGGAGGGGGCCGAGTGTTCTAGAGCCGGACTGCAGAGAGGGTAGAGGTGTGGGGAGGGGGAGCAGTCGGCATCTAGAAGGAGCCCAGATCTGGGAGGCAGATTTCTGGCCGGGAACCCACCGCCCACCTTGTCTCTCCCTGGCAGGGGAACACCGTGGAACTCCCCGAGGAGGAGAACACCCCGGAGAAGAGGGTGGACCGGATCTTCGCCATGATGGACAAGGTGAGCCCGGGGTGGGGGGAGACTGGTCCTCGGCCAGGTAAGGCGTGGGCCGGCAGTGGAGACCCTTATAAATTTTTTTTTTTTCAACGTTTATTTATTTTTGGGACAGAGAGAGACAGAGCATGAACGGGGGAGGGGCAGAGAGAGAGGGAGACACAGAATCAGAAACAGGCTCCAGGCTCTGAGCCATCAGCCCAGAGCCCGACGCGGGGCTCGAACTCCCAGACCGCGAGATCGTGACCTGGCTGAAGTCGGACGCTCAACCGACTGCGTCACCCAGGCGCCCCTGGAGACCCTTATAAATGCACGGATGTTCAGGGCAGTGGCTTGGCCTGCTGAGATATCCACTGGTCGCCTGCTGTCCCCATCAGATGCCCAGAGTGTTAAATAAGTTTCCCTGACACTTTTTCTTCTCTCAATTAGGAGAGGGGCAGCTTTTTTTTTTTTTTTTAAGTTTATTTATTTTTGGCAGAGAAAGAAAGAGAGAGAGAGCACAAACAGGAGAGGGGCAGAGAGAAAGGGAGACACAGGATCCGAAATGGGCTCTGCTCTGAGTGCGGAGAGCCCAATTCGGGGCTTGAACTCACAGACCGTGCGATCGTGGCCTGAGCCAAAGTCGGGCGCTTAACGGACTTGAGTCGCCCAGGCGCCCCAGCCTCCACTGAGATTCTTAACCTTTTTTACTTCTTGCCATGGGCCCCTCTGACATATTGGAGATGTCTGTGGGCACCTGAGAATAATGATTTTCAGTGTATCCAATCAAATCCATGGGGTTGAAAAGGAAGGTAATGATTTGGGAATGTAGCCATCAAAATACTATTTTATTTTATTTTACTTATTTATTATTTTTTTTTATTTACCTTGGAGACAGAGAGAGAGTGTGAGTAGGGTAGGGGCAAAGAGAGACGGAGACCCAGAATCCAAAGCAGCTCCAGGCTCCGAGCTGTCAGCACAGAGCCCGACGCGGGGCTCGAACTCATGGGCCGTGAGATCATGACCTGAGCCGAAGTCGGTCACTCAACCGACTGAGCCACTCAGGTGCCCCTTTATTTTTTTAATGTTTATTTTAGAGAGAGAAAGGGAGAGAGAGAGAGAGAGAGAGCGAGCGAGTGCGTGAGCAGGGGAGGGGCAGAGAGAGAGGGAGACAGAGGATCCAAAGCGGGCTCTGCATTGTCAGCACAGACCCCCGTGTGGGTCTCAGACTCACAGATCTCCGAGACCGTGACCTGAGCTGAGTTCAGATGCTCAACTGACAGTCGCCCAGGCGCCCCTCTGGGAGTGGTTTAAATGCCCTTGCGAGAGTGACTCCAGAGAAATGCATTCGGCTCTCAGCCCTTTGGAATTAACTGCCATTTACGGGATTTAATGGCCGTGATAGCAGGTATGAAGTTAGGGGCGCTCGAAGGCTGCTGAGCACTTTGCACATCTTAGGCTCCCAGAGCCGTCACCCCGGTGCCCTGAGGAAGCCACGTAGTAGTTACCTCTCGTGCCCAGGTGAGGAAACCGGGGCCCGGGGAGGTGGAACACGTGCCCAAGGTCACCCTGCCGGCAAGCGCCCAGGTCTGTCTGATGCCCGAGCCCTCTTACCTAGTGAGCGACACCGCCTCCCTCCTGACCTGACTTTGTTTCAAAGCTGTCTCTCGGCCAGTCCCGGGCCGGGCTTGGGGAGGGGATGTTCGGGGTCCGGCCCAGAGGCCCCTCTCCTCAGAGGCTGGTCGTCCCTCCACCTTTAGCTGTCTGTCTTTCTCTCTCTGCTTGCAGAACGCCGACGGGAAGCTGACCCTCCAGGAGTTCCAGGAGGGATCCAAGGCAGACCCCTCCATTGTGCAGGCGCTGTCCCTCTATGACGGGCTGGTATAGTCCACGGCCCAGAGCCGGGGTGAGTGGAGGGGGACCTGGGGCCTGGGGTGGGGGGCGGGGCAGGACACCTCCGTTCTGGAAGAGAACTGTCTCCCTTTTTCTTCCTCGTTCTCTCCTTCCTCTTCTCTCTGCCTCTTCTCTGTTATGCGTCGTAGAGAGAATCCCAGGCAGGCACCATGCTGAGTGCGGAGCCTGACGCGGGGCTCGATCCCACGACCCCGGGATCATGGCCCGAGCCAAAATCAAGAGTCAAACGCTCAACCGACTGAACCACCCAGGCGCCCTGAAATTCACAGGGGTTTTGTAGATTAATCATATATCTATGATCCTGCTAATGTCATTTGTCAAATCTGAGAGTCTGCCTTTGATTCTTTGGGACTTTCTAGGCTTTCTTTCTTTCCCTGCTTTCTTTCCGTCATCTGTTTCTTTGCCCTGCTTCCTCGCACTGGCTGGGCCTGCGGCACAGTGCCCCCTAGGAGTAGAGAAGATGAGCATTCCTGTCTCACTCTTGGTCTTGGGGGAAAAGTTTCCGGAATTGACTATTAGATTAGTTAATTTAGAATTAATCTGGTAATTATTATTAGGATGTCTGGTATAGGTCTTCTGCTGGAAGGTTTTATCAGATTTAGAAAGTTTCCCTTTCTAGTTCGCCAGGAATTGTTTTTTATTTTATTTTAATTATTTTTTACTTATTTTTATTTAAAAAAAATTTTTTTTTTCAACGTTTATTTATTTTTGGGACAGAGAGAGACAGAGCATGAACAGGGGAGGGGCAGAGAGAGAGGGAGACACAGAATCAGAAACAGGCTCCAGGCTCTGAGCCATCCGCCCAGAGCCTGACGCGGGGCTCAAACTCACGGACCGGGAGATCGTGACCTGGCTGAAGTCGGACGCTTAACCGACTGCGCCACCCAGGCGCCCCATATTTTTTACTTTTTTTTAAACGTTTATTCATTTCTAAGAGACAGAACAGAGCGTGAGCAGGGGAGGGGTCCATGAGACAGAATCCAAAGCAGGCTCCGGGCTCTGTCTGGGCGGTCAGCACAGAGCCCGACGCGGGGCTCGAACTCACGGACCTCGAGACCATGACCTGAGCCGAAGTCGGCCGCTCAACCGACTGAGCCACCCAGGCGCCCCGTGGTTTTTGAATGCTAAGTCACCCTTGCGTTCTCAGAATAAAACTCCACTTCCGGAGGTGTGCTCATCCTTTTGATGTATCGTCAGATTTGGTTTGCTGATAACTTTCTTCCGGAGGCTTATGCCATTCCGAAGCTTTTCTGGTGATGAGGGTGGTGACTGTTTTACACAAGAAATCCTTTTCCACTGAAGACACGTCACACAACAGGTTGAGGGGCTCCTGGCTGGCTCAGTCCGGTGGAACACGTGACTCTTGATCTCAGGGTCGTGAGTCTGAGCCTCGCGCTGGGTATACCTAAAAATAAGATCTTAAAAAAAATATACATGTTGAAGAAGAACACCTGCCTACAAAAAGTTTATTTTTACAAGCCTTCGTGTATTCCCCAGATAGAACCGCTGTGCGCGTTTTTGTGTCCGGGGTGATTCAAAAAGAATTGAACGCTCACAAAAACTGAATCCTCAGTAACTGGGTCAGCCTGGGGATAGGTAATCAAACCGGTTTCTAAAGGAATCATCACAGTCCCTTCTCTAATCTCAGAAGAGCCCAGTGTGTGCCTCTGGATCCCACGGTGCGTATGATCCTCTATCACATCTCCCAGAGGCTCCTTTTTTTTCTTTTTTAAAATTTTTTTTAACGTTTATTTATTTTTGAGACAGGGAGAGACAACATGAACGGGGGAGGGGCAGAGAGAGAGGGAGACACAGAATCTGAAACGGGCTCCAGGCTCCGAGCCGTCAGCACAGAGCCCGACGCGGGGCTCGAACTCACGGACCTCGAGATCGTGACCTGAGCCGAAGTCGGCCGCTTAACCGACTGAGCCACCCAGGCGCCCCTCCCGGAGGCTCCCTTTGTGTGGTAAATGTCGCCAGTGGCCTCCGTGGCAGCTGTCACGTGACAATGTTGCTTGGTCTCCTGCAGGCCGTGGGAGAAGCGGTCGCACAGAGGTTCTTGATGTTTCTGTCCCCCAGAAAAAGTCACATGGCGTCATTAGTCTCTTTACGGCAGGTGATTATTTTGGAATCACCCTAATTGTTTCCGTCTCACGGTTTTCTGTGAACACATATGGGTTTGTATTTCCCCAGCAGCAGTGAGCTCATAACCATATGTTGGCGGTTGGTTTTTTTGTTTTTTGTTTTTAATGAACAACTTATAGGGAATGTTTCTGTTTTCTTTTGGCAACTTAACACTAGGAAAAGAGACTTTTTTAATAGTTTTATGTTTATTTTTGAGAAAGAGAGAGAGAGAGAGAGAGAGAAGAGAAAGGGAGGGGCAGAGAGACAGGGAGAGGGGACCTGAAGTGGGCTCTGTGCTAACAGCAGAGAGCCCGACACGGGGCTCGAACTCATGAGATCACGACCTGAGCCCGAAGTCAGACGCTTAACCGACTGAGCCACCCAGGTGCCCCAAGAAAAGAAATTAAAAAAAGAATTTTTTTTTCATGTTTATTTATTCTTGAGAGTCAGAGAGAGAGAGAGAGAGAGAGAAACAGAGCGTGACTAGGGGAGGGGCAGAGAGAGAGGGAGAGAGGGAGACCCAGAATATGAAGCAGGCTCCAGGCTCTGAGCTGTCAGCGCAGAGCCCGACGCGAGGCTTGAAGTCATGAACCGCAAGATCATGACCTGAGCCAAAGTCAGACGCTCAGCCGACTGAGCCACCCAGGCGCCCCCAAAGAAAAGAGATTTTTAACATATTTTACCCAACTTGGCACAAAGTCCACTTCATGCTGTGTCTACACTGGCTTTCCTTCACACCATTTATGGAGGGACCCATTTTACCCTCACCGGCAACATGGCGGCCGAAAATATGCTACTTTATTTTCATGACAGACTTTTCACACAACCTTCCTATAAGCTCGCCCTGAAAATTGCCTTCCTCCTTTTCTTAGGCTTGTCCTCAAACCTCCTGGATGGTAATTATATCCAACTTGTGTTCCATCATTTCATATTTATTCACAGATTCCTGATGTATCATAATTGTTAGATAAGCTCCTGTTATATAATTCACTGAACCGCTGAGGAACGGAGATCCTGTATATTTCCTGCATCGGTAAACATGTTCGAGGCCATCATTTCTAATAGCTGCATAGTGTTCTGTTGCGTGGCTGGGCCGTACTTGACCTAGGCCTGTGCTTGGGACACGTAGGTTGTTGGAAATCTTAAGGTGGATTTTGTTGTTGTTGTTTATTTATTTATTTTGAGAGAGAGAGTGTGTGCGCTTGTGAGCAGGGGAGGGGCGGAGAGAGAGAATCCCAAGCAGGCTCCGTGTTGTCAGCACAGATCCCAATGCGGGACTCGAACCCGTGAACCTATGAGATCATGAGTAGAGCTGAAATCAAGAGTCAGACACTTAACTGACTGAGCCACCCAGGTGCCCCATGAGGTGGATTTTTTAAAAACTTCTGTTGTTGTTTTTATTTATGAGAGTGAGAGAGACAGAGTGCAAGCAGGGAAGGGACAGAGAGAGAGGGAGACGCAAAATCCGAAGCGGGCTCCAGGCTCCGAGACATCAGCACAGAGCCCGACGCGGGGCTCAAACCCACGAACCGCGAGATCGTGACCTGAGCCGAAGTCGGGCGCTCAACCGACTGAGCCCCCCAGGCGCCCCAAGATAACATTTCTTTATATAGAGTCCGTAATAGCGAAAAAAAAAAACCCAGTACTAATTCCCTGATACCCCCCGGTCTGCAGCTAAGCGAGTCTTCCCATTTCCTGTGGCCTCGCAATGTTTTGTTTCTTGGAAACAGAATCAGAATGAATTCCACCTATTGTAATTGGCTGATAGGTCTCTCACGTTCATTTTAATGTCTCCCCCCCCCCTTTCTTTTGCTTTGCTATTTGTCGAGAAATACATTCCGTGGAGTCTCCTACCTCGCGGTTTGCTGATTGGGCCCCCGTGGGTCGTTTTAACACGTTCTTCAGTTTCCTGTTCTTCCTGGAAATGGGCACTTAGATGGGCAGGCTTGCCCGGCACTCACTTTGACCCACTTTTGACGAGAGCACCTCCCGAGGGGGGCTTTGTGTGTCCACCAGGCATCACGTGAGGTCTGGTGACGTCGGCAGCCACTGGTGACAAGCCCTTCATTCATTCGTTCATTCACGCATGCGTGCATTCATTCATTCGTTCAGTAGGTGGTGTTCCAGAGCTGTCCGTCCTTCTTTGTGGTTAGCTCGGTTGTTTACTGGGAAACTTCCCCCCTCATCGATGGTGTGGTTACTGCAGCCTCATTTCTAAAGGAAAGGCAGGATAGATACTCGATTCTTCCTGGCTTCCAGCTTTTCAAAAACAGGTGGGTTTCTAACATCCTTTAGAGGGGACCAATCATGGATTTATGGATTTAAACGCATTTGATGGGTTCCATTGTGTTTGCGGTTTGAAGTAGCAGGTCCGGTGCTGGGGATCGCAAGGGTTCACAGATTGGCCACAGAAGGCAGGGCACGGGATCGGAAACTCAGCCAAGCGCCCCGGGGTCGGCACAGGGAGGACCCTTCCCTTCACCTACACCCCGGCGGCCACCCCAACTCTGCTCCCGTGGGGCCTGCCTGCTCCTTCGGGTCACCACCACGTAGCTCCTGACTAGCCCAGCCCAGCCCAGCCGATGCTTTCTGGTCATGTCACACAGATCTGGGAAATGACCCCTTTTGGATCAGACGCCTACCCCGTGCGTTCGGGGCAGGAGGGACTTGGGATTTAAGTGGAGCAGGGTTACGGGAAGGATCTGTGGATCGTGCAGACGGTGGCAGGCAGCCCGGTCCTCCGTGCTGCTTTTTTCAAAAACCTACTGAGGCGAAAGTCGCATGACATAAAATGAACCATTGCATTAAAAAAATGTTTTTCAAGATTCTTTGTTTTTTAAAGTAACCTGGGGCTTGAACTTACAACCCTGAGATCAGGAGTCACACGTTCTACTGGCTGAGCCAGCCAGGCGCCCCCAAATTAACCATTTGATTTTATTTATTTAAAGGAGGCTCCATACCCTCGCGGGGCTTCAGACTTGACCCTGAGATCAAGACCTGAGCTGAGATAGAGAGTCCGACGCCGGGCGCGCCTGGGCGGCTCAGTCAGTTAAGGCATCCGACTTCGGCTCGGGTCATGATCTCACAGTCCGTGAGTTCGAGCCCCGCATCGGGCTCTGGGCTGGTGGCTCAGAGCCTGGAGCCTGCTTCCGATTCTGTGTCTCCTTCCCTCTTTGTCCCATCCCCGCTTGTGTGCTCTCTCTCTCTCTCTCAAAAGAAAGAAAGGAAGCAAAAACCCACCTTCATATCCATTAAGCACTTTCGCCCCATCCCGCCTCCAACCCAGCCCCCGGCAGGCAGCCCCAGCCTGCCTTCTGTCTCTATGGATTTGCCTACTTGGGACGTGTCATTGGAACGCAGTCTCTCACATAAATGTAATACGCGGCTTTTGGCGTGCGGTACCTTTCACTTCGCGTAACGTCTTCGGGGCTCCTTGTCGGAGTGGGTATCAGGACCTCGTTCCCTTTTTACCTGGGAGGGAAACTGCTAGATCCCACAGTAACTGTGTTGAACTTTTTGGGTGCCATTTTTTGCACTGCCACCAGCAAGGCTGAGGGTCCTAACATCTCCACGCCCTGGCCAACACTTGTGACGTCCCCGCGTGTGGAGGATAGCCATCCCGGCGGGTGTGGGGTGGTGTCTCATTGTGGGGTTTATTTGTGTGTCCCCGGTGACGAAGCCTGTTGAACATCTTCTGTGCCTGTCGGCCACGCCACGCCACGCCTTGGCCTTCGTGGCTGCAAGTTATCCGATCCTAGGGCTGCGCCCTCATTTATCCGACCAGCTCCCTAGCTCGCTCCCTCCCTTTGTATGTCGCTATCGCAGATGATACTGTGGGAAACGCCTCCTTTGCTTCTTAAGGAGACACGCGAAGCGCCAAACAGGTGGATCCGAGGGTGCGCACGCTGAATTTTAGGACTTCTGACGGAATGCCCCCCGGCCCTCCAGTTGGCTCCCCTGCCGGCTCCGTGGGCGTGGGTCCCGGGCAGCCAGCCAGCTCCGCACCTGTCTCACCTCCTTGTGTCTTCCAGATGCCTGGGAACCACTCACCTCCTCCCGTGCCATGAGGCCACCTCCGCCCCCAACGCCACCCTCCTGTGTTCCCCCGGCCTCTCTCCGCATCTACACCCAGCCGGGCTGCCCTGGAGTCGCGGGGCCCGGCTCTCCTCCCCCCTGCCCTGCACCCACCGCCGCCTGAAGCCACTGTCTCCAATTGCCAACAACCTCTGCTTGTCTAGAAACCGACACGAAACGGAAAAGGCTACAGCCCTCTGCAAAACCAAGGCCTCGGCTGCTTCGCGGGCAGCCTCCGGGTCCTTCCTGCTCTCCTGTGCGTGTGCTTTTTTTTTTTTTTTTTTTTAAATTTCAAACAGACATTGACAAAGGGAAAAAAAAAAAAAAGAAAAAAACAACCACCTTCTGTCCTAGAAGATACAGACTGACAGATGGGGAGAAGGCTGCCGTAGACCTCAGAGAAGACTGCCTCCCGCCTCGGCTGTCCTTCGGCAGCCGGAGAGGCCACGGGGAGTCACGGCCTCGGCCACGGTGTGCTCGGGGGCATTGGGGGGGGGGCCTGCCCGATTCGCGTTATTTGTCGTCGCATCCTCGAGCAGCCAGACCACCTGCGTGGCAAGGATGATGAATTATGATGATGATGATTTTTTTGTGTGTGTGATAACAGTATTGTGCTTTTTGTGGGGAAAGTGAGGTTTTTTTTTTTATACATATATAATTGATATCTTTTATTTATTGGTTGTTAACTGTTGCTGCTGCCTCGTGTGTCCAAAGTTCCCAGGGATGCGGGGCTTACCGTTTATACGCGCACGCCCTCGCCCACCTGCGCCGGAGAGAATGGTGGCCCGAAGCGGCCAAGAAGCCAAAAACCTTTTTTTTTTCTTTTTCTCTTCTTCTTCTTTTTTTTTTTTTTTTCCAGATACTGTGCTTGATGTTTGGAGAGGGGAAGGGTGGGCTTCTTAAATGGCTAATGCACTGTTCCCCCAGCCCGAATGCCTCCTTCTTGAACCCCTTTTCTCTGCTTCCTGTCCATACTCCCCCTTCTGTTCCTCTTCTGGGTCCAGAGCATCTTTTCTGAGGACAAACAGGGGACGTCTTTGGGTTTCTCCACTCTTGCTTGGCGCTTGCAGCAGCCTGGGGCCTGGGAGCCCGGAAGGTGGGATGGGGTGTGTAAGGAAAGGCGGCGGGGGAGGACGCTCTTGGCAAGCCGGTGAGCAGAGGAAAGTTTCCTTCTCCCTCCTTGGTGGGTTTTGAAGAGCGTCCTTCAGTTCTCTCCCACTTGCTTTTCTGCCTGCCCGCCTGCCTGGTCCCGTAGATCACGTGGCCTCCCCCTTCCCTTTCCTCTCTCGGCTTAAACGCTGGGAGGGAGGGCAGGAGGGAAGGGCCGCAGACGGTCCAGTCTGGTAGCGGCTGTCCCTTGGGGCTGCAGCCCATATGTGCTCATAGGAAGCTTGTAACGCTGCCTGCCACTGAGACCGGGTGGCCCCAGAACCGCCACCAGGAAAGTCAGAGGCCAGGGAGCCTCTCCAGGAGCCTGCGGCTGGCCCTTGCTCTGCGATCACAGGCAGCCCCCTGCCCTCTCTGGGCCCCAGCTACCCCAGCGGCAGAACCAGGAGGCTTGGGCTGGTCGATCTGGAAGTTTCCTGTATCCACACCGACGCCGTGTCATTGTGAGCCTGGGTTTCTTGCATTTATGATTCTGCGGTCTTCGGCTGTTTGCCAGGCCCCAGCAGGCACGGGCACGGTGTGAGACCGTCTCCTGTCTCTTCGCACAAGTCTTCAGGGACGTGGAAGCCACTGGTGGTTGTGTGCGGGATCAGATGACCTACCTTGTTCTCTCTTCAGCTCTTCCTGGTCCCTCCTGGACTCTCGGGCTGTCTTTATTTTTTGGCCCAGAACCAGTCCTCTTCCAGGGAAGGCTCCCGGACTGAGAAGCAGCCTCCCAGACTATTTAGGGCCAGGCCTGAGTCTCGAATTCCTGCTTCTTGGCGAACTCAGCAGCCTGTCCCCTTTCTTGCTTGCCCCAGCCCCGGGAGAGAAAAAGCTGGCCTTCAGTTCTCACTTTGAATTGTCCTTGGTTCTCACTTTGCACTTTCCCGGGAGGCCAGAGCGTCTGCCAATTAACCCTCAGCCGACAGACCCTCCGCCAGAGAGCGGCGCTGCTGGGGCGGGCCTTGCGTGTCCCTTCCCGCTGGCCGGACCGCTCAGCTCGTCCCAGACTCCTTTCTTGCTCAGCAGAGCCTCGGGCTGTGCTCTGCGTCCACTGTAAGCCCCCGGATCGCGCAGGCACGGGGAGCGCTTCAGCTCTCACAGGCGACTTTGCAGGTTGGGATGAACTTGGTGGCTTGGGGTTGCGTGGGGGGGTGGTTCCCCGCGTGGCATTCCTCCCCTGCCTTCTGCCTGGGCCTCGGTGTGCATCTCTGGCCCAGGGGGAAGGAGCAGTCGCACAGCCCAGTGTTAGAGGCACCATCTCGGTGAGGGACTCGTAGCCCAGGACCAGCCGGGGTCAGGAGTGACGGATCCCGCCAGCTCCGGCATGGGCATCGATTCCCGGGTGTCTGTGGAGCAGGTGTCTGTGAGGCCTTCTTTCTTCATTCTTGCCCTTCGGCCGTTTAGTTTGGAGCCACAGGTGGGGCTTTTGGCCTTAGCAGGCGGGACCGTGGACCCGTGGCTCAGGCGCACCTCGGGTCCGTGTCCCGGGGACGGCCCAGAGCTGCAGGGAAGGGCCGCCCTTCTTGTTGGGCAAGGCGCTGGATACTGGCCATTTGTGCCCGAGGTGGCCGGGCAGGGGCAGTTGTGACCCCTCCTCTCACCAGGCCTCCAGGTATGGAACCTGAGCAGCTGTGGGCCTCTGTCCCCGGCACCGATTCACCCCCCTCCCCCCCGCAGGCCCAGGTGGGTCACATGCTGCTCTCTGGGGATTCCAGACCCACCGAAGGCCAGGCTCTCAGTCCCTCCGCCGGCCCTCGCTCCTCGCTCCTCGCTCCCTGGCCCAGGAGCAGCGGCCCTGGCCTCTCCCCCACAGTGTCCGCTCCCCACTCTGTTGATGGCATTGACCAGAATGACAGACTTCCTGATATTTAACCAGGCAACGTTCAATGTCAAGGCAAACGTGTGTGTGTCCTCCTTTCCCCGAGATGCTTTTCACTTTGACAGCCAACTTCCCAGACGACACCTGGGCTTTCGGGAACGCGTCTCTTCTCTGAGGGGAGGAAGGCGGGGGGGGGGTGCCCTAGATCTCCCCCGGGAGAGACATCCTCTCCCTGGAGAGAGTCCCTCTGCGGACCCAGCGAAAAGCCACCCGATTCCCCGCGGCGCCTCCGGCGTCCGAGGGAACGCGGGCGCGCCCCCTGGTGGCCGGGAGCTGCAAAGGCATGTGGGGACCCCGTCAGGCCCAACCGGAGATTGGAGGGGGGACAGCGGGAGGTGCCCTGGGCCCCAACCTCCCGTGACTGGCATTGTGTGTCCCAGGTGCCCCTCTTCTAGGTCTCCCCCAGGGCTAGCAAGTTAATGAGCATAAGGGCGCCGTGATGGGAAGCCTTGCCCTCCCCCCTTTTTTTAATATCTGCGGAATAAACCCAATGGTTGATTTTTGAATGAATAAAAGGCTTTTGTTGAATAAACAGCTGGTCCCATCTTCTGTCTTGGCCTCTAGGCTCAGGCTCCTGTCTACTGCCCAGGCCTGGGACAAACGCAGAATCCGCCTCGCCTCGCCCCACAGCCTGTGCCGTTCTGTTTTTCCTGCATCTTGACGGTGGCCCCGGCCCATGGCTCCGGGGACAGCCACCTGCTCCCAGTTGGACTCAGTGACCAGCTCTCTCTGAGGCTCGGGGCAAGTGGCTCCCGCTCAGTTCCCCTGTCCCTCAGATGGGAGCAAGTGTCTGTCCCTCACAGGGCGAAGGGGGAAGTGGGGAGTGGGCGTGGGCGTCGCGGTCACCTTGCAGAGGTCGAAGGCCAGTGGGGCAGGGCAGTCTGAGTGGTCACGTCCCCCCCCCCCCTCCCCGCCCCCCGACCCGGAGCCTGCAACTTTGTAAAGGAATTTGGACAACTCTTACCAAAAAACAAAACAAAACAAAAACAACGTTTCCTGGCTATGGTCGTGTTCTTTCTGTTTGCCTCTTTGCCTTTCCGACCCCCTCGGGGCCTCTTTTGGGGGCCGCTGTCCTGTCTGAATCCGCTGGTGTCTGTCTCTGGGGAAGAAGCAGGCCCTTGTCCTGGAGGTGCCGGTGGGGCGGGGCGAGGCCCCGGGGCGGACAGGGGCCCCGCAGTGTGCCCAGGCCTCCTCTCGTGCTCCTGATGTATGTCTTCTGTGCCATGCCAATTAAACACGCTTCCTGACTTGTCCTTGCCTCCCTTGTGTGGACCTGTTGCTTTGTCTGTTTCTGTTCTTTTCTTTTCGTTTCATCGCAGGCTTCTTCCTCCCCCCCCCCCCCCCGTGACCCCCTTTCTCTCGCTTCGGGGGTTGTCTGCCCAGGTTCCCCAAGACAAAGACTGTGCCAAGTGAGAGGCGTGGGCATAACGGTTAAACCAGCGCATTGCAAGGAGTGTCGTGGGAAGCCCAGGCGTCCCCAGGGTGGGCCCCGACCCCACGTCTCACCCCCGGCCAGCGTGTCCATTCCTGCCTGTGTCGTCTCCTGGGGGTCCCTAAAGCGTTTCTCTAAAGATTGTTAAAGGTTTGAAAACAAAGGCTAGGCCTTCGCTAGGCCCTCCTGCAACTTGGGATCTTGGAGGGGCTCCCTCTTGTCCTCAGGCAGGGAACCAGTGCTTTCTCAATACACGGGAGGGGGCCCTCCCACGTGCTGGGTGATTGGGGGAGAGGAGGAATTAGAGGAAGCGATGGCCCCTTCCAGAACTTGCCAAGAAAGCATTCGTTTGCAGAATAGAAGGTGATGTCGCTACAGGGATGTCCCTGTTGGTTGAAAATCCATTATTGCTCTGGGCCAAAGGCTCTTGGGAAAATCCCGAACGGCCAACATGAGAATGAGCCCCCCTCCCCCGCCGCCATGCAGAAACGGGTTATGTTTCAGAGTTGGTTTTGTGAAAGGAATCATCCGACCGTCGCCACCCGCCAGACGCAGCCCGAGGGCCCCACGTAGTTTCTGCTTGGGGGCTACAGCGGCCACTGAAAGGGGGCATCCAAAGATGGCACCCTTTGTGGCCACTTTGGGCACCCAGCATAGTGCCTGAGCCTGGCAGGGTCTAGAGTAACGGCTAGAACTCTAGACACGTGAGAGCGAGTCGAAGGCAATGTGGGAGGGCAGTGTGGGTTGGTGGTTAGGGGCGCCGGTGCTGATCCGACCTAGTTCCCAGCCAGCCTCCACCACTTGCCATTGGGCATGTATTCTAACTGACCGGGTTTTCTGGTACAGATGTGGACCCCTAGTTAGAGGCAGATGATGGCTTCCTAGACCCGCCACGCCAACAGCCTTGCCACCAGATGGAATGCTATAACAAAAGCAGGTCTTAACTCCGCCAAATGTCCCAATATTTACTAGCAAACAAATACGAAAGAAGCCAGACCCCCGTGCCTGGATGTGCAAGGAGCGAGGGGACCAAGACCCCAGGGTCTTGCCCCAGAGCACCCCCGGGGAGGTGCCAGGCTGCCGAACTCACTGCCGGGAACCTTTTAGCCAGTCCGCTTCTCTGACCATCTCACGCTTCTCCTAAGAATAAAGTCATTTCTAACAGTTCTTTGCTAAGGAATAAACTGTGGTATCAATTTTTTTTAAAAGTGTATTCATTTATTTTGAAGGAGAGAGAGAGAGAGAGCAGAAGAGGGGCAGAGAGAGAGAATCCCCAGCAGGCTCCACACCGTCCGCACAGAGCCCGGCGTGGGTCTCGAACCCACGAACTGTGAGATCAGGACCCAAGCGTAAGTCGGATGCGTAACCGACTGAGTCACCCGGGCGCCCCCACGTTAGCATTTTAAATATGTACTGTTATTAAAATTGGCACCACAGGGGCTCCTGGGTGGCTCAGTCGGCTAAGCATCCGACCAACGCTTGGGTCATGATCTCACAGTTCGTGGGTTCGAGCCCCACGTCGGGCTCTCTGCTGTCAGTGCAAAGGCTGCTTCAGACCCTCTGTCCCCACCCCGCCCCTCCCCTGCTTGCATTCTCACTCTCTCTCCCCAGCCCCCCCTCCCTCTCTCTCTCTCAAAAATAAATAAACATTTTTTTAAACGTCTGTGTGATACCTTCTGAAGAGCAGATTCCTAACTAGGGTATTTCAGATGCTAAGGGACTGTCTGTGAGGCGGAAACTGGACGTAATCTCCACGCACACCCTTCAGTTCCACCTAAGCGTTCAAAGTAAGTGAGTGCATGGGGGCACCTCTCTCTGGAAAGACCTGACCCTCTGGAGGGTCAGGAAAGACCTCTGGAAGGATCTGTCGAGGGGCTGGAGTGAGGGTAGCTGGGGCCATGTCTCTAGCACGCGGTGAACTTGTAGTAGGTGATAGCTGTCACCGGAGTCGACTCCCATGTTTTCCAGGTAGCCTGGGGAGGCACCTGCGGGGACAAGGTTCAGAGTTCCTGCGGCACATGGGCTGTGGGCAAGTGATGGGTCAGAGTCCCTCGCTCTGGATCAAGCTGAGGTCTGCACTGACCTGCCCCTGTGGGTTGAGGCTCCACGGAGGCAGACGCCTGGCCTCTTCTTCCCCGTCTGGGCCACCTGCTTTTCCAGGATGTCTCTAACTGGCTGCCATCTGGGTGTGACAGTGTGGATGAACCCCCCGCCCCCCACCCCAGGATGGCCCCACTTCTCCCCACCCTATCCCTTTAGCCTGCCAACCCCCAAACTCATGTCTGCATGTTCGAAAGTATCTCCCTGACTCTTTTTCCCCAGAGCCCAATTCAGAGCATCACCGGGCATAGAGAGGAGAAGGAAAAGAGGAGGGTGGGCAGCGGGGACAGGGGGGTGGGGAATGAGATGTGCCTGCTCTGCTCTGGCCGACCTCCTTCCCGCCATCTTTTGGGGGCGGACCCAGACCAGGTTCCATTGGATCACATTTAGGGACAGAAACTTTATACCCTCCAGGTTCCCTGGTCTGGAGGAGTCGGGCAGGGCAGTGGGCGTGGAGAGGGGCTTTAAGGCCACCTGAGTGCAGGAAAAGTGAGCTCACATGGTTATGGTGGAGGCTTCTATTTGTTCTCCTATCTCTTGACCCCTCTTAGCTGCACTTAGGGCTGCATGCAATAAAGGACTACATTTCCCAGCCTCCCTTGTCACTGAATATGGCCACATGACTCAGTTTTGACCAATGGGAGGAGAAGGATGCGCACAAATCGTCTTTCAGGGTCCCTTTCCCTCTGGCTGGACTGAGGACTCGGAAACAAGCCTTCCTAGGACTTGGGTCCCTGACCCCACGGAGTCAACGTGGGGCTTGAACTCACAACCCTGAGATCTAGGGTCGCATGCTCTACCGACGGAACCAGCCCCTGGGTCGTTTTATTTTTATTTATTAAAAAAAATTTTTTTTTAATGTTTACTTATTTTTGAAGGAGAGAGAGACAGAGTGTGGGCAGGGGAGGGGCGGAGAGAGAGGGAGATACTGAATCGGAAGCAGGCTCCAGGCTCCGAGCTGTCAGCACAGAGCCCGACGCGGGACTCGAACTCACAAGCCGTGAGACCATGACCTGAGCTGAAGTCGGGCACTTAACCGACGGAGCCACCCAGGCGCCCCGCTCCTGGGTCATTTTAAACGATCAGATGCCACCGACAAATGTCTGCATCTAAACTCTCAACTTACGCTAAAGTGATTTAACAAAACCGCACAGGGCAGTGTGTCCCCCACATCATCTCTCCTCGCTTGTAGCTTCCTTTTTCCTCTTCCCGTCTCTCTGTGCCCTCCTCCACAGGCTTAGGGACCGAGGGTGCCGCTGGGGAGGGCTCCCGGGCGGAGGGCTTTCACCGAAGGACTAGGGATGGGAGACAGAGGCCGGGGTGGGGGTGGCCCTAGGAGGTCCCGCACGACTAGTCTCGTTGGGTCTTTGCTGGGAAACCACAGTGAGGGCACTGGGTGGGCCGGCCTCGTGTTAGCGGGCCCGGGGAGGCGAGGCTGGCAGGCCCTGAGCTCCTCGCAATCTCTTCCAACTCCCATCTCAGAGCCTGTGCCCGTTCCCCAGAGACCCGAAATAAAGCCATTGCGTAAGCAGATCTTAGAATTAACAAATGTGATGAAACATAAACCAGCGTTGTTCAGAGACGGGGAGGAATCATCATCCGGCTGAGGGTGGGTTCTATTTTAGTCACGGGTCTGCTGGTGTGTTCTCTGTATTTAAGAGTCTCTTATGTTGTATCCCCCTCCCTGTTTTGTTTTTTTTTTTTCTTCCCGAAGGATATTTGTATAAGGTCAGAGGCCAGAGCTGGGACCTTGGGGTGAAGGTGCCCCGGGCCAGCCTGGGAGGAGAGGGAAGGGAAGATCCCCGTCACTGGAAGGGAATCATCGTCATCGTCAGGGAGTCTCCAGCCCCCTCTGAAGTTCAGAGTCATGCATCACCTCAACTAGCCCAATGCTGGGTTTTTCTAGGCGGTTTCGAGGCGACAGCTTAAAGCGACCTGGAGTCCTTAACTAGCTTCTGCAGGGACGAACGGGTCTGGTACGTGAACTGTGGGGGAGGAAAAAATTCTCCTCCTACTAGTCCAGGTTCTGTGGCTGGTCCAAGAATTCAATTGCCATAAGACAGATCAACAGGAAAAGGCAGATGTAGTTGTATACGTACACATGGGAGTCACGAAAAGCCATCCCTCCAAAAGTAGCCAGATGATTTACTCATGGGCCATCCTGAGCTCAGGAAAGGGATAGGGGTTTGGGGCTTCTAGGTGGGGAGGAAGCAGTTCACGGGAAGATGAGAAGAAGAAATGCATACGAGGCAAATGTTACCTTGCTTTGCAGGGAAGTCTCTCGGACAAAAATAAAGTTATCTCTGGTAGTAGCTCCCTTCCAGGGACCGGTACCTTTTCTAACGGAAATTTCCTTTAGAAATACAGATTTCCCTTCTACTCTGTTTCTAGAGCGTTCTCCTGCTGCTTCTCAAAAATAATCAGCTCAAAATAATCCTTAGGCCAAAGGGGCAGATGTTGGGGTGGCATATTCCGCTCCCCTTTAGCGCGCTGGGTGGTCACAGTGTTGGGCTTTGGCCACAGCCTTTGATAAACGTGCTGGTTAGAAGGAGGGCACGCCCATAGACGGTCAGGAACACCAGCCATGGATGGGCGAGGCCGACCAAGTGACTCAATGGGGGGCCCACCTGCAGCCACCAGGGGTCCTCCCGAGTGAAGAGGGGCTTGGGGTGGCCTTGAAGAATGGCAAGATCCAAATGAATGAGGAGGAGGGAAGGGCATCCCAGGCAGGGAACAGCAGGTGCAAAGGTGCAGAGAGAGGATTATAGGACATAGACAAACCAGGGGAGAGGGGAAGGCAGACGGAGCCAACGGCAGCTGCCTGTGTGCCAGTGAAACATCAGATTTTTCTAGGATATGATCCACACAGAACGACAAGATACAGATCACCTTCAGGGAGTTGGCACCCACACAAGCCGGGGGTGTCTGGGCTTATCACCCCGTGGCCCTCTTTCTGTGCTTTTGGGAACCCAGGTGGCAAGCCCCTTCTCTGTAACTCACCCATTTTAACTGTTAGCAAAGTGATCGTGACAATACTGAGCTTGAGCAAAACAGTTGTGTGCTAGGTTCGCATGCATTAGCTCATTGACTCTTTCTGGCAGCGCCCCCTTGAGGCCAGTCTCAGTATTACCACCCCACATTTCACAGACAAGGGTGCGGAGGCCCAGAGGGGAGGTACTTGTCCAAGTCTCACAGCGTGTAAGGGACTTCCAGGCTCCGATCAAACTGCGTTCGGTCGGAGGAAGGGGGCTGGGGGGGAGGTAGCTTCTGTTCAGTCCAGATCTGGGCGGTGGCTGTTCACCGCTGTTCTTGCCAGGTGCTTAGTGTTGAGGGAGGTAAGGTCTACCAAGAACGGGGCCTGCCCAACTGGGTCCATCAGTCGGAGAAGCAGCTCAGAGCAGGGTGGGGGAGGCAAGGGGACAGGGGTAGGGGCAGAGGCTGGGCCCAGCGAAGAGGGTCCTGCTCACAACCTACTTGGGGCTGGGGGCCCCGGGACCCTGAGGGTACCCAGGCCCTAGAGCCCCATCCACACCTGGGTAGCCAATGAAGTGTGGGAGGTGGGGGTGGGAGGGGGGGGGTTCTCCAGGGCATAGGAATGGAAGCAGAAAGTCTGGAAAGGGTCCCAGGGCCCCTCCTGGGCAGGATTGGAGCTGTAAAATGGGGTTGATCATGGGATTCACCTTGCAGAGCGTTGTCATAAACATCACCTGGCTGGGAACAGAGCGTGCTGATTGGTGCTGGGCTCACCACGAACGCCCGTGTACAGTTGTCGCGGTTGCAATGATGGCTTTGCTCATGCTGGCTCCCAGCCCCTCCTCGCCCCTGTCTCTGCCAACCACCGCACCTGTGCGCTGTCCCCTCCCATCCAGTGAGGTAGCTACTGTCCTTATCTCCCTTTGCAGATGACAAAATCTAGTCCCAGAGCCACTAAATAGGAGAAGAGGGATTTGAGGCCAGAAGTACTGGACCCAAAGCCATAACTACCACTATGACCCATCACCTTTGGCCTTGTGTTCTCTCTCTCTCTCTCTCTCTCTCTCTCTCTCTCTCTCTGACTCCACCTAGAACTGGCACTTCCCAGAGTCTGGAATTTTCCACCGGGGCCACGGGGCTAAATCCTCATGTGAGGAAATGTCGTTTTCTTGATGCGAGAGACAAGTCAGACCCTTGGCTCCCTTAAAGGGCTGGCCCTAGTTGGGTGTCCTTGGCTGGCTTCTGGCCTCTGTCTGCCCCGGACGCTCCGGGAAGCCAAGGAGGCAAGGAGCTGGCCACTCCCCTGACCCACCCACCCTCACCCTCCTGACCACTCTGTGGACAAGGCAGGACAAGAGGGTTTCTTTCACAAAAAGGGATCTGGTTGACCTCCCGGTGGCCTGGGGAGGCCTGGGATTCCCGGGGCGGGGTGGGGCCTGGGAAAAGACAGCTCTCACTGGCATTGTGGGCTGGGGTCAAGACATCTCTAAGCCACCCCACTGGCTGTATCATCTGGCTGTAAATTAAATGCTGCGGGGGTTAGGAAGAGGGCCCCCCTCCTCCCCCAAAGTTTCTTGCCTCACCAACACAACATCATTATGTCCTTTCCCTGGGTTCCCGTCATGACACCTCTGCCCGCTGAGGGATCTGGGGGAATACTGAATATGAACCCCTCTTTTGACAAAAATTTTTTCTTTTTAACATTTATTTCTTATTGAGAGACAGAGCATGAGCAGGGGAGGGGCCGAGAGATGGGGAGACACGGAATCCGAAGCAGGCTCCGGGCTCCGAGCTGCCAGCACAGAGCCCGACGGACGCGGGGCTCGAACTCACGAACCTGAGCCGAAGTCGGACGCTCACCCGACTGAGCCACCCAGGTGCCCCTGCATATGAACCCCTCTTAGCCTCAGTTTCCTCGTACGTAAAGTGGGGACGACAGAAGCACATTCTTTTTTTTCCATTGGGAATCAATGAATGCGACACGTCTGGAGGCCTTTCGCAAAGGGAGGGCGGTATGACTATTGCTAACATCCACTGGCGCCCATCCCAACGTTGCTGCCCCTTTCACTTGGTCCAATTCGGGTCCAGCAGCATGGCCCCCAGCTTCTGTCTGTCACCATTTCTGCCACTGGTTAGACCGCACTCAAGATCCCCATCTGAGTCCCAGATCCTAGAGGGAAAGACCCAAGTCAGGAGTCCAGGCAGGACCATTCAGTGGCCCCGGGAGGCTCCCTCCCTGCTCACAGATCTGCCCTCCCTGCGCCTGCCCCAGTTGCTGTCTCTGGAGCACCCCAAGCCCCTAAAACCCTCCAAGTGCATGAAGGATGCTGTGCCAAGAGCAGGGAGAAAGCCCCTGCCTTTTGCTCGACCGGGGAGGGGTTTAGACTTAACCGTGACCTTGCTGCCGCCTTTCCCGTGCCCTCCTTTTCTGGAGCCGCGAGGACTCAAAGAATCAGGGAAGTCCGCAGCAAAGGCAGCCCTTCTGTCGGCAGGCTCCGCGACTAGCATCGGTAACTCGGAAATTCCCCAGATCGATACCCAGCGCAAAACGGGCCGAGCTCTGCTCCGGGCCACAAGAAACCGGAGAGCTTACAAAGGCACAGGGGACGGAGAGGGATGCGAACGTGGTTTTCCCCGTAAAGTGAAATGAAATGATTTGTAATGCGTCCCTCGCTCCTCACGAGCAGAAGCGGCTTGCCCAGGGAGCACGAGGGGCCACGCAGCCACTTCCGGAGTCCCCGTCCCCGCCGGCCATCGCGGGGAGCGCTTCACCGTCACCTCGGGTCAACCAGACCGGGTTCGGATCCACCGGAAGTAGCGGCTGAACACCCCGAGCGGCTACTGTTCCCCGACGTGTGTGTGTGTGTGTGCGTGTGTGTGTGTGTGTGTGTGCGTTTGCAATCGAAAAGAGTAACGTATTTAACGCTTTCGTGCCATAAGTGTTCCACAAAAATGAAAGACGAAGTTGAATTATATCAACGGAACGGACTTCAAATATGTAACCGATCAGGCCGAGAACACAGAAGAGAAGGGTCATTTTATTCCCACAGGTTGAGGGTTACTTTCTGCGGCTACATGTTACCGCTGCGACCCAACCAGCAGTCACGAGCGGAGAGGGCAAACGCTGACGAATTAGGCCTCAGTCAACACGATTGTGCCTCTCGGGATTCATGTTTCTTTTAATGCTTATTATTTATTTATTTATTTATTTATTTTTGAGAGAGAGAGAGAGAGAGAGAGAGAGAGCACGAGCAGGGAAGGAGCAGAGAGAGAGGGGGACCCAGAATCCCAAGCAGGCTCCAGGCTCCGAGCTGTCTGCACAGAGCCCGACGCGGGGCTCGAACCCACGAACCGTGAGATCGTGACCCGAGCCGAAGTCCGACGCTCGGCGACTGCACCACCCAGGCGCCCGGAGATTCATTTTTTTTGTTCACTGACCTAAAATTCCCATAACACAAAGTTGGCCATCAGCCGTTTCGATGTGTTCAATTCAGGGGCATTTAGCACATCCACAGTGCTGTGCAACCAGCCCCTCTGTCTAGTTCCAAGACATCTCCATCGCCCGAGAAAGAAGCCCTGTTCCCAACGAAGCAGCCACTCCATTTCTCCCCCTGTCCTCGGCCCTGGGGAACCCCTCGTCGGCTTTCTGTCTCCGCGGATTTGCCTGTTCTGGATATTTCCTAAAAATGGAGTCATGCAACGTTTGTCCCTTCGTGTCTGGCTTCTTCCACGTAGCGTGATGGTTTTGAGGCTCGTCCCTGTTGCAGCGTGTGTCGCATGTCAGGACTTCTTTCCTTCTGTGTGCTCTCTAGTCTTTAAGTTGGGGTGACCGAGCCCGTGTGGATCTGCGGAAGGGAAGGGAGTCCCTGCCCGCCCCCCAGACTCTCCAAGTGGCTCCAGGAGGGTGTAGGTGACATCGCGCCACTGTCACACGCACAATCCTCGCATCAGCGGGGACAGTACACTCTCTCTCTCCTCTTCTGCCAAGTGGGGATCCCAGGAGGGTCCGCCTCCCAGCCCAGCGTGAGACTCACACTATACATAGAAAACACTCGACAGGGGCGCCTGGGGGGCTCAGTCGGTGAAGCGTCAGACTTCGGCTCAGGTCGTGTTCTCCGCGGTTCGTGAGTTCGAGCTCTGCGTCGGGCTCTGTGCTGCCGGCTCGGAGCCCGGACCCCGTTTCGGATTCTGTGTCTCCCTCTCTCTCTGCCCCTCCCCTACTCGTGCTCTGTCTCTCCCTGTCTCTTTTTCGCTCAAAAATAAATGCACATGAAAAAAAATAAGAAAAGGAAACACTCAACAAATGATCTGGTGATCCTCCTGGGCTCCTCCCCCAGGCAGGCCTCAGCAGGAAGCCCCCTGTTCTTCGAAGGGCCCTTGATGTGATGAGCTCTAAGGGCGGAGGCCTGAGCCCCATCCTACCAACGGAGTTGTCTGCTGGCCTGGGGGCTCTCCAGATCTCAAGGCTGAAGTATTCTCTCTCTGGACTCTGCTGGGTGCTCACTGCTCATGCGTGCTTTGGTTCCTGTCATACTTTCAGGCTCCCCAGAAAAGGTCCTGCACGAAGGCTTCGAGGACCAGGATTTATTTAAGAGGTGATCCCAGGGAACCATTGCAACAATCCAGGAGGTGGGTACCGTTACCCCCATTTTCCAGATGAGAAAACAGAGGCTCAGAGAAGGTGAGAACATGGATATTAACATTACGCTTGGACTCCTGTTAGATTTTGCAAAAGATTTTGTTTTTAAGCAACTCTAAACCGTGGGGCTTGAGCTCACAACCCCAAGGTTAAGAGTTGCACCCTCCACCGACTAAGCCAGCCAGGCGCCCCCTCCTGATAGATGTCTAAATCGTATTTTCTTGAAATTCCTCCTTTTGTAGACAGATATCATATGATTTCACTCATATGTGGAATTTGAGAGACTTCACGATGAACCCATAGGTGAAGGGAAGGAAAAATAAGCTAAAAACAGAGAGGGAGGCAAGACTCTGAAATACAGAGAATAAATTGAGGGTTGATGGGGGCTGGGAGGTGGGGGAGTGGGTTAAATGGGTGATGGGCATTGAGGAGGGCCCTTGTTGGGGTGAGCACTGGGTGTCGTATGTGAGTGATGAACCATGGGAATCTACCCCCAAAACCAAGATCACACTTTACACACTGTATGTTAGCCACTTTGACAATAAATTACATTTAAAAAAAAAGGGGGGGGGCACCTGGGTGGCTCAGTCCGTTGAGCGTCTGACTTGGGCTCAGGTCGTGATCTCACGGCTCGTGAGTTCAAGCCCCGCGTCGGGCTCTGTGCTGACAGCTTGGAGCCTGGAGCCTGCTTCGGATTCTATGACTCCCTCTCTCTCTCTCTCTCCGCCTCTCCCCCCCTCTCAAAAATCGATAAAAACATTAAAGAAAATTTCTTAACAAAAACCCCCTCACACCCCTCGGAACGTCTACCGTCAAAGAAAACAAAACACCCAGAAAATAACAAGTGGTGGCACACATATGGAGCAATTGGAAGTTGTGTGCACCTTCGCGAGTGTAAAATGGTGTAGCCATCGTGGAAGGAACTACCATCGCAGCCCCTCAGAAACTTAGACTTACCATGAGATCCAGCAACCCCATTTCTAGATATACACGTGCAAGAATTGAAAGCCGGGCCTTGAAGACACGATAGGCGTTCACGTTGAAGCAGTGTTACTCGCGGTGGCCAGAAGTACAGCCCGGGTGTCCCGTGACGGATGAATGATGGGCAAAATGTGGTGGGTCCGTGCCACAAACACACTACTGAGGCATCAAAGGAAGGAAATGAGACAAAGCCGAGTGCCTGGAACTAGCGTGACATGGATGAACCTCGAGGACATTCTGTGAAGTGAAATGACGCAGAAGGACACAGAAGGGCAGGTACCGTGGGATCCCACTTAGATGAGGTGCCTAGAGGAGTCGAATGAGGAGACCAAGTCAACAGTGGTTGCCAAGCGCGCGCGCGAGAGAAGAATGGGGAGTTGGCATTGAAGGGGGACGGAGTGTCAGTTCCGCGAGATGAAGTGTTTTACGGATAGGTGGTGCGACCGTCGCCCAACAGTGTGAATGTACCTGACGCCCCTGGTCTGTACACTTAAAAATGGTTCAGATGGCTTATTAAAAAAAAAAAACTGTTTGCAGAAGAACATATAAGAGAAAGGAAGGCACTTTTCCAGAGAAGCACTGGGTGTCGCGTAAGAGGCGAATCGCTGGGTTCTATGCCTGAAGCCAAAATTACGCTGTATGTTGGCCAACTTGAGAATGCTACTAATAATAATCAGATCCTACTTTCGTGACTTCCGAGGACGTTTAACACGCTCCACTTCATTAGTAAACCAAGAAATACATGTAAAAACAAGTATAACGTATTTCCATCTACCGTATTGACAGAGACTTTTTTTCCCTTTATTTTTCAAACATTTTAAATCGTCTATACACTTGACATGGGGCTCGAACTCAAGACCCCGAGATCAAGAGTCGCGTGCTCCACCGACCGAGCCAGCCAGGTGCCCTTAAAACAACTTTCCACATTGGAAAGGGTGTGGGAGAACGAAGAACATCACTTACTGCAAACGGAAGGATGTATTGGTACAGATTTTTTGAGGGCAATCTACAATTTCTATCACAAATATGTATTTTGGGGGCACCTGGGTGGCTCAATCAGCGAAGCACCTGACTCTTGGGTTGGGCTTGGGTCATAATCTCACGGTTTGTGGGTTCGAGCGCCGCATCAGGCTCTGTGCTGGCGGTGAGGAGCCTGCTTGGGATTTCTCTCTCTCTCTCTCTCTCTCTCTCTCAAAATAAATAAACTAAAAAAAAAAATCATTTAAAAATATTTTTTCAATTCTTCAATTCTGAATTCTGCTTCCAGAAAACTTTCCATCCCAAATAAGTATGAATTGGGACACCCGGGTGGCTCAGTCGGTTGCAAGTCCGACTTTGGCTCGGGTCATGATCTCGCGGTGCGTGGGTTCGAGCCCCGCATCGGGCTCTGTGCTGACAGCTTAGCGCCTGGAGCCTGCTTCGGATTCTGTGTCTCCCTCTCTCTCCCCTACCCCGCTTGCACTCTCTCTCTCTCTTTCAAAAAAAAAATTAACAAAATAATTACGGATGCGTGCACAATTTCAGCTACAAGGTGCTCACTGAAGGTTAATAAAAATAAAAATCACCGTTGCTTTGTTTGTATTTAGGAAAATAATTCAGAAAGTGGCAATAAGGCAAAAAAGAGGGCTGGGCCTCCTTTTTAAAGTGGTGCCGTGGTGTTTTTTTTAACAAGCCCACCTGCGGGTCCACGGGGTTGATTTGACTTTCTGACGCCATCCATTAGGGATCAGGTATTTCATCTCTGTGAAGTTTGAGGCTAATTTGTAGGCAATTTGTAAAGTGCAAAGGTTTTCCTTTCTGCCGGCGAGAAAACAACCCCCCAAATAATCCCGGTGTTGTATCTAATTTAGCAATCTGTCACCGTTCCTTTGTTCACCAACTGTATACAACCCCGAATGGTTTCATTGTCTCTGAACCAGTTTCATCGTTCTGCTGATTCCCTGGCTAATGAACTTGACTGCGTCACACTATTTGTACGTGAATCATGTTTTTATCCTTCTGAAAATTTTGCTTTCACATATACAATATGAAAGATAGGAGCCAACAGAAGTGTCTGATGATAGGGCATTGGCTGAATAGATTACGGGGTACCCATGGCACAATGGATTATAAAGCAGCCACTAAAAAGTCAGGTTGTAAGGGTGCCTGGGTGGCTCAGTCGCTTAAGCATCTGACCTCAGCTGAGGTCATGAGCTCACGGTTTGTGGGTTCGAGCCCCGCATCACGCTCTGTGCTAACAGCCCAGAGTCTGGAGCCTGCTTCAGATTCTGTGTCGCCCCCTCTTTCTGTCCCTTCCCCACTTGCGCTCTGTCACCCTCTCTCTCAAAAACAAACATTAAAAAAAGGGTTTTTTTTTTTAATTAAAAAAGTCGGGTTGCAGAAGACTCTTTAATGGCGTATTGTAAGTAACAAAGCAGATTCCCAAGTATAGGCACAGGATGATGTCATTCTTGCCGAAAACAAAGTCAGATGGACTGAATGTTTGTGTCTCCTGCCCCGCCCCCACTGCAAATTCACGTCTTGAAATCCTAACCTCCAAGGTGCTGGTGTTGGAGGGGATTGGGGGAGGTGATGAGGCTATGAGGGTGGAGCCTTGTCAATGGGTTTGTGTGTAGAGATGACTTAAATAAAAAAAAAACTTTTTATTTATTTATTTCTTTATTTATTTATTAATGTTTATTTTTGAGAGAGACAGAGCATGAATGGGGGAGGGTCAGAGAGAAAGGGAGACACAGAATCCGAAGCAGGCTCCAGGCTCCGAGCTGTCAGCACAGAGCCCGACGTGGGGCTCAAACTCATGGACCGTGAGATCATGACCTGAGCTGAAGTCAGACGCTCAACCAACGGAGCCACCCAGACCACCCCCCCCCCCAAAAAAAAAACTTTTTAAAAAAGCCTCAGGTATATTCATTTCAAAACTATAGACTGATAGCTCTTTCTATTCTAATCTTTTTGGGCTTCTCTATTTTTTAGGGTTTTGAATTAAAATCCAGTAAAACTCACTTTTCCTTTCTTTTTTTATGTTTATTTATTTATTTTGAGAGAGAGAGGACCCCAAGCGGGGATCTTATGAACCAGGAAGCAAATCTTTTCCAGACACCGAACCTGTGGGCGGCATGACCTCGGACTTCCAAGCCCCGTTGTGGGGCTCGATCCCCCAAACCCTGAGATCGTGACCTGAGCCGGAATCAAGAGTTGGACGCGTCACCGACTGAGCCACCCAGGCGCCCCTGGTATAAAGTTCTGTGAGTGTTAGCACATGTTAAATCTGGGTCAACGCCACCCCCTTCAGCATCCAGAACACTTCTATCACCTCAAAAAAAATGCCTTTAGGCTGCCTCTTGCCGTCACGGGCCCCCCTCACTCCTAACCTACAGCAACCGCTGACTGGTTCTTGTCTAGATCACTCGAGTTTTTGTCTTCTTGAGGATGTCCTGTAAATGGACACATGCGCTGTTGGGGTTGGTCATCGAGAGGACAAGACTGCCTGCTGACCCTCGAGCCAAAGCAGAACAGTGGGAGGCTCTTCGCCCTGTCCCCTGTCCCCGGAATGTACGTCCTGCCCCCTGTCCCCACAGAGGGAGCCGCTCTTCAGGGACGCCGCTTTGAGAGAGTGAGGGGTCTTGGAGGTGTCTGGACGGTGTATGCGATGGGCCCCAGAAAAACCTCTTTAGAAACTTTTGGCATTCTGCTGGCGGCTGGGGAGATCTACTCGTCTTGCTGTCCCTAAGTGTCCCTAAGACAAACCTCCTAAATAAGTTCCCTTGCTTCGTAAGCCTGCCAGACGCCCATCAGGAGCGCCCTGACTCCGTCTTTGGCCTCTCCCTGCCTTCTGAGTACAGGGGGCCGGTTTCAGGTGTCACCCCAAACTCCCAAGGGCGCGAACTAACCTGCAGCCCATAACCTTTTTAGGCTGGCTTCTTCCTCTCCGCCTATGCGGGTCGTCGCCTGCGTCAGTAATCATTCCCGCGTTGCAGGGTAACAGGGAGGGATCCGCTCACCTGTCGAGGGACATCTGAGTCATCTCTACACCCGCCGTGGGGCTCGAACTCACAACCCCGAGATCAAGAGTTTCCGTGCTCCATGGACTGAGACAGCCAGGCGCCCCTCCCCGTTGGTTTTGCATAAACCAGGTCAGGGTTCTTTTTTTCTTTTTCTTTTTCTTTTTTTATCGTTGTTAGTGTTGGCATATGGATGTCTAGTTGCCCCCCAAGACCACCCTTTGAAGAGTTTATCCCTTCTCCGTTAAATGGCTTTCAGACCTTTGTCAGAATCAACTGGCCGTGACTATGAGTGTCTGTTTCTGGACTGTCTCCTCTGTTCCATTGATCTCTGTCGCTCCTCCCTCACCGAGTCCTGCCCTGGCTTGGTTAATAACCGTCGCTGTAGAGGAAGGTTGAACCCCAAGGCGTGTGATTCCTCCCAATTTCTTCTTCTTTCAAAATTGTCTTGCGTGTTCTAGGCTCTTCGCCTTTCAGAAGTTTTAGAATCGGGTTGTTTAGATCTCGAAGGCTGCTGAGATCTGTATTGGAACTGCATTAAGTCTACAGACCAATTTGGGGAGAACTGACATCTCTCCCATGTTGAGTCTTCAAGTCCGTAAACACAATATGTTCTTCCATTTCCTCAGATTTTCTTCCCTTCCACTCATTAGCACCTTGTCATTTTGGGGACGTGGGTCCCGTAGAGGTTTTGTTAGATTTATAGCTACGTGTCTCGTTTGGGGGACCTAATGTAAGACGGTGTCTTTAAAATTTTAATTTCCAATGGTTCATTCCTAGTTTATAGAAATACGATGGGGGGCGCCTGGGTGGCTCAGTGGGTTAAGCGCCCGACTTCAGCTCAGGTCACGATCTCGCGGTCCGCGAGTTCGAGCCCCGCGTCGGGCTCTGGGCTGATGGCTCGGAGCCTGGAGCTTGCTTCCGATTCTGTGTCTCCCTCTCTCTCTGCCCCTCCCCCGTTCATGCTGTGTCTCTCTCTGTCTCAAAAATAAATAAATGTTAAAAAAAATTAAAAGAAAAAAAAAGAAATACGATGGGTTTTTGTGTGTTGACCTTGATTCTGCCTCTTTGGTAAACTTACAAACTAGTCTGTGAGCTTTTTGGAAGTAAATTTATTGGACTTTTCTATTCTGACGATCGTGTCATGTGAAAGAAGAGAGTTTTACTCCTTTTCTTTTAATGTTTCTTTATTTTTGAGAGAGAGCGTGAGCAGGGAAGGGGCAGAGAGAGAGAGGGAGACACAGAATCTGAAGCAGGCTCCAGGCTCTGAGCTGTCAGCACAGAGCCTGATGCGGGGCTCGAACTCACAAACTGTGCGATCATGACCTGAGCCGAAGTCGGACGCTCAGTCGGTTGAGCGCTGCTTGGTGTATTTCTTAAAATATGAATTTCTGAATTTGGTGCTAATATTTTGTTGCAAATTTTTGCATCTTTGTTCTGAGAAATGTTTGTAGTTTTCTTTCTTTGCATATCTTTATCTGGTTTTGGGCTCAGGGTAATCGTGGTCTCATAAATTGAGTGACAAAGTGTCTCTTTCATCGGGAAGAATTCCCACCCCCCCTTAAATATTTGGTATAATTATCCACTAATTATCTGGACAAGGAGTCTTCCTTTCTGGATGGTTCTCAAGCTACAAATTTCATCTTCTTTATCCGTTATGGGATGAATCAGGTGGTCTGTTTCACCTTGGTCGAGTTTTGATACTTTGCAGTTTTTGAGGGATTTGTTCATTTCAATATAATTATTGGGATTATGTGTACAGAGTTGTTTTGACTATTTCCTTATTATCCCTTTTTTTTTATTTTTTTTCAACGTTTTTTATTTATTTTTGGGACAGAGAGAGACAGAGCATGAACGGGGGAGGGGCAGAGAGAGAGAGGGAGACGCAGAATCGGAAACAGGCTCCAGGCTCCGAGCCGTCAGCCCAGAGCCCGACGCGGGGCTCGAACTCACGGACCGCGAGATCGTGACCTGGCTGAAGTCGGATGCTTAACCGACTGCGCCACCCAGGCGCCCCTGCTTATTATCCCTTTAATGTCTGTGACGGCGATATCTCTCCTTTCGTTCCTGATGTTGGTAATTTTTTCCCCCTCTTTTGCCTGTGTCAGTTGGCTGGAAGTTTATTAACCGTATTGATCTTTTCAGAGAACCAGCTTTTGGTTTCACTGATTCTTCTTCTCCCCCTAAGTTCTCTGATTGCAGAGTCCATTGATTTCCGCTGTAGTCTCCATTTGCTTCCTTATGCTTTGGATTTATGTTGAATTTCTTCTTCTCGTGCCTCAAAGGGGAAACCCGGATTATTGATTTGAGACCCTTCTTCTTTTCTAACCTGAGCCTTTAATGCTATACACGTTCCCCTGCTTCACCTGCATCCTAAGTATTTTGATACCTTGTAATTTCATTTTCCTTCTTGATTTCTACTTTAATGCCATGACCATCGGAGGACACACTTTGCGTACTTTAATTCTTTGAAACTTGTTAAGGTTTGTTATGATCCAGGATATGGCACACCTTGGCCATTGTCCCAGCTGCTATCGAAAAGAACGTATATTCTGATACTGTTGGGTGGAATGTTCTATACACGTTCGACACAGGTGGCGTCCAGTTGGATATCCTTGTGGATTTTCTATTTACTAGCTCAATCAGTTGAGAGAAGCCGTCCTCGCCTGTAGGAGTTTGTCACGTAGGGGACAAGATGCCATTTGTGAAGAACAAGATAGCTCGGTCTCCAACAGGCTGAGTCCTCACGGGGGCACGGGTGTCATTCAGTGCATCATCCTGGGAGGCAGACATGCCATGAGTGTGACCCTCGTCAGTCGCCCTCGCCCCTAACGGGGAGTTCATGGTTCGTGGTTGAGTTTCAGACGTGACCTATGTACATCCAAACGCGTGTATGCCTAGAACCCACTTGTTCTCATGTTCTCATTAGGACATTTTTGAGGAGGGAAGGTTGACGGAGTCTGGGTGCTCAC
Source organism: Felis catus (assembly GCF_018350175.1). Taxonomy (NCBI): domain Eukaryota; kingdom Metazoa; phylum Chordata; class Mammalia; order Carnivora; family Felidae; genus Felis; species Felis catus. Next base: position 88,281,592 of record NC_058380.1, read on the forward strand.
TGCCTTTCCCCATCCTTGACTTCCTAATGAACATTTTGGTGTTTTCTGTGGGCTCGTTGAGGGGTAATGGGTGAAGGTGGGACAAGTCTAAAGGGGGCTTGGTTGGTTAAGTGTCTGACTTCTGCTCAGGTCATGATCTCACGGTTCGTGAGCTCGAGCCCCACATTGGGCTCCCTGCTGACAGTGGAGAGCCTGCTTGGGATTCTCTCTCTCCCTCTCTCTGCCCCTCCCCCCCTCAAAAAATACATAAATAAACTTAAAAAAAAAAAGGGCTCATCTTGGGGTCTCTGGGTGGCTTTGTCAGTTAAGCATCTGACTTCGGCTTGGGTCCTGATCTGTGGTTCATGAGTTCGAGCCCCGCATCGGGCTCTGCGCTGACAGCTCAGAGCCTGGAGCCCGCTTCAGATTCTGTGTGTCTCTCTCTCTCTGCCCCCACCCCGCTTGCACTCTGTCTCTCTCTCTCTCAAAAATAAACATTAAAAAAGGGAGGGCTCCTTTCTTCATCTTGGGGTCATGAGTTCGAGTCCCACTTGGGGCGTAGAGATTACTTTGCATCGATTACTTTAAAAAATAATAAATAACAAATAAATACATAATAAAACGCTTTCATTGCTATTGGAAGGAGGAAATAATCGGAAGGGAGAGGGGAGCTGGAGTGAGGAAAAGGAGGAGAAACATTTGGGGGGTGCAGCTATGGGAAGGGGACATCTTTGGGGAGACATAGGGAGAGAGGAGAGCGGGTATCGTGAAGCGTGATGGCCCCTTTGCCAACACCTAAAAGTCCTCCGTAAAGATCGACCTGACTGATGTCGCACTTGTGTTTCTTCTGGCTGTGACGTCTTGCCGAGCGGGTCGTGAAGGTCAGACAGCGGCCAAGCTGTCCCATTCGATGCACTCACATGGGAGGCAACGTACAGGAGCTGGTGGCAGTGGGTTTTCCCTCGTGGCACTCCCAGAAGGCACAGACCTGTGCGCCCCGTGCCCGCAGGGGAGACTTGGCAACAGCGTGTTGCAAGCTGGGAGTTCAGGAAGTCCTTAATCGTGGAAGTGCTGTGTTCCAAGCGGAGGGCTTCCTCCAAGGGCAGCTCATCGACTCCCTCGGTGAACACCGTTTCCTGGTCACATCAAAAAAAAAAAAAAATGTTGATTTTTCCCTTCCTCAAGCTCACAGAGTTGTGGGAGGACCCACTCGGGGCGGAGTCGTAACTGGAGAGGTTTGAAGGAAAAGGGGAAGCAACCCACGCCAGACCCAACCCCCGTTAGTAGACTGTGCATGGCACCACCCCAGATACAAGAGTCCTCCCTGGGAGAAACATCTCAGGGAAGGATGCTGATTGGCTGTGCTGGGGTCACATGTCCATCTCTAGACCAATCACTGGAGCTGGAGGGCTGGGACCTGACGGTTAGTTCAGCCTGGGTCGTGTGATCATCTTGTGGTTGGGGGGAGTCTGGGGGCGCGGTTATCGGAAGGAACGGATCAGTGTTCTTTATTACTTATTTATTTTTTGTAAGAAGACCTCACACCCAGCGGGGAGCCCCCTGCAGCGCTTGAACTCACGACCCTGAGAGCAAGACCTGAGCTGAGATCGAGAGGCGGGCACTCAACCGACTGAGCCTCCCAAGTGCCCCTAGATCAGTGTTCTTAACTGAAGACAGCAAGAGCTAACTTTTGCTCATTTAAGCAGTGCTATTGGGTGCTCACAAGGAGCTAGTGGGCAAGCCGCCCCTCTTCAGGCTGAGAAGGTCCCAGCGTGATGTCTGGGCTGGCGAGCATCATTTCTCTCCTTCCGATTTCCCAGTTGGGGCTCCTGGGGAAGCAGCTCCAGGCACCATTCGCTTCAACACCTTTCATCTGATTCTTTTTGCGGTTCTCTGCTTTCATCAAAGGTCAGCTGTCAAGGCTCAGTTGTCATAATTGATCTGTTTCTTTGATTGCCGCCTTCTCCATGACACTATGGATCCTTCGGTGCAGACTTCCCGAGGGGAAATTGAATGGGCAAGAAGTTAAAGGAAGCTGGGGGGCAGGGCTCCAGGGTGGTGGGAGAATCCATCGTCCGCCCCTGCCCCCCCCATAGGGGCTGGGCTCAGCCTTCCCAGAGCTACCCTCCCCAGATCCCCGGGGGCCTTCCAGAAGCCTTACTTTGGTTTTCCACCCATCTTCCCCAGGCATCCATGCCTTCCCTCTGTGTGTGTGTGTGTGTGTGTGTGATGAAATACACATATCATAAAATTCAGCGTGTCAATCATTTTATTTTTTTAAGTTTATTTATATATTTTAGAGAGAGAGGGAATGAGAGAGGGAGAGAGAGAGCAAGCGGGGAAGGGGCAGAGAGAGAGAGGGAGACACAGAATCTGAAGCAGGCTCCAGGCTCCGAGCTGTCAGCACAGAGCCCGATGCGGGGCTTGAACCCATGAACCGTGAGATCACGACCTGAGCCGAAGTCGGACGCGTCACTGACAGAGCCACCCAGGCGCCCCCACTTCAATGATTTTCAAGTGTACAATGCAGTGACATTTAGTACACTCACAATGTTATGTATGCAATCATCAATTCCATTTGATGATCCAATATTCCAGGATATTTTCATCACCCCGAAGGAAACCCCATACCTGCAGGGCACTCACTCCTCCCCCACTCCTACCCCCAGCCCCCACTCATCTGCTTTATGTCTCTAAAGATTTGCCTATTTCATATTCTGGGTATTTCCAGATTCTACTTAGGTGACTCCATATGAATGGAAACATACAACCCGTGGCCTTTCGTGTCCGACTTCTTTCACTTAGCACAACGTTTTTACGGTTCATCCGTGCTCTGGCAAACATGGGTAATTTCTTCTTATTGCTGGATAGCATTCTGTTGTTTGGCTAGCCCAAACTCTGTTGATCTGTTCATCTCTGATGGACGTTTGGATCGTGTCCACCTGTCGGCTGTTGTGAGTAATGCTGTTACGAACATGGGTGGACAACCTCGTGTTTGTGCACCTGTTTTCAATTCTTTGGGGTCTCTGCCCAGGAGTGGAATTTCTGGACCACAGTGCAATTCCATGTTTAATCTTTTGAGGAAATGCCAAGCTTCCACAGCGGCTGCCCCACCTCACACCCTTACGCCCTGCTTTTCCTGACCCGGCGTCTTTAAATGTTTTGCCGTGGCTGTCATGCTTCCCTTCCATTACCTGGGGGGCAGGCTCTCAGAGTCTCCTGGTCGACAAGAGCCGGTCTGCTGAACAATCCACGCTAATAAACCGACGAGAAAGGGCGAGGGTCATCTTATCTGAGCCAAGCGCTGTATCTCGGGGGCCTTCTGGAGCAAATTCCTTCACCTTTGCCACGTAACACGGAAGTGGTGCTAATGGTGAGCCCTTCGATGACAGGAGGAGAGCCACAGCTGTGGCAGGAAGCGTCCTGATTTGGGGGCATCGCTCTTTAATGACCCTGTCCCCACCAGAAGCCTGTCCAATTCTGACCACATTCTTCAAACATCTGGGGGGAGTTATTCCAGTAACGGGAGAGTGTAAATTAAGGAGAATTGGTTAAGGAACAAGGATACGGTTTATGGAATTTAATTGTCCCAATAAAGCTTGTGGGTTTAAAACACAGCATGGGAAAGGGCTTGGACTTTTGTTGTTCATCCGTCCATCCATCCGCACAACACTTATTTATTGAGCTCCGCTAGGTGCTGTATAGGGCTTGGGGCTCTGAATGAAACAGAGTCACATGTGGTCTCTGTGCTTTGGGGACATGTTCTTGTGGGTCGCTTTTCTGCAGCTCTTTCCTCAGGGTAAGTTAGCACCTGCCCCAAGGGTTGGAGGCCAAAGGCAATACGTGAGAAGAAGCGTAGATATAGAAAAATTGTTTGATATTCCCTTAAACTAGTCATGACGATCAGTGTTCTTAGTTTGTTTGCCGCCTGAGTAGAAACAGTTGTATAAAGTTGTATACCATATGAAGGACAATCAAGAGGACGGGTGCATCTCCGTGAGGATGCTTTTGGCCGCAAGTAACAGAGAATGCAAGGCAAGTGCCTTAACCAAGAAGGAAGTGCATTATCGCGCATGATGATAAAGCCACACACGGGGCAGCTCCCAAGCTCTCTTCTCGTCAGGTTGGCTTCCTCATGGTGTCAGGCTGCAAAGTTCCAGGAGTCCTAGACAGACACGATATCAAGTGGAAGAAGAAGGGCTCTTTCTTCCTTGTGGTTCTTTTTCCAGGAGACTTATAGTTTAGCTTTTACACTTAGGCCTAGGAATCATTTCAAATTAGCTTTTGTGTATGGCGTGAGGTCGGGATCCAGGTTCATTGTAATTCCAGGCAGCTATCCAGTTGTCGTCCCAAGACCATTAGCTGAAAAAGACTTTCCTCTCTCCGAGGGCACCTCTGTCAAACATCAATTGCCCATATATGTGTGGATCTATTTCTAGGCTCTCTTTTTCCGTCCTCTTGGCCTTGTCCCCTTTCTTTTTGCCTCTATTACAGCGTTTTCATCACTGTTGTTTTAGAATAAGACTGCAAGTCAGGTGTGTAAGTCCTCTGACTCTGGGGAGACCCCAGCACATGTTCCTTTACGTCTCATTGGCCAGAACTGCATCAAATGCCCCTCCCCAGAGTGAGACCGCAGGGGTGACCTATCCCATCAGGTTTCCCCTGGAGGGAGGAAAGGGTCACTATACCACAAGTCACATGGAAGAAGGGTAGAAACGTGAATCAGAAAGCTGATGGGCTCTGTGTGTGTGTGTGTATGTGCGTGTGTGTGTGTAAAGCCAGGCTTTCCAGGAAGAAGGAGGGAAAGACTAGGGTAAGAAGTCAACAGTGTGTGTCACAATGTATGAAACAGTTCAATGGAATTTTAAATTAGGAGGTAGATAGATAGATAGACGATAGATAGGGATGGAGAGAGGGGACACAAAAAAAGGGATGGACAAGAAACCTCAACTCATTCTGGACATTCTTGCCAGCCACTGATGACAATGACAAAGGTGACAACATGGCCTTAAATGACAACACAGCTTAGCGTCCAGCACAGTGAGCTGCCAACGAGGCAGGCTCTTTCTGCCCTGATGACAGCATCTGGGGCTCGGTGGCACATGAGCTCCGTCCAGGGGCCTGGGTGGCTGGGAGCAAGTCTTAGAGCTCTTGGCTCTGGTTTAGCTCATCTAATTATTTGTTCTTGAAAACATGGGGATGGGCAAGGGTTCCTGTGTCTCTTGAGCTGCTCAAGTATTTCTTGGGACAGTCTCAAACCATTCTTTACGGTACATGTGACTTGGAGGCTGGTTCCCTAGAAGGACCGGATTCGGCAGTAAATCACTCAAGTGAGTGGAGCCCTTGGCAGTCATGCAGATTCTAACTTCCTGCCTCCTCCTTCTCCTCAGTAGCTCGGACTCCCTGCTAGCCCTGTCCTCCAGGGCCCTCCCTTCATTCTTCAATTCCTCCCCAGAAGAGAGAAAACAAGGCTTTGAGACTGTTTCCACTTCTCAGGCCCTGGGCGCGTGTCCACGGAGCGATGGGCAACCGCACCTGTTTCCCTGCATGGTGGTTTTCTCTCGAATCTCATTTTGCCCAGGCAGTTTGGCTAATTATGGATGGGTAGGCTAGGATTCTTCAGCATTACACAGGCGCTAAGTGTCTGAAACTTGAGGCCAAGTCCGGCCCGAGGAGCCGTGCTCCAGACTCCACGTTAGTTCTAGAAGTTCTGCTTGCTGGGAGCCCTGTACGAGGCACCCCCACGTTTCAGAGGCATCGTGCAGTGGTGGGGCGGATCACGGGCTCTGGAGGAAGGCAGCTGTGATGCAAAATCCAGCCCGGATGCAGGACTTCACCTCTCCGAGCCTCAGTTACCTCATCGGTCACGGGAAGAGTAAATATTGACCTTAGCCGTTGTTAGAGGGGATCTAATGAGGAGGTGATCTCCCCAGAGTGCCTGGCACTCAGTAAGCGTTGGCCAAATGCCCTCCACCAGAGGGACGGGGCAGAGTCCCTCAGGAAGAGGGCTGGGTGGGACGAGGCGAGAGGTGCTTGTGAAAATCAGAGAATCTAATGGGGTCACACTACGGTACATTTAGGGCATGGGACATAAGGAAGGCCCCCTGGTAGGGAGGGGCCGCTTTTCTTTGGCCAAGTGTCCAGAGCCCTGGGTTCTGATCCAGCCACCCATCTGGTCTTGGTTCCCCAGTGTAGACACAGTGGACGGGACTGGATTTCCAAGCCAAGGCTGAGGGCGGTGGGGTGAACAATAACAGTGCATGTTTCCTGGATGGGCCAGGCCCACGGTGTTCTCCACAGCAAACATGTGGTATGTTAGGAAACAAAGAACTCCTCCGGGACCGCTCCTTCTGGAAATAGGGGAAAAATGTGGATTATCGCCAGTTCAAAAATGTGGGCTCCCAGGTGGCCTGGAAGGTCGGGATGGAAATTGATTGATAAGGCTGGGTTGTTTTCTCTGGGCCTTCTGCTCTCTCGCTCGGTCCTGGGGCCTTGCCCCCTTGGGGGACCACAGTTACAATCTTGGTCAGCGCTGAGCATCTGGAGAGGCCCATGCTTGGGGCAGCATACCTGGACGGAGCGACAGGCACCTGCCCAAGGCTCTCTTCCATGGCCAGTGGGGAGACTTTGTCTCCTCGAGCAGAGACGGTCTTTCTCTTTCGAACGTCTTTCGAATCCTTCCTGTGCCTCCTAGGGGTTCTAGAATGGCGAGGATGCAAGAACCATAGGGGGTCCTCCCGTTAGCCCCCCTCCCTCTCAAATAATTCTACGGATGGGGAAACCAAGGGCCAGAGAGGGGGAGGGCCGCGGTCAAGTTCACAAAGCTATTTCAGGACTCAAATCCATGATCCCACAAGCCTTCGGGATCCGCCCAAGGCGACGCATCTCGTTTTCTCTGGGGTCAGCTCTGCTCTTCCGTCCTTGGGGAGTAGGTTTATGGCTTCTTGGTGCCTGCAAGTTCGACCCTCTGAACTTCTGCCGCTGTGACCTTTCTGAAATGCAAATTGGATTCGGTTGCTTCCCTCCCTGACACTCTTCAGTGGCTCCCCCGTGCCTTCAGAGGAATCCCACACTCTTCACAAACCGATTAAGGTCCTTCAGGATCTGGCCTTCGCCCCCTCCTCTGCCGTCACCTTTCGGTCACACTGGGCTAGCCGTGGGTGACTCGTGACTCCCTGTCTTTGCACATGCTGTTCCTTCTCCTCCAATGCCCTTCCCCTCTTGTTCTGAAAGGCTTCTCAGGCTCACTCTGCGGCCTCCTGTGACCCCTTAGGCTCAGCCACTCCTTCCTCTGAGCTCCCAGAGCTCTTGGTAATTCCTTTATTAGCACTTATGTCACTGACTTAGAATTATTTGTTTACTTGTCTCTTCTCCCCAGGGTAGGAAGCGTGTCTTCTGCATCTGTGTATCCCCCCTCCCCCACCAGTGCCTAGCAGAGTGCCTGACTCCCGGCTTAGGCTCAGCCAATGTCTAGGGAGTCAATGACTCGAGGAGTTGTTTGTCCCCAAACGTTCCCTGCACTGTGCCTGAGATGTCACCGTCAGTGAGCCCTGCCTGATCCTGGCTCCTGTTCGCCTTTGGGGCCTCTCTTCTCTCTCCAACAGCTGGGGCCTCTCTTCTCTCTCCAACAGCTGGCCCAGCCCTGCCCAGGCTCTGGGGCCAATCACGGCTTTAGCCCAGGGAGATTTAAAGAGCCCGCGTTCGGAAGTGCAGGTGACACAACCTTCCGTGAGAGGGCGGGGAGTTCGACTCTCACGGGGCACTTGGCTCCCACCACACCCCGGGAGACAGGGAGCCCCATGAAGATCGTTTCCCCTGGGCTCCAGCCCTTCTTATATAAGGGCCCGGCCCTGGTCTAGAAGTGAGTCCCCGAGGACACCCAGGGACGCCTCCCCTCTGCCGCCCACCGTTACCAATGCCCAGCTACCAGGCCTCTCTGATCCCCACTGACCCATTCATGGGGCAGACTTTCCTTGGGCACCTGTCGCGTGCCAGGCACTGGATCTCTGCTGCCACAGAGCTCACAGCCAGTGGGGGGGAAGGGACAGATCTACAGACATGGCCCTGGTGATAGTGTGGGCTGTGCTAGGACGAGGGGGGCAGACTGTGGGGTCACAGAGCAAGGGCACTGAGGCAGCCTCAGAGGTGGGCTATGAGCTGAGATTGAAGGGGACTTTCTCCTGGTTGAGGCTTTGAAGGGGCAGGGGCTGGAGAATGCCCCCCCCCCATCCCAACAACCAATCACAGACCCAGAGCCCTTAGCTCTGTCTAGGCGGCTGCCTGTCCCTGTAGGTTCTCTCTGAGGAGGGACCGGTGGGGACAAGCTGCTCTCTCTCACATGGCTCTCAAAACCAGGCAGAGGCTCACTGTCTCTTCCTTGTCTATTCAGGCAGCATGTGGTGAGTCCCACCCTGTGCCAGAGACTGGGCTGGGAACTGGGGGCTCACTGGGGGAACCAGACACAACCCTGCCCTCAAGGCGCTCAGAGCCAGTGGGGAGAGAGGTGTAGAAACAGGCCAGGAGATCACAGAGGGGCGACCCTCCTCCTCTGGAGGAAGTCTTACAACATTTAGGGGAGGCAGCAGAGCCCAGGGGCTCTGGAATCTTTCCAGATAGGGCTTCTATCCTTGTCTTCGGTATCTGAGAGCTGACTGACTTTGGCAGATCTGACTTTGCCTGTTTGCAGCGGACCGCGAACCTCAGTTTGCTCATCTGTAAAATGGGGTTGTGTTCGTGGTTTCCCTCCAGGGTTGTAGCGAGCGCTGGAGGGAGTAATAACTATGTAAAAACGCTTAGCACACAGTAGGGGCTCAACTCAGGGGGCTTGATCATAGCGGTAATAATTGCAACAGTTGGGAAGCGAGGACCTCTGCGGAAAGAAAAGGCCTTGCAGTCTCGGCGTGTGTTGGGGAGGGGGGGGGGGTGGTTTAGGGGGATGGGTGGGGACAGCAACAAAGCCAAGGCCCCCTGCGGCCAAGCCTCCGGGCCGGCGGTCGCGTCGCCCCTCCCTCTTCCACCCCCACAGCGGGGCGCGCCTTCGGCGGGAAGCGCAGGTGTCCGCGGCTTCCCCGCGCGTCCCCATCCCTCGTCGCCTTGGCGGCGGCCCCAGCTCCCTTCTGCCGTCCGCCCCGCGTCCTCCGCTAACCTCGGGTCTGGACTGGTGAACGGCGGGGCCGGGAAAATTTGAGTCACGGTGGGGGGGGAGCGGAGGAGGCGGGCCGTGACCCTGAACGGGGTGGGCTCTAGGACCCGCCTCGGGCTCCCAGCAGGGGGACCCGGCGTGAGCCCGCGTGCCGCACGCACCGGCCCCGACGGAGGGAGACGCCGCGCCGCAGCCTCAGCCGCGCGCGCCGCGGCCGCTGGGTGCCCCCGGGACGGTCGCGCTCGCGCAGCGACACTCGCGCCTCCACCGCCGCGGCCGCCGGCCGCCCCGGCTCCGCACGCGATGCCCCGGGCGCCGCTCCTGCGGCTGCTGCTGCTGCTGCTGCTGGCGGTCTCCGCGGTGGCGGCGGTGGCCGGCGAGCCCGGGCCGGCGCTGCCCCTCCCCACGGGGGACGCCACCCTGGCCGTCGTCTTCGATGTCACCGGCTCCATGTGGGACGACCTGATGCAGGTGCTCGACGGCGCCTCACGCATCCTGGAGAGCAGCCTGAGCCGCCGCAGCCAGGCCATCGCCAACTACGCGCTGGTGCCCTTCCACGACCCAGGTAGCGCCCCCGCGGACCCCCTTCGCGCCGCGGGCGCCCGGTCGTGGGCGCTCACCCATCCCCCCACCCCCTCCCGCCGGCCGTCGCGCCCTGGGCGCACCTGGAGGGCCGCACGCTGCTCCGCGGCCGGGCGGGGGCGCCCTCTCCGCACATGCGCGCTGGCGGACCCCGCGCCTGGGGCGGCCTCCCCTTGCCTGCCCCGGGGAACCTGCTGGCTCCCTGCCCCGCGCCTCCCGGGTTGCGGGGTTGCGGACCCAGGCCTAGTGACCGAGAGCCAGCCTCTTGGCTGTGGGTCTTATGCAGGTGACCTCACCTTCCTGAGCCTCGCTTGCCTTAGTAGCGAAACGGGGTGGGAACTGTCCCCAACCCTCGCTGAGCCGTTGATCACGACGCATTCGTGCCCAGGACCTGGCACGCGACGAGCCTTTGCGCGGTTTGCGTTTTGACTTCCTTGTTCCTTTCTTAGACTTTGCAAGGGCTTCGGAGGCCAAAAGGGCCCCCAGAGGCAGGCAAACAAACCCACCCCTGCCTCGGTTTGGCCCTCGGTTTTCCCTAGGAAAACGGCAGCTCCTCCGGGGGGCCTCCACCTGCCCGATTCTCACGCCCCCCCTGCGCGCCGCGCCGTGTCCCCTGCAGCCACCTAACTTTCAGCTCAGCGTTAGGGGCCCGGCCTTGAAAGGGTCCCTGGGAGACCCCACGGTGGGGAGGTCGGGGAAACCGCTGCGGTGTCTGTGCAGAGCTCTAAACTTCTGAGCAGCGGGACCGCTTTTTCGCCAACATTTTTTGGATGAGAAATTTCAGATTTACATCAGAATGGGGAGGGGGGAGGGCGGAGGGCATCGAACACCTATCTGCACCCCCCCCCCATGATCCTATGATTATTGTTTTAGAGTTTTATCAGGTCTCTCCAACGAGCCACCTTTCCATCCAGAACGATAGCTTTATAAAGCCAAAAAACACAATAAAAATGGCAGATTCCTTGCAAAATTGGACTACAGAGTGCCTTGGGCTGAGAAAATACGCAATGACCCAAGGCTATATGAGATGGGAAGCCTTTTGTTGTTGTTGTTGTTGAAGGATTTGCCTTTATTAATTACCCCAGCATCACGGATTTGCAAAATGGGCAACAGTGGGTGTGATCTAATCCCCACGCAGCCCTCAGGCTCTGCTTCCACGAGTTCTGGGTTCTGCGGAGCTCTGTTGCTCAAAACCCAGAGGCCAGGGGGTCTAGAAAAATATTTCTGGGAGCATTAAAAGGATAGCTCCCACCTCCAGGTGGCGGGCAGTTGTGAAGCCATGGGGTATGGGGTGTCCTGGGGTTTCAGCTCAGACCCAAGTCACCCTCTATCCAACCCCCCCCCCCCCTTTTCTGGATCATTCTCGGGCTTCCAGAAGCCATCGCCTGGAAAGAGCTGAGAGATCATCCAATCTACCCCTTTTTCTTAAAAGTGAGAAACTGAGTCTCAGGACACGGATGGGGCTTACCCAAAACCACCTGCTAGGATGATGTAATTTCGGATTCATGACCCACATTTGTCTCTAAAATGCTTGGTCGCATCGCAGGGCAGGATAGGAGCCTGCTGGAGCCAGGCATAGCGTCCCGGGGTCCAGGCTGGGGCTCCTGAGGGCTGTCCTCCCTGCCCCCCTGTAGCTGCAGGCTTCTGGAAGCTGCCAAATGATTACCACCCCCCAGCCTTTCCTCCCTTCCCTGGAAGCTGAGCAGCTGTGCGTGCGACTCTCCGACCTTCACTGAGTCCTCTATGAAACAAAAACCCCAATACCCCGCCCCGTTCCCCCAAACCACCCTCCCTACAGACACCCCCAGGTCTAGGCACCCCAGCGTTTACTGAGCCCCTTCCGTGTGCCCAGCCTTTGTGAGGCCCCCAGTGTGAAGGGAGCAGGCATCCTGCTGGGGATAGGCCAGGATGGGTCAGCAAGGAAGGGCCCCGACCAAAGGCTCTCTGCGGAAGCAGCTTTGGAGCAGGGCTTGGACACGCATGAGCGTTTATCTGCTTTTGACCATATGCCTGGCCCTTGCTGGGTGCTGGCCATGCAGCGGGGGTGGCGGTCTCCCTGAGTACGTGGAGGGGGGCTGCGTGGTGGCTGACATGTCCGGGCAGGTGTGTGTGGCAGCTGGGGGCGTAGGAGTGAAATGGGAAGGTGGGAAAGGCAAGACTGGTCCCGGCTCTGACTTGAGCACTGGGGGGTTCGGAGCACTTCGATTTCCTTGTATGGGCTGCGAGCGGCCACCGAGGGTTTCTGAGCAGGGATTAGACGGTGGTTTACGTTCAGCTGTCTTTTGAATCGGCCAGTGGAATTCTCTCTGGTGGAAGAGAAGCTTCAGAAACAGGGCTTTTAGCTGACTGTTCGGGCCCCCAAGGCCCCCATACATAGAGGGTCTTCTTAAAGGAGACCACCGCCCCCCCCCCCATCCTAAACCCAGAGGGCCAGTCTTTGTAGGGCGAATATCAGTGGTTCTGGACTACAAGTGTTTGGAGAGAAACCAGGACCTGTGCTTTGGAAATATTCTTCAAGTTTTTTCTTTTTTCTTTTTTTTAAGATTATTTATTTATTTTCAGAGAGTGGGGGGAGGAGCAGAGAGAGAGAGAGAGAGAGAGAATCCCAAACAGGCTCCACACCACCAGCACTGAGCCCGACTCAGGGCTCGAACCCACGAACCACAAGATCAGGACCTGAGCAGAAGTCAGACGCTTAACCGACGGAGCCACCCAGGCGCCCCCTTCTTAAAAAGTTTTTAAATGAAAGAAAGTGCTGTGTTCCCATCCTAGACACTTAGCGTTTTGGTAACGGTTTCATCTTGGCTGAAAATTTAGCTCGTTTTCAGGTTTTCGTTATTAGCATGTTGCCAAAAACACCCCCGTGTGCAAATAAGTCTCTCTGTCTCTGATCGGCTTTTTTTTGCAGGATTCGGTTTCTGGAAGCGGAATTCCTAGGCCGTTTTTAACACACCGAACGGGTGGGCAGCTCGTCGGATTGTTTTCCAAAATGTGTCAGGAGTTGAAACTTGCACCAGGAGGCTTTGAGGGGCCGGTTTCAGAGCAACTACCCCCCAACGCTGGGAATTAAGATTAAACCGGTTTTTTTTTCCTAATTCAAAAAGATGGAAAATACCTCCTTATTTTAATTTCTAGTGAGCTTCAGTACATTTTCAAGGGTTCACAAGATTTGTGTGTGTGTGTGTGTGTATGTGTGTGAGTATCTTCTTTGGCAAGTTGTTTGTGCCTTTACTTGTTTTTCTGTTGGGGTGTTGGTGGTTTCCTTATCAGTCACTGTGAGGACTTTCTATTGATAATATTAACTGTTTTTTTGTTAAGTGGTTAGTATATTTCCTGATTGCTTGCCTTTTAATATTTGTGATTCCTGGTGTTCTGAGTTTTAAACACGTTATGTCGCAAAATCGATTGACTTTTGCTCTTTGTAGTTTCTTTGCCTACGTGCTTAGAAAAAAACTTTCTTTTCTGTCCCAAAGTCAGTTAGGTACATGTTCTAGATTGCTTTTCATCGGTTTTCTCCTTATATTTCAATCTTTAACCTGGAATTTTTTAAAAAGTTGGTGTAAAAGTCATCTAACGTAATTCCTAGAATGGGATAATTGTTCAGGTACATTCTATCAAACAATCTTCTTCTCCCCCCCCGCCCCCCCCCCCCATTTATTTGGATCCTGTCCTTACCTCACATGACTTTATCTCTTAAGAATTTATCTGGGGGCGCCTGGGTGGCTCAGTCAGTTAAGCATCGGATTTCAGCTCGGGTCACGATCTCACGGTTTGTGAGTTCGAACCCCCGCATCAGGCTCTCCGCTGTCAGCCTGGAGCCCGCTTCAGGTCCTCTAGCCCTCCCCCGCCTCTCAAAAATAAATAAACATTTTGTTAAAAAAAAAAAAGCGGGGCGCCTGGGTGGCTCAGTGGGTTGAGGGTCCGGCTTCCTCTGAGGTCATGATCTCACGGTTCATGGGTTCGAGCCCCACATCAGGCTCTGTGCTGACGGGTCAGAGTCTGGAGCCTGCTTCGGGTTCTGTGTCTCCTTCTCTCTCTGCCCCCCCCCACCCCCCATGCTCTGTCTGTCTCTCTCCCTCTCTCAAAAGTAAATAAACACTAAAAAGAAAAACCCATTTTTTCCCCCTGCTTTACTGAGATCCAAGGGACGCATAGTGTTGGGTTAGCATCAGGCAGTGCGACCTGTTGATTTGATGCGTGTGTATATTGCAAAACAATTACCACCATAGCGATAGCTAACACCTCCGGTCAGGTCCATAATTGCCATTTCTTTTTTGTGGTGAGAACATTTAATATCTGCTCTTTGGCCACGTTCAAGTAGATGATACAGTATTAGCGATAATCACCATGTTGTACGTTAGAACTCCAGAACTCATTTACCTTCTTCTTCTTCTTTTTTTTTTTAATGCTTATTTATTTATTTTTCAGAGGGGGGAGAAAGAGAGAGTGAGCGGGCGTGAGCAGGGGAGGGGCAGAGAAGGAGAGAGAGAGAGTCTGAAGCAGGCTCCGCGCTGACAGCCGCGAGCCTGATGTGGGGCTAGAACTCACAAACCACAAGATCATGACCTGAGCTGAAGTCAGACGCTTAACCGACTGAGACACCCAGGTGCCCCTCTACTCTCTGTTGTGGAGTTTGGCTTTTTCAGATCCCACATGTCAGGGAGATCATACAGCATTTATCTTTCCTGGTCTGACTTATTTCACTTAGCATAATGCCCTCAAGGCCCATCCATGCTATGGCAAAGGGCAGAATTTCCTTTCTCATGGCCGGATAATATTCCATTATGTATAATCGTCTTTATCCATTCATCCGTAGATAGTTAAAAAAAATTTCAGGGGCACCTGGCTGGGCTCAGTCCATGGAGCATGTGATTCTTGATCTTGGGGTTGAGAGTTTGAGCCCTACAGTGGGTGTAGAGATAATTTAAAAAAGTAAAAAAATCTAAATTTTTTAAGTTAAACTTAATTTTAATATAGTTTCGTTTTATTTTATTATTAAAAAAATTTTTTTTTCAACATTTATTTATTTTTGGGACAGAGAGAGACAGAGCATGAGCGGGGGAGGGGCAGAGAGAGAGGGAGACGCAGAATCGGAAACAGGCTCCAGGCTCTGAGCCATCAGCCCAGAGCCTGACGCGGGGCTCGAACTCCCGGACCGCGAGATCATGACCTGGCTGAAGTCGGACGCTTAACCGACTGCGCCACCCAGGCGCCCCTTATTTTATTATTTTTAGCACAGTTTTATTTCAGATTTACAGAGTTCTTACGAAGATAGTACAGAAGTTCCCGTATGCCCAACTCCTTGTTCCTATTATAATATCTTACGTTACTGTGGTACATTTATCACAATCAACCAACCAAGATTGATGTGTTATTATTTTAATTTTTTAAAAAATATTTATATTTTTGAGAGAGAGTCAGAGCATGATTGGGGGAGGGGCAGAGAGAGAGGGGGAGACACAGAATCCGAAACAGGCTCCGGGCTCTGAGCTGTCAGCACAGAGCCCGACACGGGGCTCGAACTCACGGACCGCGAGATCGTGACCTGGCTGAAGTCGGACGCTTAACCGACTGCGCCACCCAGGCGCCCCTTATTTTATTATTTTTAGCACAGTTTTATTTCAGATTTACAGAGTTCTTACGAAGATAGTACAGAAGTTCCCGTATGCCCAACTCCTTGTTCCTATTATAATATCTTACGTTACTGTGGTACATTTATCACAATCAACCAACCAAGATTGATGTGTTATTATTTTAATTTTTTAAAAAATATTTATATTTTTGAGAGAGAGTCAGAGCATGATTGGGGGAGGGGCAGAGAGAGAGGGGGAGACACAGAATCCGAAACAGGCTCCGGGCTCTGAGCTGTCAGCACAGAGCCCGACACGGGGCTCGAACTCACGGACCGCGAGATCGTGACCTGGCTGAAGTCAGACGCTTAACCGACTGCGCCACCCAGGCGCCCCTTATTTTATTATTTTTAGCACAGTTTTATTTCAGATTTACAGAGTTCTTACGAAGATAGTACAGAAGTTCCCGTATGCCCAACTCCTTGTTCCTATTATAATATCTTACGTTACTGTGGTACATTTATCACAATCAACCAACCAAGATTGATGTATTATTATTTTAATTTTTTAAAAAATATTTATTTTTGAGAGAGAGAGAGAGAGAGAGACAGAGCATGATTGGGGGAGGGGCAGAGAGAGAGGGGGAGACACAGAATCCGAAACAGGCTCCGGGCTCTGAGCTGTCAGCACAGAGCCCGACACGGGGCTCGAACTCACAAACCGAGCCACCCAGGCGCCCCGACTGATGTGTTGTTATTAACCAAATATTCACATTTCCTCAGTTTTCCCTTCATGTCCTTTTTCTGAATCCCATCCAGGATCCCACATTATATATTCAGTTGCCATGTCCCCTTAGGCTCCTTTGGCTGTGAGAGTCTCTCAGGCTTTGTTTTTGATGACCTTGACGGTCTTGATGAGGATCACTCGGACGTTTTGTCCCTCGGTCGCGATTTGTTTGGTGTTTTTCTCCGGTTAGAGCGGGTGGTGGGAGGGAGAGCACACGTGCAATGCCATTCTCGTCGCGTCCGGCCACGGGTGCACGCTGTCGATACGACGTATCGCTGTTGATGTTGACCTCGGTCACACGGCTGAGGCGTCCGTGGTCTCTGCTGCGAAGTGACTCCTTTCTCCCTTTCCGTACTGCCCTCTTTGGAAGAAAAGTCCCTAGGTGCAACCCACACTGAAGAAATGGGACATTGTGCGCCACCTTATTAGGGGTGGAGAATCTGCATAAATTATTTGGAATTCTGGATCGGAGCCTTGTCCCTTCTTCCCCATTTATTCGCTCAGCCAATCCTTTACATAGCTTGCATTTCTTATATATTTATTTCGGACACCGGGTTGTAATCCAGTGGTGCTTTATTTTTGTAGCTCTGTTTTTCTTTTCTTTTTTTTTTTTAATTTTTTTCAACGTTTTTTATTTATTTTTGGGACAGAGAGAGACAGAGCATGAACGGGGGAGGGGCAGAGAGAGAGGGAGACACAGAATCGGAAACAGGCTCCGAGCCATCAGCCCAGAGCCCGACGCGGGGCTCGAACTCACGGACCGCGAGATCGTGACCTGGCTGAAGTCGGATGCTTAACCGACTGCACCACCCAGGCGCCCCTGTAGCTCTGTTTTTCCAGCTTTGGTCATTGGAAGCTCTTTTGTTGGCTCTTGGGTGTGTGTGCAAGTGTGTGTGTGTGTGTGTGTGTGTGTGTGTGTGTGTGAGCACTATTCTTACTTTCTGGCGCGACAGACGTTCAAGACCCGTCTTCTGTATTTCCTGCCCCAATCCTGGATGTAACAATGTATCCAAGAGTCCCTGGCTCCTTTTATTGAAAAATGGTGTCAGAAAATAGGATCTGGGTGCTAGGGGTGCTGGGGTGTCACTGTTTCTAGATCATTAGCTGACAGAGCAAAGAAATGGGCGCTGTATAGTAACCTGCGTGTATACCTGTAGCTGTGAGTATTTACCTGTGTCTACACTGAGCCGTGCGTGACTTCGTACCGATGCCTCCAAGTCTGATTTTGTTACCACGTGGATCATTCCAGCCTTCTCCCCTTGCCGATCTATGAGCCCCGACCCCCACAGGGACAAACCTGGCTCCCAGCCCCCCCCCCCCCCCCCCCCCCCCCCCCCCCCCCCGCAGCCACCTTGCGTTTATTTAACTGTTATGGAACTATTTATGGAACTGTTCAGTTCCACTGTAGGTAGAAGTGGTGGGAGCGTTGTTACTTTGCACCCCATGGGAGACAACCCTGTTAACCAGAGGACAGTTCTCTGGCCGTTAGTCTTACAGACTTATTTCCAGAGCGATTTAGGTCAGTCCCTGATTTGTAATCTTTTTATTCATCTGCTTCCTTTTCAAAATACTCTTGAACATTTATTCTGTTACATTTTTTTTTTTTTTTTAGTGTTGATTTATTTTTGAGAGAGAGAGAGAGAGACAGAGCATGAGCAGGGGAGGGGCAGAGAGACAGGGAGACACAGAATCCGAAGCAGGCTCCGGGCTCCGAGCTGTCAGCACAGAGCCTGACGTGGGGCTCGAACTCAGGAACCGTGAGATCATGATCTAGGCTGAAGTCGGTCGCTTAACCAACCAAGCCACCCGGGTGCCCCGAACATTTATTCTTTCAGATGGCAGAACAGAAGAACCGAGTCCACTTCCAAAGGAAAAAAAAAAAATTCCTGTTGTGATTTTGCTTGGAATTGTGTGAAATCTTGATTTGGGGGAAATTGTCATTAAATTAAAATCGTCATTAAAAAGTTCGGTTGTTTCCATCTAGGATGCATGCCTCTTCCTTTGTTCACATATTTATTTCCTTTCGTAAGGAGTTATAGTTTTTTTTTTCTCCCTTATACGTTCCACCCATTTCTTTTAAAGATCATTTCTAAGTATTTTGTTTTTTGTTACTATTTTGACTAGGAATTTTTTTTCCATTACATTTTTTGCAAATGAGTATTGCTGGTATGTTGGAAAGCAATTCATTTTCATATATTTATTCTGTTTCCAACGTTCCTGCTGAAGTTGTTTTATTATTTTTTTTAACTAGTTCTAATTTTTTGGGTAATGGCTCAAGTTTCCATTGCCTATCGAAATTAGAATATTGTCTTGCTTTTCCAATCATGACCTGGGCCGAAGTCGGACGCTTAACGGACTGAGCCACCCAGGCGCCCCCAGAACTTTCAGAACAATGCTCAATACACAAACAACGGCCGTGGTCATTCTCGCCTTGCCTCTGATTGTGCACTGCGATGTGACGTTGGCTCTCGGTTTGAGGTTTTCCTCATCAGGAGAACGAGGATGATGCTTTCATTCCTAATTTACTAAGGGTAAAAAAAAAAAACACCCCAAAACACAAAACCCCGAACAGGGATGGGCGCTGAATTTTAGCCAGTGACTTTCTGGCTGTTTGAGGTATTTGTAAGCTCTTTTTCCTGTTGACCTATTGATATGGTTCCTTCGTCTCTAACTACTTCCACGTTCCTTCCAGAAGCCCTGCTCAGTTGTGGATTATTCTTTCGTATACAGCTGGATTCCATTTGCCAGTGTCTCACTGGGGAGTTTTGCATTCTGTTTCAGCTCAGATCAGTAAGTGACATTCTTTCTTTGTGCCCTCTGTCAAGTGTTGGCATCAGGGCTTAGCTCTTTTGTTTATTTAAAAGCAATTTTAATGTTTATTTTTGAGAGAGAGAGAGAGAGGAAGACAGAGACAGAGCGTGAGCAGGGGAGGGGCAGAGAGAGAGGGAGATAACAGACTCCGAAGCAGGCTCCGGGCTCCGAGATGTCCGCACAGAGCCCGAGGCGGGGCTCGAACTCATGAACCGCGAGATCACGACCCGAGCTGAAGTCGAATTCTTAACCGAGTGAGCCACCCGGGTGCCCCTTGTCTTTTTTTTTTTTTTTTTAAAGTAAGCTCTACACATGGCCCAGGGCTCAAACTCACAACCCCAAGTTCAAGAGTTGCATACTCCATGGACTGAACCACCCAGGTGCCTCTATTTATTTATTTATTTATTGTAAAAATTTTTTATTAATGTTTTTATTTATTTTTGAGACAGAGAGAGCATGAGCAGGGGAGGGGCAGAGTGAGAGGGAGACACAGAATCTGAAGCAGGCTCCGGGCTCCGAGCTGTCCGCACAGAGCCCGACGCGGGGCTCGAACTCACAGACTGTGAGGTCATGACCTGAGCTGAAGTCGGACGCCCAACCGACTGAGCCACCCGGGCGCCCCTCTATTTATTTATTTTTAAGATTAATTTTTTTAAGTCAGCTCCACGGGCCCAGTGTGGAGCCTAACACAGGGCTTGAACTCACGACCCTGAAATCAAGACCTGAGCGGATGGGGCACCTGGGTGCCTCGGTTAAGCGTCCGACTCTTGATTTCAGCTCAGGTCACAATCTCACAGTTTGTGAGTGTGAGCCCTGCATCGGGCTCTGCACTGACCGCGGAGCCTGCTTGGGATTCTTCCTCTCTCTCTGCCCCTCCCCTGCCTCTGCCCTCTCTGTCTCTCGAAATAAATAAAAACTTAAAAAAAAAAACAAACAAACCTGAGTTGAGATCACGAGTCAGATGCTCAAACGATTCCAAACTGTACAACCTGTATGAAGCTCTCCTCTCAATGGATTTCTTATTTCTATGTGGAATCTCGTATCTTGCAGTGTCTTGTAAAGAAATATTAAATTCCACCCTTTTCTTTTTTTTTTTAATTTTTAAATTTTATTTTTGAGAGACAGACAGACAGAGCATGAACAGGGGAAGGGCAGAGAGAGAGGGAGACACAGAATCTGAAGCAGGCTCCGGGCTCTGAACTGTCAGCACAGAGCCCGATGTGGGACTGGAACTCAACCAACTGCGAGATCATGACCTGAGCTGATTAACCGATTAACCGACTGAGCCATCCAGGCGCCCCAGGGCTTAGCTCTTTTAGTTAATAACTATAATTATTAAGTTTTCTCCCCAAATTGCAAATTAAAAAAAAATTTATTCATTTATTTTTTGTGGCCACCTCTACATCCAACGGGGGACTTGAACTTAACAACCCCGAGATCTAGAGTCACATGCTCTGCTAACTGAGCCCGACAGGCCCCGAATTGTAAAATTAATACACGCTTGTAAAATATTCTCATAATACTGCTCTCAGGGGATACAAAGACTTTGAATAACTTTGCATCCCTCCAGACCACGTGTGCGTGTAACTCACTCCTACACATAGATGCGCTTGATTTTTTTATGACACAAAAAACGGGATCATACGACGCATAGTGTTCTGCACGTTGCTTTTCTCCCCCACGCAACACCCCGGCGATCTCTTTCCATGTCAGGAAATATAAATCCACCTCATTGTGTTTAACGACTCCAAGAGATGCGACAGAAGGGATCTTCATTTATCTGGGTCCTATCTTGTTTTTTCCAGCCGCGCCCAGATTGTGGGAAATAGACGGCTTCCAGCTCCTTTCCCACGAACACTCACGCGTTTGCAAACATATCCGAACGATAGATCACGCCGTTGCTCTGTGAAGGCACGTGAGCGTTTTCAGTTTTGGTAACGACGGCGAGATTGTCCTCCAGAAATGTACTGCCCCACCCTCCTGGCACTGTAGGAGACTGGGTTTTTGCCACACACCTTGCCGGCATCGGGGGACATCATTCTTCCCTGGTTTGCTAATTTGCCGGGTGTGAAATGGCCTCCTGTCTTAACTTGCATATGTTGGATCGTTGGTGGGTTCCAGCAGCTTCTCTGGGTCACCGGGCGCACCGTCAGCTTTCCTCAGGGAGGAGGGGTGTCAGCCTCCTGTCACCTCGGAGTGCCATTGCTGTTAACCAGCCTCTCCTGAAATAGATCTGATTGGTTCTTGCGCTGAGGGGACGGTCCACCACCCCTGGCCGCCCTCCCCCCGCCCCGCCGTGCGTGCGTGCTTCTCACCTTGGAGGCCGGGGGCTCTGAGCTGCCTGCGAGCTGTGAGCTGGGTTAGGCGCGTCCCCAAGGAGAAGTGGCAAGATAAGGACCCGGTGGGTCTGAGGGCAGGAGGCTGGTCCCCAGGGATCCCTGACAGACCCCCCCATTCACTCGCTCAATAGGCAGTTCTCGAAGGATGACCACGGGCCAGGCGGGGCTCCAGCTGGCCGTGGCCCACAGCAAAGGGCCACGTTCGTTAACCACAGTGTGGTCCCTGATACAGAGAGGCCTTAGCTGCTCTGAGAGGTGGGGATACATGGATGATGTTTGAGCCGAGATAGAGAGGTGCTGGGTGGGTCGGGGGGAGCCCGTCCGGGCTGGGAAGGACCACTGCAGGCTGAGGGGACAGCGGATATGATGGCTCTGAGGCGGCCAGGAATGTGGATGTGAACGTCTCCTTAAAGACGGCAGGGATTGGCTGATGCGGACACTCGGGGCAGAGCCCGACTCCATCGGGTGTTGGGGGCGAGGGGCCCTCCGTGCGGATCTGGACTCCTGGACACCAAGGAGGAGGTGGAGGAAGGTTCTGGGGCCATACTGGCTCTTTGGACAGTGCCACTTGCCCAGCCGTTTCCTCCCCCCACCGTGTCTGTCCTTTGCGGGCGTTTTCAAGGGAGTCGCGTTCACCCAGCCCTGGGCTCAGGAATTGTGGGGAACCTAGCAGGCTAGACTTCACTTTCCCCAGCCCCTGCCTGGTAGAAATGGGAAATCGGTGTCCCCGAGAGGGGATGAAATTGTGCCTGCGATGGTGGCAGACTGTGGGACCCTACCCCGGGGTCACTGCAGCTGGAGGAGGGGGTGGGCGTGAATCCAGAATTGGCCCCAGGACTCCCGCCCTGCTTTTAAGGGGGAGGGGGGAGGGGCAGGCCCCAGGAAGAGTCCTTGACATGAGGTCGTTTGGAGGCCGGACCGGCAGTGCCTGGCTGGAGCCCGGACCGACGTCACTGGGGCACAGGATTCTGGGTAAAGGGCTGGAGCATCACCTGGGTGTGATCCTGTGCGTGATCCTCTCGTGTCCCAGGGGCTCCACACCCTCCTCTGGTCAGGGTGGAAAAAAATCCGCCTGAGGAGAGATGGTTCCAGGCCAGGCTTCTGGGGCTCAGATGCTCAAGGGCGGCACGAGTGGAGCCAAGGTCACGGGTTTAATGATTTTTGCAGCCGGGCGGTCGTTGAGACCTTGAATGTGGGGCTGGATGGACCCACTTTGAATCCCACCTCTACTGCTTGGGTGGTGGGGGGGTCACCTCACCTCCCAGGGCCTCAAATTCTCATCTGTGAAATGGGGATAATAAACAGTTGACTTCTCAGGGCAGAGAACGGCACCTGGTGCTTCGTACATATTATCGTCACCCTTGTTTTTGGAGGCAGCCCAGCCGGTGGCAGAGGGGGCTTTGGGGGCGAACAGGTGGGTCTGGACGTTGTGCCTGCCCCCAGATTCATGTCCTTCCTAGAACCTCGGGATGCGACCTTATTTGGACAGAGGATCATTGCAGGTGCGATGAGTCAGGATGGGGTCATACTGCGGTAGAGTGGGCTCTTATCCAACACGATCGACGCCCTCATAAGAAGGAGAGACGCAGGGACAGCACAGGGAGAAAGCCCTGTGACAACGGGGGCAGGGCCCGAGCGCTTTCCCAGCCAAGGAACGCCGAGGGTTGCTGGTGTTGCCTTCAGAGAGAGCACGGCCCTGCCGACACCCGGACGGTGGACTGCCGGCCTCAAGAACTGCAAGAAGGGAAATAGTTCTGTTGTTAAAAGCTACTGAGCTTGTGGTGTTCTCTTACGGTGGCCCCAGGACACTAGCACAGACGTTAACTATCGCTTACCAGCTGTTTGACCTTCACTGAGGGCGTTGTCTCCTCTCTAAGTCTTGGTATCCTCCGTGGTTACAGGGAGACATTCATTACGAGAACTGAGCTGAAATTAGCAATATCATGCTAGCCAGGCCAGCGTGCTAAGAGGTGGGTGATGAGAGCCTTTTGTCCAGAGCCAGCCCTGCCTGGACAGGGTGAAGGAAGGAGATGGGGAGGCTCGCGAGACCCCTTTCAGTGGGTAAACTCGTATGGGGACGTGTCAGGTGGCTTGCCCTCTCCTGCCCTGTCCTGGCACCTCAGTCTGTCCCGCTGGAAGATGGGTCTTGAAATGGTCATCCTGCTGAGAGCACCCGGTCCTGGTGGGGTTTCAGGATGGTTTCAGTGATGAGGTGCAGCCGGTCGTCCCAGGAATGACAGATGAAAGCTAGAGGCAGCGTGAATTAACGACAAGAAGGCCTCTCTCTTTCTGCCTGCCGCTGCGGAAGGGAGGGTGGCGGGGAGACCAGGTGGCAAGGAGACCTCCAGCCCCCCAGCCCCTTCTTGGCATCTGGGAAGCCAGCGCTGCCGTGGGGTGTTGGGACCTTCAGTAACACCCTGTGCCCGGAGCCGGTTTGGGGATTATCTCTTCAGTAAAAGGAAGAAATCCCAGATTTTGCGTGCGTGTGTGTGTGTGTGTGTGTGCTCTCCTGAGAGCGTTCTTGATTCAGATGTTGAGGCAGGCATTTAAAAAACTCTTGCCATGGGGCGCCTGGGTGGCTCCGTCGGTTAAGCGTCCGACTTCGGCTCAGGTCATGATCTCACGGTCTGTGGGTTCGAGCCCCGTGTGGGGCTCTGTGCTCACAGCTCAGAGCCTGGAGCCTGCTTCGGATTCTGTGTCTCCCTCTCTCTCTGCTCCTCCCCTGCTCATACTCTGTCTCTCTTTCTCTCAAAAATACACATGGAACATAAAACAAAGCCTTTTGCCTTCCATCTTAGCCGGGGTCGTGCCCTCCATCTTGAGAGCAATCACGGACACTTTTGTCCGTCTGGCCAACCCTGTCTCAGTATGGCCAACTCCTCTGCATGCCCCAAATAACCACATTCGTTCCCTGCTTCATTTCGTATTTGTTTCCCTGGGAGACGGGCAGCCAGCGTGTTGTAGGTGTTGTAGGGGGAGGGTCTGGGATTCGGCACATGTTCGCTGTGTGTTGATCGTATGCCTGGCCTTGTTCTGGGACACAGGTTACAAAGGTAAGTGAAACTTTGTTTCGACCTGGGGCTGCTCAAGCGAGTTGGAATTCACGGATGTGTTTATTCAGTTACTTATTTGACCCGGGTTTGTTGAGCGCTTACCGCGGGCCAGGCGCTGAGCTCGGCTGGAGGCCTGCGGTGGACAACAGAAGAAGGGGTCACCGTCCGTGGGGGAATATCCCGCCATTCTCGCACCAGATCTTCCCAGCTGACCTTGAAGGACTCCCGTCTCCTCTCTGGACTTCAGTTTCTCCGTCTTTAAGAAGATGGGAGCTTTGGATCTCTTTATCTTCAACCTCGTTAGGTTTGGCACATAGGTTTGTGGTCAAATTGGTTTTCTTTGTTTTTTTATTACAATTTTTTCCAAATGTTTATTTATTTTTGAGAGAGAGGGTCAGAGCGTGAGTGGGGGAAGGACAGAGAGAGAGGGAGACCCAGAATCGGAAGCAGGCTCCAGGCTCTGAGCCATCAGCCCAGAGCCTGACGCGGGGCTCGAACTCACAGACCGCGAGATCGTGACCTGAGCTGAAGTCGGACGCTTAACCGACCGAGCCACCCAGGCACCCCCGGTCAAGTTGTTTGTTCCCAAGTCTGTTCTTTGCTGGAGACGGGATGATGGAGGCTGTGGGAGGCAGGATAGATGGTTATTTCTGTAACCCACAGAACCTGTAAATCCATTATTTGACACAAGCAAAGGGGCCTCGCACGTGTAGTTAAGGTAGGAATCTTGACATGGAGAGATTATC
This sequence comes from Felis catus, assembly GCF_018350175.1. Classification (NCBI taxonomy): domain Eukaryota; kingdom Metazoa; phylum Chordata; class Mammalia; order Carnivora; family Felidae; genus Felis; species Felis catus. The sequence goes on from NC_058380.1 coordinate 88,306,600, forward strand.
CCAGATTATCTAGGTGGCCTCGTTGTACTCACAAGCCTCCTTGTAAGAGGGAGGCAGGAGATCAGGGTCACAGAAGGAGATGCCGCAGAGAAGCAGACGGGAGAGAGAGGGGCTTTGAAGATGTAGGAGGGGCCACAGTCCCGGGAACACAGGCGGCCTCTAAAAGCTGGAAAAATCAAGGAAGCAAATTTTCCTTTAGAGCCTCCAGAAGGGACGTGGCCCTGCTGATACCTTAACTTTAGCACTTCTGACCTCCAGAAATGATGTGTGTTGTTTTAAGACACTAAGTTTGCAGTGATTTATTAAAGCAGCAGTAGGAAACTAACACAGAGGCCAACCTGAAAATCCTTTCCAGGGCTTTCCAGTGAACTCGGAGAAGCTCCCTGGCTCCTGAAATTTTCCAAGTCTGTGTTAGCCACACGGTCCCTGGCACTCCTCATGTGCTGGCCCAGTGCTTGGGACGTAAGGAGAGGATGTCACTGAGCATTGCTGAGGGGTGTGGGGGAATCAGGACGAATCTTCCAGAAGAATCTTCCTCTCTCCCAGAGCGCGGACTCTCCTAGAACAGCCTTGGTCGTGGAAGGCTAGACCTTAGATGGTAGTTCTGACATCCTCCCCCGCTCCACCGTAGGGCCCCCCCCCACTTTGGGTTTCTCAATCCGGTAAAATTGTAAAAAATAAAATAAAATAAAAATAAAAAAGCTAAAAGGAAAGAAAAGCAGGAGTTGACAGGGGTGACCAACTTTTGATCTTGCCAAGTAGAACCGTGAACAGAGTCAACTCCCTGAACAATCATTGTCCCTCGATGAGAGAGGGTGATCCTCAACCCCCCTCCCAAACCCCAGGGAGGAAGTGCATAGACGTTACAATAACGGGGAAGCCCTTCCAACTGCTGTTACATTTACGATAACTCACGTCGCCAGCTTTATTCTTATGTTGCCGCAAATGGAAGAGAAGGTGGTCAGCCTAGTGCTGGCCGTTGTAACGCTGGGGCTGTCGGGGCAGCTGCTGTCCCTAGACCACCATGGGGGTGGGCGGGGCCAGCCAGAGTCAGCCCTGGGCTCCCAGGGGCTGTTCCCAGGTTGCAGGCAGTGAGCCGTCAGTGTGGATTCTTGAGCAGGGGCGATGTGAGGCAAACTGGGCGCAGGTCGGCCTCTCTGGCGTTGGCAGGTGGATGGATGAGCGGCTGGCACGTCTGGAGCTGGGGAGGACCGTTACGAGCTTCCTGAATTTGCTTCCAAAGTCTTTACAAATGGCCTTGCCTCTGACCCAGCAATTCTGCTTAGGGGAGCGAATGCCACGGAGACGGCCGAGCTGGTGCTTAAATGCCATGGATCCGAAGGTGTTCTTGATCACGCTACTCTTTTTAAACATCGGAAACAAAGCCATGTGAGATTGGGCAAGTCCGCTCATGGTCATTTGTGCAAAGGAAATACTTCGGAGTCATTAAAAAATGATTTTGGACTGAGCATTTGGCCTTCTGGAAGGTTGCTCAAAATACGTTGTTCAGTGAAAAGAATCAGGTTAAAAATAGTATGTTATTTATACCTTAGTAGAAATTCTGCGTGAAAGAGTACGCATGCATTGTGAGATGTATATTTACAAATGTGCATGGAAGTTTTGAAGGTTATATATGAAAATCAAAATGACTGTCTCTGGTTGGTAGAATTCCTTTCTCTTTCTTTCTGTTTTTAAGTTTATTATTTACTTAGAGAGAGAGAGAGAGAGAGAGAGCACACCCATAAGTGGAGGAGGGGCAGAGAGAGAGCGTGCGCGCGAGAGAGAAGATCCCAAGGAGGCTCCGTGCACTCAGCACAGAGCCCGATGTGGGGCTTGAACTCATGAACCATGAAATCGCGACCTGAGCCGAAATCAAGAATCGGACGCTTGACCTGCTGAGCCACCCAGGCACCCCAGAATTCCCTTCTCTTTCCATGCATCAGGACAGTTCACAGGGAGCAGTGCACAACAGCTCAGTGTCTGGAGTTGTACAGACCTAGGCTCATCCGTGCCACTTACTGGCTGTGTGTCTTTGGGCAAATTACTTAACCTCTCTGGGCTTCCGTTTTCTCCTCTATAAAATGTGGGTAAGACTGAGACCTACCAGGTGCCAGGGAGGACTCAGTGAGCTAACGCTCTGGGAACATCTCGGCACGTGGACTGGTCCTTAGTGCTTAGTAAATTAGTGTCATTTTTTAAAACATCGGACGTGTATTATTACATAATAAAGCAATAACCAACATTGAGTCAAATCACTCACTTTTCTCCGTCAAACTAGAGTTTGAGGCCCTCGTGTTGGAGCAAGACTGTCTTGCCCTGTGCCTTTTGTGAGACCTCACGCTGGAGCGTAGGCAGTCGTGTGGCCGTGGGGGCTGGGCTGGCTCCTGTTCGCCAAGCCTTTGCTGGGTACCAGAATCCATGGGTGGGGGTGTCCCTCCCTGGCCCCACCAATTCTTACAATGATGGCTCTCAGCTAGGATAGATGGTGTTGTTATATGCCTCATTTTACAGATGGGGAAACTGAGGCTGGACACAGTGAGATCAGGTCTGGGGGACCCCACGGCTGAAGGATAGAGCCAGCATTGCAGTCAGCTCTGTCTGGGGGCAAAGCCTGAGGGTTTGGTCGAATCAGTTACCGCAGAGTTCAGAAAGTAGGGGTGCGGAGGGGAGAGGCTTGGTAAAGGCTGGAACAGCTGAGGGAGGGGTGCTGGACATGACGAATACATTCAGAACACAGAGGCAGGGGCCCTCAGGGGACGATGGATTCTTAAAGTGCCCGGCAGAAGGGCTGCTGTCCGCACTCTCCCTTGAGAATTGTGGATGAATGCCGGATGATTCCACAGGCTTCCTTCCCTAAGAAGGACCAAGGTCTGCTGACTGGTTGATGAGTGTGGGAATTTTGGGGGGGGGGTGCCTAGAATTTAGAATTCTTCCACTAAAAACGGTCCATTATTAGAGTTCACCGAGGACTCAGAGGAAATACTTTCCTAAGAAACTTGACATCCACGAACCTTGTGAAACCCCCATTGTGCATACGTCCGTAGGGTGAGTTGGAATTCTAGCCCCGTTTTCAGTGCACTGGTAGCCTTGTCTTAGGTTAGCCGTGACTTTCAAGTATGGCTGTTAAACCTTTTTATTGGGGGAACATTCCGAATACACACAAAGGAAGCAGAGCAGAGTAATGAATCGGCATATACCCACCACCAAGTATCCAAACCGCTCTCATTCATCTATACCTCTTCCCACCCTCCACCCCAACTCAGTGATGATTGCTGTCTTTAGCTCTGGTTTTAGGAGGTAAAAATTTACATACGCTGAAATGCACAAATCTTTGCTTTGCCCTTTGGAGAGACCATATACCCGCGGAGCCCCCATTCCCGTTACCATATAGAACATTTCTGCCGTCCCAGACAGTCCTTTTGCCTCTCCCCAGTCCCCAGACAACCCCCGTTCTGATTTTTTTCCACCTTGGAATAATTCTGCCTGTTCTAGAACTTCTATAAATGGCACCATTAAACACGCACGCTTTTGTGTCTGGCTTCTTTCGTGCGGTGTTACGTCTGTGAGATTCATCACGCGGTTGCTTGCATTGGTAGCTTGTTCTGTTTTCTTGCTGAGCAGTATTTGATTATACGAAGAGACCACAGTTTGTTTACCGTTTCTTTGGTTGATGGACATCGGACCGGTTTCCAGTTCTGGGCTATTATGAAGTACAACCGCGCTGAACGTTTGAGTACAAGTCTTGGTGTAGACATATGTTTTCATTTCTCGGGAGCGAAATGGCTGGATCGAATGGTATGTGCATGCTTGATGTTTTTAGAAAGTTCTCTTGGCCTTCCAAAGTGGTTGGACCCTTTTGCATTCCCACCGGCGGTGGACGGAAGTTTCAGTTGCCCTGTGTCCTCGCCTACGTTTGGTGCAGTCAGCCTTTGTAATTGAATTCTGTTCTTTTTAAATGAGCTAACAGGGGCGCCTGGGTGGCTCAGTCGGTGCCAAGCATCCGACTTCGGCTCAGGTCACGATCTGGCGGTCTGTGGGTTCGAGCCCCGCGTCGGGCTCTGTGCTGACAGCTCCGAGCCTGGAGCCTGCTTCCGATTCTGTGTCTCCGTCTCTCTCTGTTCCTCCCCTGCTCGTGCTCTGTCTCTCTCTGTTTCTCAAAAATAAATAAACGTTAAAAAAAAAAATAAATGAGCTAATAAATGGATGGAGTTTCTGGAAGATTTCATTCTTGTTCATCCGCCTGGCGTTGGACAGCTCTCTGTTCCTTCGTCTTTCCAGAATTCCTTTCCCACTGATGGTGATAGAGACGGCCGTGTTCAGAAAAGATTAGGGACCGTGGTTTTGAGGTTGAGCAGGGCGGGGGTTGCCCTCCGTCTCGCCTCTGTGCTCCCCTGGAGTTCTGGTCTGGTTTGGAGCAGGGCAGGGGGCTGAGTAGCCTGACCTCCCTTCCAGGTCAGATCCTGGCAGGCCTGGAAGCCTCTCTCCCTTTGGTGGGGGGGGGGGGGTCTCTGGGGCCCAGGCTTCACCCCCTTTCCCCCTGGTGGCACGTCTTGTAACTGCTGCCCCACCCCACGGAGGCGCTGCGTCTGGGAATCCAAGCCCACCTGGGCCTCTCTCTCTTTTCCCTGCAGATATTGGCCCGGTGACCCTCACGGCAGACCCGGCGGTGTTTCAGAGGGAGCTGAGAGAACTCTATGTGCAGGTGGGCCGCCCTGCCCCTGGCTGCCGCCCACCCCCCGCCTCCTGCCGTCCTTCCCAGTCCACGCAGAGGCCAAGGTCTTTACCCTACCCGGTGTCCAAGATGGCGGCTCCCTGAACCGCCATCACCTGCCTCCCAACACTGCCGGGGGCCTGCACCCCAGCTGGGGGGTCCCGGAGAATCTGTACTTCTCGGGGTTCCTTCCTTTATTCGGTGAACCAAGTACCGACAGGAGTCCCTGTGCCTGGCACGTAGTAGGTGCTTATTATTCAGTGAACGGACGAAGCGATAGCTGAAGGAGGATGCGAGGGGTCTCAGTGCAGACCCCCAACGCCGACACACTGAGCACCTTGGTAAAGCATCTGTCCTTCCCTGCCTCCCGCCGCTGAGGACGGCAGCTTCCTGAAGGCAGGGGCCCCACATATCTGGCTCACCGCCGGGTCCCCCAGGACTCAGAACGGGGCCCAGCGCCTGGAGGGGACAGGAAGCGCTTGTGGGCCGGATGAACGGGCCCGGGAGAGATGCGTACTGAAAAGTGACCCCGTTGCTGGGTGTGCAAAGCTGTCGAGGCGGGACGCGCTCCCTTCTCGTGGAGCTCCCGTCCGTGGGCCGGGAGGGCGGGAGCGTGTGTTGGTTGGTTTGGGACTGATTCCGGGGCAGAGAGGATTCGGGGGGGAGGGCTGGCTGAGAATGGCGTCCTCTGCCCAACGCCCACCTCTCTCTCTCCCGGACGCCCCCCGTACCCTCCGTCGTCCAAGCCTGGACCAACACGTGGCTTCTTTGGGGCATCTGTTAGACGTCCCGGAGCTCCCCTCCCTCCTCTCCATCTTGCATCACTCACCGCAGTGGTAATTAAAGGACCATGTCGTGCTTGTTAGCGCTTAGAGCAGGCCCCCACGGGAGGGACCCCACTCTTGCGTGGGTGAGCGAGCGAGCAGATGGTACCACTCGTCTAAAGCAGGTTGGATGTGACCTTGTCTCAGGGAAGGAGTGCCGTGGCCTGGCCTCACCCATAGACGGGCGGGGACAGAGGCAGGACAGAGGGGATTGCCCCCCTCCAGCCCCCCCCCCACCCCGTTGGTGTCAGAGGTCTACCTGGGTGGGCCCCACCTGGAGGAGCTGGGTGGCGGCCCCTGACACACCCCTGCCCTGCAGGGAGGCGGTGACTGCCCAGAGATGAGTGTGGGAGCCATCAAGGCTGCCGTGGAGGTGGCCAACCCCGGCTCCTTTATCTACGTCTTCACGGACGCCCGCGCCAAGGACTACCACAAGAAGGAGGATGTCCTGCGCCTCCTGCAGCTGAAACAGTCACAGGTGAGTGGACCGGCCTGGGGAGCTCGAGCGTGGGGGCCCCATGGGGGTCCTGAGGAAGCTGGGGTCCCCGGCGCAGGCAGCCCGGGCCCCCACCTGCCGAGCGGAGGGCGGGAGCTTCTCTTCCAGGGTCTCCGCCGGCCCTGGAGGCCGAGCCGGTCTGGTGAAGTCCAAGTGTGTTCTCATGCTCTGGGCCCCCCGCCCGCCGGGGCTCCCGCCGCCTGGCGAGGCTCATTCTTGATAAAGACCACGCCACCCCCGGCTCCCCTCGCGCCCCTGTCAGAGTCTGCGCGATCCGTCTTCCTCCTGGCGTCGCCTCTGCTCCCGTCTCTGCAGAGCGAGGCGCCCTCTTCCCAGCGCCTCAAGGTCTGGACTCTCTGCTGGGGCTTTTGCTTCTTGTGTTCACAGCCAGGGCTGGGGGAGGGGTGTGCGCGGGACGGGAGAAGGGCCATCTGACTGTGTGAGCTCCTCGGGTGAAGCTCTCGAGAGCTGGGGCAGCTTCTCTGGTCTCCCGTCTAGAACAAACTCCATTCTCCAAGGTTCTTCTTCTTTTTTTTTTTTCTTTTACATTTTTTTAATGTTTATGTATTTTTGAGAGAGAGAGAGAGCGTAAGCAGGGGAGGGGCAGAGAGAGAGGGAGGCACAGACTCCAAAGCAGGCTTTGGGCTCTGAGCTGTCAGCACACAGCCCGACGTGGGGCTCGAACCCACGAACCGTGAGATCGTGACCTGAGCCGAAGTCAAACACGCAACCTTAGAACCCACAGTTTTTCTAAGTGTGTGGCCTCCAGGGGCTACTGCTTGGGGCCAGCCGCTTTCCATCCCCTTCCTTGTTGTAGATTTAATAATGGCTCCCAGTGGCTCAGTCGGGTAAGCATCTGACTTCGGCTCAGGTCACGATCTCACGGTTCGAGCCCCGCATCGGGCTCTGTGCTGACAGCTCGGAGCCTGGAGCCTGCGTCGGATTCTGCGTCTCCCTCTCCCTCTTGCTCACACACTCCCTCTCTCTCTTTCTCTCTCTCTCAAAAAAAAAAAACATTAAAAAAATAACGGCTCCCATGTATTGAGGCACCTAGTATGCCTGGCCCTGTACCGCACCCTTGACCTGCGTCGGCCCCGATCCCCTGGGGTGGGCGCTCTCATCATTCCCATTCTACAGACGCATCCGCTGAGCCCGGAGAGGAAGGGGCTCGGCCCAGGCCCCTCCTCCCTGGTTCTGGCCCTGCCACTCCACTCACCCCTGAAGAAGGTGGCCAGGGAAGCCACCTGTGTGTCCCTCTTCCAGGTGGTCTTCGTGCTGACGGGGGACTGTGGTGACCGCACCCATCCCGGCTACCTGGCTTACGAGGACATCGCCGCCACCAGCTCCGGGCAGGTGTTCCACCTGGACAAGCAGCAGGTGACCGAGGTGAGCCTTCCCTGACCGTCCTCGCCCCTGGGCGGCTGGGCTTGGTGGTCAGGTAGCTGTGCCACCCGTGAGCAGTGCTCCCCCTGTGGCCAGCGCAGGGAGTGCTGTGCTCCGGGCTGTATGAGGTCCTCTCGCCAGCCCCCCACCCTCTACCCACCCCCACCCCAAAGGCAGGCAAAGAGGCTGGAGCTCGAAGAAGCACCCTGGGTCCCACAGGTGGTCCGGGCTGGCAAGATGGACCTAGCAAAATTTGCCAACAGTGGGGGGGGGGCGGGGGTACGGGGTGAGCTTCTCCGCAGAGTCGGGAACCCGGGGGCGGGTAGAGGAGTGGGTGGGGGGCAGGGGGCGTCCGATCCAGGCTGTGTTGCTGGGGCAGAGAGTCCTGCTGGGGAATGAGCAGGCAGGCGCTTGCTTGGTCCTGTGTCCCGAGATGCAGGGCTGTCAGTGACCTGGCGTCTGTACCCTCGCCGTGTTCTCGAACTGGGTGCCCGCCCTTCCTCTCCTCCAGGCCCCATTGGCCGCTCAGAACTTGCCCTTCTCTCCCTCTCCCTGCGCGTCTGCCTGCTCCCTTTCAGGAGCCAGAGGGATCCTTCCAGCGACATGCTCATAAATGTTCACAACTGCGTCCCTGGAAAGAATAAGAATGTCCGTTTCCATCTCCCTCATCTGACCAATGAGCCTCTCCTGTTTGCCCCCTGGAGAAGGTCCGGGCCCTTATCCAACCCCGTGGCCTGTGTTCTCCCCTTTTGCTCACCGCTGCCACCCCACTGGCCTCTGCTGTGTCTGCAGTGCCCCGCGTCTTTCTACCCCAGGGCCTTTGCTCATGCGGCTCGTTTTTCCCACTTCTCCTCCCCTGGCTCCTCATTTTCCCGGTCTTAGCTGACATGCTGTCCCCTTGGGAGACCTCCCTTGATTTCCCTTCTTGTTACTTAATGAACGCCACTAGGCTGTGAGCTCCCTGACAGCCCGGCCCTTACGGGTCCTGTATCCCGGGTCCCGTCTGCTGCCGTATCCCCGGCACCTTATGCAGCCCCCAGCGTGGAGCAGGTGCTCAGTAAATAGCCGGTGGGTGGACAGATGCGGGGTCCCTTGCGCCCGAGGCCCTGGGAGGAGGAAGGCAAGAGAGATTGTGTGTGTGAGGCGGGCCCTGGCCCCAGCCAGCCCTGCTGTAGCCTCCAGGAGAGGGTTTTTTGTGTGTGTGTTCTGTATTTATGCTCTCCGGGGCCGTGTTTAGATTAGCGTGCCTTAACTCCCTGTTGACAGATGGCGTTTATGGCTCTCCGCGACACATTGGACTTTATTCTTTGGCATGTGCACCTCCTCTGGCGCTGAGCCGCCCAAGTGAGGGTGGGAGGCATTGAAGAGTGGAGGGATGGCTGGGTCCTTGTGTGGGGGGAGACCTATTTGGGTGGGAGCTGGGTGCTTGTCAGCGGCTAATCAGACAGTGCGGTGCCGGGCAGGGTAGCGGAGGACGGCCCTGCCCGGGTGTGTGGGGCTGGGCTCTCCTGTGCTCTCTCTCGAGGCGGGGAAGTTGGGGCGACTCCGCTGGCTCCTGGCCATAGTACCCAGCCTTCTGTTGTGGGAGCCTGACTCGGCGGTAGGTGTCTCACTTGATGGGACCTCCGGTGGCCCAGCATTGGCTGCCTCTGGGTAGCGGCCTGGATCCTCCTCCTTCCTGGCCACAGAGCTGCGTCATTCCAGATGTGCCCAGACATTCGGCAAGCCTGAGAAAGCGGCCGGGGCACCCGGGAGAGGGAACGGTGTCTTTGCCCAAGCCAGGGGGGGGGGGCTCCAGCTGAGAGAATGACTCCTCAGAAGTTGCGGGAGTCCCTACATTATTGCCTGTGTCTTTAGCCCCTTCACCTTCCCAAGGTACGGCCCATGTGGCAGGAGCGACACGTTCTGTAATCTCCCTTCCCTTCGCTGACCGTGCACCTGCTACGCTCACCGCGCACAGCTTCAGGTGCTGGGCGCAGAGACAGAATCCATCCAGGTCCGGTCTCGGTGCTTCTGAGCCTTTACTTTCTTCCGGTTGTGGGGTTGGCCCTATGGGATTCCAGGGTCGTTAAAGCCAGGGGAAGATCCTCTCCCCCTGGCGGGGTCAGTTCGGAGCTTTTGCCAGCCTTCAGTGGATGGGGGAGGCAGGCATCATGGCCCCTTGGGGGTGTGCATTTCTGGTCTCGGCTGAGCTAGGTCCAAGGCCCCCCTTGCCCTGGCACGGAGCCCCCCACCCCCGCCCAGCCCTGGCAGGATGGGCCGGAATTGCTGGGCAAAGCCCCTCATTCTGAAGCTTTCTCTGGCCCTGGGAAGTCCATTCTGGGGGCCCAGACCCTGCCCCTGTTCGCACCGGCCCAGCCCGCACAAACGTGGCAAATCGCCCAGATTCTGCACATTTCTCAACTAGGAGAAAGGCGAGCTACCTTCTAAGGCAGCAAGTGTGGGGTGCAGGGGAGAAGGGGAGCTCTGACCGGGTGGTTCCAGTTAACAGATCAGGAGGCACCGGCCCCAGAGATGACTTCATCCCGGACTCTTCCCGGAGAGGGCTGCCCAGTGGAGGTTTAGGGCCGCATGCCGGCTTCGGACCCCAGCCCTGCCACCTGGCTGCCGTGTGACCCGAACTCAGTCCTTAACCTCTCTGGGCCTCCGTTTCCCCCTGGGCACGGCTGGGTTTTTGAGAGCCCCTGCCCGGTGAGACGGGGGCGCTGTCCGGACAGGCACCCGGAAGCCCTTGGTGAGAGTTCGTGACGGCTGTGGCTCCAGCCCCCTGCTTTGGTGTGGAGCCCAGAACCCATGCCAGGCTCCGGCACACCCCCCTGGAGAGGAAGGGCTCTCTCGGAAAAGGTTCTCAGGACCCGAGCGCCCAGCGGTGGCGCCCAGCTGGCAGGGGCTGGTGCCCTCTCTCCATCACTGCCTGCCGGGCTTCCTGACCCAGGCTTCACGGTCTGGTCCCAGCTCTCTGCTCTGCGGCTCTCGGGCCCTGTAGGCCCCTGGCCTCCCCGCTCGGCTTCCTCGGCCGGCCTGGCTGTCAGGCGTCTGGGGGAGGGGCCCCAGGGGATGATTTATCTGCCGTGAAAGGCCCAGCGGCGGCCATCTGGCCAGGGTAGCAGCTCCAGATTCTTTCCATCCTTCCCTATCGGTGACAGAGAGATGAGCCCCATTGCAGCACGGGCTCGCGGGCCCCCGGTCCCGCTAACATCTGGAAGCCATTGTCTTCGCCAGATAAACATTGAGCTGGCTTGATGAAGGCACTCCGCTCCGAGGGCTCCCCAGATTCCGCTTGGAGCCCTGGGGGGATTGTAGGGTCCAGGAAGCCTGTCCACAGGCCTGGACGCACAGGGGATCCGGGCTGGCTGAGGGCAGCGCCCTGGTGGTGACGGGCTTAGGGCAGACCCCGTGGGCACGCCGCCGCCTGGTGGGGTTCCTGGCACTGAGCTCAGTCTGAGCCTTCTCTGCCGGTCGGTAGCCTGGACTCCTGGGCACCGTCCCTCCGTCATCCTAGAACGAGCTCGTAGTGACAGTTGCAACGCGGCAGTGCGTGTGATTTCTCTGGGTAATTGTCAGCTGGTGCAGCCACCGCCTCCAGGCAGCTTTGCTCGGTTGTGATTTCCTCCCGACCCCTGACAAGGCCCGGCCCCGGGGGAAGACGACAGTGGTCCCGGAGCTGTGGCGGCAGCTGCCTCACCTCGCTGGCTTCTGTCCGCCTCTCCAGATGGGAGCCTCGACTGCCGCTTCCTCCCGCCAGCCCCTGTGTGTGCGCAGAACCTTTTCAAGGGAAACATTACTTAGAAATCTAGACGAGCGGGTGCCTGGGTGGCTCAGTCGGTTAAGCATCCGCATTTCGGCTCAGGTCATGATCTCACGTTTTCGTGGGTTCAACCCCTGCCTCAGGCTCTGAGCACTGACTGTGTGGAGCCTGCTTGGGATTCTCTCTCTCTCTCTCTCTCTCTCTCTCTCTCTCTCTTTCTCTCTTTCTCTCTTTCTCTCTTTCTCTCTCTGCCCCTCCCCTGCTCAAGCTCTCTCTGTCTCTCTCAAAACAAATCAAATTGAAGAAAAAAAGAAAGAAAGCTGGGCGAAACAGAAGAAAGAGGGACCTCCAAGTATACGGAGAAGTGAGTTTTCGGAACCTGGGATTTGTATCCTGTAGTAACTGAAATCCAGCTGCAACGTGTAGATGTTCCAGCTCAGTCTGGACAAAATGTATTCACTTTTTAAATCTCGGGCACTTTCTTCCAATTCCCTTCTTTCCCTTTCCTCTCCCGCCGGCGATCGCACAGTAGGACTCTGATGCGGAGCAAGGTTGGCCGACATGTAGCACACGAGACCCGCTTTCGGACCCCGTATCCCAGCAGACATGACTCATCAATCACAGAACGTCTTCTCACTGAAGCTGAATGCGGTTTCGACTTTTGCCAGACAGTATCCCAGGAAGCTACTTCCAGATTAGATTTGATTGGCGATTGATCAGGTTTGATTAGATTGATCAGAATTGGCCAGCGCCAGGGTACCCCTGTGGTTGCCTAGGGGTATATATTCAAGTCATGGCGTACTTGTTTTTTTCAAGGACTTTTTCTTTACAAAAAAAATATGATCGTGGAAGATGTTAAAGGTAAAGAAAAGTCAGAAGAAGATAGGAGAAGGAAGAAAAACAAAGAGGGAGGGAGGCAAACCAGAAGACAGACTCTTAACTGTAGAGAAGAAACTGAGGGTTGGTGGAGGGAGGCGGGTGGGGGAGGGGCTAAATGGGGGATGGGGACTGGGGAGGACGCTTGTGGGGAGGAGCACTGGGTGTTGTATGTGAGTGATGAATCACTAAATTCTGTTCCTGCAACCAGTGTTGCACGATGTGTTAACGAACCAGAATTTATTTATTTATTTATTTTTAAAATTTTTTTTAACGTTTATTTATTTTTGAGACAGAGAGAGACAGAGCATGAACGGGGGAGGGGCAGAGAGAGAGGGAGACACAGAATCGGAAGCAGGCCCCGGGCTCTGAGCCATCAGCCCAGAGCCCGACGCGGGGCTCGAACTCACGGACCGCGAGATCGTGACCTGAGCCGAAGTCGGACGCTCAACCGACTGAGCCACCCAGGCGCCCCTAGCGAACCAGAATTTAAATCAAAACTTGAAACAGACAAAAAAGAACCTATGTCCCAATTAGATTCAGCACCTAACATGTTTACCCCGCCTGCTTTATCTGTCACTTTCTATGCCTTTCGTTGAACCGTGACACCTTACCTGTAAATAGTCATGTGTGGGTTTTTTTAAAAAAATATATATATGATCTTGGACACAGCCCACGATATCCTCTAATAAAATGAATAGTATTCTGCTGGTATCGTCCGATGCCAAGTTCATATTCAGTTTCCCCAATTGTCCTCAAAATGTCTTTGGTAACACGTTTTGTCAAATCGGGATTTAATCAGGGGCTGTGCATTTCATTCACTTGTTGTGTCTGTTACGTCCGCTTCCATCTGGAACAGTCTACCCTTTTTTTAATGCCACTAACTTGCTGGAGAGGCATCGGCTGTACAGTATCCCGTGTTACGGATTCATCTGATTGTTTCCTTATGGTGTCATTAATTTGTTCCCTCACCCCCCGTATTTCCCCTAACCTGGCAGTTAGCTCTCAGTGGCTGACTAATGGAAGCCAGCATTTCTGGCAGGAATATTTCATGGTTGGTGCTGTGTGTATTTTCTGTTGCATTGCCCCGGGAGGTAAATGATGTCTGATTGTCCCGCTCTTCCTGATGATAGTTTGATTCCTGGTGAAGGTGGTGACAGCCAGCTCTCGGTGCATTGTAGGGCCGCATTTTTCCCCTTATGACTCAAGCGGTCTGTGGGGTAAATGCTGGGGCTCCACACGGACGTCCAGTTCCCCACCCGCCTTCCATCTGACGGTTGTGGCGTCCGTGGAGGATGCTTGCCTGAAACAATGATTTCATTAGGGGTTGCAAAATGATGATTTCCTCATTGCATCATCTGTTTCACATTCATTAGTGGGCGTTCTTCCCTGAAAAAGGAGCTTTGGCTTCTCCAAAGGGATGGCTTGGTTTTTTGAGGCACAGTGCCTATGGAAAAGGTAGGGATCGCACTTAGTTCTTTCTCTTTAATTAGCAGGTTGCTTTCACTGGTGGCAAATGAGGCTTTATTGTTTTGAATTTCGCTTTTCTTTGAGTATTATGGGCACACGGGTTCTTTAAAGTTTATCTATTTTGAGAGAGAGAGAGAGAGAGAGAGCGAGCGAGCACGAGCGTGCACAAGTTGGGGAGCGGCGGAGAGAGAGGAAGAGAGAGCGAATCCCAAGCCAACTCCACGATGTCCGTGCAGAGCCCAACACGGGGCTGGATCTCACGAACTGTGAGATCATGAACTGAGCCGAAAATCACGAGGCAGACGCTGAACCGAATGAGCCACCCGGGCGCCCCGGGGCACACAGATTCTAGAGTTCAGTGTGTTTCAGTTGATTAAAGTCATTATTCTTTTAGGGGTTCAAGTTGCCCCAGATTTAGCCAATGGGAGCTCTTTTCTCTCTGCGCTTATGGTGCTAATTGGTTGGACAGTGAGGTTCCTGTTTCATTTTGTTTAGTTCAAGAAGCATCCCGTGAAAACCTTAAAGTCACTTGGCCCGGGGCCGGCGGGGGAGCGGGGGAGGCCCCCTCCGAGTCCTCTTGCCTGGTTTTCTTACTGGAAACTGTGGGATGTGGCTGCTACAAAGGCAGGGACCGGGATGGAGCTGAGTCAGGTGACTGTCAGGTGAATCTGGTGGCCCTGGTCAGGAGGTGTGTGCCCTGTCAGACCACACACAGTGAGCACATGCTTCCTGAGTATGCTGTCTGTGCCAGACCTTGAGCTCGGGGCACGGCGGAGGGTCTCTGCCCTCCTGGGGCTCCCAGGCCAAGAGGGGAGACAGGATGAATGTAGCCAGGAGTGGGTTGATAAAGAAGGGGCAGGTCATTTCTGTCAGAGAACAGCGTGTGTGGGGGGAGCTGCCTAGGGAGGCCCGGGGGTTCAACCCTATAAGCGTGGGGAGAGTCAGGGGCACGCTGACCTTGAGTCGGGTTGGACAGCTGCCTAAATCCTAGGACAGGACACGGGGGCTTGCAGATCGTGGTCACGATTTGGAGAAACTCAACAATTTTGTGCTCTGTGAGATAACTTAGACTGGATCCGGGGTTGCTGACATGGGGTCTGTGCATGCATGGGGGGGAGGGTCTTTGAGAACCCCCCCCCCGCCCACCAAAATCATACTTTAAATGTGTACCTGGGTGGGGGAGTCCTCGCCTGTTGCCTGCTTTTCAATGGGACCTGTCCAAAACACTTCAGATTTTAGAATGAATAAGCACTTCTAGAAACCAGGGACTTAGGATTTCTCAATATTGTGAAATGAATCAGGAGGAGACTCCATCTTGGCAGCAGACCCTCTCGGTCCTGCTTAGAGAGTGTGCTACCCTGGCAGGAATGTGGCCTGAGGCCCCTTGGGGGGTGACAGTGAATTACATTGCTCTGGGGGAGATTTCGGATCTCCAGCGTTCATCTGTGGGTAGGAGGCATCAGGAAGGCTTCCTGGAGTAAGTGGTGGGTGCCGTAGAAATTGGCCATTCCCTCTGAGCTGCCTCAGTTCAGGCCAGGAGGGTAATGATGTGTGAACTGGCCCTCTTGTAGAGCGGTGGGAGTGTGGGGGGACTGGGTGACCTGGAAAGCCTATACGCTGCCTAAAACCCAGGGTGGGGGATTGGATTCTGCTGGCGACCTGTCAGAGACCTGCCTCCAGTGGGTCAGACACAAGCGGGACCACAGGCACCTCTGCTGGCATCAGCTTCTCATAACCTGCCTCCCAGGTGCTGAAGTGGGTAGAGTCAGCGATCCAGGCCTCCAAGGTGCACCTGCTGTCCACGGACCACAAGGAGGAGGGCGAGCACACGTGGAGGATTCCCTTTGACCCCAGCCTGAAGGAGGTCACCATCTCCCTGAGCGGTCCGGGTCCCAAGATCGAAGTCCGCGACCCGCTGGGTATGTGCACCCTAGGACTGGCCGGCCTCTGCTTTGGCCCCAAGACTGAGCTGGGAGTCCGGGGTGGGACAAAGAGAGAGACCCGGGGTGGCAGTGGGTTTGGACACAAGGCTCTGGGAATAAGGAGGGTGGGGGGGGTGCCAAGTGGAGGGCAGAGGGGGTGCCAAGTGGAGGGCAGAGGAAGCAGGGAGGCTGTTAGCAGCCAAGGGAGGGGAATTAAAACAATGACAGTCCTGGGGGCGCCTGGGTGGCTCAGTCGCTTAAGCATCGGACTCTGGATTTCACTCAGGTCACCATCTCACGGCTGTGAGATCGAGCCCCACATGGGGCTCCGCATTCAGCTTCACATTCTCTCTGTCTCTCCATCTGCCCCTCTCCTGAGTGCGCCCTCTGTCACGTGCTTGGGCTCTCTTTCTCTCAGTCTCTCTCTCTCTCCAAGAGTAATGACGGTCCCTGGGATGCAAGGTTCATGCGGAGTCTTACCCGTATTCTCTCAGTGGGTCCCTACGGTGGGCTAGCAGACCAGTCGGGGCAAGAATTGGTGGCATGCCACCGAGATGGGAAGCTGGGGCTCTGGGAGGTGGAGTGATTTGTCCAGGTCACCCAGGGTCGGTGTGATTTGGGCCCAGCTACCTGGCCTCATGGAGCTCCGAGGATGTCCTGGGTCCCCAGGTCTGGAGGCCAGGTGTATGGCCCACACCCGGGGGTGGATGAGGCTGGAGTGTAGAATGAGGCAAAGGCCCGAGCACCGCCTAAGGCCTTTGTCACTTTCTCTGGGAAGGCTGAGGCTGGTGGTTGGAAAGACCATGGGTTCCTGGCAGAATGGGGCCTCTGTCGCAGTCAGGAAAGATGTGGGGACAGAAACCCTTGGGCGTTCCACAGGGAGGATCCTGCAGAAGGACGAGGGCCTCAACGTGCTCCTCAGCATCCCTGACTCTGCCAAGGTCGTGGCGTTTAAGCCTGAGCATCCCGGGCTGTGGTCCATCAAGGTACGGGGCCCTGGTGCCCAGGGAGGGGACCAGTTTCACCGAGCTGAGACACCGTCTCCCTCCTGCCTGTCCCGAGAGCCTTGGGGCCCTGGGAGGCTGGGGCTGGAACATGGGTGGCGAGGTGGGCGTATCAGTAGAAGCAAAGGGTCCAGAACAGAGGAAGAGTATTCTGCTTTGCACCAGTGAGAGGAAGTAGAGCGATTTGGGGTTAGTTAGGGAACTTTTAAGAAAGTTGGAGAAGTGATTTGAGGGTCCAGAGGTGGGTGACTGAGCCGGCTTGAGGTTCAGAAACCTATCCTGTGAAGAATGAACGAAAGAAGCAAGGGTGACCTTGGGGGCCAGGATGGCTCAGAGGGACAAGGGCTGGCAGGGGGAGCAGGGCCCACTCTAATCTGCAAGGTGCTGGAGGCCAGGGACTTGGGGTAGGCTGGGCTCCCGGCAGAGTGTCCTGGGATGGGGGAGGCTGCTGCCTTGGAGGGATGTGAGCTCCTGCTGATTGGACAAACGTTTGTGAAGCACCTGCTAGGCTCCAGGCCCTGGGCTGGGCGTGGGTGCTGCAGGGGAGGGGGCAGCATTGACTCCTGCCCTTCAAACTCTGAGCGGCTCTGAGCCAAGAGCTCTAATGCCAGTGGGGAAGGCAAGGCAGGGCTTAGACGTGTAGGGGGACAGACAGAGCTGCAGGTGTTGGGTGGGGGGGAGGCCAGAAGGGCAGAACAGCCTCAGGGGTCCCACTCAGGACACTACCGTAGCTGAGGCTTCTTCTTCTTCATTTGGGGAGCGTCGTGCTGGGCCCCCAGGGAGTAAGTAAGTTGCCCACGTGTCTGTCCCGGTGCTGGGGCACCGGAGGCGGATGCCCTGGTGACGTGGGCCGGGGCCTGTGCTAGGTCTATAGCAGCGGTCGCCATTCGGTGAGGATCACGGGCGTCAGCAACATCGACTTCCGAGCCGGCTTCTCCACCCAGCCCTCTCTGGACCTCAACCACACCATTGAGTGGCCCCTACAAGGTATGGTGCTCCGGACCCTGGGGACGATGCAGATCTGCCTTCTGAAGAGGCGGGGCTTGCCTTTGGGAATCGGGGAGCCTTGGGGGGCAGGCTATGAGTGTGTGACTGCAATGTACCCGGAAGAGGCTGGCTTGAGCCATTCTCTCAGACCACAGTGAACCGAGCCCAGGGCCAGCACCCTCTCCACTGGTCCCCACCCAGGTGACGCCGTGACCATTTACCTTTAGAACACACTCCCTGCCCCCAAAGGCCCCCAGGACCTTTGGCTGTCCCCCTTACTACTCAGTCCACACTTTCTCTTTTTTCTTCGTCCAAACTTGTCCGTCTAGAGCTTCTTCGGTTTTCCACGGAGCAGCAGGCTAGTCCGACAAACTAACAGGTGCTAGTCAGTTGTTAGCTTACTTGAAAAGGAGGACAGTATCTTACCAGAGGAGTGCATGTCCTGATGGACATTCCGATATTCCAGAGGCTGATGGGGGTTGAGAGCCCAGGGGGATGTTGGAGTTGGAGGCACAGGGTCGGTTTTCTGATGAGAAGCCACCCCCTGGGATCTGGGGTTGCCTGTGTGTCCCATCATGGTTCCATCTGGAGGAGGAGGGCTCCAGAGCAGGCAGGGGCTCTTGGCTCAGGTTGTCAGAGCTCCATGCCAGAAAGTACCATCTGGTGGCCAGATCAGGGTTCCCGGTGTATAGTTTGGGAAGTATGGTCCCTCACCGTGGGGCCATCAGAGGACTTTGCTGGGACCAGCTCAGAAGAGAGAAGGGGAGGGATCTAGACCAGGTCAGGTCAACTCGGACCACTGACTAATGACCGACACGGTGCATACAAGATCCTTAGAGCTTTTGAGCGTGTGTTTGCTCTAAGTTTTGTCATCGTTGTCAGCCCTTATTGGTTCTGTGCGAGGACCATCTCCAAAGCGAAAGGGGGCTGCTTGCTCATTTCACGTTTGTTTTTCCCAGCGTCAGGAAGGGGGGGAGGCAGGGAAGCTTAGTTCCCGTTCTAGAGCCAGGAGAGAAAAGAACTCCTAAATGCAGCGCGCGAGTGGGGGTTGAAAACTGAAGGGTCGCCAGGACCAGTCCCCAGTGGAAGAGAGTGAAGGGGACCTTCCTGGGACCTTTTTGGGACCTTCTTGGGTTTCTGCTTTTGATAAAGATGTGGCTTCCAAGACAGTTTTAAAAACAAAGGGAGAGAGAAACAGCAGGGCGATTGCAAATGAGAAGTGGTTGGCCCTTGGCTTCAGGGCTGGGGCATCCGGGAGTCTGGAGGCCGTGGCTATAGCTAGACAGCAACTGCCCAAATACAGCGGACAGCAGCTACCTGCCGTTGGCCGATTGTTGCCACATGTGAATGGAGCCCAGCGCCGACACATGTTATTTTTCCAAGGAATCCGGACTTCCAGGTTTTGATGTGCCCTTTCCAGATTGTTCTCCACGCTTCTTCAAAAATGTTAAGGCGTTCAGATTTTTATCCAACCACACCCTCTGTTCCCTGGTTTGTGATCTCTGGGACGAAACACAGTAATCACTGCCTGAAAAGGGAAAGACCCGAGCGAAGTTCCCAAATCAACTAAGGGAATTCAGAAACCCAGCTCCAGCTCTGTCTTTTCTGGAACAGGGTGAAAAGCCCGGGGCTAATAAGACAGAAAAGAAAATCAAAGCAAAGTGGACCGCGGGGGGAGAGAGAGGATAGGCAGGAGTCAGCGTTCCCAAACTAGCGTGTGTCTCACCTTGGCTGGTCCCAGAGCCTGCCCGATGACAGCCCACGCCAGAGTTAACGGGGGGAGGGTGGTGGTGGAGAGAAATGCCCCCTCCCAGTTCTACTCCAGGAGAGCCCGAGTCTGCAGAGTGGAGGTGATGCAGCCGTGGGAAGCTGTGGTGTGGGTGGACAGTGGCGTTTCAGGACCACGGACAGTAGCAGGCCCCCTCTCCTTATCCACCCCCCAGCATTAGTTGGCACAGCAAAGAGGTGAGGGGGCCGCGAGGAGGGCCAAGCAAGCTGGGTCCCTGACTATGGTCTGAGGGCCCCTGCTTGGGGAGGATCATGGAGCCGGCATCTTCTTCCTCACCCTTCCCTCTGCAGGGGTGCCCATCTCCCTGGTCATCAACTCCACGGGCCTGCAGGCACCCGGCCACCTGGACTCCGTGGAGCTCTCACGCAGCTCGGGGCAGCCCCTCCTGACTTTGCCCATGCAGCCCCTCTCCAATGGCTCCGCCCATCAGCTCTGGGGCGGACCGCCCTTCCACGCCCCCCAGGAGCGCTTCTACCTCAAGGTGAAGGGCAAAGACCACGAGGGGAATCCCCTTCTCCGTGTCTCTGGAGTTTCCTACAGTGGGGTGGTCCCAGGTGAGTGAGTAGCGCTCGTCACCCCCAGCGCCCCGGCTCACTTGGAGACTCATTTCTTCCCGGAAGCCTTCCCTGATTGCGTGATATTAGAAAATTAAACTTCTATGAGCAGGAAACTCTGCGATGCGTTATGCTAAATACTGGGATGGTTCAGATGTAGCAATCAGTCGAGGATTTAGTACAAAGCCATCCATCTGCCCATCTACCCATGCATCCACTCACGCATTCGTCTCTCCACCCACCCTTCATTGACCCAAACATCCATCCATTCATCTGCCTATCCATCCATCCATCCACCCACTCATCCATGCATCCATCCATCCAAATATCCATCCGCCCATCCACTCATGCATGCGTGCATCCATCCAAATGTCCATCCAACATGCATTCTGTGTCAGTCCTGGTGCTAGGTGTTGTAGACACAGCAGTGGGCAGGGCAGCGAGTATGGGTCTGCTCTTCCATAATCCTAATCATGGGAATACTGAGCTAGTCACCATTTTGAGCACCTCTCATGAGATAATCCTGAACCAAGCACCTGCCATACATTAGCTCATTGAGTGCTTCTGAGATGTGTCCCCATCTTATAGATGGAGAAGCTGAGGCTACCCATCTCACAGGGTTGCCCTGAGGGTTCCATAAGTTAATACACATAACAAGACAGCTCTTGGGTGCTCTGAGGCTGTGCCCATGATGTGGGCATTGTGGACTTGGGCCCTCCAATGTGGTAGCTGCTGCTACTGTTATGTCTTTGTAGGCACGGGTCATTTTGTGGTCCTATCTTTGGTCATGTTGTGTTGGTTCCTACATGTATGTCTTTTTGCTTGTTTCCTTGTATCCCTGAGGTCTCGCATGCGGCTCAGAAGCTCCCAGAGGGCAGGGCGGAGTCTTTGGCTTTCTAGCTCTGCCTCTGGTCCTAGCATGGGGTATCTGAGTTCACTGGCCATCAGCTTCCTTCCTGGGCTTTGTTCCCTCCTCCTGCCCACTCCCCGCTTTCCCGTGGCAGTGTCCTGGGCGGGGAGCTCACAGAGGTGGATGCCACTGATATCCAACATCTTCTTTGCTGGGGATCTCTTAACAAGGGACAGACTCCTCTGTCTACTACAAATAGGGATGCAGAGAGGGCACTAGGGTGAGGTGGGGGACTTTGAGGATCCGAGTAGGGTAGGTTAGGGCAGGGTAGGGAGGTTGGGGACCCCGTCTCTCAGCCTCCTGACCTCCACCCCCCTGCTGTGGTCCCTGGGCCCCTCCTCCCTTGGCTTTTATAACTCCAAGGAGGAATTTTCAGGAGGGAGTTTCAGCAGGGGCAATAATAGCCTGTTTCTCTCTGTCCTGTTCTTGCAGATGAGTCGAAGAGTTTGGATTTCTCTCTGGATTTTGGTCTTCATCTCAGCACTAGATTAGAGAGAGAGAGAGAGAGAGAGAGAGAGAGAGTATGTGTGTGTTGGCAGGGCAGGGAGAAGGGAGGTGGTTTGGTGTTTTGCTTCCTTCCCCACTTGATGGGTCGGGAGGCTGGGAGTTGGGATTAGAGCAGGAGGCTCTGGGTTTGGAGCAGGTAGTGAGGACTGGGCCATGGTCCCTGGGCCCATTCAGCTCATGGAAGACAGAGCCTGGGCTGGCCTTGCCGAGGATTCCAGTGTGTGGGGGTGAGCGGTGGCTGCTTTGCACACAGCTGAGGACGTGGCTAGATGGTCTGACATCCCTCTCCCCTGGGATGTGGCAGGGAGCCTGTAGCATGATGTCACCTGCTGCCCTCCCACCCCCGGCTCTGGGCTCGGAGGACGTCTGGTGCATTGTCTCACCCAAGGAGCATCTCTGGTGGGGATGCGGGGGAGGGCAGGACAAGAGTTGAGCACACGCCCGCGATCACCCAGTGAGGCACTGACAGCTGTGACTGACCCCACGGGGGGCGTTCTCAGACTTTCCCGCTGGATCGATTCTAATGGCCAAGGAAAGAGAATGTGTCATCCCAGGACCAGGGTCAGGCGGTGGGGGCGGTGGGGGGGGGGGAGTGTCTCTCAGGGGCCCCACGGGGCTCATCACAAACTGTGGGATTTCATTGAAGTCTCTTATCTCAAAAATGCGTGTGAACTTTGCATTCACAGCCATGCTTCAGCCTCGATTATTTTTAAATAAAAAAGGCTTTCTTCCAACATCCTCGGGTAAAACCGACCCTCCAGGCGGATGAGAGGTCTGGAAGCTTGGAGAGCCCGGTCCGGGGAGCATTTTATCAGGCTTCTCAGGGCTGGTGCAACATCTATGTCCAGGACAGTGGAGAAGGTGGTTGCACAGACCCGTCCGTCTTGGCTGGTCTTCTTAGAAACCGTAGAAGCAATGCCGGCTCGTCCTGAGGGGGCCTGCCGTGCCTTGTGGATATGCCAAGTGCTTTCCATGCACTGCCTCTCACCAGCTCCCCGGAGAGCGTGGTGACGTCGGTGTCAGGATTAAGCCCATTTTACAGAGGTGGGAACTGAGCTTACGGGAGTAAGGTGACCCCGCTCTTGGTGACCCCCAAATGGTGGGGCTGTGGGTTGAATCCTGGCCTCCTGGCTCATCCCTGTGGTCTCTGCGTTGGCAGGCTGTGGCAGGGCGGGTGGGGAGGAATCCTGAGCGCCGGACCTTGCCTGCAGGTGCCCCCCTGGTCAGCATGCCCCCTAGGATCCATGGTTACCTGGACCAGCCCCTGCTGGTCTCCTGCTCTGTACACAGCACCCTCCCCTTCAGGCTACAGCTGCGGCGGAACGGAGCCAGGCTGGGCGAGGAGAGGCACTTTCAGTGAGTGGGTGCTGTCTGCTCTGTGTCCCCAGGCCCAGGGGTCCAAGGGATGTGGGTGTCAGGAGAAGGACCTTGAATCCGGTCATAGTGTCCTGGGCATCTCCCAGCACGGCCAGGGATGGGGGGAGGGTGGTCCCCAGATCTCCCACCACCGCTGGATCGTCACCCTGTGGAGGAGCTGTGGGCTTGCTGAGCTTCCGGAACATTCCCACGCAGGGCCCGGGCCCGTGGGGTCAGGGTGGGAAGGACCCTCCGAGACCCTCCCCGTCGTGGATGAAAGCCCAGAGCTCAGAGTGGGAGAGGGACTCGCTCAGAGTCACCCAGCATGTTGTAGACTTGGCACGTCCTCGGCTGCCTTGCCCCTCCTTACCAAGTCTCCAAGAGGATTTGTCCCCTCTGGGCAGGGTTCCGGGGCGGGACAAAGGCTGGGGGGCCCTGGCGGGGGTCAGTGTTGTTGTGTGTCTCCAGCTGCTCTGTGTTCACAGGGTGTCGGGAAACAGCAGCTGGGAGATCCCACGGGCTTCTAAGACCGAGGAAGGGACGTATGAGTGCACGGCGGTCAGCCGGGCTGGGACCGGGCGAGCAAAGGCCCAGATTCTTGTCACAGGTCTGTCCTTTCCGGCCCATCCCCGTCTCCCCTCCCCACCCCCTCCGGATTTTTCCCTCTAGGGTTTCTCCCCAGGGTGTCTCCATCTGTGGGGGAGCGTGCCAGCCAGCTGCCGTCACCCAGGCCCTGCTGCCCACACTGGCACCTGGCACCCCATTTGGGCGGTCACCCAGGAACATCCTGTGGATCTTAGACGGGAAGGAGGCTGAGAAACGCAGCCAGGGTCATGCCCTCCTCCCCCAGGCTCTTTCGGGGGCCACTGCCCATCTGGAAGTCCCCCTCCCTTAATGCCTCCAGGTCCCTGCCAGGATGGCCCCAACCTGCTCAGGAAGGTTGCTGATGACACGGACCATCTTAAAATGACACTGGCTTTGTGTTTTTAAATCAGGAATCTAAACTGCTTTAAAAGCCCAAGGAACATGGAAAGATTAGCCAGTCTGCAGCCTCTAATCCCACAGACTTGCTATGCTTCGATCTGGATAACCTGCAGTCTCATTCTAGAGATGACCTCCGTAACATTTTGATTTACTCCCTCTTAGACCTTTATCTGTGTGTGCGTTTTAAGAAAACTGGGATAGCATTATATATACGATACAGACGTATGCATGTGACAACCTGGGTTTTTTATCATCTAACAATATAATGTGTCTGCAAACATCCTTCTGTGGCATGAATTAATGGTTTTACTTTTTATAAACGATGAGGACAGGAAAAGGGAAAGAGTATAAGGAAACTTGCACACCCATTCCTAGACTTCATAATCGCTCAAATTTGGCCATATTTGCTTTCTTGCTCTTTGGCTGAACTCTTTTTTTAACGTGTATTTATTTTGAGAGAGAGAGAGAGAGTGTGAGTGGGGGAGGGTGGAGACAGAGAGAGAGAGAGAGAGAGAGAGAGAGAGAGAGAGAGAGAGACACTCTTAAGCAGGCTGCACGCTCAGCACGGAACCTGACGCGTGAACCATGAGATCATGACCCGAGCCAAAATCAAGAGTCGGATGCTTAGCCGACAGAGCCACCCAGGCGCCCCTTGGCTAAACCATTTTAAACTAAATTGTAGGCATGCTGACATTTCAGTATTTATCACTCTCTCTTTTTTTTTTAAAGTAGATTTTCCCATATAATAAAGATTCTACGATCACACCTAATAAAACGAACAGTAATACCTTAATGGTGTTTAATTTGGCCGTAGTCGGATTTTCTCATTGGCCCCCAGGTATTTTTTCTGGCTGGTTTCTACCATATCATTTTTCAGGACTGTGGCGTTCACAGGCTCTTTGTGACGTCAGGTCACTGGCACGCGTAGCTTGTGTGGACCCGGCTTTTTTCCTACAGGTTCTTGGGCCCACATCCCCAGTTAGACAAGTCTCTGATCTTGTCACTTCTCCCCTGTTCCCTTTTCCTATCAAGAGAGTGGTTCTCTTAGCTCTTCCCTCCTCTGGGGCAGTGGCCTCGGTTGTATATTTTGGCTGTTACGATGCCCCTGCTGTTTGTACAGAGAATAGCTCTGTACTCATCACTCTTTCCCTCTTGAGAGTTATTTCCAAGGCTGTGTTCCCCAGGGTGGGATTACTGGCTCACAGGGTGTAGACCTTGTTACATGTTGCACTTGGCCGTCGTGTGGAAGGCACACACGCCCCACGCAGCCCTCGCCGGGTGTGTGATGGGGGGGGGGGGAAGCGGGGGGCGGGCCGGGCCCTCCCTAGGGTAGTGCCGTCCCCGGGATGGCGAGCACATGATACTTGGCTCCTCTGCTGGCCCACGCGTCCTGAAGGATACGGTGCGGGGCTCTGGAGTCAGGGCACCCCCGGGGGCCGGCAGGATGGTCCTTTCTCTGCGTCAGCCTCTCAGAGTCTCCTCTGTTTTTACCCGTTCAGACCCCCCACCACAGCTGGTTCCTGCCCCCAACGTGACCGTGTCCCCGGGGGAGACAGCCATCCTGTCCTGCCAGGTCCTGAGTGAGGTCCCCTACAACCTGACGTGGATCCGGGACTGGCGGGTCCTGTCGGCCTCGACGGGCAGAGTCGCCCAGCTGGCCGACCTGTCCCTGGAGGTCAGCGGCATCATCCCCAGTGACGGCGGACGGTACCAGTGCATGGCCAGCAATGCCAACGGGGTCACAAGGGCGTCCGTGTGGCTCCTGGTGCGAGGTGAGGCTCTTCCTGCCTCTGCGATGTGTCCTCCTGATTCAACACCCTACCTTGTGCTTTTTAAAAAACGATTTAAAACAAAGTTTTTATTTATTTTTGAGAGAGAGGGCGTGAGCGGGGCGGGGCAGAGTGGGGGGGAGGGGGACAGAGGCTCCGAAGCAGGCTCTGGGCTGACAGCACAGAGCCCAGTGTGGGGCTTGAACCCTCGAACGGTGAGACCATGACCTGAGACGGAGTTGGACGCTCAACCGACTGAGCCCCCCAGGCGCCCCTCACTACCTCGTGCTTATCCCCAGAGCCCGTCGATCCACGCCTCTGCCCAGACACCACCCCCAGCAGGCAGCGCCAGCCCCGTTAGGGTCTTCCAGGTTTTCAGAGAAAAAAGATTGTGTAGCCTCCTAGCCTATGTGTAGCGGTTCTCGCCGTGGAAAGTTCATCCTGGTAACTAACCTAAATCTCTGCTGCTGTAGACCAAGCCAGCTTCGTCGTGTCCTGTTTACCTCCCGTGCCGTGGGTCAGCTCCATTGCCATATGTGGGGGAGGGGTGGGTTACAGGAAACTTCTGGAAGTCCAGAGATCAGAAACGCCTGGCGGGGGCTGGGTGGCCCTGGCCAGATGGGGCGGGGGGGGGGGGCAGCGGAAAGAGCACCCGTCCTGGAGTTTTAGGACCCGGATGTAGCCTCGGGTCCACCCAGGGTTTAGCCAGATCCTTCTCTCTGGGATGCTGTTTGGCCAAGTGTAAAAGTGAGCGTGTTGGAAAAACTGCCCTCTCTTGTCCCAGCCACTCCTGACTGGTTGCCTGGAGTGTGTTGAGACTGCCACTGCCGTGGGAGGGGCCTGCTTGCCTATTCTGGCTGAGTTGGCCTGGTGAGGTCTGAGTCTGACAAGCCTGTTGTACCATGAACAGTACCTAAGTCTGGGGCCAGTACTTGGGCAGGCTTTGGCGTCCCCTCAAGGTCACTGGAGATGGGCATTGCCCCCAGCCCTGGCATCTGCCTATCACCCTAAACCTCTCCAGGATGCTCAGCCCAGACCAGAAGCCCAGGGAGAACTTTGGAAAATCCTCCCCGTGTGGCCTGGGCGGCTATCTGGTCAACCCCAGCTCCCAGGAAAACCACTCCCTGGGATTCGGGCCCTTGGGGGGCCTTTGCTTCCTACGTCTGGCCCATCTGTGACTTCGGGGATGGAGTGGAGGCACCTGGGACAGCACGGCTGCCCAGACAGACTCTTGACCACCTGTCCACTCTTTGAACTGCAGAGGCTCCCCAGGTCAGCATCCACACCCGGTCCCAGCACTTCTCCCAGGGTGTGGAGGTGAGAATTCGCTGCTCAGCTTTGGGGTACCCCACACCCCACATCTCCTGGAGCCGTGAGGGTCATGCTCTGCAAGAGGACAGCAGGTAAGGGCCCCAGGACGAGGGACTCTGGGACTAGAGGTCCCAGGGGACCTCTCTGGGCCCCCATCTTCTTCCCTCAAAATGGGGTTGGGAAGAGAGGGTAGCATGTGCCCTGCCTTCTTCCTGGGATCATTTGAGACTCGGCAGCGAGATCGCTTTGAAAACATAACGATGCCTCAGTATGAGCCCGGGGGTCAAGAGCCGTAGTTCCAGAATCCACCAGACCTGTGCTCGAGTCCTGCCTCTGCCATTCAGGCTGTGTGACCTTGGGCGAGTCGGTTTGCCTCTCTGAGCCTCACGAATGAAAAAGGACAATCTATGTAAAGTGCTGGGCGCACCGCCAGGCACAGAGCAAGCAGTCAGTAGGAAATGGCGGTCGCTAGTGATGGGGTCAATTCGTTTGTTATCGAGGATGACTCAGGTAGTCTTTGTGTGACCCCACCTAATCAGCCCCCTCCCGCTGAACATGTTATTTTATGGCGTGACTCCAGAATCCGTGTGGATGCCCAGGGAACGCTGATCATTCAGGGAGTGGCCCCAGAGGATGCTGGGAATTACAGCTGCCGGGCCGCTAATGAGGTTGGCACAGACGAGGAGACGGTCACCCTCTATTATACAGGTATCTGGGCCTCTCCCCCTCTCTCCCTCCCTCCTTCCCGTCCATAGATACTCACCGAGCTGGGGATACAGCAGTGAACGCATGCTCCCTGCCCAGGTGGAACTTATATTCTGGTGGGGAGGCACAAAAGAAGCATGCGGGCAGCTAACGGTACTCGCGGGGGCTCACAGCGCAGGGTGATAGGCAGGTGGGGCGAGGGGGAAATGGCTGTTACACACGGGACCGGCCAAGGCCTCGGTGAGGAGGTGATGCTCACCAGAGAAGGGGATAGGAGCAGTGTTCCCAGCCCGGGGACCGGGTGAGGCAAAGGCCCTGAGGTCGGCATGAGTCTGGGGTGCTCAAGGGGCTGCGAGAAGGCTGGTGTGGAGTGAATTGAGGGCGACTTTAGGGAGGGCTGGGCAGCCCACCTAGGGCATTTCAGGACCTTGTAGGGTTTCCACTTTGATGGCAAGTTCAATAAGAAACGATGCGTGTTGAGGGGTGGGGTGGCTCCAGGTGGGACTGGCTTTGATTTGAGATCCTGGATCAGAAACCTTTCTGGGGTGACGGATGGTGGGGGATGGGGAGGAGGCAGGGAGGCCAGGTCCTTCTCTCTCCTCGCTGCAACCCCCCCCCAAACTGTGAAAAGCCGCCCTGTCGCCCTAGGGGGTCTGTGGGTTGGTCCCAAGTTCCCCATCTGCTCCCACACAGATCCGCCCTCAGTCTCTGCCATAAATGCCGTGGTGCTGGCTGCTGTCGGGGAGGAGGCCGTGCTGGTGTGTGAGGTGTCTGGGGTGCCCCCACCCCGGGTCGTCTGGTATCGAGGTACGAGAGGGGTCTGTGGAACTGTCCCGCGGGGGCCCCGGAGGATCAGCTTTCCAGAACAGTCAGGGGGGCACCCCCTACCCCCACCCAGCCCAGCATCCGCACGGCTCAGTGGTCAGCAACAGGATTTAGAGTAGATTCATTGGGGCGCCTGGGTGGCTCAGTCGATTCAGCGTCCTGCTTCGGCTCAGGTCATGATCTCACGGTTCATGGGTTCGAGCCCCTCATCGGGCTCTGTGCTGACAGCTTGGAGCCCGGAGCCTGCTTCGGATTCTGGGTCTCCCTGTCTCTCTCTTTCTCTCTGTCCCTCCCCCGGCTTGCTCTCTCTCTCTCTCTCTCTCTCTCTCTCTCTCTCAAAAATAAAACATAAAAAAACAAAACAAAACACGAAAGTGGACTCAGGTTTGAATTCTGGCTCCCTGGGTGAAAAAGGGGCAGGTGACTTGGCATCTCAGAGCCTGCTTCCTTATCTGGAAAATGGGGGGAAATCAGACAGGTTGGTTGTGCAAGGATTCAGTGTATAGTGTTTAGGGTCAGCGTGGCACCCGGGCTGGGCTCGGTGTCCTTAGATGGTGACAGTGATTCAGTTACCCGAGAAATGGGGAGCCGTAGGACCAGGGTTTTCTGAGGCTCTTTTGAGTTAATGGGCACGGAGGGTCTTCCTGGTGCCGGACGCTGGGCTAGAGTTTGGCCAACAGGGGCGTTCTTGAGCCTTCAGCAGGGGCCGCCGGCCTGGGGCTGCTGCCTCAGTCTTGCCAGGAGCAGAACACTAGCTCCTTCTCAAGGGTCAGCCTCTCAGTCATATTGCCCTCTTCTACCTGGACGCACCTGAGGTGTTAGCTCAGAGTCCTGGCAGGCAGAAGTAGCTTCGAACTTGAACTTGTCCAAGGCCACCCCTGGTGGGTGCCAGGGGTGTCGGGACTCCTCATTCAGTGCTCGCGTCTCATGTTCTGGCCGAGAGCCCGGCCAGCCCTTTTTAGAAGGGCATCTCTTGATGGAATATTATTCAGCCTTAAGAAGAAGTGGAATTCCAGTTGTACGACAACGTAAATATAGTTAACGCCGTAGAACTGCGCTCTTGGAAATGGCGAAGGTGGTGAATTTTGTTGTTCCTTAAAAAACGTTTTTAAGTTTATTGTTAAGAAAGAGAGAGCAAGAGCGTGGGGGAGGGGCAGAGAGAGAAGGAGAGAGAGAACATCCCAAGCAGGCTCTGCACTGTCAGCACAGAGCCCGACGCGGGGCCCGAACTCAGGAACCGTGAGATCATGACCTGATCCGAAATCAAGAGTCGGACGCTTAACTGACTGAGCCACCCAGGCGCCCCCAATTTTGTTGTGTTTTTTTTTTTTTTGCCACAAGTAAAACTCTTTTTCATTTGAAGAAATGAAAAACGGGGTGGGGGGATGGGGAGTCACTGTTTACTGAGGGCAGAGTTTCGGTTTGGGACGACGAGAAAGTTCGAGAAAGTTCTGGAGACAGATACACAATAATGTGAACGTACTTAACGCCACTGAATCGGATACTCTGAACGCTGGAGATGGTGCAGTTGTTTGTTTTATGTGCATTTTACCGCAGTGAAAATAAAAAATGAAAATAGAATTTAGAAAGTAGGGCAGAATCAGGGGAGCTGTCAGGAGCCTGGGTGCAGACAACAGTCAGGAGAAACGAGGGAGGCCTCGGGGTGGGTTTCGGGAAGCCTGCCCGGGATAAGGCCTCAGAGAGGCAGCCGTGGGTGGGGTGTGCTCATCCCAGGGCGACTCTGGGCGCCCCCAGAGCTGACCCAGACCTCAGTCGGTCTGGACCTGGGGTGGAGGGTGGGGACCCAGCAGGGAGACCCAGGCAAGGAGTTTGTTGGTGCTCAGCCCATTGAATGCAGGGGGACAGGCTGGGCCTCTACAGAGGTCAACAGAGGAGCTCAGGGAAGCCCCCCCCCCCACAGGGCTGGAGGCTTTTTTCAACTTAAAAAATTTGCCTTTAATGGTTGTAACGTACAAATAACAAACTTGACATCTTAACCCTTGCTAGGGGTGCGGTTCGGTGGTTGTAATTACACGCGTGTCGTTGTATGCCCATCACCAACATCCACTCCCAGAACTCTGTTGATCTTAGAAAACTGAGATTCTGTCCCCATTAGATATGCTCTCCCATCTTTGGTCCAGGGGGTCTTGAAATGATTCTGGGCCCCGAGGGCTCCAGCTCTGGGACGCTGCGGATCCCGGCAACTCGGGAGAGGGATGCTGGCGTCTACACCTGCCGAGCTGTCAACGAGATGGGCGATGCCTCTGCAGAAATCCGGCTGGAGGTTGGATGTGAGTATTGCAGCTGGCCCCCACCTGCCCCTCCCCCTTTGCTGTGCCTCTGAGCAGGGAGGAGGGAACTCTACTGTGTAGAACGCCAGTGTGGAATTAGGATCACGTGGATCCGGAGCACGTGGGACTGAGGACGCAGTGCCTCTCATTGTGTAACAAATTGGCCCCAAACTTCATGGCTTAAACAGTAAGCATTTATTATCTTGTCGTTCTGGAGGGTCAGGATTTGGGAGTGGCTTGGCTGGTGGCCGTGGCTCAGGGTCTCTCGTGGGCTTGCCGTTAATGCTTCAGCTGGGGCTGCTTCATCTGAAGGCTTGACCGGGGTGGGAGAACCCAGTCTGAATTCACTCATGCGGCTGTTGGCAGGAGGCCTCAGTTCGTTCTCCATGTGGGCTTGTCTAGAAGGCTTCTCCTGACATGGATTCTCATGAGTGAGGTAGCTTGGGGGGGGGGAGAGAGAGAGAAAGAGAGAGAGAGGGAGAGAGAGAGAAAGGGAGGGAGGGAATCCAACCAGGAAGCTACAGTCTTTTTTTTTTTTAGTTTTTTTTCAACGTTTATTTATTTTTGGGACAGAGAAAGACAGAGCATGAACGGGCGAGGGGCAGAGAGAGAGGGAGACACAGAATCGGAAACAGGCTCCAGGCTCTGAGCCATCAGCCCAGAGCCCGACGCGGGGCTCGAACTCACGGACCGCGAGATCGTGACCTGGCTGAAGTCGGACGCTTAACCGACTGCGCCACCCAGGCGCCCCAGGAAGCTGCAGTCTTTAAAACATTTTTTAAGTGTTTTATTTATTATAATTATTTTTGAGTGTATTTATTTTGAAAGCACTTGCAAGCAGGGGAGGGGCAAAGAGAGAGGGAGAGAGAGAGAGAGAATCCCAAGCAGGTTCCGCACTGTCGGTGCAGAGCCCGATGTGGAGCTCAGACTCATGAAACTGTGAGATCGTGACCTGAGCCAAAGTCAAGAGTCAGTCGCTTAACCGACTGAGTCGCCCAGGCGCCCTGAAGACTTTATAACCAGCCACAGTCGTGGAAGTGACATAGAGTCACTTCTACTGTATTCTGTTGGTCACACCGACCAACCCTTGTGCGCGGTGGGTGGGAGGGGCTGCTCAAGTGTGCAGATACCGGGAGGCAGGGGTCACTGGGACCATCTTGGAGGCTGCCTGCCACAGAGACAGTGTGGGTCAAGTTCGGGCGTTGTCATTCCTGAGACCTGAGGTCCCGTCTCGTCTCTGTCACTTGCCACCTATGTGCTTTGGTCAAGTCATTGACCCTCAGTTTCCCCCTCTGTAAAACGGGGCTGACCATGCCATGAGGGTTGCTGTGAGCGTCCAAGTGAAATCAGACATACAAAGCTTAGCACAGAATCTGGCCCATCTTGAGTGCTTGATAAACAGATGCCTGATTATCGCCTTTTTACAGATGGGGAGTCTGTATTCTCCTGTGGCTGGTGCATGGCCTTGGCTGTGACTGCCGTGATGTCTCAGTTCCAGGCCTGGACCCTGAGTCCTGGGGATTGCTAGAAGTCGTGGGCACCGCTCCTTGGCATGCTGAGCCGGGATGGACTGGGCTTTGAGGGGTTCGCTGTGGCCACGGTGGGAAAGCCAGGTGCTAGGAATTCTGGGGAAGCACAGAGAATCGGGGATGTGCTTGTCTAGGGTGGGTGGGATGCCCAAGGGTCTCTCCAAGGATGGTGGGGGGCTCTGGGGGGAGAGTAAGCCCTGTGAGTAGGAGGTTCTGGCCCTGAGGAGGACAGTCTCATCCCAGGGTTGGATCCTCCCAGGCTTAGGGCACTCTTGGCCTTCATTTGTTTGTTCCATCATTCATTCCTATAGCATATGGTCACCAGGTGGCCGGGCCCTGTGCTGGGGACACAATGGCAGGCGAGACTCGGGCCCTTGGTGTCAAGGTCCCAGATGTCAGACAGACAATACACCAAACTTTTGCAGGTGGTATCCACGGGGAGCTGTTGGTGCCCACAGAAGGGGTCCAACGGATGGTGGGGGCTGGGAAGGCTTCTTGGAGGAGGTGGTGTCTGAGATGAACGCAGAAGCAATCAGTCAGGTGGTGAGCTGGGGAACAGTGTTCCAGGTAAAGGGAACAGCATGTGCAGATCTCCCCACGGCAAGAGAAGCGAGCCAGGGAGTGAGACAGAGCAGGGGGTGAGGGGTGCCCGGGAATCTGCTACCCGCTGTGGGGTCACCGCCAGCCCCAGGCTCCGGGATGCTGTGTGAGTGAGAGATAAGAAAGGCCTGGGGCCTGGTGGGTTCTGATCAATGCCACTGTCATTGTTAACAGTCAGTAGGTTCCGGGGGAGCAGAGAGGGCGCTCCAGGCAGGGCTGCCCTTGGCATTGTTTACAAGAGTCATCCTTTGTTTCCTGTCTGATTTCTTTGCAGCACTGCCTTAATTCCTTCGTCCCCTTCCTCCACCTGTCAGACACAGGCCTTAGGGCCATGTCAAGGAGGAGACAGCTGGCATCCCAGAGGCAGGCTTCTCGGCCACAGGGCCACTGGTGGCCTTCGGCCTTTAGGTCAGGGAAGGGGTGGACGGTGACCCAGCGCCTGTGTGTCTGGGGAGAGCTGGCCTAGCAGCAGCGGGGGGGAAATCGAATTTCCTGCCCATCTGGATGGCAGCTGCGGTCCAGCCTTCCTAACCAGGCTGGCAGAGCCTTCCAGGGCCGGGAACGGCTGGGCACAGTGCCCACCTGCTGCTGTTGAGCTGGGAACTCTCTTCCTGGTGGCGTTTGGGAAGGAGGGAGGCGAGTGCCGGTGTCAGTGGACCCGCCTGCAAGGCACCTGTGCGTCACCTCTGGACGCGAAAGACTGGAGTCCGAGGTCCGTGTGCAGGCTCCCGTTTGGTCAAGTTATTGACCTCCCTGCGCCCTCCTTTCCCCATCTGTGAAAAGGAGATGATAATCACAGAGCCTTGCCCGTAGGGTCCTTGAGAGATTTGATGAGACAGTGTGCTACGCTCCGGGCTCGAATGGAATAAATACTCAACACGCTTGCCCACGGGGGCCCGGTGAGGCGGCGTGGTTCGTCACACGGCTGGTGAGCGGGGCCCCGCAGCAGGCCATGCCCGCCCCAAGTTCACTGCCCTTTCTGCTCCCTGACAACAGCCGCTCTGAGCCGTCACCTGCGCCTGCTGGATTCTCATTCAGGATGAGAGGACACTCCTTCCCCTTTCTGTTCCCGGCCCGTGGTCTCCAGGCAGATGAGCAGGGGCGGGGGAGAGCAGGTACTTTGGGGGGTGCAGAGGGCCCGTGTCCAGCCCGGGAGAGCAGGACAGAAGCGGCGCTGGGATCCGGGGCAGGAGTGGCCAGGGTTCCGGGCGGCTGTCCCGTCAGGCACGGCGGGCACGGACCCGGGGTCTGCGATGCCTCCGGCGACCCAGGATAAGGCTCTGATTTTCATTTCTTTTAAAACGGGAGGGAGGGGCGCCTGGGTGGCGCAGTCGGTTAAGCGTCCGACTTCAGCCAGCTCACGATCTCGCGGTCCGGGAGTTCGAGCCCCGCGTCGGGCTCGGGGCTGATGGCTCGGAGCCTGGAGCCTGTTTCCGACTCTGTGTCTCCCTCTCTCTCTGCCCCTCCCCCGTTCATGCTCTGTCTCTCTCTGTCCCAAAAATAAATAAACGTTGAAAAAAAAAAATAAAATGGGAGGGAAGCAAATGGGTACCAACAAAGAGATCAGAAGGAATCCAGGCTGGATAGTGTGTGCCTTTATGTCAATGTGGTCATAAAATATAACTGTTGATATTTTTCCACGAGAGGAAGAGGCCCGTGAGAGTCCTCCTGCGGCCCTGGCTGGTGGCGCTGCGGCTCCGGGCCCAGTTGCAAGACCCTGCCCGGGAGGGGGCTGTGGAGCCCATCCCCCCCAGCCACAGACGCCCCGGCATTCCCTCTGAACGGAGGGCAGGGCCCGAGGCCGGCCTCTCCTGTTGCCCACCTTGCCCTGCTGTGTAGCCATTGGACCTAAGACCCTCTGCCTGCTCATGGCCAAAGTCAAGACAGACTGGAGCTCTCCTTCCTGAGCTGGCTCACCCCCACCAGCCCTGCTGCAGGGCTCCGAGCCACGGGAACTGGGGCGGGGGGATGGCACAGGGGACGGGGGTGGGGGGAACCCGCTGGGTCTGTGCACAATGATAAAGAGCCCTGGAACTTTAAGGTATTGGAACCAGAATAAAAATAGTTACCTCCTTCTGCATGGGGAAACTGAGGCCCCAAGTGGTGAAGGGGTTCATCCACGATGCCCACTGGGGCAGAGGCAGTACAAGGGCCCAGTGCAGGCTTTGGGCCTTTAGGCCGGTGCCCCCTGCCCTGGTGGCCGAGTAGGAGGAAGGGAAGTCATCACCTCTGCCGTGGTCACTTTGCTGTTAGAATCCATGGGGACCTTTCCCCCCGAAAACCTGCTGGAGGTGGGGAGTGGCCCTGCCGGGCCGAGTTAACCAAACCCCTCAGCCCTTCTGCAGAGGAGGGAAAGCAGGGAGAAGGGGGAGGTGGCCCTCAGGGTGGCTAGACCCTTTCCCCCCAACCCAGGCTGCTGGCTGGCACCCTTCAGTGGGGCTGTCCTCTCTTCCTGGGTATTCTAGGTTCCCCACCCGGCACTGCGCCCCCACAAACACACGCTGCGTCTCCAGGGAGCCTCGTGGGGCTGCAGTGCCTAATGGTCTCTGGGCATTTGCAGCTCCTGCCCCGAAGCCCGCCTGAGGCCAAGGCAGAAGGGGCCATCCCTCTGGCAGTCGGGGGAGCCAGTTTACGGTCCCTCCGTGGGTTACCGCGGGGGTCACCTGGGAGTCTGTGGGGAGGGGGCCTGGAAGCAGAGGTGGCTGAGCCTCTGGTGAGGCCCTGGGAAGAGCACTGGGTTGGGAGCCCAGCCCCCACCGACATGCTGCAGGACCCAGGGCCGGCCCTGCCCCTGCTCCGGGCCTCAGTTTCCCATCTGCAGAGGAGGTGACCAAAGGACCTTCAGCCCGGGCGTACGAGGATTCTGGGGTCCTGCCTTATTTGGGGGCTCCAGTGAGGAACGGGGTGAGGGGGGTGTGGCTGTGCCCGAGGCTGAGTCAGAGTTTTTCCGGGCAGGATCTGAGTCGGGATTTGGCTGCTTTGGGATTCACCCCAAAGAAAGGACAGAAGAGACGGGTGCGGCTCTGGCCGGAGCAAGCGGCCAAGTTGCTCCCGAGGACCCAGGGGGACGCAGGGGTGCGGTGGGTGAGAGCCTGGGCCTCAGCCGCAGCCAGACCTAAACTCCGATCCCGCCTCTTCCATCGGCTTGGACCTGTGCCCTTTGCCAGTTTCCTTCATCTCCCTGACCCTCAGCGTCCTCATCTGTAAAGTAGGGTTGTGATGGCATCCACCTCAGGAGCTTATTGGGGCCGTTGATGAAACTGGTGTTTCTAAAAGCACCGTCACCGTGCCTGTCACTTCGTAGGTGCTCCAGATGCTACGCTCTGTCCATATCATTTGCTGACGATCGTAAGTCGGTTGTCCCTTTCCAGGGGGAAGTTCAGGTCTGGGAGGAGAATGGGGACGAGTGTGTGTTTTGTAATGTGCCAGAGTCGGGAGACCAAGCTGGGCTGTTTGGGGACTAAGGAGGGAGGGGTCAAGAAGCAGGTGCGGCTGGGCGGGGCCGGCGAAGGCAGGTTCTGGGAGCGCCTGTCCCGGAGCTGAGGCTCACCTCTGCCCAGGGGCCAGGGCTCTGCTGGACCAGTGACCCTGTCTGAGGCGAGCCCGGAGCAGAGGCTTTCTGGGATTCTGGCCAGGACCCAACGAGAAAGAGAGGCGTGCGGGTGGCGTCTGAGGTTGGGTCCAAGACCGTTGGGTCCTCCTTGCAGTAATTTTCCAACTTGTGTTTATATCTCCTTGGAACTTCCCTAATCCCTGGGCCAGGAGGGAAATTTGATGTCATGATTTCGGTGGAAGTGGGGGCGATTTCTGGAGGGAGGCGGACAGAACAAAGAGGTGGAGGGGTTTCCATGGTGCTGGATGCTACAGGCTAAAAAAAGAAAAGAAAAAAAAGAAAAAAAAAAAGGCTTCCTGGTCATGGGTCTGGGGACGGGGACCGGAGGACAGTGCCCGTTAGCTGCGGGGCACGGGGCCTGGACCCATCTGGAGTTGGACTCACTTCTGGCCTACGGAAGGGCAGAAAGGATCACGAGTTTCTGTTTGGGGAAATCACTTATTTTCTCCTGATGATAAACGTCAGACAACGCTTAGAAAAAAGTTTAGCAGAAACACTACAAGCTATTAACAGTGGTGGCCCTGGGTAAGGGCATGAGCTTGGGGGCGTGGGGAGCAAAAGATTGGGGGGGGAAGTAGATTCTTGCGTATTGTTGGAGTTTTGTTTGACCCAGGTGAGTCCTCGTCGAGGACTGTTGCCCTGGGGTCATGATTAATGCTGAAGTATAAAGTCACCTGATTAATAATAAGCATGTTTTCATTTTGGGGTGGAGTTTCATATACTCATTACAAAAATTTTGGCAAACAGAGATGTGGAGAAGAGAGTCAAGGTGGCCCGTAATCTCCCCACAGAGTGGGCTCTTTGGGGGTCGGGAAATGGTTGCCCAAGTTCAGGTGCAAGAGGTCCAGGGGGAGGGCGAGGGAGGGGAGGGTCACCAAGGCGCGGGGGCTCCTGTGGCTGGAACTTGATTTGCAGCCCCTCAGAGGTGGGCTTCCCAGGAGGTGTCGCCTCAGGAGCAGGCCAGTTGCCCCCACCCCCCTGCACGGCCAGGCACAGCGGGGCTCCCGTGACCCCGTGCAGGGGCGTGAGGCGCGGCGGTAGCTTCCTCCTGCCAAAGGCCACTCCCTCTGCCTCATCCCTAACCCCTCTTCAGGGCCGGATCCTTCCAAGCTCAGGTTGGCCCTAGAGCCCTGGAGATGAGTCAGCCCCAGGTTCACGAGGGCGAGGCCGGGAGAAAGGGAACCTCCCAGCCAGGGGAGGGGGGCAGGCGGGGGGATCAGTCCTCTGGGGGCACGTGGGGTTCAGCCACCGGGCATGGCTGACCGGTCACCTCCCCGCAGATGCGCCCCAGCTGATGGAGCTGCCCCGGGATGTCACTGTGGAGCTGGGGAGGAGTGCCCTCCTGGCGTGCCGGGCCGTGGGCCGCCCGCCCCCGCGCGTCACCTGGCGCCGTGGAGATGGCCAGCCGCTGGGGCCCAGGACGGGGCAGCCTGATTCGGGAGTGCTGTTCTTTGAAAGTAAGAGACAGGGGCCGGGGGAGGATGGGCGGGGGAGACAGGATGGCTTCTGACACGCCAAGTGCCTCCCCAGGCCGGGTGGCTCGGAGCAGAACGTTGATGCCTGGCATTGGCCATGGGTGAGGCCGACGCGGGCTCGTGTCCTGGCTGGCTGCCTCTGACCGAGTCGCCCCGCTGCTCTGAGCCCCCCACAGCCATGACAACGACAAAACCTACCGCCTGGGTTTAATAACGGGCCGGCCTGAGGGCTTGTCGCGCGGGTCGGATCCCGGACACTGGGTTGACCACGAATGCCCTCCCAAGGCCTGGCTGCCTCCCCCCAGCCCTCCTCCCTCACCCCTGCAGGGCCGGGCTGTGCCGTGGGCTGCCTGCACCTGGGGGGCCGGAGCGGTGGCGGGTCCCGGCAGTCAGGCCGGCCTCTTTCCGTCCCTCAGGTGTGGTCCCCGAAGACCAGGCCCTGTATGTCTGTGAAGCTCAAAATGTGTTCGGGAAGGTCCGGGCAGAGGCCCGGCTCGTCGTGACCGGACACGGTTCGCTGGTGGATCTGGGGGGGTGGGAGGGTTTGGTGGGGAGGCCGGGCACCCCCAGGGAGGCCCCCTCACTATGGCGGCCCATCCTTTGGGACGGGTGTGGCCGTGCCAGGCTCTCCAAGAGCAGATCTGGATCCCTGCTTCCTGGGCAACGTGCCCCGGGAAGTGTGCCCCTTGACCGTTGAGGATCCCCTATCCACTGGTTCCGTGGGGAGGAGCGGGGGGCAGTGGGGTCTCTCTGTCCCCGCAACGGCCACCCGCAGGAATCTAGTGTGACCCATACCGTCTCCCCTCCCCACAGCCCCACCGCAGATCGCGAGCAGCGCCTCCACTGTCCGGGTGCTGGAGAGGCAGCCGGTGTCCCTGCCCTGCATCATCCTGGCGGGGAGGCCCCTCCCGGAGCGACGCTGGCTCAAGGCCGGGCTGCCGGTGAGCGAGCTGTCTGGGTGCAGGCACCCGCAGTGGTGCCTGGGGGCGGAGGGGACTGTCACGTTCCTCCCTCTGCCTCCGCTTTGCTATTTGCTTGGTTTGGAACGTGCTCTTCCTTGCTCCCTCTCTTGCCTGCCTCTTTCCACAAACTTCTCTGGTAAATGTGCTGATAGCATCCGTCACCCTCCCAAGTCCTGCCAAGGTTTCTGTGGCTGCTGGTCCCCCCCACCCCCCACCCCCGAGAGCCGCAGGAGAATCTTACGCTCCATTAGTGCTGAGGCTGGGGGGCAGGAATTTAGGGGGCACAGAGACAATGCTTTCTGCCCCCCATTCTTTTTTTTTTAATTTTTTTTAACGTTTATTTATTTTTGAGACAGAGAGAGACAGAGCATGAACGGGGGAGGGTCAGAGAGAGAGGGAGACACAGAATCGGAAGCAGGCTCCAGGCTCTGAGCCGTCAGCCCAGAGCCCGACGCGGGGCTCGAACTCACGGACCGTGAGATCATGACCTGAGCCGAAGTCGGCCGCTTAACCGACTGAGC
This sequence comes from Felis catus, assembly GCF_018350175.1. Taxonomy (NCBI): domain Eukaryota; kingdom Metazoa; phylum Chordata; class Mammalia; order Carnivora; family Felidae; genus Felis; species Felis catus. The sequence continues at coordinate 88,345,722 of NC_058380.1, forward strand.
CACCCAGGTGCCCCAATCTGCCCCCCATTCTGACAGGATGTGCAGTTCAACATCCGCCCTGACTACGTAGCTGGGCACGTGGTAACTGCTTTATCCACTCATACGGATTCGGTTTTCTTTATTTATTTTTTTTTTTCTATTTCTCCTCTCGTGGCCACTCCTTTTCTTTTTAACAGTTTTTAAAAAAAAATTTTTTTACATGTTTATTTATTTTTGAGAGAGAGAGAGAGAGAGAGATAGAGTGCAAGCAGAGGAGGAATGGAGAGGGAGACACAGAATCCGAAGCAGCTCCAGGCTCTGAGCTGTCAGCACAGAGCCCGACGCGGGGCTCGAACTCAGGAACAGCAAGATCATGACCTGAGCTGAAGTCAGATGCTTAGCCCACTGAGCCACCCAGGCGCCCCTGGCCACTCCTTCTTTACCCCTCCCCTTTCCTCAATTCCTGGGCCCTGTCCTCAGACCTATTGGGGACCTTGTGCCCTTGAGGGAGCCTTCCTGAGTAGAATCTGATGCTTGGGTTGCAGAAAGAGGGCCCTGGGCCTTGTCGATGCCAGGCCAGCGAGCGGCTGGAGATGTGAGGTCTATTTCAGCTCTGTGGCCACACCGGAAGGGCGCGTGCCCATAGGGCTGCCCAGTGCCACAAACAGAAACCCCCTCAAGCTTGCTCGGCCCAAGGGGGCCTGGTACCAAGAGGGCACAGGGGCAGCTCCTGGAGCCGAGTCCTATGTGTGCAGCCAGGCTCACGGGACAGGGACAAGGATGCCGAAAGTGGGCTGAGGCCTGGTGGTGGAAAGGTTTTTTTTTTTTTTTTTAATTTTTTTTTCAACGTTTATTTATTTTTGGGACAGAGAGAGATAGAGCATGAACGGGGGAGGGGCAGAGAGAGAGGGAGACACAGAATCGGAAACAGGCTCCAGGCTCTGAGCCATCAGCCCAGAGCCTGACGCGGGGCTCGAACTCACGGACCGTGAGATCGTGACCTGGCTGAAGTCGGACGCTTAACCGACTGCACCACCCAGGCGCCCCATGGTTTTAAAAGGACCCCTCACCAAAGAAAGACTGGTTAGACATCTTTATGAAGGCCGCCCTGGGCGCCCTTCTGGACCAGCACTCCCTGGTCCCCATGGGGACAGATCTGGGCAGCCACCAGGAGCCACTGTCTCTGCTTCTCTCCCTGGGACCACGTCTGATGTGGCCACACCTCTGTTCTGCTCCTGTGGCTCTGTTCTCTCCCTGCAGGAATTTGTCCCTACTCTCTGTCCCTACCTTGGAGCCCCGGCCCCTACTCAGTAAAGGCTCTGGCCGCAGCCCTGTACTCTTGGGAGAGGCTCCCCCCGGCCCACTGGTCCGGCTGGTCGTGGGAGAGTGGGGTCCGAGGTGTGCCCGGGGTCAAGGTCCCCTAGCCCCGAGGGTCTGCGGGGGTGGAGGAGTCTCAGGGAAGGGGAGAGAGTTCTCCAAACCCCTGACCTCTCGGTCCAGCTTGCTCCCCACTGGCCTGGTGGGCAGTGTGGTTTCCAGAGCATTCTCTCTCTCAGCGGGCGCCGCGTGGGGCTGCGGTTCAAGCTGGGGCTTCCTCACCCTCCCCAGCTCCCACCTGGCAGCCGACATTCGGTCCGAGCAGATGGCAGCCTCCACCTGGACCGGGCACTGCAGGAGGACGCGGGGAGGTACAGCTGTGTGCTCACCAACACGGCTGGCTCTCAGCACAGGGATGTGGAGTTGGTTGTCCAGGGTGAGTCCTGGGGTGCGGGGTAGGGGTGAGGGATGTGATGGGGTGGGGAGGATGCATGAGGAGAACTTGATCTGCAACACCTGTGTTTAAAAAATCGGGGCGCCTGGGTGGCTCAGTCGGTTGAGTGTCTGACTTTGGCCCACGATCTCATGGTTCGTGGGTTCGAGTCCCGCATCGGGCTCTGTGCTGACAGCTCGGAGCCTGGAGCCCGCTTCGGATTCTGTGTCTCCCTCTCGCTCTCTGCCCCTCCCCCACTCCGTCTCTCCATCTCCCCACAATAAACAAACATTTAAAAAAGTTATTAAAAAAAATGCACACATAGGGGCGCCTGGGTGGCTCAGTTGAGCGTCTGACTCTCGATTTTGGCTCGTGATCTCGCAGTCTGTGGGACTGAGCCCCACGTCGGGCTCCGTGGTGATGGCCAGAGCCTGCTTGGGATTCTCTCCCCCTCGGTCTGCCCCTCCCCGACATGTGAGCTTACACACTGTACATGTCATGAGTTACATGTGACATAAAGTGTATATAACTTTGTATACATTGTATGTAAGTAACTTGTACATTATATATAAATTCTTTATAGGTCTATATTTCTATCCATCTATCTATGGATTCTTTATATACACATACACAGAAATGTTTAAAAACGAGACCGGGACCACAGCGTATTAGTGTCTTGCAACCTGGGTGTTTGTTTTGACGATAGATTATGATCTTATGATCGTATTCTGCGAATAAATTGAGGGCTCAGTTGAAGACGACGTGTCCTCTGTTTGGGTGAGCCGTGAGCAGCTCACCTGCCCCCTCACGTCTACCTTCTCACCAGCCCGAACATCCTGGGGGGGACGGTTTGCGCTCTACCTTTGCCCACACGCCCCATCCCTTCCTTAGGATAAACCCATTAATGTAGAATTGAGTTTTGACTGACAGAGACTGCCCATTTTTAGGGCTTTTAGTGTGTTTTACCCAATTAACTGTGCTCCCACGCACAGTGCTGGAGAGTCCCTGTTCCCTTTACCTGCCCATCCAGGTGCCACCGTTCTTTTTTTTTTTTTTAATGCTTGCTTATTTTTGAGAGAGAGAGAGAACGTGCTCGAGAGAGAGTGGGGGAGGGGCAGAGAGAGAAGGGGAGACAGAGGATCCGAGCCGGCGCTGACAGCAGATGTGGGGCCCCCCGAACTTATGAACCGTGAGATCACGACCCGAGCCGAAGTCAGACGCTCAACCGACTGAGCCCCCCCAGGCGCCCCACGACCCTTCCTTTGAACCTGAGACGAGAGGCTTAAACTAAGTGTGGCTATATTTTGTCATTTACCAAGTATGTTAATAATAATCCTCCTTTTTTTTTTTTTCTCCCATTTGTTTTATAAAACCCCCCAAGGGCGAGCGGAAAGAACACATTGTTCCCATTTTCTAGAGGAAAACCAAAGTTCAGAAGGAGGCAGGGTCTAGAGCGCTGTCTTGCCTCCACGTCACCCCAGTGAGTCGTAGCGATCAAAGCCTGGGCGTGTGCCCCGGGCCACACCTCTGCCAGGTTCTGTGTAGGTTCCGCTGAATTTTCATCACTACCCGAGAGGTGGGGTTCAAAAGACTCCCCGTTCCGACGTTACGCCGAGGCCCGGAGAGGCGAGTAACTCTGCAGGATCTCAGGCGCCTCGTCCGTCCGTGGGGCTGGTGCTGGACGCGACCAAGCTCGTCCTCTTGGCTGTCTTCGTTTCCAATTCAACAGTAGCAATCGACTGGCGGGCTTGGGCCACCTGGGAGGATCTAGAAGGGCATTTTCCTCCCTAACGGGTGGGTCTCGGTGTTACTGGCAGAGCCCTTGGCTTCTGGCTTCCCCTCCCGTCTGGTCCAAGCCCGGTCTCCCCCCGCCCCTGCACATCTGGACGGTGCCCAGAACGGCTTTGGCACTTGTTTTCCAGTTCACTCTGTTCTGTGAATACTATTTTCTGCCATTTCTCATCTGGCCATCCCTGGAGAGTGGGCAGGGAATTGGGGTTAACGAGCTGTTTTGCTGATGGAGGAATCTGGGTACCAAAAGATTAAGTGGTTTACCCAAAGTCCCCGAGCAAAGAAAGGGCACAGCTGGCCCCGGGCACAGGCTGCCCTCTGTCCGGGGCGTGAGTTCATAAAAGTGGTGGCCGTCGAACCATGCCCCTTGTGTCCTTTTGTTGAAATAGTTTTTTTGTTTGTTTCTTAAATTCTGATAAAATATACATAAAACTTACCATTTGAACCATCTGAAAGCCTCCAGTGTAAGCATGTTCGTAGGGCGGCGATCACTACTCTCTGTCCCCAGAATTTTTTCATCATCTCAACGTGAAGCCCTCTGCCCCACTGAACACCAGCTCCCCATTTCCCTCTCGCCCAGCCCCTGGCAACCGCCATTCTGCCCTGTGGCTCAGAAATCGCCTGTCCTAGAGACGTCGTGTTAAGTGGAATCACACAGCATTTGTTCTTCTGTGTCTGGTTAATTGCATTTAGCGTAATGTTTTCAGGGTTCATCCGTGTTATAGTATGTATCACACTCTGACTCCTTTTTATTTATTTATTTTTAATTTTTTATGATGTTTGTTTTTTATTTCGGAGCGAGGGAGCAAGGGAGCGGGGGAGCGGGGGCAGAGGGTGGGAGAGAAAATCCCAAGCAGGCTCCACACTCAGCCTGGGCTCCTGGGATCATGACCTCAGCCAAAATCGAGAGTCAGACGCTCAACCAACTGAGCCACCCAGGAGTCCCAGACTTTTACTCCTTTTTAAAGATTTTTTTTTAATGTTTATTTTTGAGAGACAGAGCGCGCAAGTGAGGGAGGGGCAGAGAGAGAGAGAGAAAGAGAGAGAGAAAGAGAGAGAGAGAGAGAGAGGGAGAGAATCCAAAGCAGGCTCTGGGCTGCCAGCGCCCAGCCCAATGTAGAGCTCAAACCCACCAACTGTGAGATCATGACCTGAACTGAAGTCGGATGTCCAACCAGCTGAGCCACCCAGGCGCCCCTACTGATGAATAATATTTTATATGAATGCCCCACATTTTGTTTTTCCGTCCTCCAGTTGATAGAGATTTGGATTGTTTTCAATTTAAAAAATTGGTTTGTTTTTGAAAGTGCCCCCTAGGATCCAGCCCGTGGCCACCCACCATGTCACCAATGAAGGGGTTCCAGCCTCCCTCCCCTGTGTGGCCTCGGGGGTCCCCACCCCTGCCATCACCTGGACCAAGGTAGGAGGAGCCTCTTATGGTAAGGGTACCCAGAGGGGTGGGCCCAGTGCATCATGGGGTGGGGGGATTATGCAAATCGCCATGCAGTGTGGAATTTGCTGACGTCACCCCCAACTCTCCTGCAGGAAACCAATGCCCTGGCCTCCACGGGTCCCCACTACAACGTGACCAAGGATGGCACCCTGGTCATCGCCCGGCCATCTGCCCAGGATTCAGGAGCCTATGTCTGCACGGCCACCAACGCTGTGGGCTTCTCCAGCCAGGGGATGCGGCTTTCTGTCAACAGTGAGTGGTGGCCACCCCCTGTCCTGGGAGAGGGGCTTGGCAGGCATGGAGGCAGGGGCATGGACGAGCTGACCTTACCTGGACCTTCCTTGCCCCCTGCCTCGAAATTCTTCCCCTCTGAAGGGCACATGGACCAAAGCTGCCCTCCTCCAGCTCACTGTCCTCAGCAGTGTGCACATGCTCTAAGAGTGGGTCCAGTTCAGCCCTCTGTGAGCGGATGGTGGGAAGCCATCACGTTAACAAGCCTCGGAAAAACACAGGCCCTACACTGGACCCCTGCCACCTGGGCAGCCCCCTTGCCCGCCACTGTCCCCGAGTCTCTGTGCCCCAGACCCTAGGGCCTCCATTCAATTTCTTTTTTTTTTTTCAATGTTTTTATTTATTTTTGGGACAGAGAGAGACAGAGCATGAACGGGGGAGGGGCAGAGAGAGAGGGAGACACAGAATTGGAAACAGGCTCCAGGCTCCGAGCCATCAGCCCAGAGCCTGACGCGGGGCTCGAACTCACGGACCGCGAGATCGTGACCTGGCTGAAGTCGGACGCTTAACTGACTGCGCCACCCAGGCGCCCCCATTCAATTTCTTAAATGGGCCTTCCTGCCTCAGGACCTTTGAACGAACAGTTCCTTCTTTAGAATCCCCTTCCCCCTCCTGGGCCAGCTGACTTCTCCCATTGGTCAGGTATCTGCTCTCTGACTCCTCAGACTGAGTCAAGTCGCTTTGCTGTAGACTCTCTGGAACGTCCCCTTTGTAACTATGATTAGATAGTTAATTGTGTATTGAGTTGTTCAGTAGCAGTGTTCCCTGTGGGCCCTAATGCCGGGAGGACGGGGGGCAGGATCTGTCTCCTTTGCTGCTCCTTCCCCAAATCCACACAGAGCTGGGCACTCAGGAACCGCCTGGAATGAAGGAGCAAATGCACAGCCAAGTTTTTCTAGACATACTCTTACAACCACTATTTTTATACTACAAAAACAAAAATTTTTTTTTAAGAGGAGATTTTTCTCTCTAAATGAACGTATAAGGGAATGCGTGAGGTCTTATGTGAGACAGAGAGAGACAGATCATGAGCAGGGGAGGGGCAGAGAGAGAGGGAGACACAGAATCCGAAACAGGCTCCAGGCTCCGAGCCGTCAGCACAGAGCCCGACGTGGGGCTCGAACCCACAAACCGTGAGATCGTGACCCGAAGCACAGTCAGACGCTTAACAGACTGAGCCACCCGGGCGCCCCATCTAGCTTAATTATTATTGCTGAGACACGTCCTGGTATATCAGTGTATGAGTAGCTGGCTAGAGATGTAGGGGGGCATAAGGGAGGAGGGGGACGGGGTAATCTCTGTCATTAGGAGCCTTGAACTTGATACGAGAAAGAGGTGATGTGCACGGATTGGTATAAACCCCCGATCGGAGTTTGAGAAGGCCAGAGGGACGTTGTGCATCATCTGGTGGTTGATATCCTGAGAATGACTGGGGTGACCCCCGGGGGAGAAGGGGGACAGAGAAGACGAGGACAGAACCTGCCGGAATGTCCCCGGGGAAGGGACAGCCGGGGGAGGAGAAGCTAGAGGGTAGTCGACGTTGGGGCAGGAGTGAGCATGTCAGGGTCATCGAAGCAAGCCGAGCTTCCAGAGGGAGGGTGCTGGTGGAGAGGTGGAGGCCGGGACTGGGGGGCCATGGGGTCTGGGGCCACCCCCACACCCCCACTCTCTCCTCAGAGGCAAGCCCACCCACTTTCTGCACCCCCCAGGGTGGGGGTAGCACCTCCGTTTCCTGGGGCGGCCGTCCTGGTCCCCTTTGGCCTCTGTGCCGTGGCTTCCTGTCCGTCTCACAGTCCCCGTGTGCTTCCGCTCACAGCTAAGCCCAGGATCCGTGGGAATGGGTCACGTGATGCAGACGAGCCTCTGAGAGTCACGGCCAAGGCTGGCGAGGAGGTGACCCTGGACTGCGAGGCCCAGGGCTCCCCACCCCCCCTCGTCACCTGGACCAAGGACCGCCACCCTGTGCCCTCCGTCACCGACAGGTAACCCGATCCGATGCCCTTGGTCCTGGAGATGGGCGGAGCTTGGGGTTTGAGGAAACTAGCCTCCGGGGTGGCCAGCGACCCGGCCAGTGTCTGGGACCCTGTGGACTCTCCCAGGGTCGGGAGCGGATTCGACTTCACACGTAGCACTTTTGTCCACGGGCCCCCTGAAGCCTGTCAGGGGACCCCTGAGAGAGAGCACAGGTGCCCAGGGTGAGACCCTTCGGAAGTTCACGTGCCCGGAGCCTCGTGCACTGGCCGCTGGGTGCTACGTGCGGAATCTCCTTTCAAATCTGTGCAGCAGCCCTTGTTGTCTGAGCCGACTGAGGCTCAGCGAGGCGGGGGGGGGGGTGGACTGTTTGTGGTCACCCAGCTAGGAAAGAGCCACCCCCCAGTTGGACGGCGCCCCGACGTTGTCACGTGCAATGTCCCCGTCTGCTCCTCAGACCAGATGTCTGGTGGCCAGGCTCTCTGACTCAGCTTCTCTCCCACCATCAGGGATGCCGAGATTGGGCACAGAGGGAAGCCGTACCCCCCCCCCACCCCAGGCAGGGCTGTGGGAGACGGTGGTTCCAGACAAGAAGGGTCTCGAGACTCCCGGGGCTCTTGACTTTTGAGCCCAGGGCGGGGGAGGCTCCGGCCAGTGACATCAGTCCTGGCAAGGTCTTTGAGAAGTTCCAGACCCAGAAGGTCTCACCGCCCCCCCCCACCCCCCTAACACCCACACGTGTGTCTGTGCATCTCAGAACATCTGTTGGGTGAGCCCTTCCAAACCGTGGAGCCCGCACCCCTGAAGGCGGCCGGGGTCCCGGGCCTGGGCAGGGTCTGCAGTGCCCCCACCCCCACGCCCTGTCGGTGTCCCCGCAGCTGCGTGTGTCCTGGGAACGGGGGGGGGGGGGTGGGAGGCCGGGGGAGCCTACCGCTCTCCCCACAAAGCCTGGTGTTAACTCCTCCAGTGAGGAGGCGACGGCCAGCCGGGTGCTCGTTTCTTTATGGCTCGTTCCGGAGACGAGGAAACACAGCGCTCACTTGTTTGCCCCTCCTTGTCGTGATGTGTTAATAGATCAACCGGGAGCCATAAATTGTGGGAGCTGCTTGTGCAATCCGGAGTCCTGTTCTGTTCCCCTCCGCTTCTTCCTGGCGTTCTCCAGAGATTTACGAGATTCTGGGAGTTTATCTCAGTTAGGAGTTTATCTAAGGTGGGGGGGGGGGGGCGGGGCCGGGCGAGGAGCTTAGACCCCGGAGTTCGTCCCACCTGACGGGGATCCCAGCTGCTGTCGTGTTGGCCGTGTGGCCTCAGGTGGCTGCCCGCTCCTCCCGGCCTGTTTTTCACCTGTACGGCGGATGTTGGTTAAATAGTGCTCACTACTTAGTGCGGTGCAGCGAGGGATGCGCAGTGTTTAGCGGATGATTAGGTGCCGGAAAATCGCTCCCTCTGTCACCATTTTATTGCCGCTGCCATTGACACACTAAGGCATCATTTCTAGCTTCTTTTTAAAAAAAAATTATTTACTTATTTATTTTGAGAGAACAAGAGCACGGGCAGGGGAGGGGAAGAGAGAAAGAAAGGGTGAATCCCCAGCAGGCTCCACGCGCGGCGAGGAGCCGGACGCGGGGCTTGATCCCGCGAACGGGGAGATCATGACCTGGGCCAAAATCGCGATGCAGATGCTTAACCGGCTGAGCCACCCGGGCGCCCCGCATTCTCACCCACTGTTTAAAATACATAAGCTTTATCGAGATACGATTCACACGTAGGACAGTTTGGGTTTGGGGATATTCGGGAGGGTGCAGCCATACCACAGCCACGTTCAGGACATTGCCATCACCCCGCCCCTAAACCCCACACTCGTTGGCAGCTGCCTCCGTTCCTGTCCCTTCCCCCCTCCGGCCCATGTCACCCCCTCATCTGCTTTGTGTTTTGGGACTTAACCTATTCTGGACGTTTCGTAGAAGTGGGATCGTGTGATATGTGGCTTTGGGGGTCTGGTTCCTTGCACTCGACACGTTTTTGAGGCCCATCCATGTTGCAGCACGGAGCAGGGCTTCGTTCTCTTTTGCGGCTGAATGATGCTCCTTTGTGTGGAAAGACCGCCTTCTGTCTGTCCATCCGCCTGTTGATGGACGTTTCTGTTGTCGCCCTTGCCGGCCAGGGGGAGTGACCTCGGCAAGTTTGATCGCCTTGGAGCTTCGTCCGCAGGCTCTTTGGGTCGCCCTGGCTCTTTGGGCCTCCCTGCGGCTCCCACAACCTCCCCCCTGCAGAACTGAGCTTTGCTCGCAGACGCACAGCTGCCCTTAGTCATACGACCATCCGGCCAGAAAATGGAGATTTAAAACCCCCCTGGAAACAGGCACCGAGCGAGCGTGGCAGTGCTGGGCGGGGAGGGAGCTGCTGTCTGTTCGCTCCTTCTCTCCCCCCCCTCCCCCCTTCCCTCTCCCAGGGAGTCCCAAGGCTCAGCTGCCATCCGGGCGGCCATTCTGGAGGCTTGTGGACTAACGTGTTTCAGGGAGTCACAGGTGTTCATCCCGAGCCGCCTCTGCCCTCTCTGGGTCGGCTGAGCCTTGCAAACTGCCTGCAGCGGCCCCTTCCTCTGTCCTCAAGGATGAAAAGCCAGCATTTGCTCTGTGGTTGCCCTGGGCCCGTCTTTCCTGACCCTGGGTGACGCGGGCCAGGGGCTCTCGGCCTTGGCTGTGGTTAGGGTCGCCAGCAGAGCTCCAGTGCTGGTGTTTCCTCAAAGTTCCCTGGTAGCTCCGTGGGGGGGGGGGTCCCCACGATGTGGGTGAGTCTCAGAGGCCCCCTCCATTTCTCTGTGGTCAGGGTGGCCCCCCTGGAGGTGGCTGCATGGAGCGTCACCATACCCAGTGCACTGAGGAGGAGACACAGAACATAGGGTGTGGAAAACTGGGATCCTGACCTTCTGAGTCCCAGGGCTGGGTCCTCACACACACACACACACACACACACACACACACAGGGACACACACACAGACAAGTCTACAAACGTAGACACATTTACATCAGGCTTCTGGGCCAACGTTAGGCAGGCCGCTGCTCTCTCTGCGGGGTCTAGAGAATATTCCGGGCTCCTCTGTCCTCTGAGTCAGTACGTCCTAACAGAAAGAAAACGGTACGAGCTCGAGTGGCACTAAACTCTAAATCACTCACCTGTGTCCACAACCCCGTCCAAGTTGTTCATGTAGGTGCTTTTCTAGAATTAAACTCAGTGCACCTTCTGTTATGCCTTTATCATTGACATTCCCCGCCCCCCTCCCCATTTACCCATTTTCTTGATTCATCCTGGCCCTTATCACTTGCTTTTCGTTTAAAGGGCAAGAGAACATTCCAGGGCGCTCAGCTCTCATGGTTGCTAAGCTGTTCCTCTGTTTGGGGCCATAGGCTCCATTGCCAGCTTTCAGCGGTAATAAATGGGCTGTTGGGACATCATCCCACCAACGCTTCTCTTTATCTTCTGGGTCATTTCCTTGGGGTATAGTCCCCAAAGCAAACAACCGAGTCCTGGGGTGGGAATGGTCATCGGGTGCTTCTTACCCTGTGAGGCCTGCTGTTTGTGAGAAGACCATCCGGCTCGTGATTCAGAACTGCAGTCGGCAGGATTCGCGAGCCGTCTCGCGTGCCCAGCCCCGTGCCGCAGCAGCGGCAGAGAGAAAAGGCTCTCGGAGAGAGACGGGGCTCTGGCTGTGCGTGACATCACGCGGCAAGAGACCTGGGATCCCATCCCAGCCTTGTCCCCACCTCGTTGAGTGAACGTGAGCGAGACCCTTCCCCGCTCTGGGCCTCAGTCTTCCCGTCTGAGAAATGGAAGGGCTGGGCGGAGAGCTCACGGCAGACGATGGTGGCCGGACGGCTCCTAGAGGCTCTGGTCCCATGATTCAGCCCCAGGATGCTGGGGCGAGGCCGTGTTGCCGGGCAACAGTGTTTGTTTGCGGTTCTGATGTGTAGCTGGGACAGCTGTGAGTGCTCTTGGCTCGGGCTCCGGCTTTCCAGCTCCGGGGGCAGCGGGCCAGGGTCCTCCACCGGGCCGATCCAGATGCATCTGGGGGAGGAGGGGGGCAAGCCGGCGGGGAGGGGACAGTGAGTGGACGGAGCATCCCCGGGATGCTGCGGGACGGTTGGCGCGCCCACCCCCGTCTCTGGGCCCACTTGGCCCCGAGTGGAGAAGCGGGCTGCCAGCGGGGTTCTGCCTGGAGAAAAGCTGCCTCGTCTCCGGAAGCCGGTGGCGTGGTGGCGACGCCCCGGTGCCCTCCTGTGGGGTCTTTACCTTGGTGGATCCTCACCGTTTGTGCCGCTCCCTGGCCTGGCAAGGGGTCTTATTAGCATATGGCCAGCAGCTCTCATTCTGGAGAACAGTCAGGGGAAGTAAGTTTCAGAACCGAACATTCTAGAGCACCGTGGCGGCTGGCAGCACGGGTGCAGCGTCCAAAGTCAAGTCCGCGTTCTGCCGGAAACGGGGGCAGCAGGATGGGCACCACGGGACCCGGCCAGAGGGGCTGAGCATAGACAAGCCACCCGGACTCTGAGCAGCCTGGAGATGAGAGTATTTTCTCTGCCCCTGCGGCAGCCGGCGCACCATGAACCCCGGGGCTCTTTGTCGAATGAATGAATGAATGAATGAATGAATGAATGAATGAGCGAGCAGCTGGCTGAGCTGGGCTCCATGCAACTCAGAGCAGAGCAAGGGTCAGGGAGGGCTTCCTGGAGGGGCTGGAGCGTGTGCTGCCTTGAAGGGGGTCTGGAGGGCAGGAGGGTGTGCCCTTGAGACCAGGTTGGGGGGACACAGTGTGAGCAGAGGTGGGAAAGGGCGCGCACCCGTGTGTGTGTGTGTGTGTGTGTGTGTGTGTGTGTGTGTGTACATCTGGGATTTGCCATCACATTTTTATCGAGCACCTACTGTGGGCCAGGGGCTGTGTTAAGGGCTGGGGACAGGGCAGGAACCCGGCCCCTCCCCTTCTAGAAGCGTCGACCTTGACAGGTGATCACAGGTGTGATGGCTGCCGTAATGGCTCCAGGATCGGGTCACCGGAGGCAGGGCATCTCCCAGGGCAGGAGGCGCGGCTTCCCTGAACCACAGAGAACGAGGGGGAGCTGGAGAGGTCAGCTGAGTGAGGCTGCAGCCAAGGTGCCTGCTGGGAATGATACCCACTTGATTCGGAGCACTTTCTGTCGGGTGCCCTTTGGTCTCTCTGTGCAGGTAGGTGCCCCCTTGAGCTCTGAGAACCGGAGGGACCCAGCAGGGTAGGTGGGCCCCTCTCAGATCCGACCCCCCATCTCCGTGCCTGTGCGAACCTCGCAGCTGCAGCCATCTGTGAAGGCTCGAGCCCGATGCGTGTCATAAACAGGAAATTCCCGAAGCGCCTGGGTGGCTCAGTCGGTTAAGCGTCCGACTTCGGCTCAGGTCATGATCTCGCGGTCCGTGAGTTCGAGCCCCGCGTCGGGCTCTGGGCTGACAGCTCAGAGCCCGGAGCCTGTTTCGGATTCTGTGTCTCCCTCTCTCTCTGACCCTCTCCTGCTCGTGCTCTGTCTCTCAAAAATACATAAATGTTAAAAAAAAATTAAAAAAACAAAACAGGAAATTCCCTGGTTCTCATCTCAGTGCCTCGGGCAGCCGTCTGGCTGTTCTGGCCACGGCCACGCCGGAGGGGCCGCCACTGATCACGCCACGTGCACGCAGCGGCAGTGTTCGCCCCGCCTCCTCCCACCTCTCCCCGGCCCCCACCCCCAGGCTGCAGCCCCCAGACCTGCAGAGCGCCTGAGGAAGGGGAGAGAGAGCTGGGTCCCAAGCCAGTGTGGTGGAGAGGGCTGCGACAGGGAGGGGAAAGGACAGGCAGCCGTGGGAGTTCACGGGCTGCACCTACCAGACTTGGGGCATCGAGGCAGGAGGCCTTCCTGGAGGAGGTGATGTCTAAGTCCTGAAGGTCGAGCAGGTATAACCTGGGTGAACAGGAGGTGGAGGGGTGCCCCAGGTAGGAAGAGCGGCACGGGCAAAAGGATGAAAGTGAGACGAAGCCGGTCCTTCGAGGAGGAACGGTGGTCCGTCAGGGGTTGGGGCGGGGGACTGGTCCGTGTAAGGTCCACACAGGCCAGGAGGCTATGCTTGGATTTTGCGGGGCAACCGCAGAGGGCTTGAGGGAAAGCAGTGATATGGCCATCCTGTCAGTGACAGCAGACACAGGCTCCACGGGGCAGGTAATGGGGTCCTTTGGCCTCTGCTAGGCCTCAGCTTGTCCATCTGTAAAATGGATCCTCCCTTCATTCCGTTTTTCCTTTGTGGTAAACCAACAGCGTTCCCTTTCTGAGAAATGACCTGGGGCTGGTCACAGGAAAGACAAGATGCCAACTTTCATCGGGGGGAATTTTCCCCTTCTGGAAATTTCTTTCATTATGATGATCACTAATTATTTGAAGCTTATTCATTTTGAGACAGAGAATGGGCGCACGCAAGTGGGGGAGGAGCAGAGAGAGAGAAAGAGAGAGCATCCCAAGCAGGCTCCAAGCTGTCAGCGCAGAGCCCGACGCGGGGCTCGAACTCACGAACCCCCGAGATGGTGCCCTGAGCCGAAATCGAGAGTCAGACGCTTCATTGACTGAGCCACCCAGGCGGCCCTGATTATTTTTCTCCCAGAAGCTCCCAGTTCCTATCCTTTAAAGGTCTTGCTGAGGGAGAGAGAGCGAGCGAGGGGTTCTATGGTCTCTGAAGTTTTCAAAACTAGAAGGCAGCTTCTGAATAAAAGAATCCGGAGCTGCCTCTTCAAATGGGAAGCAGTTGGGGTTCAGAGACATTGACTGCCTGCCTCGGGTTGCACAGCACGTCTGTAGCAGAAGCAGATGTCGGATCCCGAACTCCGGCTCCCAGCCCGCACCTCTTGCTGCCGACCCACGCCGTCCCCATGTTCTCCGCTGAGGTTTGCAGTGAGGTCCCGGGAGGGAGGGAACCGTGCAGACGGAGTATATATATATGCTCCAGCCTCAAACTGATCTGGCCCTTGGTTGGTGGATGTCAATATCATTTAATTAAAAAGTATATAAAAACCTGTGGATGAGAAAAGTCAGGGAAGCGATGCCACACGGGGGAGACGTGTACCCGTCGCTGGGACGAATCAGGATCTGCGCGGTGTTTTTCCTCCTCTTTGAGAGATCAAGTGACCAGCTCAGGGCAGCCCCGCTGATCGGAGACTCGCAAGGAGAGCCCGGACACTAGCGGGCGTGCTAACAGCAGGGCTGTTTACTGAGCACTTACTACGTCCCGGGCACGTGAGCTTGGCGTGCGCCGTGTCACTTCATGCTTGCCACCTCCTGTGACTCCAGATGAGGACCCCGAGTCCCCTGGAGGTGGAGTCCTTGGCCCACGGTGGCAGACGGTAGTTCACACGGGGCCACTCAAAGCCCTGCTCCCGTCTGCTCTTTCGTGATGCTTCTCAGGGTGGGGACACTTCCTCGTGTCCCTGGGCAGTGTGCCCAAGGGCTGGTCCCCTGACCTGTGTCAGAGCCACCTAGGACCTTGGTAAAACCCCAGTTCCTGCCCCCCGCCATCAGAGCCCCAGGTGGAGCTGGGAATCTGCGTGTTTCACACGAAGCCTGGAGATTCTGATGAGAAGCCCTGCCCTGCAAGGTGTGAGTGAGGCGTCTGTGCCCATGACGGCTGATGGTGTGTGAGCCCTGGCCCAGGACTCCTGGTCCTGTTCAGGCAGGACCCATAGAGCAGTGTGCAGAAGGGTCTGGCGGTGGAAGGAAAGAAGGAAGGGAGGAAGGAGGGAGGGAAGAAGGGAGGGAGGAAGGAAGGAAGGAAAGAAAGGGAGGGAGGGAGGAGAGGAGAGGACAGAAAAAGAAAGAATATCTAAATATTTAAATGTCCTCCGCAGGGGAACAGATTCATGAATTGTGGTACGGTCACACGAGGGAATATTGTGCAGTGGTGAAAAATGAATGAATTAGATCTACGCACATACACGTGAAGCCATCTATATGAATGTTTTTATTTTACTTATTTTATTTATTTTGTAAAAGTGTATTTGTTTTTGAGAGAGAAACAGAATGAGGTGGGGAGGGGCTGAGAGAGAGGGAGAGAGAGACTCCCAAGCAGGCTCCGCCCTGTCAGCACGGAGCCCGGAGCCCGATGAGGGGCTCAAAGTCAGGAACTGTGAGATCATGACCGGAGCCGAGACTGAGAGTCGGACACTAGCTGACTGAGCCCCCCAGGCGCCCCCGTATGATATTGTCTCCAGTTTCCAGAACGAGACAAGTGAGGCACAGAGAGGCTAAATGAGCAGGCCAACCTCACACAGCAAACATGTGGCCCAACAGGGTTGGATCCCAGTGGTCCAGCCCGGTGCCGGGGCTCTGAGGCCATCACCCGGTGTCACTAACTGTCCTCAGAGAGCTTGGCACCAAGTGCCTGCTGGATGCTTCGGAGGAGGGGGTACTGGGAAGGGGGATCGTTACCCCATCTTACAGATGGGAAGACAGAGGCCCAGCAGGGCAAAACTAGTAGCCCGAGGTCGCACAGGCAGCCCACTGCCAGCAGTGAGGACCCGTCTGAGAAGCACATGCCCAGCACTTTGCTTGCAGCTGCCTGGGAGATGGGGACCGTTGTCACCTCCATTTTGCAGAGGAGGAAACCGACACTCAGCAGAAAGGGGAGTGGGGACCCCAGCACTGTTGGACTCTAGAGCCCAGCTGTTATACTAGGAGCACAGGCTGGCGGCTGGCCTTTGGGGTCCCCCACCCCCGTGCTGGCCGCTTGCATTTGGGGCCAGCTGGGGCCAGTGGCCGCAGCTGCCCTCCTCGATTTATGGGGACAGGGCCTTCACGGAGCCAGCACATATGGGCCGGTGACATCATGTCTGCTGGGGCCCCTTGGGGTCCAGCCCAGCTGCAGGAGCCTGGCTGGGGGTCCCAGATCCCTCTGGGAGGGGGGCCAGGTGGCTTTAGCAAGGTGGGCCAGATTGGGGACGGCAATGACGAGGGGCCTGCACAGCTTCCTCCCGAGGGCCCGGCGCAGGGCTGGACGACAGAATACCAAAAAGCACTAGATTCGGAGTCTGGCCGGCCCTGGCACTTAGCCTCAGAGGGCCTCTGGGCTGGCAGCTTCTCCTCGGAAGCCGTGGGGAGGGTGTGTGACCGGCCTCGTCCCCCGCCTCGGGGCAGGGCGTGCAGAAGAGAGGGAGTTAATTGGTGACCATGCGCCTGGCCCCGGGCTGAGCCCACATGGAATCTGGCCATCTGCTGGGGGAGGCGGGTGCTCCAGGGGAGTCTTGAGGTCTTTCCGGCGGGGCTGGGATTGGTTGGGGTCTCACCAGTGCCCCTCACTCCTGCAGGCATCGCCTCCTGCCGTCAGGCTCCCTGCGCGTGGCCCAGGCCCAGGTCGGTGACAGTGGCCTCTACAGATGCACAGCCAGCAACCCTGCTGGGTCCGCTTCTCAGCACTACATGCTCCGGGTGCAAGGTAGGGCCCGGGCTGCCGGCCGGGGTCTCGCCCACGGCCCCTCCCTTCCGTCCATCTTTCTTAGGCCTTCTCAGTGTCCTTCCCTGTTTGCAGGCCAGGCCCTGTCGCCTCTTCGTGGGGCCCTCCAGTGCTTCCTCCCCTCCCCTCTGTGTCCTCCAGCCCTGTATCTCCTCAGTCCCTTTCTCCCTTCCCCTGTACCCTCGGATGGGGCCCCCTGAGAACAGAGGGCAGGGCCCAGGGTGGGCCTAGGGTGGTAAGGGTCAGAGGGGAACCCATGAAGGGGTTCTGGTTCCCGACTTGGCCGGGGCCCCAGGGGTGGACATTCCCCTGGATGTCTCGGTCCCGTCCACAGAGGCCAGCCGTGCTGTCGCTCCCCCAGAGAGGCAGGGGGCTTGTTAGCTTCAAAAGCCCCAGGGGATTACCAACGCTAGGGGCCAACCGACTGTGGCCCGCGGGCCATGTCTGACCCATGTCCTGTTTTCACGTGGCCCACCGGTGAAAAATTGAACGATTGGGAAAAAAACCCAAACAACATTTTTTGTGATGCGTGAAAATTACAGGAGGTTCCGATTTCAGTGTCCGCAAAACCAGCCTTCTTAGAACCTGAGACTCGTGTCCGTGTGGTCTCTGGCTTCTCTCAAGCCACAGGGGCGAGTTGAGTAGTTGAGAGAGAGGCCATCTGGCCCGCAAAGCCTGAAATATTTACTCTCTTGCCCTTTATGGAAAAAGAGACCCCGATCTAAGCTAGCAGCCCATCTTACAGGTGGATAGGCTGAGGCTCAGAGAGGGAAGGGGGGAAAGGTTTGCTGTGGGTTTGCGTGAGCCTATGAGAGATACGGCAGTGGCAGGGCGCGGGGGGAGGGAGGGGGCAAGGTCCCAGAGTTAGGAGGACTGGATGTGAGTCCTGACTCTGCTACCACTGACGGGCTGTGTGACCTTGGCCAGCCGCTTGGCCTCTCTGAGCCTTGACTTCCTCCTCCGTAAACCGGGGGCCACAGTCACGCCCATCCCATAGCTGTCAGAAGGGGAAGCGTCACAGTGGAACCTGCTGTTGTTTTCAGCAGGTGTGAGGGGCGGGCAAGGCACGGGCACCCTCGTGCTCCTGGACACCGAGGTCCTGGGGTGGCCCAGGGGAGCGGCCTGGATTCCCGCTCAGACAGACTCAGGGCTGGGGCTGGCTCCGGTTCCTCTCAGCTGACGGACTGGGTGACTCTGGTCAATCACCTGACCCTTCTGAGCCTCAGCTTCTTCATCTGCGAAATGGGCTTGGTATCACCAGCCCGGAGGAAGGACCAGAGTGGGACAGAGGAGATGTAAACGTGGAAGGAATGATGGCCCCCATCTCCCCCCAGCCCAGGGAAGGGAGGGAGCAGGAGTAGGGGGATGGCGGGGAGAGCGGGTGAGGAGAAAGAAGCGATTCTGTGATGAGAGCATGTGCGTGCGTTCAGGCGAAAGGCCGGATTCGATTCACTTTGGGGGGGACCACCTGGGGCGTCCTGCTGCCCTTTCCTGACAAAAGGAGGAATGGTCAGCCTTAGGCTGCGCCCTACAGTGATCCCTGCTGCTTGGTGATCCCCGGAAGTAAGGGCAGGTGGGTCTGGGCTCTGCGCCCCCCCACGTGGGGCCCCAGTGACGGGATCCCCCTCCCCGGGGCTCTTCAGTGCCCCCTCAGGTGCAGCCGGGCCCACGGGTCCTGAAGGTGCTGGCAGGAGAGATTCTGGACCTGAACTGCGTGGCCGAGGGCAGCCCGGAGCCCCGGCTGAACTGGTCCAAGGACGGGGTGGCCCTGTGGGGCGGGAGCCCCGAGGGTTCCATCCACTTCTCGGCCATCCAGGCCTCTGACGCGGGGCTGTACCGCTGCGAGGCCTCCAACAGCGCCGGCGTGGATGCCTGGGAGCTGGAGCTCAGGGTGCTGGGTGAGTCTCCCCTGAACCCCCCAACTCACCGCTCTGCACCCCCCCCACCCCCAACAGTAGCCTGGGCTTCTGAGAGTCCTTTTTATTTTTAATGTTTATTTATTTTTATTTATTTTTTTATTTTTTATTTTTTTTTAATTTTTTGTTTTCAACGTTTATTTATTTTTGGGACAGAGAGAGACAGAGCATGAACGGGGGAGGGGCAGAGAGAGAGGGAGACACAGAATCGGAAACAGGCTCCAGGCTCCCAGCCATCAGCCCAGAGCCTGACGCGGGGCTCGAACTCACGGACCGCGAGATCGTGACCTGGCTGAAGTCGGACGCTTAACCGACTGCGCCACCCAGGCGCCCCATAATGTTTATTTATTTTTAAAGAGAGAGACAGAGGATGAATGGGGAGGGGCAGAGAGAGAGGGAGACACAGAATCTGGAGCAGGTTCTGGGCTCCGAGCTGGCAGTGCAGAGCCTGATGCGGGACTCGAACTCACGGATGGACTGGGACTCGAACTCACGGACGGAGCTTCACTGACTGAGCCACCCAGGCGCCCCTGGGCCTCTGAGATTCTTAACCCCTTCCTTCCTCCCGGCCGCTAGCCCCTGAGGCGGTGGGACCGTCCAGTGTGAGGGAGCCTTAGGTCAGCCTTGTGGGCACCCTCTCTGCTCCGGGGTGGCCAGAAGGTGCCACAGAGTCATGATCAAAGAGCAGGTGCCTGGGCCGAGACTCAGCTCCTTCCGCTTTCTGGCTGGACGACTGTAGGCCATTTACACTCTCTGACCCTCAGTTTTGTCCCTTGTAAAATGGGCCCGATAATAGCAAGGAGTCCGAGAGAATGTGTGAGAAGCGTCCTGGTGCACGGGGAGGTCTGGTCTGGATCAGCGGTGCCGCATTTTTCACTATTACGAACGAAAGACAAACCCGGAAAGCCGCTGCTGGAGGGGAGCGCGGGGCAGGACCCTGCCAAGCTTCACCTCCCAAGCCCGTGGGGTCGCTCGTGGCCCTGGCGGCCTCTCTGCGGGCCAGCCTGTGGCAGGTGGGGCTCGTGCCTGGCCGGGTTCTGGATGGGACGCCCTCTCCACCGGCCTGGGTGTAAGTGCGGCCACACTGCCTCTCCCCAGAGCCGCCGCACTGGGAGGCCGATGAGACCAGCGGCCTGCTGGAGAGAGTGGCGGGGGAGAACGCCAGCCTGCCGTGCCCTGCCAGAGGTGAGGCCGGGCCCCGGGGTGGGTTGGACTGGGAAACACTGTGGGCAATGCCCATGGGTTCGGGAGCGTTAGGGGGGTCCTCACTCCCAGCCAGGCCACGCAAGACATTTCATCCTGTCGACGACCCTGTAGGACGGGTATTAGCTTTAGCTCTCTTCTGTTAGGGGCAGTCTAGGCCCAGAAGGACTAAGCAACTTGTTAGAGGTCACGCAGCCGGGAGGTGACCCGCAAAGCGTGGTGTGGGTTGACCCCAGCCCCCTCTGCCTGGGAAATGCGGCAGCTGGGCTGAGGACGGCCCGAGGGTCCGAGGATGGGGGCCCCCACTCTTCAAGCCCGCCCCAGACTTTCTAGCAGAAATAGATTCACGTGGCCCTAGGCAGACCACCCCTTGGGGGTCAGCAGCATCCCGTGGGGCCAAGACAGATCCCTCTGTGGTCAATTGCCCCGTGCTGACCCCTGCTTTGGCCCTTCCAGGCCAGGTACCTACTTGGGGCAGTTTATACCTTCTTAGCCTCTGTTTCCTCATCTGTACAGTGGGGTCATTCCAGGCCCTCCACGCGGGGCTGCTGTGAGGGCTCCGGGGGACAGCAGGAGTGTTAGGTCCCAGCATCATGCCCGGCACATACAGGGGCTCAGGGCGATGTGTCGAACGAAGAGCCTCCCTCTCTGTCGGACCCGGTGGACCTCACCGCCTGCCCCAGCTGCTGCTTTTGGCTTCGGGCTCTTCTGTGGCGAGAGGGCCTGCCGTGTCCCCTGTGCGTGGGCGCTCTCCAGAAGGGTGGGTGTCTGGGTCTCAGGAGCAGGTGGCAGCTTACAGGAAGCCTGGCAGGAGACTGGAACCAGGGAGTTTGCTGGAACAGGCCTGACGGAGGGCCAGGTGGGAGGCAGGTGCTGGGTGGGAGCCCTGGGCACCTCAGGGGCTCCTTTCTGAGAACTGCCCATCTGGAGGGGCCGACGCGTCGCCCTCAGCCAGAGCGCCACCTTGTGCCTGTCGCTGGTAACAGCAAGCAGCCGTCTGGCGGTCTGGGAGCGGGGAGGGGGATCCCTGGCCAGTCAGGAGCTTGTCCTCTGCACCAGACTTCAGCGGAATCAGCATAACCCAAGCCCCCGCTGATAACCAGGCCTCAGCCTGGCCCGCGCCTGCCCGCAGGCTGCCCTTGGCCTTCTCCCTTTCAGGCAGGTGTTTGCTGCTGGGCAGTGCTGGGCGCTGGCATCCACCAGCCACGTGGCCTTGGGGTCGGAGGGCTAAAGGAGAAGGTGCCCAGCCGGGCACCTGGAATGTGGGAGCCCTGGTGCCTGCGGAGGGTGGCCCTGCCTGCCACCTCCTTGTGGGTGGGACAGAAAGGCCAGGAGCCTGGTCACTGACTCGCTCTCTTGGCCCCGGTGAAGTAGGTGTGGGGAGGGGAGGGGAGTGGTTTTCAGCAACAGCTTGAGTCCCCTGGAATCTTCCGGGGCTGAGCTACAGGGCAGTTCTGTGGCTAGAGCTCGTCCAGGGGAGAGACCTTTTGCCTGAAGAAAAAAAAAGATCCAGGGTTCAAGCCTCAGGCACAGAGGACGTGACGTGACGCAGGAGCACAGAGCAGGGTGGCAGGCGGAGGCCCAGCACGTGGGGCAGAGGGGCCAGGGCAGGCAGAGCAGGCCCGGGTCCCCCACCTGGGATGCCCTGAGTGTGCCACGTCCTGACTGCCACCCACGTGTCCACCCAAATGGGGTGCCCCCCCATGGCTGTGGGTAAAGGAGTGGGTGAGACGGGAGAGTTCACGTCCACCCGGGGCCCCGCGCTGCCCGGGAGGTGGCAGAGAGCGCGTGGGGTGTTGCGTTTGCCCACGCGTGTTAGCCCACGTTGCGGTCCCGATGGCTGACGTTGGCAGAGCGCGATGGGGGAGACAGAGGTGCCAGGTGCCGTCCTGTGAGTTTGGGGAGTGCCCCCCCAGGGAG
Source organism: Felis catus (assembly GCF_018350175.1). Classification (NCBI taxonomy): domain Eukaryota; kingdom Metazoa; phylum Chordata; class Mammalia; order Carnivora; family Felidae; genus Felis; species Felis catus. Next base: position 88,367,486 of record NC_058380.1, read on the forward strand.
GCCCCCCATCTGCATGTGGCTGCAGAAGGACGGAAGGTGGCCGAGGCCCCAACAGACAGAGGGCTGCTCTTGTCCCAAGGTCGTAGAGCAGGTCAGCAGGGCTGGGGCTCGGGTGACCCCACGACCACTGGGTGCCGCCGCCTCACGGGCCTGGGTGGTGCTCAGAAGCCCGGGTCAGCCCCACAACGCCCATCTGAGGACCTCGGTATGGCCAGTGGCCCCAGATGGGTGCCGAGCACAGCAGGCGCGGTCGTTCACTTAGCGCCTCCTATGGGCCGACACTGGGCTTGCAGCTGGGGGCACGGCGGGGAGTTAAAGCAAAGACCTTGGCCCCAAGGTAGACAAAAGAAACCTGAGTGAGTGCATCCTGTGCTCGTTAGGAAGTTGGGGGTGTTGGGCAAAGAGGAACGCGGGGCGGGTAACGGGGGCAGGAGTGCCATCCCACACGAGGCGGCCCTTCTTTGAGGAGGGAACCAGAAAGAGGGTTCTGGCCCCTCTCCTGTGGCCTTCAGGGCACTGGGAGACCCGCGGACCCCCAGCACGGGTGGGAGGCAGCGGGTGTGTGGGCCCCGAGGGAGCTGCTCCTGCCAGCCTAGGGGGCGAGGAGGTGCCGGGAGCCCCCCACGGGAGGGCCAGCGACATTTGCCCAAGGGGGGGCAGCATGGGTACCCCAAGGCGGGGGCAGATTTCAGAGCGTTCATGCTGATGACTCCGTGCGCCCCGCCAGGGGTGCCCAAGCCGCAGATCACGTGGCGAAAAGGCCCAACCTTGGAGCCCCTGCGTGGCCGGCCGGGCCTGGAGGTGCTGGATGACGGCTCCCTGTTTCTGGCCTCAGTCTCGCCCACCGACAGCGGAGACTACGAGTGCCAGGCCACCAATGAGGCAGGCTCCACGTCCAGGAGAGCCAAGCTGGTGGTCTATGGTAAGCAGGGCCCCCAGAGTGGGGGCTGGCTTGTGCTCACTTACCCCAACGGCACCCCTTCCCCAGAGAGACCGCCATGGGGACAGTGTAAGGGGAAGGACCTAGAACTCCCTAAATGGCTTTTAAGGTGGTCTCGTAAGTGAATCCATTTTCCGTTTATTTATTTTTGAGAGACAGAGTGAGACAAAGTGAGAGTGGGGGAGAGGCAGAGAGAGAGGGAGACACAGGATCAGAAGCAGGCTCCAGGCTCTGAGCCGTCAGCACAGAGCCCGACGCGGGGCTCGAACCCACGGACCGTGAGATCATGACCTGAGCCGAAGTCGGACGCTCAACCGATTGACCTACCCAGGCGCCCCGGTGAATTCATTTTATAACAAGCACCAGTGGCAGGGGAGAGCGTCCCAGAGCAGGGAGAGCCTCCTATTCTGCCTGACCCTTTCCATGGTCTGGTGGGCAGAGGGAGGGGGCCCTTCCTCTTAACAGGAGTAGGGAAAGTTTTAACCGCTCCTGATGGGCCACCTCCCCCCTCCCCGTGACCAGCCATCCTGGCTCCCCAAATAACATCTTGCCTGGGAAATTTGTTATGAAGATATACCCAAGCCCCATCTTCAGAGGTTATGACTTGGGTCCCTCCCAGGTGACCGTGACAAACAGGTTATAAGTAGACCCGGGTGGATCCGGGGGCTCCAGCATCTTGCAGAGCTGAATATCGGGGCGGCGTGGTGCCCGGGCACAGCTGGGGCGTGCGGGTCCCCGGGAAGGCTGCTCTGACATTCCCAGGTCCACACGGCTCCCGGTGGCCAGAGCGGGGACAGGCCCGGGCCTCCTGGGACCTCAGGATCTGGGGAAGGGCAGGAGTTGGGACTGCCTGTCCAGGCCAGGAAGAGTGGTCCACGTGGGGTCTGGGTAGCGGTGGCTGTCCGGAGAGGGGATGGTTTCTCTGCTTCCCTTTGCTCCCAAGTGCCCCCTAGCATCCGGGAGGACGGGCACAGGACCAATGTGTCGGGCATGGCCGGGCAGTCCCTGACTTTGGAGTGTGACGCGAATGGCTTTCCAGCCCCTGAGATCGTGTGGCTCAAGGACGGGCAGCCGGTGGGTGTCCTCTGGGGTGGCTGGGCTGTGGGTGGGATTCGGATAGGGACCTTCTGGATGGGTTCCCGCACGGGCCGGGTGTGGCGGGGAGATGTGACAGGTGTTTGGGGGAGTGCAGTGGGCAGTGGAGGAAGCCTAGGGGGCTGCGTGGTGGAGAGGGCATGGCACTCTTTTGGGAGTAAGAAGCCCCAGGTTCCAGACCCCTCTCATCAGCTCCCTCTGGCCTCTTCCACCCAGATTCCTGAGGCGGGTGGTCACCGCCTCCTGGACAAGCCGCGGGCCCTCCACTTTCCCAGGATCCAGGAGGGCGATGCTGGCCTCTACTCCTGCCGGGCAGAGAACCAGGCCGGGATTGCCCAGAGGGACTTTGACCTCCTCGTGCTCAGTGAGTGAGGCCTGAGCCCCTGCCCTTTGGCGCCGGCTGGGGAAGAGGAGATTTTGCCTGCTGAGAGCCGGGGGCCCATGACGGACTTCATCCCTGTCCTCGCAGAGCCGTCGGGGCAGATGTTAGATAGTCACGTGATCAACCACGTAATTAGCGTTGTGTTACGTGCTACGGAACGGTAGTGTAAGCTGTGGAGAATGCACCAAGCAGGGTCCTGATCAGCCAGGGAGCTTCGAGTCATGGACCGGAGGGGAGGGAAGGGCGCACCTGGGGACCCGCACAGACAAAGGCCCGCCCCGGGGCCTTTGCCTGTGCAGGGTTTGAGGACTTTCTGCCCCCTGCCCCCTAGTCCCTCCTTCCGTGACGGGAGCCGGGGCTGCCCAGGAGGAGGTGCTGGGCCTGGCCGGTGCAGGGGTGGAGCTGGAGTGCCGGACCTCGGGGGTCCCCACGCCCCAGGTGGAATGGACCAAGGACGGGCAGTGAGTGGTCTCCCTGGCAGATGGGGGGTGGTTCCTCTGCCAGGGCCGGGCGCACGGGGGCAAGGAGCTTGGTGAGCACTGCAGGTGCCTCCCTCCAGGGCCCAGGCGGGGGTCAGCATGGGACACCTCCCACCCCAGCCTGGAATTCCCCAGGGGGCCCTCCTCTCTCCCCCCAGCAGCATTTTTTTCATGACTCAGCCAGTCTTGCTTTTTTGCTTTAAACTTCTTTTTTTTTTTTTAGGTAAAATTCACACAACATCAAATCAACCTTTCTGACGTGCATGCTTCTAGGGGCATTTAGTACACGCACCGTGATGTGCACCGCCACCTCTGTCTAGTTCCGGAACATTCCATCGCCCCAAAAGGAGACCCCCATACCCCCCAGCCCCTGGCGACCACTCATCTGCTTGCCGTCTCTGTAGATTTATCTAGATTTCTGCATGTAAATCCCATGCAATTGTACGGCAGGGGGCCTTTTGTGTCTGACGTGTCTAACTGAGCGCTCAGTTCACAGGGTCCACCTGGGCCACAGCCGGTGTCAGTGCAGGCACACGTCCGGGCTGTTGCGGGTTTGGTTCCGGAACACCGCAGTGAAGCAAATATCGCGATAAAGCAAATCAGACGACTTGCTTGGTTTCCCAAGAACAGTTAGGTTTACACTCTAGTCTGTTGAGTGTGCAATATACGTACACAGCATACGTACTTTAATTCAAAGATAGTTTAAAAACATAGCTCATCGCAGGGTGCCTGGGTGGCTCGGTGGGTTGAGCGTCCCACCGAGGCTCAGGTCATGATCTCACGGTTCGTGAGTTCGAGCCCCGCGTCGGGCTCTCTGCTGTCAGTGCGGAGCCCGCTTCGGATCCTCTGTCCCCCTCTCCCGACCTCTCCCCGGCTCACGCGCTCTCTCAAAAATAAATAAACCTTAAAAAAAAAAAAAAGTATTGCTGAGAAAATGCTAGCCATCATCTGGGCTCTCAGCGAGTTGTAACCCTGTGGAACAAACGTACGTTGTACATCACGGCGTATCAAATATAACGAAAAAGTTTGAAATATTGTGAGAATGGCCACGATCGTGACGCGGAGACACGAAGTGACCAGACGCCATCGGAAAAATGGCACCGACTGGCCTGCTTGAGGCACGGTCGCCACAGACCTTCAGTTTGTCAGAAATGCAGTATCCGCCTATGCGTGACTGCTTTCAAGGGCTGAATAACAGTCCATGGTAGGGCTTGGCCACTGTTTGTACCCACCCACCTTTCGGCGACCGTGAACCTTCCAGATTTGCTTTTCACAAGTGGCAAGCCCGCCTCTCTGCGGCCGGGCCCTGCTTATTGGCGGTGTTTTCTCGACCCAGGCCCATCCCTCCGGGAGACCCTTATGTCCAGCTGCAGGAGGACGGCCAGGTTCTCAGGATCACCAGCAGTCACCTGGGGGACGAGGGGCGGTACCAGTGTGTGGCCTTCAGCCCCGCCGGCCAGCAGGCCAAGGACTTCCGGCTCAGGATGCACGGTGAGCCCGGCCCCCACCACGGGCTGCCCGCTTCCCGGAGGGAGGTCCTAGGGGGGAGCAGCCCCGGTCCAGTAAAATCTGGGGCGAGGGCCCGGGAATCTGGCCCAGCGCTCCCATATCCCATTGTCTCCATCCCCAGCTTTGTAAGCTTTACTACTCCTAATCCTGCTTGGGGTTGATCATTTCTGCCCCTGTTTCTTTAAATCGACTCCGTTTATACGGAAAGACGCTCATTTAAAAGGATATTTACTGTCTCGAGTGTAGGTGGGAAGTCAGGGCCACTTAGTCTTCGGGGAGGAAGCCATGAGGACAGATACAGCAAAAGAGCGCTGATATAGGGAGTGCTAGAAGGGTTAAGTACCCAGTCTATCCAACCGCACCTTGCCGTCTGTTGTACTCAGGACGGAAGGGGTTTGGGAAGGGCGGAGCCGTCCGTTCTCAGATGCGGTGCTGTTTGGTGCTGTGCCCACGTGCTCCCAGGATCGCCGTGGGTGTCACTAGCAGTGAACCCCTGATTTAGGTCCGACCCTCATCTTACAGACAGGGAGACTGAGGCCCAGAGAGGGGAGTGACCTGTGCCGGGTCACGCAGTGAGTTAGAGGCAGAGTGCGTCCAAAGCCCGGATCTGTGGCCCCCGCCGCCAGCATGTCCCAAGAGGCCTCTCCCGTCTGTCCCCAGATGCCCACTCTCCCTGCCCCCCCCCCCCCACTCCACACCCTGCAGGAGCCAGTGACATGGGGTGGGTGGGACGCCAGCCGCCTTGAGGAGGCTCCCTGTGACCAGCATTTCCCATCGTCCTCAGCCCCTCCTACCATCTGGGGCTCCAACGAGACGAGCGAGGTGGCTGTCATGGAGGGCCACCCGGTGCGGTTCCTGTGCGAGGCCCGAGGAGTGCCCACTCCCAACATCACCTGGTTCAAGGACGGGGTCCCTCTCCCGCTCAGCGCTGAGGCCGTCTACACCAGGGGCGGCCGGCAGCTGCAGCTGGAGAGGGCCCGGGGCTTGGATGCTGGCACTTACACCTGCAAGGCCAGCAACCCTGTGGGGGTCGCGGAGAAGACCACCAGGCTGGAGGTTTATGGTGAGCGGTGGGCAGCTGGGGTGGGCAGTGGGGGAGGGGGTGGTCTGAGCCATGGCGGCCCTGTCTTCAAAAGTCGCCGAGGGAAGTGGCCAGGGGTACAGGGTGATGAGACTGAGGCCAGGGAGAAGGGCCATCTCAGCTTGAACAACTTCCCTCTCTTGGACAGGCGAGGATGCTGAGGCCAGGGGCGGAAGGGCCTGTCTGGGGGCCCAGGCAGAGCCCAGGGGAGAATCTAGGTGTCCCTCAGGGGGAAGCGCTTTTCCGTGCCCTTCCGTGAATAATTAACTGCTCTGCGACAATCACTCACTGTGAGCCGGGGCTCCTGGGGCTTTTCATAGCATCGGCTCATTTAATCAGGGTTCAGGGGCCTGGGCCCTTGTCGCCCTGGGTCCCACTCAGGTGTTCTCTGGGGATGAGAGACTGGCCGAGGGTCACTTGCTAGGAGGTGATGGGACCCTGTTCATGGTGAGGGGAGCGGGGGTGGGGGGGTGGTTCTGACCGTAAATCTTGTGCAGTTTACTCGGGTGTAGACCCAACTTGAGGGGCTGGGCTCTTAGGATGCATGGAGAGGGGAGGAAAATCCAAGTGTAGGTGGGCAGGGATAGAGTCTGAGCAGGTGAGGTTTGAGACCCAGAATGCGGGCCAGTGGCGTCATCCTGGCCCCTCGAGAGGATTCCGCTCCGGAGTTCCGGCCCCCAAAGATGCGGGGGGCCTGGGTGCTGGGCTGTGTGGGGTCCACGGGCATTCTCTGAGTCCCCGGCTGCCAGCTCCAGGACTCTCCTTTGGAGATCGGGGGACCTCCTGGAAATTGAACAGGGGGTTTCGGCTAGCGGAGGCGAGGGAGGAGGCTGTTCCCATGGGGTGGGGTCGGCAAGGGGCTTGAGCTGGCCCGCCGGGCGGGGGAGCAGACTGGTGTCCCCCTCTGGTCCCTGAGCGGTCCTGTGCGTCTTCCCTAGTCCCGCCCACCATCGAGGGCGCTGGAGGAGGACCTCGTGTGGTGAAGGCTGTGGCTGGGAGGCCCTTGGCGCTGGAGTGTGTGGCCAGGGGCCACCCGCCCCCCGCCGTCTCCTGGCACCACGAGGGGCTGCCTGTGGCCGAGAGCAACGAGACGTGGCTGGAGGCGGGAGGCCGTGTGCTGAGCCTGGAGAGCCTGGGGGAGGCGTCCGGAGGCCTGTACAGTTGTGTGGCCACGAGCCCCGCCGGGGAGGCCGTTCTGCAGCACTCCGTGGAAGTGCAGGGTGAGCCTCGGTCTGTCCCCCGCCTCGGGCCACCTGGGCTGCGGACCCCTCCTCCTGCACCCACTGTGCGTGGGTCCCCGCGGGCCGCCCGGAGGGTTGCGAGGTGGTGAAGTGCCCGGGAGGCGGGAGGCCTGCGCCCATCTGGGCTGGAGGTCCTGCAGGGCCACAAGGGGGCGGGCTCGAGCTCGGAATCGTGGTTCCTGTGCCCGCTGGGGACCCCGAGCCGGTGACTTGGGACGGGACCCCACTCTGCCTTCCGGGTGCTCCCGGTCAACGGGACGGACGTTGATCAAGGACGCCCTGAGGCCCAAAGCTGGGCTGTGGGCTTGGTTCCAGGGTCGGCTGGGGTGGGGTGGGGCCTTTTCGCCTGCTCTCTTGCCTCCGAAGGACACTTGTCAGGCATCAACTCTGGGCTGGGCGTGATGCCAGGGATGAAGCAGGGAACAAGGCAGACGAGACTCCTGAGCTGTCCGTCTGGTGGGGAGACAGACAGGCCAAGCCTGTGGGGAGGCCGGGGGGACCACTCACTCACTCTGTCTTGGGTAGTCCTGGCAGGCCTCCTGGAGGAGGAACCATTTCTGGGGGACCTGAAGGGTGAGGTGAGGTCTGGGTCTTGCTGTCGGGGTGCTGGGGACTTGGGTTCGCTCAGCTTCAAACACCCAATGGTGGGTCCTGCCCACAGTGCCCCCGCAGCTCCTGGTGGCTGAAGGCTTGGGCCAGGTGACCGCCCTCTTGGGACAGCCCCTGGAACTTCCCTGCCAGGCCTCGGGCTCCCCAGCGCCCACTCTCCAGTGCGTATGGGGCGGCGGAGGCCAGCGCCGGGGTGGGGGCAGGCGGAGCACATGCTGGGGGGTCGGTGGGGATGGGAGACCCTTCCCCTTCCCCGGAGTATGAAGCAGGCCGCCAAGCCAGGGAGGTCCCGGCCAGCCTGACTTGCCTGGCCTCAGGCTGACCTGTCCCCACCCTCCTTAGGTGGCTGCAGAACGGCCGCCCCGCCGAGGAGCTGGCTGGGGTGCAGGTGGCCTCACGGGGGGCCACGCTGCACATCGACCATGTGGAGCTGGGCCACGCGGGCCTCTTTGCCTGCCAGGCCACCAACGAGGCAGGCACTGCCGGGGCTGAGGTGGAGTTGTCCGTGCACGGTGAGGGGGCGTGGGCAGCCTGAGACACCGGAGTCGGGGGGGGGGGGCAGGGGGGGAGGGGGAGCAGGGGGGCCACGGCCATCCTTGCCCTTGTAGGCCTGCGGGACGAGGGAAGGGCACAGGGCTGGTCTTTTCCTAGACGGCGTTTCTGGGCTGGGCTGTCCCGCCCCCCAAAGAGACACAGTTGTGAGACGCTGGCCTCGGCTGCTTCCACGCTTGTCACGTGTCCAGTCCACAGGCCCCCGCTCCCCCCCACCCAGCCCCGCCCTCTCTGCTCTCGCTCTATCCACGCCGACCGCGCCGGGCTTCATTCCGTTCTTTAAATACATCCGCTTTCTCACCTCCACGCCTGCCCATTCGGTTTCCCCTGCCTGGAATATTCTCCCTCTTCCTCTTCGCCTGCCCAGCTGCTCCCTATCAGGCCCGTTTTAAAGCACCCCTTCCTCCAGGAAGCCCTCCTTGATTCCGCCGTGGTTCTAATCTGCACTGCCTAGCCCGTCATGGCCATAGCCTACCACCCGCTGTCTTAAAATGGCTTGTTTGGCTGTCGAGCTCCACGGCCCAGCTCTGGGAGCTCTGGCAGGGCAGCGCAGTTAGCCGCTGTTCTCTGCTATACCCCCGGGCCTTGTACCGAATAGATGCTCAACGCACGTATGGATGGGTGGATGAAGGGTGGATGCATAGAAGGGAGAATTCTAAAGGGAAAGACCTGCTTTACTGGCTCCTGGTCTGGTGCTCTCCCCCTAAGCCAAGCATCCCTCGGGTTGAGTGGGTGGAGGCTGGAGGCCAGCCCCGTTAGGACACTCCCTATTCTCCAGGCATTGAGGGGGTGGCTGGATACTCACTACGCCCCTCCTGACCCTGACCGGGACCCTCCCTGCCTCTCCCCCTGCCCAGAGCTCCCATTGGTGGCCATCGTCGGGGGCGACAATATCACAGCCCCTTTCCTGCAGCCTGTGACCCTCCAGTGCGTGGGGACTGGGGTGCCCACCCCAAGTCTCCGCTGGTGGAAGGATGGGGTGGCCCTGGCAGCCTTGGGGGGGAAGCTGCAGGTACGTTTAGGGGCCCCAGGGCTGGTGGGGCAGCTGGGTGCGGGTGGAGGGGCACTTTTTAGGGATCCTGGTGACCCTGTACGGGCCCCTGGCAGCCTGGGGACAGGATGAGTACTGGGTGGTGGGCCTGAAGAGGGGAGGGAAGTCGGAGGGACATAGTCGGGGCAAGGGGAGCATCCCTGGAATCTGAATACATAGCTTAGGACTCCACCCCCGGAGCCAAACTGTCCCCTGGACTCCCTTCTCCTGCCCCTGGGGTCTGCAGCGACTCACTGCTCACTGTGTCCCAGCATCCCTCCGACCACCCTAATAGGGCCCCGTGTTCCCCGTGGCACCCACGCGGCCATCCCTCCTCCCCCTCCAGATCGAGAAGGTGGACCTGAGGGATGAAGGCGTCTACACTTGTGCCGCCACTAACCTGGCTGGGGAGAGCAAAAAGGACGTGGTTCTCAAGGTTTTGGGTGAGGACGAGGGCGCCGGACGGTGGGGACGCGAGGGCCCTCGGGGCCGCCCTGGGCGGGCAGGGAGCAGAGGATTTTAAAAACATAGCACGTCCTCATCTGCGTGCATATTTACTTCTGCATGCTGCGTTCACCCTTGGGTTCGTTTACGTCCTCGCGTGCGCGCGCAAATCCCAGCTCTTGTCACTTTTCCCGGCTGCCTAACTTTCCACGTCTCTACTGTGCCGGCTCGCGGCTGTTCCCACAGAGCTGGGCGCAGGGGTCTTTCCGGTTGCGGAAAGGTGGCAGCCTGGTGCCTTTGTCCTCATGCCGGTTCAGGAGTGGGGTTCCTCGGGCAGAGGACGAGACCCGTTTGGGGCTTTTATGGCCCAGGACCCTTTGGGGAGGCTGGCGAGGGCTATTGGGCACGACCGAGAGGAGATGGGCCGAGAGGAGCTCAGAGCCCACATCCACCAAGACGGGGCTCTGCTCGTCTCCCCTAGTGCCCCCCAACATCGAGCCCGGCCCGCTGAACAAGGCAGTGCTGGAAAATGCCTCGGTAACCTTGGAGTGCCTGGCTTCGGGTGTGCCCCCTCCTGGTAAGACCCCTCCTGTTGGCTGAAAGCCATCCCAGCCAGGCCCCAACTCCCCATCTAATGAGGCCGGCCCTGGGGCTGTGGACAAAACAGGGAGGGATCCGTAGGACCTTCCCCTATTTCTCGAATGTTCCTCTCTTCTCAATGTGTCGGTCACTGCCGGGGCCCAGGGCCTTTGCACTGGTGTCTGAAGCAAGTGGGGCTTCTGTTCAGAACTCGCGATTTCACAGGGCCGCCCTGGGGCCGGGGGCAAGGACCGGGACCTCAGAGTCGCCGTCTGTCTGGGGCTCTTGTCTAGAGCTTGGGGCTACGGGGCGTGAGTGTTTGGCGGACGGGATGAGCTCTGGCAGGATGTAAGGAGGCCAAGGCTACAATTGGTCCATGCTTGTGGGGCTGAGGATTCAGAGCGCGCCATGATTCCCTCTGCCTCGTGAGTGGTCCCTGGCAGGGAGAGGAGTTGAGGGCGGCTGGGCTGGCTTTGACTCTCCTTGCTCCTGGCAGCCCCAGCCTCCATCCCATGGAACTTCCCCTCTGCCTTCTGCCCTGTCTCAGACAACCCTGCCCCGTTCCAGCCCCAGCCTTCTTCCTGGAAAACTCTGGCTTTCTCCAGTGCCTGACATAAAGGCACGCCATGTGGCCACCCTGGCAGCCTTTGATGGGTGCTCACGACACAGGCACAGCCTGAAGGGCGGGCAGGACTCCTTGCATCTCTCTTCTCTCCCCCAGATATCTCCTGGTTCAAGGGCCGCCAGCCTGTCTCAGCCCGGAAGGGAGTGACAGTGTCAGCTGACGGGAGAGTTCTCCACATTGAGCGGGCACGATTTTCTGATGCTGGGAGCTACCGTTGTGTGGCATCCAATGTGGCGGGCAGCACGGAGCTGCAGTATGGGCTACGGGTCAATGGTGAGCTGCCCTGGGACTAAAGGGGTCCTTGTCCCAAAAGTAATCCCTGCATTTATGTGTCTGTCAGTCCGTCCATCCTTCCACCCACCCATCCATCCATTACCCGTGCATCCATCCATCCATCCATCATCCATCTACCCATCTATCATCTATCCTTCCATCCATCACCCATCCATCCATCCATCCATCATTAATCTATCTACCCATTATCTATCATCCAGCCATCCATCCATCATCCATCCATCTACCCATCCATCATCTATCTTTCCATCCATCACCCATCTATCCATCCATCCATCATCAATCCATCTACCCATTATCCATCATCCATCCATCCATCCATCCATCATCCATCCATCCATCATCCATCCATCTACCCATCCATCGTCTATCTTTCCATCCATCACCCATCTATCCATCCATCCATCATCTATCCATCTACCCATCCATCATCTATCCTTCCATCCATCCATCCATCCATCCATCCATCCATCCATTACCCATCTATTCATCATCCATCCATCTATCCATTATCTAGTCATCCATCCATCATTCATCCATTATTCATCCTTTTATGTAACCATCCATTCAATCCTTTGCCCATCCACCCATCTAACTATCTGTCTGTCCATCTACTTACCCATCCATCCATTCCTCCATTTATCTGTCTTCTGTCCAACCACTTTTATTGAGTACATCCTCTGGGGCGGACCTTGGGGCTGTAGCCCCAAGGAAACAGACCCAGGGGCCTTCTGTCTAGTGGAGAATACAGCAGTTACACAGTCACCCAGTATCCTATCTTCTGACGACTGTGATAAGAGTAAAGAGGAGGTGTGACCCAGTGCCTGGAACTGGGGCACTGACCTGGCCTGGGGAGTCCCAGAGGTGTCTATGACAGTTGGATGCCTACATGGAGGCCACCTGCCAAGGGCTGACGCTGCAGAGATGTGGGGAATTATGGGAGCTGGAAGGAGGCTGGGGGCCAGGAGCTTACCGGACAATGGGAGGAGGGGACGGGGTGGTGCAGGTGGCCAGATGGAGGCTGGGGAAGCAGAGCCTTTATGCTAGGAGCAGTAGGTGGCTGGGCAGGAGGCTGGGACCCTGGGCATCGTGACCGTGACCGTATCTCCCAGATACCGTTGAGTCTTCTGACCATTTTCCGCCCTCGAGGGGCTGCCTGCCGGATAGCATAGCATTTCGTCTGATACCTCTGAATTGGGAAACAAAACTTCCCAGAGGCCGCCCCCTGCCGTCCTCATCCTAAGGACCTCATGCTCACCGGAAGACCCAAGTTCAAGTGCTATTTGTCACTTTCTAACTGGTCAGCCTTGGCCATGACTTACCCTCTCTGAGCCCCCGGTTCCCGCCGGTGGAAGCCCCCTCACGGTGGGGTCAGGATGCGAGGAGCGCCCGTGCTGGGAGTGGCGTCCCTGCGCTTTTGTTTGTGGCCGTGTGCCCCGTGGGGTGGCCCGGCCAGGGGCCCTGCTGGCTTCGCCCCCCAGTGGGGCTCACCCCGGGCCCTGCGTTGTCCCCCGCCCTGCAGTGCCTCCACACATCACACAGCCACCCAGCCTGCCAGGCCCCGTGCTGCTCGGCGCCCCGGTCCGGCTGACCTGTAATGCCACTGGAGTCCCCAGCCCCACGCTGCTGTGGCTGAAGGATGGAAACCCTGTGTCCACCGCAGGGGCCTCCGGCCTCCAGGTCAGGCTGGGCAGCCCTGGGTCACCTCTCCGGTGCCTCAGGAGGTGCTGGGAGCAGAGGTCGGGCCCCGGGAGCTCCGAGGCGAGGGACGAGCCGTGGCCGCCGAGGGTGGTCGGCTGGCGAGAGGAAGGAGAGTCTAGAGCCCCGTGGATTCCAGAAACACGATACGTGCCGCCAGTGCGAGCCGTATATGTAGTTTTGGGCTTTCTGGTGACTACATTCAAACGAGTAACGAGAAATGCACGAAAGTGGTTTCAGTAAAACATTTTAGTTGAGCTAATCCAGCCAAAAAATCCATGATCAGTATGGAAATTATGAAGGCCTTTCCCAGGGTTTCTTTTTGTTGCAACTCTTTGCAGTCCGTTGTGTCTTGTCCCCTTGGGGTTCAGCCCCATTTCAAGGGCTCCGTAGCCACAGCCCGGCTCTAGAGGGAGCACCGATGTAACTCGTCCACCAGCCGGCGGAGGTCCCGAGGCCTGGGGACAGCGCACGGCTCCCCCGCATTGTGGGGGGGCTCGGGGGTCTGGGGCAGGCTGCCCAGGGGTGCCCAGCAGCAGGGCCAGCGTGGGAACGTGTGGGTGCTGCCGTGCGTAGCTTGATGTGGGCTTCCTTCTGGGGACACAGGTCTTCCCTGGGGGCCGGGTCCTCACCCTGGCCAGCGCCCGGGCCTCCGACTCTGGCAGCTACTCGTGCGTGGCCGTGAGTGCAGTGGGCGAGGACCGTCGGGACGTCGTCCTGTACGTCCACAGTGAGTCTCAGGCTCGGGATGCTGCCTGGGCCCGGCCGGGCGCTCAAGAAGGTGGGGCTGGGGGCGTCCCTCCCCAAACCACGTCCAAAGCGGGGTGGCGGAGGGGGCGCGCCGGCCTGAGACCGTGGCTGCCTTCGTGGGGGCGTCAGTTGGAGGTGAGCTGCTCCCCCATCGCAGACAGGGAGGCAGGTGAGTGGCCCGCACAGCCAGGAGCTCGTGTTCAGGGAACAGGTGGAAGGAACACGACGTGGCAGGGAGAACCCCGGGCCGAGTCGGGAATCGGATGTTCTCACGGTCCTCGATCAGAGGGGTAACTGCTTTGGGGGAACATTTAAAAATGTTAAAAACTTTAAAAAAAGGTTTTATTTTGTTTTTTTTTTTACATTTTTAAAGTTTAGTTTGGAGAGAGAGACAGCATGAGCAGGGGAGGGGCAGAGAAGGGGGGGAGGGAGAGAGAGAATCCCAAGCAGGCTCGCACCTAGAGCCCCACGTGGGGCTGGAATCCACAAAACCGTGAGATCGTGTCCCGAGCCGAAACCAAGAGTCGGACCCTTAACCAATCGAGCCACCCGGGGGCCCCAAGACACTATGTTTCTAAAAGAATTTGAGATCGTCGTAAATTCACATGCACTTGTACAGATTAGTACAGAGAGATCCTGGGTCCCCTCTGCCCAGTGTCCCTCGACAGAATCCTCTTGTAAAGCACACAGCCACACGTGGGGGTATCGACGTGGCTATGCGTCACCATCCTCAGATTTGGGGGCCTTCTCTTGGAGCAGGACTGGGAAGGTCCTTGCGGGGAGGATGAGAGGCCACAGCTCGGGCCGGAGGCCCCCTCCCAGCGCTGACCGCCCCACCCATGCCCTGCTGTTTGCTCCTGGCTGCCGGAAGTGGCCGGGCCTGACCCCGGGCCTGGCGTCCTGCCGGCCCCACCCACGTGCCTAAGACCCCTCTCCTGCCCCCTCCCGCAGTGCCCCCAAGCATCCTCGGGGAAGAGGTGAACGTGTCCGTCGTGGCCAACGAATCCGTGGCCCTGGAGTGCCGAAGCCAAGCCGTGCCCCCTCCCGTGCTGACCTGGAAGAAAGACGGCCGCCCCCTGGAGCCACGGCCCGGCGTCCACCTCTCCACAGACAAGGCCTTGCTGGAGGTGTGCAGGGCAGGGCCTGGGGGGGGCCGTACGAGATCAGTTCAGCTCAGCGTGACCCAGCACCCGGGGCACATCCTCCTGACCTGGTCAGAAGCTGCTGCAGGGGCCTCGCTCGGTCCCCACAAAGCCGAGCCTCTCGCTTTTCACCTGTTTTTTACTCCTTCTTCCAAAGCCTCCTGGCCTTGGGGGATGGGAGCCCTTCGTCGGGCCTCTGGCCCAACAAGGGGAGGGTCGATGAGGGCCGGGGACTGTGGGGACCGCAGCCTGGATGTAAATCTCAGTTCCACCTCCTCCTGGCTGGGCCGCCTCAGGCAGTGTCTCGACCACACCGGCCTCCGGTCTGTCACCTGTAAGCACACCGGTGCTGCTCTTCTGGGGTGGCTGGAGTTCAAAGCCAGCCCCTAGAATGGCTCCTCCATGTCCGCTAGGGGAGGGGAGGTACTTCTCCAGCTGTTGGGGAGAAACTTCCACTCCAGCCTCTTCCTCCTGCTCCCACCCCTCTACACCTTGTGATGTGATCATTCCCAACTCTGAACACCTCATTTTGGTTTCCTGTACCCACAACTTAGCTTCGTCACCTCCTCCGTCAGGATCTGACCTCTGAGGACGGGACCGACCCCCACCCCCCACCCCCCACCCCCCGCCGCCCAATCCTTCTTCATTTTCTACCTTCCCTCCTGGTCTGCTCTGTTGGACTTTCCAAAGAGGCCGAGAGCAGATTAAAGGCGGGAGAGGGGCTGACCCAGCCACACACGCACCGTCCTTAGCGGGGCTGGGCTGTGGATGTGAAGTGGGGGGAGGCGGGCAGGACTACCCTCTGGGGAGCCCAGTCCCCGTGCCGGCCCACGTCAGGCCACCACAAGCTGTGGCTTCTGGAAACGTCACGGTGCACCAGGTAGGGGAGGTGCTATCATTGCCCCCAGGTTCCAGGTGGGGAGGCTGGGGCGCGGTGAGGTCAGATGACCTGCCCAAGGTCACACAGTCTGTTCAGGGGTGACCCCATCTCGGTGCTGCCCCCGCTGATGGCTCATTCTTGCTTTCGGCCAGGTGAGCAGAGCAGAGGTGGGGGACGCAGGCCGCTATACCTGCGAGGCACTGAACCAGGCGGGCCGCTCGGAGAAGCACTACAACCTGAATGTCTGGGGTGAGGGTCTCGGGGGCTGGGCTGGGGTCCCTCCCCTGTCCCTGCCGTGGCTGGCTCTCATGCCCCCAGAGGAGTGCTGCCTCCATGGTCCCGGGATCCAGGCTTTTTCTGTTCCCCGCGCCTGTCCCTTCCCGGCCCAGCACCTACCTCATACGCCTCTCTGTTCTCCCCCAGTGCCTCCTGTGTTCCCCTCGAGGGAACCCCGCATCCTGACCGTGACCGAAGGGCACCCCGCCAGGCTGTCCTGTGAATGTCGGGGCGTCCCCTTCCCTAAGATCTCCTGGAGGAAGGACGGTATGATTGCCTCCCTCGCCCAGCCCCGCCCTGGGTGCCCCCCACAGTGGAAGGCTGCTCCTTGCCCTCGCTGGGTGCCCCCCCCCCCAGAGCCTCGCTGAAACAGAGATGGGTGGGCTTATGACACTGGGGGTAAGGGTGCTGTTTACAGAAGTGACAGTGCCCTCAGCCCCTCTCTGCTCGGTCCCTGAGTCTTCCAGTGAGTGCTGGGTTGGGCCGCGGCCTTCTCTTCCAGAAAGCCCTCCCTGACCCCCACCCTAGGCTGGGGCAGGGCCTCCTTGACATAATCCCTGAGTGTTTACCTGTCATGTCACCACCCTCGTTCTTCAATGTCTGCTTCTCCATGAGTCCGTGAGCCCCGCGAGGCGTCGTCTTGGCCCCCCTGAATTCCAAAATTGGTATAAAACGGGTGCTCAATAAATACTTGTCATTCATTCATTCACTGAACCAGTAGTTGCTGAGGGCCTCTCCGTGCCAGGCCCCGTTCTATGGCAGTGGATTGGGGGTAGTCAGGTAACAGGGAGTTAGCGAATAACTTAGATGGTAAGTACTACCTATGGAGGAAAATAAAGCCAGGAGACGGAGGAGATGTTTGCAGTTTCAGGCTGGGTGGCCACGAACGTTTGGCCAAGCAGAATTTAAGAAGGGGAGGGAGGGGTGAACATGAGAATATGGTAGGGAAAAACATTTCAGGCAGCGGTCTTAGCAGGTGCAAAGGCCCTGGGGCCGGGCTGGGATTCAGACGGGACCGGATCTGCAGGCAGACCCGTGATGCGGAGAAGCCTAGCGATTGTGGGAACTCAGGGATGGGATTTGGCACTCAGGGAAGGCTTCCTGATAGATGTGCCGTGTAAGTGGACGCCTTCAAGGGTGAGCAGAAGCCGGCCAGGACGGGTGGGAGGACACACATTCCAGGGGGAAGGACCGGGGACCAGGGGCTTCTTTCTTGCTGCCTCCAGGTCAGCCCTTGCCAGGGGAGGGGAACAGCCTCGAGCAGGTGTCAGCGGTGGGGCGGCTGCTGTACCTGGGACAGGCCCAGCCGGCCCAGGAGGGAACGTACACCTGTGAGTGCAGCAATGTGGCGGGCAGTCGCAGCCAGGACCAGCTGCTGGAGGTGCATGGTGAGCCGGGCTGGGACGACCTGAACCCGGTGGAAAGGGCCAGAAGGGCGGGCCACCAGGCACCCCGGTAGGGCAGACCCCACCCTCCAGAATCCGAGCAAAGACAGAAACAGTGACGATGAGAACAATTTCCCGTCCCCCTTGGCCACTGGGGTTTTACGAGCTGCCCCCCCTGCTCAATCAGCCTCTTCCAGCTCGTGACCTACGCGCGTGCGCGTGAGAGGGGCGCCACGATCCCAAGTAGCCCCCCCGTGGGCCCGGAGAAACAAAGTTTATCTGGACAAACCTCTGTGAGGTTCCTGCACATAACGGGAGCCTGTCTCCAGAGACTTGTCCTGCAGCGATGCAATTAAATACCGCAGCCTTGTAGACATCTAGAAAATTCTAGAAAATGAAACCAAGAAAAGCGCCGTTCAGCATCCCACCTATGGAATGACGCCCTGCCCCAAACAGTCCCGGTGTCCCGTTTAGGCCCCAGGAAGCCCCTCGTTTCTGAGGAAGGAGACCCCTCACAGATCTTCAGGGCTGTGCTGTGACTTTATTCTCCAAACAGAGGGCCTGCCCCTGATTTCCAGGGTGCAGGAGAGGGGCCAAGAGGTACTGGGGCGGCCCCCGTTATAGAGATGGAAAACGGAGGCCCAGAGAGGTGAGGTCACCCGGCAAGGTCACACAGCCAGGGAGTGGCCGGGGGAGCACAGGCGGAGTGGGGGCCGGCCCGGCTCGCGGCAGACGCTTGGTGCCCCGGTGGCCACAGCAGCCCTCCCTGACGCGCTTTCCCCTCATCCCCAGTGCCGCCTCGGATCGCTGGCCCCCGGGAGCCCCACACACAGGTCTCTATGGTCCAGGACGGGGAGGCCACTCTGTGGTGCAACGTCACAGGGAAGCCCCCGCCCAGGGTGACGTGGGAGTGGGGCGGCCAGCCGGTGAGGGCCGAGGCCGGCCTGCTGCTGCGGAACCAAGGCCAGAGTCTGCACGTGGGGCGGGCGCAGGCTGCCCACAGCGGACGCTACACCTGCGTGGCCGAGAACGTGGCCGGAAGGGCCGAGAGGAGGTTTGCGCTCTCCGTGCTGGGTGAGGACCCGCAGCGCGCTGGAGGAGGGCGGGATGCGGGGCCCGCTGGGGAGAACAAGGCCCGTTCCAGCTGCCGGCACAGCCCCTGGTTCTCCCAGGAGTCAGGCCTGCTGTTGGGGGAAGCCTTGAACCCCGCTCTCAAAATCCAACAGCCCTCATTTCCCCCGTCCCTCTCTCCCTTACTTGCTGTTCCCCTACTCTGTTCCTCGCACTGGGGAAATAAGCAGTCTCTATCCCGCGTGACTCATGTGTGGTGGGGGGAACCCAGGGCCTAGGAGAGACAAGGAAGAGCCTGAACGCTTGTCACGGGAAGTCAGGGCGGCTTCCTGTAGGAGGTGACCTTTAAGCTGAAACATAAAAGCTGAGTGGAAGTTAACCAGGTGCCGGGGCGGGGGAAGTGGCTGAGTGGGGGGGGGGGGGGGGCAGAGGGAACACACTGTACAGAGGCCTGGACAGGTGACACAGCACTTTCAGGGTGACTGCCGCCACATCCTCGTGATTCCAGTCTTTTATTGAGCGCCTACTGTATGCCTCAGGATGGGGGCAGGAAGTGGTAGGAGATAAGGTGAGCAGGGATGGGTTTAGCGAGGCCTCTCTCATCACGGCCCCCACCCCTGCCACTGCCTCAGGATCCCTGGAGCGTGACCTCCTTCTGAGTGGGTCCTTTAGAAGCACAGAGGTGCTTGGCGTGTGGGTTTAGGGGGCATATCTGTGTCCACCGCGGCCCTAATTCCGGTCTCGTTGCTGAGCATTGACTCCGTACCAGGCAGTGTGCTGAGTTCTTACTGAATCCTCCTGGCATCCTTCTGAGGGAGCGGGGAAACTGAGGCCCAAGGTTTGGCTACTGCCAAAGCCCAGCCTGTGGGCACCCGTCACTCCTTCCAGCGGGAGCCACTCTGATCTTGTCACTTCTGTTCCTCAGACTCTCCCGACCGGGGGTGGGTGTCCTTGCGGGGCACAACTGTTGGGGGACAGGGAAGGAGCATACAGCCCCCATATGCGGCCTGAGTGTGGTTTCTCCTCTGTGTCTAGTGCCCCCAGAGCTCACCGGAGACTTGGACCCAGTGACCAACGTCTCTGCTGCCCTGCACAGCCCCTTGACGCTGCTCTGCGAAGCCACAGGCGTCCCACCCCCACGGGTCCGCTGGTTCCGAGGGGAGGAGCCCATCAGCCCCGGGGAGGACACCTACCTCCTGGCAGGTAAGGTGCCAGCCAGGGGAGAGTCTGGTTGTCAGGTCTGGACCTCTGCCTCCGCCTCTGTTTATCACTTGCCCCTGCCCACTGACCCTTCGCTGCCAGGCCCGGTTGGGAAAACCATTTAGCCATCGGTCCCCCAAGAATGCAGCCGAAAACACTGGCTAGGTGACGTAAACGACTGGCTTTAAATACGCCTGGAAAAGACTTCCTGCTCGGTTTCCCTCCTGAAGACGGACAGCGACTATGTGCACAGTTAAGGCTCTGATAAGTCTTGCAGCAAAAATTCTCATGGCATGTCCATAACATCCCCCAGAATAGTAACACACTTTCAAAATGCTGAGCCAAGCACCTTCTCCTCTGAATATTCATCCTCCCCACAGAGCTGGTTTGTGATAGTTCTTACTGGGGAACTATGAAAGGGGAAACTGGGGCCCAAGAGGCAGTGTCCCATCCACGTTTTGCAAGAACCTCAAGACCCCCCTGAAGTTCAGCCTCGGTGACCCAACAGTTGTTCCACGTAGCCAAAGCTGGGATGACAAATTAGGTTCCCCTGTGCACCACTTCTGAGCACTTGGTGGGGGTTGCCAGATGCTTTGCGATAGGAATTCAGAGACTGCATCTGGGCGGAGGAGAGCATGGTGATCCATTAGTGATGTCTGCCCCCGGGTGATCTATTAGTGATGTCTGCCCCCAGGGTGATCCATTAGCGATGTCTGCCCCCGGGGTGATCCATTGGTGATGTCTGCCCCTGGGTGATCCATTGGTGATGTCTACCCCTGGGGTGATCTATTAGTGATGTCTGCCCTGGGTGATCCATTAGTGATGTCTGCCCCCGGGGTGATCCATTAGTGATGTCTGCCCCCAGGGTGATCCATTAGCGATGTCTGCCCTAGGTGCAGGAACAGCAGTAATGGTATATCCGGTGTATCTGCCTTCCCTGGGCAGGTCTTAGATGATCCTTGGGTTTTCCTGGGAGGAACTGGCTCACCTCTGAGAGGTCCTTGGGAGAAGGTGGCTTTTTTCCAGGGCCACCAGAATCCCATGGCAGGGGTGGGGGGGGGGGCGTCAGGAGTCTGACCTGGACCAGGACTACAGAGCCCATTTTTAGCCCTAGTCAATTTCTAGAACCAAGGGAGGCCAGCTTACAGATCCTTCTTATTAGAACAGGGCCCTCAAGTTTACCCATGCACTAATGTCCGGGGCTCTCTCTACCTGTTTATCCTCCTGGGCCTTAGTTTTCCCATCTGAGGAATGGAACACTGAGGGAGGTAGACACGCACACAGCAAATTGCCACACCTGACACACTCCTCTTCTGGTGGGCAGCCTGGGTTCAGCTTGGAACAGAGGCTGTTCAGAGCCGTGCCTGGAGTCCACTCCCCTCCCTCCCCAGGTGGCTGGATGCTGAAGATGCCCCGGGCACAGGAGCGAGACAGAGGTTTCTACTCATGCCTGGCAAGCAACGAGGCTGGGGAGGTTCGGAGGAACTTCAGTGTGGAGGTCCTGGGTACGCCCCAGCCCGTTCCTATGAGCACCCCACGAATCCCTCCTCTCTTGTCTTGGAGCTTCTGGGGGCTATCCCCAGGACTAAGGGCTCATGCTCTAGGGGGCACTCAACACAGGAAGGGGGGAAAGACCAAGCCTTATTTTGTTTGCCTCATCAGTGGCCTCTGCTCTGAAGTTGCCATGGAACTTTCTGGAAACAGCAGGGACTAACCCCAAGTGACAGGGGGCACATATTTTCAACACCACCCAACTGTCTTCACAGGAAGGGGGGAGGGACCAAGCCTTGTTTTCTTTGCCTCATCAGCAACCTCTGATCTGAAGTTGCCATGGAACTTTCCGGAAACAGCAGGGACTAACCCCAAGTGACAGGGGGCACATATTCTCAACACCACCCAACCGTCTTCCTCTGATCAGGGCCTTCCCGCAGAGGCACTGGGACTTCCCTCAGCCAGCAGCAAATGTTTATGGAACTCACTGCCCGTGGGAGCAGGCCTAAGGGGATGGGAAACCGAGGCACAGGAAACTGAAGGCGGTTGCCTTGGGCACTTGGTTCTGGGCTCTTGGCTTCCTGCTTCATGGTCGTTCAGCCAACCCTGGTCAGTAACCGTCCATCTCGCTGCTTCTTCCCAGTTCCTCCCAGGATTGAGAACGAGGACCTGGAGGAGGCAGTCAAGGTCCCTGAGGGGCAGACAGCCCACCTGACGTGCAACGCCACAGGTGAGGGCCACTCACAGTGGGTTGGGACAAGCATGAGAAGTCAGCTTCAGAGAGGAGGGGGTGCCCGAGGCTTCCGGCCTGTCCCCAGCCCCAGTGCTCCCTGTGGAAGGTCTCTGTACATCTTGAACTTGCCCCCAGCCCCAGTGCTCCCTGTGGAAGGTCTCTGTACATTTTGAACTTGGCACCACATCCCTGCTCATCTTCGCACAGGCTCTGCCTCTGCCCCAAACACTCCTCCCCTCTCCTCACCTGGCTAGAGACCTCAACTTCTAGGACTTTCCACAACGCGTCCTTGGCTGACCCCTTGGGCCCGTGGGCTGCCTCCACTGGGGTCCCACAGGCCCCAGGGCTTTCTTGTCCCAGCCCCAAGCACCCTGGACCATAGTAACCTTGTCATCTGTATACCCCAGCTGGGATCTGAGGTCCATGAGGACCCAAGGACTGCCTTGTCACCGTGGTTCTCCCAGTGCCTACCAGAGGAGGCTCCCATTAATGCTTGTGGACTGGGGGGGGGGGGATGGATGGGTGAATGGATGAAAGGAATAACTTGCCTTTCTGTCTTGCCTGTCTACACCAAGCGATCTATGCCCCGTCCTCCCTAAAGAAAAGGCAGTCAGCCACATAGGAAAGGTCCCGGGCCAGGCTTGGAGGCTGCTCCTATGTCGTGCCCTGCTGCAGGGGCCTCTGGCCTGAGAATGGAAAATCTATGTCCCCTGCCCTACCCCGGAGCCACCTCTGCCCTCTTGGCCAACCCAGTCAGAACCTTCTGAATGGTCTCCTCTGCCTGTCCCCCTCCTTACAGGCCACCCACAGCCCAAGGTCACGTGGTTCAAAGACGGCCGGCCCCTGGCTGGTGGAGACACCTACCGCATTTCTCCAGACGGAGCTCTCCTGCAGATCGTCCAGGCCGACCTGTCTAGTTCTGGCCACTACTCCTGCATTGCAGCCAGTGCCGTAGGGGAGAAGACCAAACACTTCCAACTTAGCGTCCTGGGTAAGTGCTGGGCATCTCCGGGCCTCCCTGGGCGCCGAAAGGAGGGGGAGCCAAGGTGGCCAGCTCCGAACAGACAGCTTCCCCCAAAGCACTCTGCTATGTTTTTCTTCCCCATTTCTTCAGGTTCAACAACAACAAAAATAGTCATAGCTGTATTGGCTGAACGTTTGTCACGGGCTGGGCGTTTGCACAGGCCTGATTGGTTGGACAAGCCTATGGGGTGGGAGATGTGCTTGTCCCTCTGTGTCACCAACGAAGCGCTGAGGCTTGGAGAGGTGACAGGGCCCCCAGGTGTCCGTCCGTCCCCCGAGGGTAGTTGGCACGGACTGTCCCGGCAGGAGAAATGGGGATCTAGAAAATGAGAGAACTTAATAAATAAAATCTGTACAAATGCTGGGGGTGAAAGGGACGGGCCCCTGCAGGACCTGAAAGAGGAAATCTTAGGACCAATGAGAGCAGAGGGAGAGGGGGACAGATTGGAACACAAGCCGCGTTGGCAAGGCTCTGGTACGTGAGTCGGTGGGCTGGCTGTTAAGAGCCTTCTGGGGAAATTGAGGCGGGTATCGTCCTAAACTTCCCCTGGGGCACTGCTTAAGGGGTGGAAAGTGCAGGCTCCGAAGCGAAGCACCAGGAGCTGAGATCTTTCTGGATCCTCGGGCCCAGGATTAGGGATCTCTGTTAACGATCGTGGCACCCCCCCCCACCCACCCCCGCCTCCCAACAGTGGTTCCCACCATCCTGGGAGTGACCGAGGACAGCGCGGATGAGGAGGTGACAGTGACCGTCAACAACCCCATTTCTCTGATCTGTGAGACACTGGCCTTCCCCTCCCCCACCATCACCTGGATGAAGGACGGCGCCCCGTTTGAGGCCTCGAACAACATCCAGATGCTCCCAGGTGATGCCCTCTGTCGGTTGGAGGAAGGGACTGGTGAGCCTGAGTTCGTGTGACCTCGGGGGTGACCCTGCCCCCTGCCCCCACAAGCAGGCACCCACGGGCTGCAGATCCTGAATGCCCAGAAGGAAGATGCGGGACAGTATACCTGCGTGGTCACCAATGAACTTGGGGAGGCCATGAAGAACTACCACGTGGAGGTGCTCAGTGAGTCGGGGACCCTCCCGGGCACCGGCAGGGCGGGCAGGAGGCCGCCTGGGAGCCCTGGGGCCCCAGCACCTGGGCCACACGGATGCCCTAGGTATCTTCATGTGGCTTACCTCCTCTGACGGTCCCCAGGCAGCCAGGGCTGACTCAGTCATTGTAGGACCAAGGGCACCAGGAGATGGAAACAAGTGAGTTAGGACTTGGGCCACATGGACGCAGATTCCCGCCAGTCCCGGTTTCCTTCTGTCACCCGCGCCGCAGTGCGGCCAGAGGCCCTACACCTTGAGACCTGGCACCCCCAGAATGGCCCCCAGAGGTCACCCCGTGAAGTCCCCCGCCTCAGACCTGCCCTGTCCCGTAAATCGCTCTCAACCAACACTGTCTCCCCTAAATGAACAGTGACAGGAGTGGGTCGGTCTCCAGGGTCCCCATGGCTCTGCTCTTGGGAACCAGCCGCCCATTTCTGGGACGGCCCTGAGGCCACAGCGGGCACTGGGTCTCAGCAGCCCTTTCCTAAGCCTGCTCCTCAGACCCCCTTGTGGCTTTCAGTCCCTCCTTCCATCTCCAAAGACGACCCCTCGGGGGAGGCCGGCGTGAAGGAAGTGAAGACCAAGGTCAACACCACTTTGACCCTGGAGTGTGAGTGCCGGGCCGTGCCCCCGCCCACCATCAGTTGGTACAAGGATGGACGGGTAAGCTTGGGGCCCCGGGGTCCCCCTGCTTCTGCTTGGAACCTTCCGGAGAAGGCAGTCAGAGCACCTGGCCCCAGAGCTGGCCTGGGCCCTGCCCCACTTTATATTTTAATAAGAAATCCAGCTCTTTGTAGGGAACAGGTGTCATCAACATTAAACTCCACATTCACCTGTTTAACTCACCCGGGGTTTTCGGCTACATGGGTTCAGGGTTCAAAACTGGCTACACGGGTTCAGGGTTCAAAACTAACCCTAACCCTAACCCTCACTTTGTGCCGCCCCCCCCCACTCTTCCCACCCCCAGCCCGTGACCCCCAGCCAGCGGCTGCGCATCCTGGGCGAAGGCCGGCTCCTCCAGATCCAGCCCACGCAGGTCTCGGATTCAGGGCGATACCTGTGCGTGGCCACCAACGTGGCTGGCGAGGACGACCAGGACTTCAATGTGCTCATCCAGGGTGGGTGGGGGCCGGTGGGGCGGGGGCGGCACAGGTGGGGTGGGGAGTGTCCCTGCTTCTGGAATGGTCTAGCAGGAGGACTCTGTCCCTGGCGGCTGGCTCTTCTTCTCATTGTTGGCCGCCATGTCTTACCCCCAGACCCCCGGCCCAGGCCTCTTCCCTTAACTGACTGTGACCTGGGGACATCACTGCCCTTCCCCCGCCTCCCGGCCTTGGTTTTACCTTTGTAAGATGTGGGTCATCCAATCAGGTGGCCTCGGGGGCCCCCTCCACTCCTGAAAGCCAGTGGTTTTGTGCCTCTGTGCTCCGTTCAGCAAACCCTAGTTACAGCTTCGTGTCTGCTTCCTCCCCTGAGAGGTGTCACCATGCCACACAGTCTCTTGAGTCCACTAGACGTGAGCTGCAGAGGGCAGAACTCGAGCCCAGTGCCTAGCATAGTAGCTGCTCAATAAACACTGTCTGAAAGAACGAGTGTCTTCGAAAGCTGCCTCGACCTTAGGGGTCTCCTCTAACCGTGGACTTCTCCAGCCCTGAGAGAGGCTGGCACGGGAGTCTCTTGGAACAGAAGCGCACCCCCATCCCTCGGCTGTGCGTCCTAATGGCTCTGTCCCCCACCCCAGTGCCCCCCATGTTCCAGAAGCTGGGCGATGCCGGTGTGGACTTCGAGATCCCGTCCAGGGAAGAAGAGGTCCGCGGTGAGGTGACGGAGTACCGGGAGATTGTGGAGAACAACCCTGCCTACCTGTACTGCGATACCAATGCCATCCCTCCCCCGGAGCTCAGCTGGTACAGGGAGGGCCAGCCCCTCTCGGCCGCAGACGGGGTGTCTGTTCTGCAAGGTAGTTTAGGGTGTGCCCAGGGAGGTCGGGGCGTCTGCAGGCAGGGATCGGGGGCACACTCACCTCGGACGTGTCCCACACGTGTCCTGGGAACTCTCCTGTGTGCTGCTTGCTCTGTGACCGCGGGCAGGCCGCACAACCACCCTGGACCTTAGCTGCCTTTTGTAAACTCGGGCTAGACACCCTTTGCTTATTTGAAGGCAGGAGCAGGATCCCCCTTTGCCTCTGGTTTCTAGAACGAGCCCACCTCTGGGCTTCAAGGTCTGTAAGGTCCTGGGATAATTGGCCAAAGCTGGTGTCTTTCTCTGCGGGGGGAGGCGGTTCCTTTATTGTGATCTCATGAGGACCACACTGGGGCGGGGGTGGGAGTCCAGGCACGGAGCCCTGTATCGTCTCATCAGGGGGGAGATCATGTGACCTTTCAACGTAGGATTTGGCCTGTGTCCTGCCAGGCCGGCGGCGATGGTGGGGCTGGCTGGGGGAGCCCAGGCCTCTAGACGAACAGGGCCATTCCAAGGGTCGTACTTTGGTGCTCGCAAAAGAAGACAGCCTCTTGGAGACGGACGAGAGGCGATGCTTACTGAAGCTGCTTATCGCTGTCAGAAACCCCCGGACTGACCCCTCAGCCCGGCTACTGCCCTTGGACTTGGACACTGATCCAGATCCTGGGTACACAGTGAGCTCAGTCACATGCTGATTCCTACCTCAGGTCCCGACCAGAGGTTAATCCCAGCCATCAGCTGATCCCCTGGTCCTAGCCATTAACCTCCAACCCTACCACTGCCCTCTGACCCTGGCCACCGACCCCTAAGCATGGGCACATGGTGGTGGTGGCCACAGGTGGACCTTAATTCTGAACCTGACCATAGATCAACTTTACGTATCAAGTGACCCCCCCCCGCCCCTTCCCCCCCGCCACGCCAAAACGCAGCCACTGTTTCTCCAGTCCTGGCTACTGTCCCCAGCTCTGTAGGTCACGAGCCCCTGCTTCTGACCCTGGCCACAAGCACACCACAGCCTGGGCCAGCGATCCCCCAACCCAGACTCCTGAACTCATAGTGACCCCAACCCTGCTCCGCTGGAGACCATCGCTAGCCCCCTCCATAGATGCCAGGATCTGGCGCTGGCTGTCTCTCGATCACAGAGAGTGACACCCCCAGCCCCCCGCTTCCCCCTCCCCCGCAATGACCACAGCCCAAGAGCTGCCTCCTCGCCTCCGAAAAGCCAACGCCTGGACCTTTGCCCAGCTCTCTGCCCCCTCCCTCTGCCTTCATCACGGAGCTGGGCTCAGCGCCGCCGGGCACTCTTGGGAAGCCTCAGTCCTTCCATCTGTGAGATGGAAGTGGTCCTAGCACACAGAGTCAGAGGCCGGGAAAATGCTCAGCCCAGGGCCCGGCACCCCGCAGGCGGGGCAGGCTGATTCTCCTCCATTTATCTCCGAGGAGGTGGGCCAGGGACATCTCCCAGGTCCCCTCCAGGGGAAAGAGCGGGCCTCCTTGCCCTCGTTCAGGTCTCAGTCCTGTGTCCCCGCAGGAGGTCGGGTCCTGCAGATTCCCCTGGTGCGTGCAGAGGATGCCGGGAAATACTCATGCAAGGCCTCCAACGAGGTGGGCGAGGACTGGTTGCACTACCAGCTGCTTGTGCTGAGTGAGTGGCCGGCCTGGGGCCCGGGGGGGTCTGGGTCTGCAGGGCCCATGGCAGGGGGTGGGGAGGGGCTCCTTGCCGTAGGGGCTCAAGGCAGAGTGCACAGCCAGTCCTGCTGTACCGACAGGTTGATAACATAAGGCACACGACCTTGGACTGGGGGCAGATTCCAAGTGGCTCTGTCGCCTTGGGCAAATCACGGGCGTCCGTCCCTGTGCCCCAGGGTCCCTAGCTGTGGCGCCGAGGGGGGCTTGGCCGGTAGGGCACAGGGACGGGCTGCTCTCACCTCCACGCCCGCCCCCCTACCCCAGCGACCTTTCCCAGGCAGGCTGCCCACTCCTCAACCTGCTCTCTCTGACCCCCAGCCCCACCTGTGATCCTGGGTGACACAGAGGAGCTGGTGGAGGAGGTGACGGTCAATGCCAGCAGCACCGTCAGCCTCCAGTGCCCGGCCCTGGGCAACCCCGTGCCCGCCATCTCATGGCTCCAGAACGGGCTGCCTTTCTCCCCGAGCCCACGGTTGCAGGTCCTGGAGGACGGGCGCGTCTTGCAGGTGAGGACGTCCCCTGTGACTCAGTCCTGAGTCACTGCTGATTGCTGCCGTGACTCAGTCCTGCTGGTCTGGGGACCAAGGAGCTGACGTTATCTGTGCCAAACGAGGCTCTTTGCCTGAGAGCGTGTCGGAGCCCCTGGGATTAAGTTCTGCCCACCAAATAATCCTACGTGAGGAGCTCGCTGGCAGCCCAGGGCCACACAGAGTACCCGCAGAGGACACATACGTGTGCCACATCTAGAGCCCGACGCGGCAGGAAAGCCGCGCGACCCTCACAGAGCTGGGCCCGGCACCCTCGGTCACCCAGATCCAGGCACAGCTGGACGGGTGCCCAGCACAGCACGGAGCGGCCCTGCTCGGGGCTGGGGTTGGGGGGGACGGTTGTCACCATCTAGTTTGCTATAGGGAATCACCTAGCACCAAGCTCACGCTGTGCCCCGAATGTCCCAAAGAGCCCTTGACGGACGTGGGGGGGGGGGGTTGGCCCTCAAGCACTGCTCCGTGCAGACAAAGGCGGCGGGCAGACAAAGGAGCCCTCACGGTCCTTCCTGGGGGAGCCCAGAGCCCGCAGGCCCGTGGTGTCTCCCGGGCACCTTGTCCCTGCGCCCGCAGGTCTCCACGGCCGAGGTGGCTGATGCCGCCAGCTACATGTGTGTGGCCGAGAACCCGGCGGGCTCCTCGGAGAAGCTCTTCACCCTCAGGGTACAAGGTGAGCCGGGCTGAGCAGCGGCCCCTGGGGGGCTCCCAGCTCGGGAGGGCCGCTGCTCCCTCTCCGATCTCTGAGCCTTGTGTCGTCATCTGTGGGGTAGTCGTGACAAATAGTCGTGACTGCACAGCCGTGCTTAAAGATGCGCCAAGGCAAGGCGCCAGGAGCTCCGAAGGGCCGTGCTCCACTCTGTGGCTCCCTGCCCCCCCGACCCGAACGCGCTCTCATGGGTCTTTCTTTCTCCCGGTGGCTGCGGGGACAGCCCCACCACGCATCACAGGCCCAAGCTTGGAGCAGGTCACTGCCACGGTCAACAGCAGCGTCTCCCTGTCCTGTGACGTCCATGCTCACCCGAGCCCTGAGGTCACGTGGTACCGGGATGGCCAGGCCGTCTCCCTGGGAAAAGAGATCTTCCTCCGGCCTGGTGGGTAAACTGAGGCTTGGAGCCCAGCCTGAGGCTGGGTGGGGAGTCAGAGTTGCTTCCCCAAACCTGGGGACCACACCGGGAGTCTGGGAGGACTTGGGGACTGTGGGCCGGGGCCCCGGGGCCTATTTGCTGGTGCGAGGGGCCGGCTCCCCCCCCAACAGGCACCCACACGCTGCAGCTGGCCAGGACGCAGCCGTCAGACTCCGGGATGTACATGTGTGAGGCCCTCAACGCCGCCGGCCGAGACCAGAAGCTGGTGCAGCTTAGCGTGCTGGGTACGTCCTGCCTGTCCCCCACTCCTTCAGTGAGCCCTCGGCCCCACACGCTGAGGCAGCACAGCCAGGAAAGGGGGCAGCCGGCCCCGGGGGGAGCCTGGGATGCCCTGCACCCTCTCTGGGCAGCAGGGTGGGTAACATCCTGGCCTGTAGAGTTGGACACGCTGCGTTTGAGACCCACCTGTGCGCTTCGTTGCTCTGTGATCTGGGGCAGGTCGCGTTCCCCCTCTGAGCCTCAGGCCTCCCGTCTGTAAGGTGACGGTTGGCACAAGGATGGTTTGTGAGTGCTTACCCGGCACGCCGTGAGCCCCGAGGTCGAGGAGGGGACAGCAGGACAGCCGCGGGGGGGCTGGCCCAGGAGGGGCCCTTCCCAAGCTGAATGATCCGAGGTTCTCAGCATGCGGCCTTTGTCGGGGCCTCTGGTCTTCAGACTCCTCTTGGGGAGAAGCTGGCCCAAGTCGTCATGACCCAGAGCTCACTGGAGGTTTCCATCTAGCCCCGGGGCCGGTTGATTTATTAGCGCGGTGTTCACCTACTGTGTGTGCCCTGTGGCAGGTCCCGTGGGCTCACGGCCGGGGGTGGGGGCTTCTGTGCTGGTTTGCTGGAGGGACGTGGGCTGTGGGGGACCCCCGTGGGGGGGCTCTGACCCAGCCAGGGCCTGCCCTGTGCAGCGAAGAGCCCAGGAAGGCCATCGGAGGATCTCCCCATCTGAGAAACTGAGGCCCAGAGAGGGCAGGAGGCTTTTCCCAGGACCTGGACTCTCGTCCCCCCGCTCCCCGGGTCTGCGTCATCCCTGGGGCCGGCTCCACTGCGTGACCCCTGTGGGCCTCCGTCGGCTGTCTCCCCTGGCTGGAACCAGGGAGGACACCGGGAAGGCTGCTGTGCCTCAGTCCGCTCACCTGTTTTCCCAGTGCCCCCCACCTTCAGGCAGGCTCCCGGCGGCCCCCAGGATGCGATCCTGGTCCGGGCTGGGGACAGAGCAGTCCTGAGCTGTGAGACCGACTCACTCCCTGAGCCGACCGTGACCTGGCTTAAAGACGGGCAGCCCCTGGTCCCGACGCAGCGCACCCGGGCTCTGCTGGGTGGGCAGAGGCTGGAGGTCCAGGACACCCAGGTGAGCGGCCCCGAGGCATGGGCAGCACTGGGTGGTCGTGGGGCCCGGTCCTGGTGAGCCCAGGGGGCAGGCAGGGGCAGGCAGCTGCGTGGCAGGGTGTAGGGACGGTCACCTCCTTAGTCTACGGGGCCTCGCACCAAGTTGCTTAGCAGCCTGCAGGGCAGGTGACGTGAGAAGAGCACGGGGCGCCAGAGCTGGCTCTGGACCGACCTTGAGCCGTCCGTGCCCCGGCACCTGCCTCCATTTCCCTGGGATCTAGAAGCCTTCTCCAGGCCCCCCTGGCTGCCACCCTCTGGGAGCCTGCTCTGCCCACCCTCCCTGGTGTGGATTGGACGCTCACAAGTGTTTGTTGGATGGATATTTGCTGCTCCTCTGGGAAACCTTGCTGGGCTCCCGTCTCCTGGCCCAGCTCCGTCCCCCCGCAGTGAGGGGCTTTTTCCTCCAGGCTTGGCTGATGTGCAGGCCCAGGGGCGGGTGGGGGTCCGGAACCTATGCACTCACCCTCCAACAACCCTCCTGCTTCTTGAGGTTCTTGGGAAAGGCCAGCGGGTCCCGTCTCCTCTTCGGCTTCCCAGGCGGGACCAGCATATTTGGGGAGTCCCTTCTCCAGAAGGTTCTGAGGCCTGGGTGTTTTGGGGGGCCCTAGGTATCCCCCTCCCGGCCTCGTGCACACCATCACCGCGTGCTCTCTTTGTCCCAGGTGTCGGATAAAGGTTTATACAGCTGTAGAGTCAGCAATACCGCGGGGGAAGCCATGCGGACGTTTGTCCTCACTGTCCAGGGTAAGCTGGGGACCAGCCTGAGAGCATTGCCGTGGGACCCCCTAGCAGCACACAGGGCCGCCAAGGACGGGAGGGGCAGTAGCTAGAAAGAGTCGGTGGCCCTGCGTACTTAGGGCACAGGATACGGCACTGAAAAGACCAGGACTGTTGTTGACTTGCTCTCTGGGGCTCAGCAGGGCGCCTTGGTTCCTCTGAGCCTTGGGTTTATCTTCCGGTGAAGGGAGGAAAAGTGGTACCTGCCTACTCGGCAGACAGGGAGCGTTCAATTGATGGGCTGCCGTGAGTGTATCTATAAAGCGCCCAGCACGGCCCTGGGAGAGTCAGGCAGTTGGAGCCCTGCGGCCACGTCGCCACTATTTTGAGCCCTGGGGGGCCTGCTCCCTCAGCCCAAGGACCGAACACAGATGGCATTTGACTGGATGTGGCTCAAGCTGGGGGAAAAGGGGGAGCTCGCTTTAGGGAAGTAAAGGATGAAGGCTCAGCCAGACTTTCTTGGCATCAGGTATTGTATCAGTTAGAATATAAGCTCAGCTGTGTAACAAAGAGACCCCAAACCCCAGTGGATTAAACGAGAGAGAACTTTACCTTTCTCGTGCAAAAGCCCAGAGGTGAGTGTCTAGGCTGGGGGTCGGTGGGGGGGAGCTCGGGGCCTTCCGAGTGGTAGGTAAATTACTGAGTGGTAATCTGGGGCCCGGGATCTTTCCGTCTTGTCGGCCACCCGCCCCTTAGGGCACTGCCCCTGTCCACATGCATCCCGCCCCAGTTCACAGGAAGTAGAAAGGAGCAGGAGCAGAGGGCAAGCATTTTTGTTTGGAGCGAGTGATGCCTGGATCCCGTCAGTGGGAATATAGGCCGCTGGCCCCAGCAGGCTGCAAGGGAGTCTGGGAAATGTAGTTCTACCTGAGCGAGCCCGTACTCTGCTAAACTGCTGTGCGAGATGGGAAGGACAGGTGCGTGGGGGGGGTGGGGGGGTGGGGGGGGCAGACATCAGCTGTCCGCCCCAGAAGGCAAAGCCAGGAGCCTGCCCACCAGGCAAGTTGCAGGTGGAGCCAACCGTGAGCCATATTGAATACGGCTGTTGAAACTTATCGACACCGGGTTTGCTGCTTCAAGCCTTCTCCTGTTGGCTGCTTTGACGAGTGGTGAGAAGCGGGGGGAACGTCTGGTCCCTGAGGACAAAGATGTTTCATCCCGAGCACAGCCATTTTTGTTCCACTGGTAGCGGTTGCCTGGGACGCGTGACGCCATCCTGGCTGAGCAGGAGAGAGTGTTGGGATCGATTAGTGATGTCTGCCCTGTTCACAGCCGGGCACTCACCATCCTTGGGCTGAGTGGACCCCTCTGGGCTCTGCTTTGCAGGCAGTGGCTGGTTCTGTTTACATCTGTGAGTGAGGCAACCTTTATTGCTACCGATGGCAAAGCATAACATGTCAACTGCTAACCAGAAGGAAGAGCCCGTTGAGTGTCCCTAATCCGCCCGAGCGGAAGGAAGGGGGCCGCGGGATCTTAGGATCCTGGCAATCTGGCTTCTCTCCTGCAGTGCCCCCAACATTTGAGAACCCCAGGACAGAGAGAGTGAGCCAGGTGGCCGGGAGCCCCCTGGTGCTGAGCTGTGATGTGACCGGGGTCCCTGCACCTACTGTCACCTGGTTGAAGGACAGAGTGCCTGTTGGTGAGTGCATCCTGCCCTCTCAGCGATGACACAACAATGGCAGCGACCTTGGCGAAGTCAAAGGCCGGCGGGGTCCTGTCATCCCAACCCCTATTTGTCTTTCGACCCGATCGGCCCTTGAGACCCCCGTGTGGAAAACCATTCCCGTGGGGGTTCAAAGGCTCCCTGCGTTTGTGTCCACAATCAGCTGCCACAAGTTGGGTGCAGGGTGGGTGCTGAGGGCCCGGCCGGCCTGCCCCTGGGCTTGGCGTCGGCCCCCAAAGCTGCTGCTTCCCCCAGCAACTCAGCTCCGTCTGGCCCGGCTGCCGGTCACCGCCCCCCCCCCCCCCCGTCCAGGCCTTCGTCCCTCTCCCCTCACCCACCCGTAGGTCTGTCAGCAGAGCCCTCCCTTCGTCAGCTGCTAGACGCCTCTGGTGCCAGCCAGCTCTCTGGTGCCCGTAGCCGTTCCCTTTCCGGCCACCACGGTCCCCCTGCCCCGGGAGGGCAGCAGCCCCCACACGGGTCCTTGGTCCAGTCCACATCTCTGGTGCCGTCTCCAGACGGGGAGGAAGGGATCTCAAAGTGCAGCTCTGAGGAGGTCCCTTGTCTTTTCTCTGTCTCTCTGTCTCTCTCTGTCTCCCCCACCCGACCCTCCCTCAAATACAGCTTTATCAAGATTCACATACTGTGCAATTTATCCGTTTAAAGCTTACGATCCCATTCTTTTCAGTATATTCACCGACCATCCCCACAATCAATCTTAGGACATTTTTATCACCCAAAAGGAAACCCCATTTCCCCCCCCAGACCTGCCCCCAACCCCAGCCCTAGGCAGCCACTGGCCTGTTTTCTGTCTCTGTAGGTTTGCTTGCTTTGGACACTGCACACAAGTGGAATCATGCACTGTGTGACCTTTTGCAACTGACTTCTCTGCTTAGCATCCCGTTTCTAGGGTCCATCCATGTAGTAGCGGGTGTTCGTCATTCTTTCTTTCTCTTTAAGTTTATTTGTTTTGGGGGGGGGGGGAGAGAGAGAGAGAGAGGCGAGAAGGGGCAGAGAGAGGGGAGGAGAGAGAGCAAATCCCGAGCAGGCTCCATGCTGTCAGCACAGAGCCCGATGCAGGGCTCGAACTCACGAACAGTGCGATCATGACCTGAAACCAAGAGTTGGATGCTTCACCAACTGAGCCACCCGGGCGCCCCCGTTCTTTCTTTTAAGTTCAAGTTTTTCTCTCTTTTTTATGGCTGACTGTTCACTGTGGGGCTATATCGTATTTGCTCTATCCTTTTCATCAGCCGGTGGACGTCTGGGTTGAATCCCCCTTGGGGCTCTCATGAATGATGTGCTGTGAATGTTTAAGGACGAGTGTCCGTGTGGCTCATGCTCTCCTGTCCCTTTGGGCTACACCTGGTTGTGGAACCTCTCTGGGCCCCGTTCTCCACCTCCTCTCGTGGCACACGCTGTTTCCTCCCCGAAATACCCACCCCGGGCCCCCCCCACCCCGCCCAGTGCCTCTACTGGCTGGTTCATACCCGCTTGGTTCAGCTGAGACCCGCCCCCTCCCAAGACCTGCCTGACCCCTCTTGGCTCCCTCGGAGGCTTCACAGGGCTGGTCGCGCAGGATCCCGCGTGTCTCACTGTCTCCGCTGCACTTTGAGCCCCTAGAGGCCACGGGCCGTGTCTCACTCGGCTTTGATCCCCTTTGATCTCCTTTGTCGCCGGACGACAGCCAGACGTGTAGTCGTTGGTTTAGTACGTCCGGTGTCGAGAGACTGGCCGCACAGTTGAGAACCCGGGTGAGGGTGGCCCGGCCTGGGCTGGGCAGCCACGGGAGGCTTCAGGCCGAGGTGCGGCTGGAGAGACGGGGGCCATTCCAGGCTGGAGGTGGGGGGGGGGGGCAGGTGCGTGCAGCCTGAGCAGAGGCCCTGGGGAGCCCCTAGCGAGACTTGCATTGGGGCCCGGAAGTGGTCAGTGAGTGGCTGATTTACCCTGATTGGAAGCCCTGGTGGGTGACAGCGGGCAGGGTAGAGATGCAGTCGGGGGCGGGAGGGGAGGGGGGCCCTGGGGGTCCACAGGAAGAGGGCCAGGTCTCGGAACTGGAAGGAAATGGGGCACCTTGGCGAGAAATGACAGTAGGGACAGCTGTGGGTGGGGCACGGGGCCCTTAGAGACCCAGCTGAGGAAGGTTGTGATATAGGCAGCAAAAGACCCTGCCCCTGTCTGGGCCTCAGTTTCCCTGTGAGCCCCAGAAGCGGGTGGGCGGTGCCAGGGTTCCTGGGGTCCCGCGAGTGTGGGGGATGGGCGCCTTCTCCAGGAGTCACGTGACTTGCGTGTGGGGGCCCCGTGGTGGCGCCCGGGGCGGTACGGCCGTGCGGGTGAGGGCCTGGCACGTCCCTCCGTCCCACAGAGAGCAGCGTGGCGCATGGCGTGGTCTCCCGGGGGGGGCCGCCTCCAGCTGAGTCGCCTGCAGCCCGCCCAGGCTGGCACCTACACGTGCGTGGCAGAGAACAGCCAGGCCGAGGCCCGCAAGGACTTCGTGGTGGCCGTGCTGGGTACGTCTGCGCCCTGTGCCCCGCACCCCCGTGGCCCTCCCCCCTCGCCAGCCCCCGCGCGGCCCCGGCCTCACCATAGCCCCCCCCCCCGCAGCGGCCCCCCGGATCCGGAGCTCGGGTGCCACGCAGGAGCACAGTGTCCTGGAGGGGCAGGAGGTGCGGCTGGACTGTGAGGCGGACGGGCAGCCCCCGCCCGACGTGGCCTGGCTGAAGGACGGTGGCCCGCTGGGCCAAGGCGTGGGCCCCCACCTCCGGTAAGGCCCGCCCCGTGTCCTCCCGGGTCCCCCCCTCCCCCCGAGCAGCAGCCACAGCCCCTTACGTGCCGGCTCTCGGCTCTCCGGCCCCGAGCAGGTTCTACGTGGACGGCGGTGCCCTGGTGCTGAAGGGCCTGAGGGCCGAGGACTCGGGCGCCTACACCTGCGTGGCCCACAACGCGGCCGGGGAGGACGCCAGGCTGCACACAGTGAACGTGCTGGGTGAGCAGCGGAGGGGTGAGGAGGGGGGCGGCTCTGCCCTCCCGGGGCTGCGACAGCCCGGCCACTGTGTGGCCTCCACCGGGGGGCATCTGGAGGGGGGATGCCGGGGCCGGGATGCCGGAGACCTGGTTCCAGCCCCAGCCATGTCCACGCTGTGAGCCAGGCCACCATACGGCCTCTCTGGGCGCCTGCATCCTGCTTTCTGGAATTTGCCGGAATTTGCCGGTTGCTGCTTTCTGGAATTTGCCGGAGAGGATCCCATCTCCCCCACCCAGACCCTCTTCCTCAACCCCCTCACTGCCCCCCTTTTCCTCTCTGCCCACTCCTAGTTCCTCCCACCATCGAGCAGTGGGCAGAGGGCTCGGGGACCCTGGTGAGCAGGCCTGGGGAGCTGGTGACCATGGCGTGCCCCGTCCGGGGCTCCGCGCCCATCCGCATGAGCTGGCTCAAGGACGGGCTGCCCCTGCCGCTGTCCCAACGCACTCGCCTCCACAGCTCGGGCCGCACCCTCAGGTAGGGGGGAGGCTCCCCGGCCCCTGGGCCAGCTGGTCCCAGACACAGTCTCCAGGCAGCTTGGGTTTCGGAGCACATCTCAACGGTTTTCAAATAAAAATAATACATATAAGCATACAGAGGTCTGTGATGGGGACCCACCCCCAAATGGAACTCCAGTGACAAAAGAGGACTCTGCCCTCAGGTTCTCCCAGCCGAGGGAGGGAGGCAGAGCTCCAGGTGATGACATCTGGTGGCTTCCAGTTCAGCCTGCCTTGGGGTGGAGGAAAAATCAGGGAAGGCTTCCTGGAAGAAGGCTTCTGAGCCTTCTTCAACACTTACGGAACGCCTGCTGTTTGCAAGTGCAGTTCCGGGCACTGGGAATAGAGCAGCGAGCAAAACAAAACCTCTGCCCCTGCAGCTGCTTTATCAGGGGAGGAGAGCGGACACTGGGTAGAATGTCACAAGGGATACACACACTGAAGCATAAAGTAGGGGAAAGAAAAAATGAGAGGTAGCAGTGGAGGCTGGTATTTTAGGGTGGTCAGTGATAGGCACTCAGATAAGGCGACATTTGAGCAGAGGTGGGCGGAGTTAAGAGAGGGAGCTGAGCGGATTCTGTAGGGAGGAGCTTCCCTAACCGGAAGAGGGTTAGAGCAGCAAGTTCAAAGGCCCTGAGGTGGGCATGTGCCCGTGTATTCAAGGAATGGGGGGAGGCTTGCGGCAGGGGGGGACCAGCAGGCAGGTGTCTCCTTGGGTGAGACAGCGCAGCCGGTGGAAGTGGAAAAGCAGGAAATCTGGCCTCGGGGTGAAGTGAGTCAGAGAAGGCAGCAGGGGCCAGGGAGTCTGGGGCTTTATTCTGGGGGCACCCGGGAACCGGGGAAGGGGTTTGGGGCCGTTCAGGTGAGTTTCAGAGCTGCCTCTCTGGCAGGCAAGCCACTGGGAGACAGGAAAAGAGAAGGACTGTTTCCATGAGCCACCTCCCCTCCCTCTTTCCCCCTCCACCCCTCTCGAGGGGTTCAGGATTTCCCAGGTGCAGTTGGCAGATGCTGGCGTCTTTACCTGTGTGGCTGCAAGCCCAGCTGGTGTGACCGACAGGAATTTCACCTTGCAGGTGCACGGTACGGACCGGGGCGGGGGAGGGGGTGGAATAAATGTGTCCCTTGGCCTTGGGCGTGAGAATCAGGCCCCGTGGGCAAACACAGAGACTCAGTCTTTGATTCGCTCGGTTGCTCATTCATTCACGCCACAAGCAGCCATTAGACCCTGCGGTGTGCCAGGGCCTTCCTGGGCACCGGGGTGCGACAGTGAGTAGCAGAGGCCCCTGCCACCGGGGGGGGGGGGGCCAGTGCAGGAAACAGCTCTGTAAAGAGGCAGTCGAAATTCCAGGCAACTAGTGACAGCAGGGGAAGGAGAGGAAGCTACCGGAGCCCAGAAGAGGCCGCCTCGACTGGCCTGGGGAGTTCAGGGAAGGCTTCCCGGAGGAGGCGAGGTCTACGCTGAGGACTGGAGACGAGAGGGAATAGTCCAGGAGAAGGGCGTTCTGACTGATACAAGAACAGCCTGCGCAAAGGTCCAGGGGCGAGGGCCATGCGAGGACTCGTGCCCGCTCTTGCCCTCCACAGTGCCCCCTGTCTTGGAGCCGGTAGAGTTCCAGAATGACGTGGCGGTCGTCCGTGGCTCCTCGGTGGTCCTCCCCTGTGAGGCCCGGGGAAGCCCTCTGCCCCTAGTGTCGTGGATGAAGGATGGGGAGCCCTTGTTGCCCCAGAGCCTTGAACAGGGGCCCAGCCTGCAGCTGGAGACAGCGGGAGCTGGAGACTCGGGCACCTACTCCTGTGTGGCCGTGAGCGAGGCGGGGGAAGCCAGGAGGCATTTCCAGCTGACAGTGATGGGTGGGTCATCTGCCCCCCCCACCCCCCCCTGCCCCGCGCCAGCGTCTCTGGGCCCCGGGGGCGTCGGAGAAGGTGGCGAGGGAGGTGACGTCCCCTGGTGCATCTCCCCAGGGGCGGCCGCCTGGGTGCAGGGTTTGGGGGGAAGGGCGGGCTCATACCGGATGCCTCGCTGACCTTGACGCGGGAGTTGGATGGCCCTCGTTCTCCTGGGGCTCTGCTCCTCAGCTCTGTCCCCCAGTCTTGTAGAGCGGAGACAAAGGGCCTGCCGAGTGCTTGCTGGCTTTAAAGCACAAATAACTGTCCCAGGCAAATGGGCCCGTGGTTTCTGGTGTTCTGCCCCGCCCCTCCGCCTTTGGTGGCCCCTTCTGCGGTCAGCGTCCGGATGGTGGGGGCTTGGAGATGCACCCCAGCTCCCAGCGCTGAGTGCAGCCGCCATGCTGACCCCGGGTGGGGTGTTTTGCAGATCCCCCCCACATAGAGGACTCGGGCCAGCCTGCAGAGCTGCTGCTGACTCCCGGCACCCCCTTGGAGCTCCGCTGCGATGCCCAGGGCACCCCGCCGCCCAACATCACCTGGCATAAGGATGGGCAGGCTCTGAGCGGGCCTGCAGACAGCAGTAGGGTGCTCCGGGTAGAGGACGTACAGGTGCAGCTTCCCCACTGCTGTGGGCTGGGGCTGGCGGAGGGGAGGGGAGGGGAGGGCAGGGGACGAGAGGAGGAGGGAAGGACCCCACAGCACTTGGCAGTTAGGCTGAGCTCTTCCTTTGAGTGGGGGTCACCCACCTGGGCCAATGCCCTCGAGAGCTCCCAGCCAGGCCAGGGCCAAGGCTGATGCAGAAACCGGGTCACTCCCCAGCCCGGCCAGAGGAGGGCTGGTGCAGTCAAGGGGCACTTCCTGGAGGAGGCAGGCTTTACCCTGGCCGCAAAGCAAGGGTGAGATGGAGATAGAGAAGGAACATCCCAGGGAGGGGGCTGGTGGGAAAGGAGGCGTGGCCGACTCAGCCGGCCTGAGTCCAAATCGTGGGGCCCGAGTTGTGTAGGAAGGAGACCAGATCAGGAGGTGGGCAGGCTGGGGCCAGAGGCAGCTGCTAACCCTGGTGCATCCATAGGTGGGCGATGCTGGGCTGTACACGTGCCTGGCCCAGAGCCCCGCCGGCCAAGCGGAGAAGAGCTTCCGGGTCAGGGTTCAAGGTAGGGCGTGCCAGGGTGGCGGCCGGAGAGGCAGGCGGGATGGGACCCGCAGGGGCGAGTCCATCTCTCATGACCTCTCTGCTGCCCACCCAGGCCCCCCGCACGTTATAGGGCCCCGAGGCCCCCGCTCTGTGGTCGGCCTGGCTCCCGGGCAACTGGTTCTGGAGTGCTCGGTGGAGGCGGAGCCAGCACCCGAGATTGAATGGCACCGAGATGGCATCCTGCTGCAGGTGGGTGCCGGGCAGGGGCCACCACCTTCTGTGGCCCCCCGGCCCCTGACCAGGCCGGATCCCAGGTGCTGAGGGACTGCCCTGTGCCGGCACCTTGTGTTCCCGCCCTCCTGGTGCTCTCTGCTCCTATTGTTGTCGTCTCCCCCATATTACGGACAGGGACACGGAGGCAAGGCTGGGATTTACAGCCAGGCCTTCTGATGCATATCTGTGTGTTTCCCGTTATACCTTCAGGCCACACGTAGTGGCTGTGTGACCCGGGGCTAGTTACTGAGGTTCTCTGTGCTCTCCCCTGAAATGGGGACCGAAGCTTGCGAGTCTTCTGCGAGCATGAGTCCCTTCTGGGACATCCCCAGTAGGCAGAGCCCGAGGGCAGGAGGCTCATTCCCTACCTGCCCACCCCCGTCCCCACGAACATGTTTCCTCCCTGCCTGGTGCCTGGCCCAGCCTGGCCCGGTACTAAGGAGGGTCTCTCCACCCTGGGGACCTTGTAGGCGGATGCCCACACCCAGTTCCCAGAACAGGGAAGGTTCCTTCAGCTGCGGGCCCTGAGCACGGCCGACGGGGGCAACTACAGCTGCACGGCCCGCAACGCCGCGGGCAGCACCAGCGTGGCCTTCCGCGTGGAGATCCACAGTGAGTGGGCCTCACCCTGCCGCGCGCTGGCCCTCCCGAGGGCCACAGGCTCCCAGCACCCACTCGCTCTGTGCCCCGCCTCCCCCCCCCAGTGGTGCCCACCATCCAGCCAGGACCGCCCGCAGTGAACGCCTCCGTGAACCAGACGGCCGTGCTGCCCTGCCGGGTGGACGGCGCTCCCCCACCCCTCGTGAGCTGGCGGAAGGACGGGGCCCCCCTGGATCCTGAGAGCCCCAGGTGGGAGCTGGGAGGGGAGGGTCTGGGAAGGGGGGGGGTTATAAACAGCAACTGCCTGGGCACTTGGAGCAGAAAGGTGGCTGTATTGCCAGCGCACGGTCTCCTCCGAACCCAAGGGGACAGGCATGTCCAGGGCATCGAGGGTGTCAAAAATCCCAGGTGGCTGGCTGGCTGGCTGCCTGTCTGGTTTCGACTCTTGGTTGCTAATGTCTGTTTCTGTGTGTGTTGCATGCCCCGCCCCCGCCCGTCCCCGTCTCTCTCTCAGACCAATTTTCTACACCTCCTTTCTCTGTGAACATGGCAGAGACAGCCCCCAACCCCCGCCCCGGGCTCCCCCTGCCGCCGAGTTACAGTTTCTCAGTTCATGCAACCTGCAGAGCCTGGAAAACTACCCGAGGACCCCCATTTCCAGGGCAGAGCATTCCATTGGTCCAGCCTGAGTGACGTGTCCATCCCTTGTCCAACTGACTGTGGCTGGGGGCGGGGCTACCCAGTGCGGACAAGGCCTGGGGGCGGGGCTACCCATTACAGACAATGCCTGGGGGCGGGGCTACCCAGTGCAGACAAGGGCTGGGGGCGGGGCTACCTAGTACAGACAAGGCCTGGGGGCGGGGCAGTTCTCAGATCCAGGGGACAGGCCCAGAAGGGGTGCTTTCTGGATGCTGCTGACTCCTAGAGAGGAGCTAGGCCCAGGTGCTAGCATAGGAGCCCCCCCACCCCCTGCCCACCCCGATGCTGGGTTGGGATGTGGGGAGCTGCCCATGGCTGTGACCTCCTCTGACCTTGGCCTCATGGATGCAGGACTCCAGAGTTAGCACCTTCTTACTGGGAAAGCCAGGAGCAGAGGGGAGGGTCTTGCTGGAGACACTACCGGGGTCCAACCCCTCAAAGGGCCTCCCTAGTCTGCTGGTCTCCATGGCAACCCCCTTCCTCCCCTCCAGGTTGCAGCTTCTTCCTGAAGGTTCCCTGAGGATCCAGCCAGTCCTTGCCCAGGACGCCGGCCACTACCTCTGCTTTGCATCCAACTCTGCAGGCTCAGATCGGCAAGGCCGTGACCTCCAGGTCTTTGGTAGGTGGACGAGGGGAGGAACGTTCCTGGCCTTCATCATCCACCCCCAGTCTGGGCCGGGTCCTGCTTAGTTTCTGGGTTTATCCTTGCTGTCAGGAGCCAAGAGCAATGATCTCTACATGTTTTTGACCGTGAAGCCTACTGGCAAAACTTTTGAACACGCACACGCCAAAGATGTGTATGGATTTCATGAATACTGTACGGATATTTGCTCCCATACCATTGTATCAAGCGGGTGATAAAACACGCACAGATAAAAGACATTTGAAAGATTAAGATTCAGAGTCACTGCACCAGACGTGCTAATCTGCTTTTCCCGCTCCAACGGATCGCCTTGGTGGCGGCCGCTCTTCTGGGCGCTGGCCTCGGGCGGGGCTGAGTAGGACCCCGAAATCTGCATTCAGGGAGAGGTGGCTAGGGAGGCGCCAGCCTTGGAGAGCAAAGGTTCCATCACCCCAGATTTGGGGTGCCTGCTGGAAGATTCCTGCGGAGTGTCTCCTGCCTCTCCCCTGCCCGCATCCTAGACCCTTGTCTCCTGATGACTTCTCTCTCCCCAGAGCCTCCTGCCATCGCCCCCAGCCCCTCCAACCTGACCTTGACTGCCCACACCCCTGCCTCACTGCCCTGTGAGGCCAGCGGCTCCCCAAGCCCCGGGTGGTCTGGTGGAAGGACGGACAGAAGCTGGATTTCCACCTGCAGCAGGGAACCTACCGGTACTGAGCTGGGCCTCTGGGTAGCCTCACGAGGTGCTCCAGGTGGGGGGACAGTGTGCCCATCCCACGGTGGGGAGCAGGGTCAGACACGAGGCAGGGATGGGTGGCTTATTCAGTTAAGCCTCCAACTTCAGCTCAGGTTGTGATCTCACAGTCTGTGAGTTCAAGCCCCGCATCGGGCTCTGTGCTGACAGCTCCGAGCCTGGAGCCTGCTTCCGATTCTCTGTCTCCCTTTCTCTCTGCCCACGTCTGACTCATACTGTGTCTCTGTCTCTCAAAATAAGTAAACATTAAGAAAAAAAGAGAGAGAGGAAGGAAGGAAGGAAGGAAGGAAGGAAGGAAGGAAGGAAGGAAGGGGAAGAGAAGAGAAGAGAAGAGAAGAGAAGAGAAGAGAAGAGAAGAAAAGAAAAGAAAAGAAAAGAAAAGAAAAGAAAAGAAAAAGAAAAAGAAAGAAATGAGACAGGGATGTGTTCAGGATCTCAACAAAGCCAGCACCAGGATCTATATCCTGACCTCAGGGGTCTCGGAGCGTCTTTATACTGAGATGCCTGATAGGGGGTAGGGGCATTTGGGACATAGAGCCAAACAGAAAGGAATGGCTTTGAAAACCATCCCAGCCACTGTGGTCTATCGATATCCATACGTGGAGGCCTGAGTTTGGCTGAGCCTGGATCCTCGTCTCCCAGTTTCTCATGGGCAGCTGACCATGGAATGATCCCTGAGCACGTTAAAGGAGTCAGTTCACTAATTCGCCAAATATTTCTTGTGTCGGGTGCCAGGCCATCACGGAGCTTCTGTCTAAAGCAGGGGCGCCTGGGTGGCTCAGTCAGTGAAGTGGCCGACTTCAGCTCAGGTCGTGATCTCACAGTTCGTGGGTTCAAGCCCCACGCCGGGCTCTGTGCTGACCGTTCAGAGCCTGGAGCCTGCTTCGGATTCTGGGTCTCCCTCTCTCTCTCTCCCCATCCCCGGCTCGTACTCTGTCTCTGGCTCTCTCAAAAATAAATAAACGTTTAAAAAGAAAAGTTTAAAGCACGTGCTCAACAGACCTGAGCTGTTCCGATCAAGGACTTGGATACCGTCGCTGTTATGGAAGGTGTCCGATTACAGAAAGCGTGCAGGGACATAGAGAACCACGGGGGTAACAATTAAACTTGCCCACGAGCCCAACTGCCAGACCTGTAAGCGTAGAAACTTCTAGAAGAAACTTCTACATTCGGGGCTAGGGGCCAGACACCAGAAGGGAAATTAGTCAGGAGACCCCCCCCCCCCACCCCAGTCCCCTGCATCCAGATTGCTGCACAGGCTGAATTCGGGTCAGCCAGGCCGGCTGGTTAGCGGTCATCTGTCTGTCTGTCCGTCCCAGGCTCCTGCCCTCCAACGCCCTGCTCCTGGCAGCTCCCAGCCCCCAGGACTCAGCCCAGTTTGAGTGCGTGGTGACCAATGAGGTGGGCGAGGCCCGCAGGCATTACCAGGTGACCGTTCACGGTGAGTTGGAGCAGAGGGAGGAAGAAGAAAACAGGACAGGGACAGTGTGCACGTCTCCTGATCCCACGCACCCACGCTGACGCCACCCTGGCCCCAGCACTGTTCGTGGCACTTAGGAGCTCTCGGGAGAGGCCTCTCCCCAATCCAGAATGTTCTGAACCCAGATCTGACCTTGCCATCGCCCTGGTTAAAATTCCTCCCTCCACGGCTGCCCACGGCTCTCAGGATAGAATGCAGGGTGTCACCTGGGCCCACAGGGTCCCGTGCATGCTGGCCCAGCCACCTGAAGTTCAGCTCACCCAATGCCCGCCTCGCTCTGGGATCATCATGCTGCTTAGCTTTTGGTTCCTCACCTCAGGGCCTTTGTATATGCTGTTCCCTCTGCACATGCTGTTCCCTCTGCCCTTCACCCAGCCAACCCTGCTCTTCCTTC
This sequence comes from Felis catus, assembly GCF_018350175.1. NCBI lineage: Eukaryota > Metazoa > Chordata > Mammalia > Carnivora > Felidae > Felis > Felis catus. Next base: position 88,411,608 of record NC_058380.1, read on the forward strand.
GGGTCTCAGGTTAAATGCCACTTCCCCTGGAGGGCTTATGTGGTGTCCCCAACTCTGAGCTCCCACAAAGCTCCCTTCTCTTGTAAAACCCTCCGGAGATGCCTAGCTGGCACCCCTACAGAAAGCAGTTCGTAACTGTCCCCCAAAGCCCAGCAAAAAAATACCTCCCAAGCGGGTGAATGTGACCTCTCTCTGTTGCCCCCCCCTCCCTGGCCCTTTGTCACTGATGTCACCTGTGTCTTAGTCTCTGTTGATAGTTGTCATTCACCTGGCCCCATGGCTACATGTTCCCCCAGTGGACCTCAGCGGGGCCTCAAGCCTTGTCTTACATCGTAGTGCCCCCTACCATTGCTGACGACCAGACAGACTTCACCGTGACCAAGATGGCACCCGTGGTCCTCACGTGCCACAGCACGGGTGTCCCGGCCCCGGTCGTGTCCTGGAGCAAGGCAGGCGCCCAGCTGGGGATGCGGGGGAGTGGCTATCGTGTCACATCTTCCGGTAAGTAGGGGTGAGCCGTGAGGGTAGAGACGGGGCGTCAGGCCGAGGGTGTGAACGCAGTGGAGAGTCCCGGCCTGATTCTGCCACTCCCTGCTGTGTGACCTAGGGGAACCCCTCACCCTCTCTGGGCCTTAGTATCCCCACTCACGCACTAGTGCGTTGATATTTGTCACTGGTTCTCTGACGTTAGTTGACAGATCGGTGCCGCTCCGTGGCAAAGTGAGGAAATTAATAGCTACGTGAGAGTTTCCGTAAAGCAGGTTTGAGCTCATTGGAAGGATTTGCCTTTAGTCTGAAATTACACTTTTCGGGGCGCCTGGGTGACTCAGTCGGTTGAGCATCCGACTTCGACTCAGGTCACGATCTCACGGTCCGTGAGTTTGAGCTCCACATCGGGCTCTGTGCTGATAGCTTGGAGCCCGGAGCCTGCTTCAGATTCTGTGTCTCCCTCTCTCTCTGCCCCTCCCCTGCTCATGCTGTGTCTCTCTCTGTCTCTCAAAAATAAATAAAAATGTTAAAAATTTTTTTTAATTATGCTTTTCGTTTTTTAATTTTTTTTTAATATTTATTTTTGAGAGAGAGAGAGAGCGAGCGTGAGTGGGGGAGGGGCAGAGAGAGAGGGAGACCCAGAATCCGAAGCGGGCTCCGGGCTCCCAGCTGTCAGCACAGAGCCCGACGCGGGGCTCGATCCCGTGAACCTTGAGATCACCATCTGAGCTGAAATCAGGTGTCAGGCGCTCAACCAACCGAGCCACCCAGGCTCTCTGCAATTATGCTTTCCCTGCTATTTTAGTGTTGGAAGTTCCTTTCTTCTGTGAGATCAAGGTGATAATAGATGGGTGATCTGGAAACGTCTTTGCTCGTCAAAGTTAAAAGTTGGCAGCTTTACGGGGGTTCTCCAAATGGCATTTATGTGTTAGTTGGTTAGCTGGTGAACTCGTGAGGTCTGAGCACCGCTGGCCACATCTGCGGTTTTCAAACTCTGCTGAAGAAGCAGGACCCTTTCTTCTGACCAGCAGTTACGGGGAAGCCCGTCATGTACAAGAAGCTGAGGTTCTGGTTCTATCTGGGGCTGGGGTGGTCCAGGAAGGTTCAGACGGGGTTCACTGAGCAGCCAAGACTAAGAAAGAAAAGGTAAAGAGAGGACGGATAAAGCAGTCATCTGGGGAGGCTGCCCGGAGGAGGCAAGTTTTTGAGCAGAACACGGCACGGGTAGCAGGGTGAGGGTCTAAGGAACTACCGGTGGGCCAGGGACTCTAGGCAGGGCAGCGGCAGATCCTGGGACATCCCAGCCTGCAGCTTCGAGAGACCATCCTGTCTGATTCCTCACTGTGCGCGTGGGGAAACTGAGGCCCCTAGAGCGGAAGGGACGTGCCCACCGCTATGCTGCAGACAGGGAGCGTAGGCAGGCCCGGAACCCAGGTTTTCCGGTGCTGCTTACAAACGGGCAGGGAGGCAGGTCGAGTGGCCAGCAATAGAGACACCTGGGTGGGGGGGGATGTAAGAGCCCTGCCAGCCGTCACTAGGGACGTCCGTCCTGAGTCCCCTCGCCCCTCTCCACGGGCCCCGTTGCCACCCACAGGTGCCCTGGAGATCGGGCAGGCCCTCCCCGTCCACGCTGGCCGCTACACCTGCACGGCCCGCAACTCTGCGGGCGTGGCCCACAAGCACGTGGTCCTCGCTGTGCAAGGTAAGGGCCCCCCAGCAGGTGGAGAGCTAGAGGCAGGCGGGCAGGGGTGCGGGGGGCCCGGGTTCCAGGCGCCCCGACCTGCCTCTCTGCTCTGCCTCCCTGATGGGATTCTGTGGGAGAAAAACCTCAGCCCGCCTCTGTCCTCCAGTGCCAAGATTTCGGGAATCCCCTGGTCCTTTTAGAGGCTTCTCTCTCTGAAGGCATCCCCAGGGACCTCGGTGCCCCCCCCCCCACCCCGTTCCCTTGCAGCCTCCCCCGTGGTGAAGCCTCTGCCCAGCGTGGTCCGGGCACTGGTGGCCGAGGAGGTACTGCTTTCCTGTGTGGCTTCGGGCATCCCCCAGCCGAGCATCACCTGGCAGAAGGAGGGGCTCAGCATTCCTGCAGGTGAGTCTCCCCAGCACCAGGAAGGGAAGAATCATCCGGGCCCGGGATCCTCCCGCCTGCTCCCAGAAAGCCCTGGCCCGGCTTTCCCTCCTGCCCACCTGTCTCTGTTCACCAACCAGAGCTTGAGACTCTGCTGGAGCACTCTGTGGCTGACTTGGGAGGCTGGGGAGCGGGGCAAGCCGGCTGGACTCCGGGTCTCTGTCCGCCCCCATCACCCTGTGACCACAACGAGTCACTTGCTACCTGGTCAAACAGAACAGTCCACATGGCCCTCCTGCTCTCCTCGGTGGTCCTGCTGGCTCAGCCACCAACCCCCGATTCCTCCCCCCACACACAAATCCAGGAGCGAGTACGCAGATCCTACCCGGTGGACAGCTTCGGATTATCCACGCCAGCCCGGAGGATTCTGGGAACTATTTTTGCATTGCCCAGAACAGCGCAGGCAGTGCTATCGGGAAAACACGGCTGGTGGTGCAAGGTGGGCCCAGGGAAGGGGGCTGAGGTGGACCCCGGCGAGCTAGGGGCACTGGCGTCCCGGGCAGGACACGTCCCTGCATCCTCCCCCCGTGCCAGCCTGGCTTGTGCTCGAGAAGGAAGTGAGGGAAAAAAACGCCTTCTCCCGTTTTGTGCCCAAGGTCTGCCTTTAGACAGTGCCTCGGGTCCCTCTGCCTCCTCTGACCTTTGCTGAGCCAGTGGTCTGGGCCTCCCTCACTCGTTTTGGCGCTCCGGCAACCATAGCCATTTCTGTCCCTTTAGTCATCGTGTGCGCGTGCGTGTGTGTGCACTGGGATCACCCCGTCACAGCTTCACCAAACTCAGCAGTCCCCAAATGGTCCAGACCACGGGCCGTGGCCTGTGACAGGGTCGGTGGAGGAAGGGGCGAGGGGCACACCAACTGCCAAGGGCGCTGGGGTGGGGGCAGCCCGCCCTCACCCCCAAGCAGACCTCTCTCTCTCCCCACAGTCCCACCCGTGATCAAGACCGGCCTCCCTGACCTGTCCACCACCGAAGGCTCCCACGTCCTCTTGCCCTGCTGGGCCAGCGGCAGTCCTGAGCCCACCATCACCTGGGAAAAAGACGGCCAGCCTGTGTCCGGGGCCGAGGGGAAGTTCACCATCCAGCCTTCTGGGGAGCTGCTGGTGAAGAACTTGGAGGTGTGGCTCCCTCCCTGTGTAGCACCGAGGGGTCTAATGGTAATGGCAGGAGTGGAAAATGCCGGCTGAGCACCCCGTTTGTCATGCCCCACGCTGAGCGCTATGCAGCTTTTAATCCCAGGAATCTGGGGAAATAGGTACCATAATCCCCAAGTACAGATGAGGAAACTGAGGCTCAGAGCGTATCCAGTTTTTCCGAGGCACGCCATTGCCGAGAGGCAGAACCAAGATTCGAACCTGGACCTCAGTGGCTAATGCCTGAGGGAGAGAAGGAGCCCTGGATGGGGTGGGGTGGGGGACGGGACACAGAGATGACTTTGTGTCCCCAGACTGTTTGTTCTCAACCACGCGTTGTTGTTGACCTGAGCCAGGGGCGTGGGTGGGAGCCCCGACCACCTTCTCCGACAGCACTCGGGTTCCACAGTTACAAATGGGCGCCTCTCCAGCCGGGGGCGGTGGGGGGGGGTGGTTGCTCAGGGCACACACCTGCTGCAGGGCAGGGTCACAAGGTCCTCGGACAGTGGTGAGTGAGCTAGCTGTGCCGGAGAGCACCGTGGAACTTCTCAGAGCTTGGCTGAGCCCTCTGTACAAAGGGCCCCAAACACAGGACCTCAGGGATGATGGGAGCATGGATGAGCTGGTGCGGGTGACCTTCGCGGAGTCTCATGAAGGCTGCGAGGGGGGCCATGGGGCGGTGGTGAAAGGGAGCCATTTACTGGAGCTGTGTGACCTTGAGCAAAGCACTTCACCTCTCTGGGCTGCACGCTCCGAGGGGACCTTGGGGAGAATGGGTCCCCAGGAGCTGGGGGTGGGGGCAGTTCTCAGGCCGACCCCTCCTCTGCCCGCAGGGCCAGGATGCTGGAACCTACACGTGTGTGGCCGAGAACACGGCGGGCCGCGCCCACCACCGTGTTCATCTCACCATCCTGGCACTGCCCGTCTTCACCACCCTGCCCGGGGACCGCAGCCTACGTGTCGGGGACAGGCTGTGGCTTCGCTGTGCGGCCCGGGGCAGCCCGACCCCCCGCATCGGCTGGACCGTCAACGACCGACCTGTCACGGGTCTGGGCCTATTGGGAGCGGGTGGTGGGGGTCTCCTGGGAGGAGGGCCGACAGGTGGGGAGACCCCGCCTAGTAGAGAGGAAGAGGGTGTCCGTCAGCCTGGTGGGTGCTGGGTCTCCAGACTTGGCCCTCTGCGGGGGGGCACCGAGCAAACACAGGTGTGGCCATATGTGACCAGTCACATGTCAGACCTGACAAGAAGCCACCTGCAGAAAAGACTCAGCCCCACAGACCTCAGGGCCCGGGAGGGAGCACGTGTCACACCCCAGCACTGCTGGGCCCCTCGGCAGACCCCTTTCCTGGTCCCCACGTGATGTTGAGGGAGACACGGGGCCCGCACAGGGCACAGGGTCTGGAGTGGGCGTTCGATGAATGTCTGCCGAACTGGCGAATGGCTGAGTCCCCTCCACCGCAAAATGATATTTTCAGGGGCGCCTGGCTGGCTCAGTCGGAGGAGCGTGTGACTCTTGATCTCAGGGATGTGAGTTCAAGCCCCTGGTTGGGCGTGGAGCCTACTTTTAAAAAATAAAATACAAAACTTTTTAAGATGGTGTTTTCAGGCGCTCCTAAACCGGAGTCCGGGCGCGGAAGCTCGCCCCCGTGCACCTGTCAAGAAGGCTTCGCCCTGACCCCACCAGCTCCTGGGGTGGGCGTTTGGGGGAGTGATTCAGCCTCTCTGAGCCCAGCTGCCTCATCTCAAAATGGAGATAAGAGGGGTGCTGAGGGCCAACTGGTTTAATGCAGGAAGCGCAGATTAATAGGCCCCCAAAGACCTACCCCTCAGCCCCGCAGCAAGCTCGCGGTGTGGACCTGAAAGTTGCGGAAGGCTGGTCCTTCAACCGCATCCTCTAACATGGCCTGGGCCTGCCGTGAATGGGCCTGACGTGGTCAGGCTTCCATTCTCGGGAAGAGACACCTGTTTTCTGTGTCTTTGTCAAACACCTGCTGGGTGCCCGGCCCGGGTTAAGTATTCGAGGCAGGAGGTCCCTGGCACCCTGGGCTCAGAACCCTCTGGGGCATCTCTTTTTCCACCAGAGGGGGTGTCCGAACAGGACGGGGGCAGCACGCTGCAGCGGGTGGCAGTCACCAGAGAGGACAGCGGGACGTACGTCTGCTGGGCCGAGAACAGAGTGGGCCGCGTGCAGGCCGTCAGCTTCGTCCACGTGAAGGGTAGGGCGTGAGCCATGTGGATTTCTTGAGACCTTCACTAGACCCAATCTGTTAGTTTCTCTAAGAAATCAATCTCCTGGCCTCTGAACTAGTAACCCTCCGCCCTGACTGTGGCTTGGGGTGCCCTGGGGGACTTTATAAAATGCTGAGGCCCAGGTGCCAGCCCTGACTCTCAAAACCAGCCTCCCTGGGGTGAGGCCCCAGCATCAGTATTGTTCTCGGCTCCCCAGATGACTGGGCCGCGGGTAGAATGAGATCTGACCCGCTGGCCTACACCGCCATCACCTGCACGGTGCCAGTGTGGAAGGAGGGCACGGGGACCAAGGTGTCCTGGCAGAAAAACACCTGAAGCTGGCCAGCCTACCAGTCGTCCCCCAGGGCCCTGCTTGGTCAAGAGCAGCATGCTAACCTTCCGAGACGCCATGACCTAGTTTGCTTGATTTCAGGATGGGAGGGGTAGAGTGTGACGGAAGGGAACGAGCCACCCAAGGCACCGGGACACGGCTGCGGCCGGTTTCGATCTCAGGAAACCAGCAAGCATGGGAAACTGACACGGGGCATCCGAGAGTGGTTTAGGGTTTGCTTGCACGAAGTGAGGATCGGGGACGTCTTAGTGTTGCTGTGTCCAACCGAGGTGTCCCAGTGGCTAGGTAGTCCTTGTTTTCCAAACTGGGAATAATCCAGCTTGGATAATCCAGCAGGAATATCCAGCAGCTGGGATAATCCATCCAGGCGGGCAAGCATATGACACTCCTCACACTGCCTGCCATTCCTGGGCCCGTCTCAGGCATCACCAATCGATCACGGCACTGTTCCCACTCGGTTTCAAATCGGCGTTCCCGGCAGTCTGTTTCGTTTGACCCGTGCCACGGAAGTTGTCTGCCATCGCTGATGGGGATCCCCTCTGGGGATGCCGGATGGGGATCCCCTCTGGGGATGGGCTTATGGGAGGCTGAGCCTTGAGGGAACCTTTCTGACCTCTTGTCTGATGTCACCTCGAGCAGAAGCTCCTGTCCTGCAAGGGGAGGCCTTCTCCTACCTGGTGGAGCCCGTGGGGAGCAGCGTCCAGCTGGACTGCGTGGTCCGTGGAGCCCCTGCGCCCGACATCCGCTGGATCAAAGACGGCCTTCCGCTCCGGGGCAGCCGTCTCCGGCACCGGCTGCAGAACGGCTCGCTGACCATCCACAGGACAGAGGCAAGGCAGGACCTGGTGCCTCGGGGCGGGGCCACCCAGGACAACCGCAGCCTTTTGTGATGGCTTGGGAGGGTTCTTAGTGTTGGCCACCGTCCTCTACGGTCTGCAGAGCACTGTCCTGCCCACCTCCCAGATTCTCCCCCCCAACAAACTAGAGTGTCCTCCAGCCAGTGACTTTTCTCTGTGCCTCAGTCACCCCAGCCATTGAGCGGGGCTACTGGTTGTTTCTACCTTATAGGTTTACAGTAAGAAATCAGCGAGATGACCCACACCGGTATTCAAGAGTGACTGGTCCCCGGGTCATGCCAATAAATATTATTAACAGCCCCATGGGGCGGAGGAGACCAGTAAGAGTGCCCCATTTTACAGATAAAGACACTGAGGCTCAGAGAGGCCCACAACAGTTAAGTTCCCAAGGCAGGACCCCATCCCAGCTCTCCTGGCCCCTGCTCCGTGCTGTTTACAAAGCCTTGGGTCTCGGGCCAGACCCGTTCACCTCCCCTCCTGTGTCCCGGGTCCCGGTGATCATGCAGAAATCCACACTCCCGTCCTGTCAGGCTCTTCTTAGGGGCCCTCGATCTTGCCCGCTAAGGTGACCCGAGTGTCTACCACGGGCCAGGCACTGGCAGGTACTTTGGCTTCGTCGAGCATGATTTCCTGTAATGCTTCCACTGCTCTTAGCGGTTACGATCCGCATTTGGCGACGGGGAGATGATTCGCTCCAAAGACACGGCGTACTGGTCACGAGTCAGGTGTGGTCAGCAGCGGAGCCAGGGTTTGGCCCCATCCCGATCTGACCCCTAAATCTCCACTTTTACCTGCATGCTGGGCTGTCCCGGCAGTCCCCTTGGGTGCAGCGTCCAGGCCGTCACCTCCTGGGTGTAGACGGCGGCCTCAGCCCATCCCCCAGCTGCCGTTCAGAGGTGAAGCCGAGCCTTGTTCTTCCTGAGTTTCCCCAGTGGCCAGGGTGGTGCGTGCCCCGTGGGAAAAGCTTCCCTCTCACTAAGCCGGGAAAACACTGCAAACCGTCTCCCTTCTGGAAGGCTCGCTGCACGCTCCAGCACCATAAGAGCCCCAAGGAATCCTGCGGCCAGAAGCGGGTTGTCGTCTCGACTCCGTGTTTCCCAGACTTGCTTCGCCACAGACCCCTGGTTTTCAAGGAATCCCCAGGAACGTGCCACGGAGTGATGGTCTTCACTGTGCGCGGTCCCCTTCCTCCTGCTCTCCTGAACACCTGCTCTCCCCCCCCCCCCACCTGCAGATGGACGACGCGGGTCGGTACCAGTGCCTGGCGGAGAATGAGATGGGTGCAGTGGAGAAAGTGGTGACCCTTGTGCTGCAGAGTGAGTCTCGGCCTCCCCCTCCCCCTCCCCTGGGCCCCAGCAGGGGGGGACAGTGCAGAGTGGGCGCCTGGCGCATGTCCCCGGCTATCTGACAAGAATGGAGGGCAGAGGGGCACCTGGCCGGCTCAGTCAGTTAAGCGTCTGGCTGTATAGATTTTAGCTCAGGTCACGATCTCACCGTTTGTGGGTTCGAGCCCTGCGGCTGTCTCTGTGCTGATAGCACAGAGCCTGCTTGGGATTCTCTCTCTCTCTCCGTCTCTCTCTCAGCCTCTCCCCTGCTCGCACAGCTCTTTCAAAATGAATAAACAAACTTAAAAAAGGCAGGGCCAGGGACTTGGAACTCTCTTACAAGTATTTACTCAGAAAGCACAATTGAGGGGCGCCTGGGTGGCGCAGTCGGTTAAGCGTCCGACTTCAGCCAGGTCACAATCTCACGGTCCGTGAGTTCGAGCCCCACGTCGGGCTCTGGGCTGATGGCTCAGAGCCTGGAGCCTGTTTCCGATTCTGTGTCTCCCTCTCTCTCTGCCCCTCGCCCGTTCATGCTCTGTCTCTCTCTGTCCCAAAAATAAATAAACGTTGAAAAAAAAATTAAAAAAAAAAAAAAAGAAAACACAATTGAAATCCTATGAAATGGCTCCCCAGTTGGGGAATGGGGAGCGGGGTGAGGGCTAATGAATATCCAGGGACCCGACAGCCAGGCCCCGGGGGGGGACCCATTTATTCAAACTCACAACCATCAACAAGATCGCAGGGACAGTTCCTGCATTTGCCAAGTAGCTTGCAGATTACAAAGCACTGTCTGAGCCTCGAAGTAATGCTGTGAAACCGCCTAGAGGTGTTTAATAAAACTTTTTCCTGAAGATTAACATACATAGGGACGATACATGTTAGAAGTGAACAGTTCAATGTATGTTTATCATGTGAACCTACCGAGTTGACCCAGGGCAAAAATAGAAAAACAGAATACTGCCAGCTTCCAGACACTTCCGTCTGTACCCCCTTTCCAGTCAATGCCCTGCCCCAGGTAACTTACCCTGTCCGGAGTTTTGCTTTTTTTTTTGAGAGGGGGGAGAAAGAATGCCTGTGCGAGAGCGGGGGTGGGACAGAGAGAGAGGGGGGTGGAGAGGGAACCGTAAGCAGGCTCCGTACTGTCAGCACAGAGCCCGACACAGGGCTCCATCCCACGAACCGTGAGATCATGACCTGAGCCGAAGTCAAGAGTCAGGTGCTTCACCGACTGAGCCACCCAGGCGCCCCCAGGGTTTTGCCTTTAAAAGAAATAACAGCTTGGGCTGCCTGGCTGGCTCAGTCAACAGAGCCTGCGACGCTTGACCTTGGGGCCGTGAGTTCGAGCCCCATGTTGGGCATAGAGATCGCTTTAAAACAAAAACAAAAAACAGCTTTGTCAATATATACACTGCAAAATTCACCCATTCGTACCCTGGAATGTTATTCACCCTTTATTTTTTTTTAAATGTTTACTTATTTATTAAGTTTATTTTTATTTATTTTTGAGACAGAGAGAGACAGAGCATGAACAGGGGAGGGTCAGAGAGAGAGGGAGACCCAGAATCGGAAGCAGGCTCCAGGCTCTGAGCCATCAGCCCAGAGCCCGACGCGGGGCTCGAACTCACGGACCACGAGCCACGAGATCGTGACCTGAGCTGAAGTCGGACACTTAACCGACTGAGCCACCCAGGTGCCCCTGTTAGTCACCCTTTAAAAAGAAGGAAATTCTGACACCTGGTGCATGAACGAAACTTGAGGTCGTCAGGGGAAGGAGGGCAGTCACAAAAAGACAAACGCTGTGTGATTCCAGTCCTGTGAGGTGACCAGAGTTGTCAAATGCGTAGAAACGAAAAGCAGAATGGCGGCGGCCAGCGGGGCGGGGGTCGTGGCAATGGGGAGACGTGGCTGAATGGATCTAGAGTTTCAGTTTTCCGAGACGAAAAGGTCCTGGAAATGGACGGCGGTGATGTGAACGTGCTCCACACTACTGAACTGTACAACTTAAAAAATGGTTAAATGGGGGCGCCTGGGTGGCTCAGTCCATTAAGCGTCTGACCCTTGACTTCCGCTCAGGTCACGATCTCACGGTTTGGGAGTTCGAGCCGTACGTTGGGCTCTGCGCTGACCGTGCAGAACCTGCTTGGGATTCTGTCTCTCTCTCTCTCTCTCTCTTCCCCTCCCCTGCGCGTGTTCTCTCTCTCTCTCTCTCAAAATAAATAAATACACATTTTTTTAAAATCTTAAGAAATAGTAGCTGTGAAGAAGAAACGAAGGGAAGTCTTAGGACCCACCTTCCATAAAATGAAAACCTCAGTGGATGGGTGTGAACAGGTATGAACAGGACAGAAGGAAGAATCAGTGACTTGGAGACGTAACAATAGAATTCGCCTAGTCGGAACCACAGAGAGAGAACGGACTCGAATAGGACAACCAGGAGAGCCTCAGAGCCAGTGTGGGACGAAGCCGAGATCTGACATCGTGGCGTTAGGGTCCCGGAAGGAAAGGAGGAAGGGGTGAGAAGATACCCAGAGACGCCAGAGCCGAAAAGTTGTCACAAAAGACGTAGGGCTACAAAATTCGAGCAAAACGCAAACAGGATAAACCCGGAGAAGTTCTGCACCAAGACGCACCCCGGTCAAACTTGCTAACGGTTAAAGGGCCAAGAAACTAAGGCCTCGCCCCCCCCCACCCCCCATCCAAGCATCTGGGTGAGTCAGAGTTGGGGCAGGTGTTGAGGGGACCTCGGCCTTGACTCCTCCTGGCCCACCCCCGCCCAGATCCCCGCACAGGTGCCCGCTGTCCACAGCAGCCAGGGATGTGTGGAGACCCCGTCTGGCCTTTCCAGGGCTCCCTCGTTTCCAGGATCTTCTCCTTAAGCTTCCGGCTGGTCCCCTGGTCTCCGCAGGCCAGCAGAGGCGTCAGTTCCCTGTTTGCTTCCTGTCGCTTCTGCCCCTCCCCCCACAAAACCCCTGCATCGTCTCCTCCCGCAAATCGGATCGGCCCCTTGTGATAGCAAAAGCTGGGGTCTCACGGCCAGCCCCGCCCCCAGCTCAAGAGTAGGGGTGGCGGATGGGAGCAGGCCCAGGCCACACGCCTCCACCGTCCTCGCCCAAAGTTCTGGAAGCTTTTCGTGGGCCAATGATTCGCAATTTGTGGCTTGCCTTCCGTTGACTTCCAGAGCCCTGAAATAGTTGGCTTGGATAATTCTGTCAAGTTGTGCATTTGCTGACCCCTTCACGCGGCCACGGCCAGCTCTTGCTTATTTTTTTGACCGTTGTTGCAACAAAACCCTCTCGCGTGCGCTGTCGTGTCCGGCTTCTTGCGCACAGCGCCGCGTGAGCCCGCACGCGGAAGTGGCTCACCCTGTCATCCCCGTTGCGGTATGGCTCGCCGCTGTGCGGACATGTCACGGTTTGTATGGTTCCCCTCCGCTTGGGGGCAGTTACGGACGGCGCTCCTTCGGCAGGTGACGCGTGCCTTTGGCGGTCACGCAGGCACCTTTCCGTTCGGGTGTCCGTCCGAGAGTGGCCGGGCCACACGATAGGCATGTATTCAGCGTTAGGAGACATTGGCCGTGGGAGGCTGACAAACGGCCGCCCCGACATTTGAGCGACCGTGTCCTCGCCTCCCAGGCGAGAACGTGGTCTTATTTGGAGAAGGGATCTTTGCAGACATGATTACGTTCGGGGGTTTAAGACGGAAAGGGATTTCTTGGATCAGAATGCTATGGTTTGGGACGCGTGGAGAAGCCAAAATGCTATCACGAGTGTCTTCCTTCCAGCCGTTTCGGAGGGTCTGTGGTAGCAGGCGGACAGGGATTGCCGTCTCTCAGACGAGAAAACGGAGGGCCAGGGAGAGACTTGGTGAGACTCACCCACGGTCGCTGACGGGGCCCCCGTCTGCCATCTGGCATCGTTAGAAGCATCCCCGTGAGGGACCCAAACGAAAGGAGGCACTAAAAACGAGGATCTCAGGGCATGGAAAGGTAGTTAGGATTTATTGTGGGGTGAAGAAGGAAGGAAGGAAGCAGCCATGAGCAATGCAGTCACGTTCTACGGAAACGGTGTCTGGAAGGGCATGCTCAGAACGGTGATGGGATGTGATGCTCACTTGTGATTCTGTTTTCCCCTTTCTACCTCTGCATTTTCGAAGCCGTCTGAACGAACAAGCAGCAGCTGAACACACAAAAATAACCAAACGTTCCTAACAGCTGCCCTGGGCTTCCCACAGGCGCCCCGGTGTTCCGGGTGGAGCCCCGGGACGTGACGGCGAGATCTGGGGACGACGTGGCCCTACAGTGTCAGGCCTCGGGAGAGCCGGTGCCCACCGTGGAGTGGCTGCGTGCGGGCCAGCCCGTGCGGGCCGGCCGGCGGCTCCAGACCCTGCCCGACGGGGGCCTGTGGCTGCAGCGAGTGGAGGCCCAGGACGCGGGCATCTACGAGTGCGTCGCTCACAACCTTCTGGGCTCTGCCACGGCCCGAGCGGTCCTGGCCGTGAGAGGTACGGGGTGTCCCCGCTCAGACCTTTGTGGACAGAGGCGGGATCTCCTGCTTCGTGGGGGGGGACGTGGCCCCCTGTCCTGCCAGCACCACCCCCCCCCCCGACTCTTCCCTTTGCTTAGAATCACAGACTTAGGAGGAAAAAGGCCTTTTGAGTCACCTTACCCACCCTGCCCTTTACAGCTGGGGAAACTGAGGCTCCGAGATGCTAAGTGTTTGCCGCTCGTATCGGCACAGACAGTGTCCTCTCTCTGGATATTCCACAGCGCTGTGAAGTGGGCAGAATAAAACCAGGTGCCCTGGTGCCCACTTTGGGGGTTGCTGGGAAAAGTCTGTGACTTAGGCCATGGTGGGTGGACAGTGACGGATGCTGTTCTCTCGCATTACGACAGCTGCCACACACACCCCCCTCCCCCCCCCCCCCCCCCCGCCGGGCCTCACCGTTCAGCTCCCTCCTCCCTGGGGCCAAACTTCAAAACAGAGAAAAGGACTATCCTGAGGAACCACCGTGAAACGACTCCGACCGCACCGCGGATAGTCACTGAGTCTCATTTCTGAAAGTTAATCGTGTCTCTGTAGCAAATACGCCATATTTGTGGCTTTGGATTTCTGTCCCTGGCCGTGACAGCCATCACTGATCTATCACCGCCCCCAAGGCCAGATGACTTCCTCGCTGCTCCAGAGGGCACCTTTCCAGCCCCGGAGCGGGGTCTCGACACTTTGCCGCTTGCAAACCCACTTGAACCCCACCGCCAGCCAACTGTGGGACCCTCTGTGGCCCCTGGTCGCCTCATCTCCTGCGGACAGGGACAGAAGACCAACGCACACGGCTCCAGAAATTCAGCGGTTCTCTGACGCCCGGCCACACGCGCTGCCTCGGGTCTGAGCGGTTCCCCCCTTTAGTTCAGAGCTGGGTCCCGTCCTTACCCTCTCCTGTTGGAAAGCTCACGCCCCAAACCACAGCGCTCTGCACATGGCTTCTGGTTGAGTATCTCAGGGCCGCCATAGCAAAGTACTATGCTGTGAGCCATCAGCACAGAGCCCGATGCGGGGCTTGAACCCACGAACCGTGAGATCCTGAGCTCAGCTGAAGTTCGACTCCCAACCAACTGAGCCACCCAGGCGCCCCACAAATGGCTTTGTTAAATAAGCAACAGGCTTGGGTTTTGTTTTTATTTTTTCCCAGTCCCCCCACCCTCCTCCCTGAAAACTACCCTGTGGTGTGCCCCTGTCCGCTGGCCTGAATATTTCTACGGGCTGAGTTCTTCCAACAGGGCATTGCTAGGTGAAAGGCATTCAGAGGTTTCGAAGGCTCCCTCACTCTGAGCGCTGTCTTCTCTTCCTCGTTTCCCATCGGCCTGGCTGGCGCCCAGCCTGGCCTCGTGGGAGGCAAGAGGCCTGCTGAGTCATCCCATGTCTGAGAAAGTTGACAGTGGCTCGTCATTCCCGGCCTCCAATTTCTTGTCCCCCTCGAAAGCTGCCGGGCCATTCTGCTGCTGCTCATCTGCACCCCAGCTTCTTCCTCCTCCCCTGGTTGAGAAGCCAGGGGGTAGGTTCATGGCCGGTTCCTGTCCCCCCATAAACCCCAGAGCCACAGATATTGATGAGAGACATCCCAGATGGGCATCAGATCTCATCAAGCCCCAGCTCTGGACTGGGTAAATGACACTGCTTCCCGGAATCCAAAATTAACCAGCCCCCTGATTTGCCCATTAAGGACCCTGGCTGTTGAGTGTTTTATGTTATTTTTTCGACAGATCATGGGCAATTGGTTGTTAATTTCCCCAGAGAGCTGGTGGGGGGAGGAGGCAGGCCAGCTTCTGTCTCTCAGCCCCCAGGATGCCATCTGTGCAGACAGGACAGCTGGCCCATTAGCCGGAGGAAGCACCCTCTGTGCCCCCACCATCCGTCTGATTAGTCCTGAAAAGCTTGCAGACCCGCCTGGCTGCTGTGAGCGATCTGGCCCACCCCGGCCAAACCAGCCGCAGGGCAGAGGGCGCCAAGGCCACTGACGGAATGGGGGACGTTCAGGTGGCGGCATGCTGTCCCTGGCCTGGTGCCCCGGCTCCCCCAGCATGCCGACCCCGCCATCATGAGCAGCTGGCATTTTAGAACCCAACAGGTCTCTGGCACATCTGTGGTCCCACCTCCTCGCTCAAGTGCGTCTTGGGGGCCCGACTTGCCCAGATTTCCAGGGAGGTGACAGCAGAGCCACTGTTCGAAGCTAGCCCCGTGCCAGTGCAGGTCTCCTCCGAAAAGCCTCCCTGTCTCTCAGAGCCAGGACCCCCCGGGCATCGAGTCCGTCACCCGTGAGCTGTGTGGCCTTGGGCGAGCCACCTGAGCTCTCTGAGCCTCCGTTCCTGTTCCCTGAAGTGGGTGACAGTACCTGCTCATGCTGAGGGCGTGGAGGTGGATAAAGTCGCTGCCGTCCCCTTCCCTCCTCACAGGGGAGCCCCGTGGGAGCCGGGGCGGCGTATCCGGGGTGATCAACGGCCAGGAATTTGGCATGGCCACCCTCAACACCAGCGTGCGCCAGGAGGCACGTTCTGGGGTCACCACCATCTGGAGCGGCATCAGCCACATCCCTGCGAGCGTGGGTAAGCGGGGGCCAGAGCCTCTTCCTGCACCGGGGCCCCTCCGACTCCAGGCGGAAGCAAAGCATGTGTTCTGAGGCTTGCCCAGGGCCCGACTGCCGGAGGAAAACTCTGACCGCCCCTGAGACCCGAGTCGAAACCAAAGTGGATTGAGGTGCAGGCCACTTCCTCCCCACCCCCACTACCTCCCAACAAAACGAAATAAAAATCAGACCCAGAGAGTGTGAAATAATCAGGATATACGAATGCCGTCAGATAACGATTCTCAAAATCGCTGATTGCTGACTGAGGTTCCACCCCCCCCCCCTCCGCCCCATCCCGAACATTAAGGTAAGAGCTTGATGGAAAAGGAAGGAATCGCTAGTCACGAGTAAGGGGTATGGGCTGGAGGGGAACAAAATTAGCCAGAGAGCCCAGAGAACCAGGCAGTGTCCACTTCCAAACGGATTCATAGATCAGTGTGCCCTCGCACTCGCAGGTGGAATGTTCCGGAGAGATGTCGTAGACCCTGCAGCCTCGCCCTTCCCAAGGGGACGCTGCGGGTCCAGAGCAGGGAGAGGGCGGCGCCGATGGGATCTTTGCTAAAAAGCCTTTCCTCCAGAGCTGCCCTTGACCACAGGCCTGTGTGAACCGTGCGGGGTCAGGGAACTTAGGCTCGGGGTCCCTCCAGGCGGGTCGTCAGCACAGAGTGAAGTGAGTGTGACTGCCCAGATGTGAGCGCTTCATCCAGCTGCAGAAGCAGGAGCCATGGGGAAGCATCCGGCCCCAGGCCCGCTGCGCCAGCCCCTGTGCAGACAAACAGGCACAGAGACATTGGGAAGGTTCTGCTGCCCCCAGTGTGGCTCCTCCTACGTCTCTTTCCCGAGCCGGTGGTTTCTCTGAAAAGCTCCACCGTCCCTGACCCCCCCCCAAGCGAGTGGGGATCCCCCCTTCCCCGGACTGAGGCACCCCTGGCCCATCGAGGAGGGCTGGGCAGCACGCGCAAGTCTGAGAATCCACATCCAGAGCCACTTTGGGGCCCTTTGTTCAGAACTCAGTGACCCTCCTCTTCCGGGAGGCGTCTGCGAGTGAGGAGACCTGGTTGACTCTCAACCTGGTTCGGCACATACGTCCCAGGCTCGGGGGTGACCAGTCACCCTCAGGATTCGTGGAACTGAATTGAGTATCAGCAAGTCACGTGCGCTTCTTCGTTTGGCTCGTTTTTTGGTTTTTTTTCTTTAAATGCTTATGTATTTGTTTTGAGGGGGGTGGGGGAGGAGCAGAGAGAGAGGAAGAGAGAGAGAATCCCACGCAGGCTCCGCACCGTCGGCACAGAGCCCGACACGGGGCTCGAACCCACGAACCGTGAGATCATGACCTGAGCTGAAATCAGGAGTTAGAAACTTACCTGACTGAGCCCCCCGGGTGCCCAACCCTCATGCCCTGCTTTGTATTTTGTTAGTTTTCAAACACCGCTCCACAGACTAGATGTTTGCTTTTCCCAGGTTCCTTTCCCAGGTTCTGATCCAATAACTGACCCGGGTGGTCACGGGGCTGGTCCTGGGCAGGGAGGAAAGGGGGCCTGAGCCCTCCCTGGGCAATAGGGAGCTGCAGAGGGACCTCGAGCCGGGGAGTGGCGGCCCTCAGGATCGGTCCCTCACTCGGCCTCCGTGCGCACCCCGTCCAGGGCCTCTGATGCGCGTGCTCTTGGTCACCGTCGCCCCTGTCTACTGGGCCCTGGCTGGAGAGACTGGAGACGCCCTGAACGGCCACTCTCTGACGGGCGGCAGCTTCCTGCAGAAGTCGCACGTGGAGTTCGCCACGGGTGAGCAGGGGTCTCCTCCCGGGGGGCCGGGGCGGCTGAGGCCCGAGCCCAGGGCCTCTCCCCCGTGGTGACTCCAGGCCGGGCGGGGGGGGATTACAGGCGAGCTGCTCACGATGACCCAGGAGGCCAGGGGCCTGGATCCCGACGGCCTCCTGCTCCTTGACGTGGTGGTCAGTGGTGTCGTCCCTGGGAGCCTGGCTGACGCAGATCTTGAAGCGCAGGTGGGGACGCACCCCGAGGCTTGCAGGTGGGGGTGGGGGGCGAATGGGATGTGTTGCCCCAGGCGCCCCCTCCTGACACCCCAAGCAGGGCCTGGGGCGTGGCCTGGCCCGGACTTAGCCCAGTGGGAGGGTGCCCTGGGTCCAGCCTCTCGGGGACAGGCGTCCTCCCCATTTCATAAACCAAAGGGAAGCCACATGCGCAAGGGTCCCCAACCGGCTAGAGGAAGAGGTGACAGGCCTACCAGGCTTCCACCTCCAGCAACCCGGGGCCCCTTGAATGAGGGGCTAAGGCTCCTACCCCTTGGAAGTTGAAATCTCAGACATTCTGGGTCTCGTTCGTCCTCCCCCTCCCCCTGCTCCCCTCCCCCTTCTTCCCCTTCCTCCTCCTGCCCCCCCTTGTTCTCCATTCTGCTTCCCCTCCTTCCCTTCCACCCCTTCTCTCCCCTCCTCCCCCCTTCCCCCTCCTCTTCTCCCTTCCCCTCCCCCTCCTTCCCCTCCTCTGCCTCCTCCCCCCTTCCTCCCTTCTCCCTTCCCCTCCTCCCCCTCTACCTCCTCCCCTACCTCTTCCTCCCCTTCCTCCTCCTCCCCCCCTCTTCTCCCTTCTGCTTCCCTCCTTCCCTTCTACCCCTCTCCCCTCCTCCCCCCTTCCTCCTCTTCCCTCCTCCTCTTCTCCCTTCCCCTCCTCCCCCTCCCCCTCCTCTCCTACCTCTTCCTCCCCCCTTCCCCCCTCCTGCCCCTCCTCCCCCTCCTCTGTCTCCTCCCCCACCCTTCCCTCTACCTCTTCCCCTCTACCCCTTCTCCCCCCTCCTCCCCCTTCCCCCTCTTCCCTCCTCCTCTTCTCCCTTCCCCTCCCCCTCCTCCCCCTCCTCTGCCTCCTCTCCCCTCTTCCCCCACCCTTCTCCCTACCCCTTCCCTTCCTTCCCCTCCACCCCTCCTCCCCCCTCCTCCAGGACTTCGAGGAGCAGTATGTGCAGGTGGGGCCCGGCCGTCTCTTCGTGGGCTCCACGCAGCACTTCCTGCAGGACGGCCTTCCCACGTTCCTGCGCTGTAACCACAGCATCCAGTACAACGCGGCCCGGGGCCTCCAGCCCCAGCTGGTGCAGCGCTTGCGGGCCTCGGCTATCAGCTCGGCCTTCGACCCCAAGGCCGAGGCCCTGCAATTCCAGCTGACCGCAGCCCTGCAGGCTGGTGAGGCCCCCGTCCTTCGTCTCCACTCCCCAGACACCCACCGGGGGCCCCCGATGCACCTGGCTGAAAGCCAAGGTGACACCCCACCTCCTGCACCCTCTCACCACGGACCGGAAACTGGGGACTGGGACAGCTCACCCCCTTGTCCACTCATCTCCAGCCTGTCCCTGGTCCTGTCTAACCATCCACACCCCCAGCGGGGACACAGCTCTTCCGGCCACTCCTGTTCAAACCCCCCAGAGCCTTTTCCCAGGCCCCACGGGGAAGGTCCAGGTCTACCCGCTAAGCTGACGTCCAAGACTCCAGCCATATGCCCCCCCTTCTCAAGGGTGCCTGCACCAGAGCTCCCCCCACCCCAGGCAGCCGGGAGCCCCTGTTGGAACGCCTGGAGGCCCCCATGAACATGCCATATAATCTCAACCAATGGATGGTAAAGATCTGTTACCATTGAGGTCCCCGCTTGTTTTTAACATTGAACGTGGGACAGCGGTAAGAGCGTAGCTTTGGGGTCAGTCAGGCCCTCATTCAAACCCAGCCACACCATCTCCCAGCTGTGGGACCTTGGGGGTGATGCCCTGGCCCTCTCTGAGCCTCAGTGTTCCCACCTGTAAAGTGGGCACAACATCACCTGCCTTGCAGGGTATCAGGAATAACGGTGTTTTCTCTAGAACCCTCGCCGGGCACCCGGGGATCGATTGCTCTGTCCAGCATGCTGTCCTTACAGTGATTTCGGTAGTTGGTCTTTTTGTCTCCAGACCGCAGCCTGCCGCCACCCTTCGGTGTGCTCGCTGCCCCCATCAGATGCTGTCATTTGCCCATTCTGCACACCCCCCACCCCGGGCACAGCCGGGGGCCATGCCCACTCCTCTGGATTCTCAGAGTGCACTTTCGCACGCATGGGCATCCGGTGGGCATCCCGTGTCCTACTTTTCCTTCATGATTTCCCCTGCGTCTGTGAGTTTACAGTCCAGCCAGCTCGTGTGGCACGAGCCACAGCCAGCGCCTCCACCAGGCCTGAGCTGGGAACAGGCTCGCTGATGGGTGGGCACGGGCCTGGCTCAGGGCCGAGGGGACATCGGCCTGGCCAGGCTGGCAGGAGGGAGGCGCATTCGGCCGGGGCTGCCGTCTGTCCCGGGGCGCCTTGGGTACGGTGCCCTTGCGTGCTTAGGACCTACCCCCTTCGCCTTGCAGAAGAGAATGAAGTCGGCTGCCCAGAGGGCTTCGAGCTGGACACCCAGGGAGAGTTTTGTGTGGGTGAGTGCCCTCCCCTCCCCTGGCATGGCCGAGGGAGGCCTCTCAGCCGGGGTCGGATGATGTGTCCCGGCCGGCTGGCAGGAGGGCCTGTGGGTGCAGACCACCAGATCCCGCCCACCCCCCTCTTCCCAGACAGGGACGAGTGTTCGGCCGGCCCCAGCCCCTGTTCTCACTCCTGCCACAACGCACCCGGCCACTTCTCCTGCTCCTGCCCAGCCGGCTTTGCCCTGGCCAGGGATGACAGGAACTGTAGAGGTGAGTGGGCCCGGGTGCAGAGGCTCTCCTGGGAGTTGGCCTGGGCGTGTGGGGGGCGCCGCAGAGCCGGGACCCTGGCCAGGGGCACCCGCCTCAGGACCTGGCCCGTTCCCGATGGCACGGATGCCAGCCTGGGGGTGGCGATGCCCCATTTCCCCTGGGAACTTCCTGCTAGGAGGGCTGCAGATCAGAGAGGCTCAAGTCCTGGGGGTGCTGGGGAGCCCCAAAGACATACACGTGCCCACCGCGTGCTCATGCATACGTGCCCGCCGAGCCCGGACACGGCCTCAGGCGCTTTCCTAACATGGCAGTCATTTGCAGCCAGCTGGGGTCGGAACGCAGTGGACACCCATCTGTCCCCTTAACACAGCTTCTGGACAACAAATCTGACCGTAGGGTGCTGTCCAGATGCTGACCCTCCCCTCTGCACCCGTCTGCTTCCCCCAGGGAGGCCTGGCATGGCCAAGTCCCCACTGGGCTTTGAGCTGGGTGCCCGAGGGACACTGTCCTCAACCTCCTATCAGGTGCCCCAGGCCAAGGCCTATGGCAACATGCTGGAAAGAGCTAACAGGAGAGGTGGGGACCTTCTTGCCAGGGGCTCCTGGGCCGGGGGATGAAGCCTGTGCAGTTAGGTTGGCCAGGGTCAGGGTGGCGAGGAGGGCCCGGGGGGACACGCGTTCACGCAGCCCCCTGCCCCCGTTCGCCCCGCCAGATGTGGATGAGTGCGCGTGGGATGCCGACCTTTGCCAGCAGGGACAGCGCTGCGTGAACCTCTTCGGGTCCTACCACTGCCTCCCCGACTGCAGGCCTGGCTTCCGGGTGGCCGCTCACGGGGCCGGCTGTGAAGGTGACAGGGGCGTGACGTGGGTGGGGCTGTCCGTGCTCCGGTGGTTGCCTGGGTTCAGCGGAGGAGGTGCTGTGGGCCACGGGGACTCTAGGCCTTCAGAGGAAGCAGAAGGAACAGAGAGGCCGGGGAGAAAGCTTGACCTGGACTCAAGAGGTCTGAGGCCTGGCCTCGCCTAGCCTGGCCTGGCCGCTGGCAATTTGAGGACCCTCACGATCACAGCTCCTCAGACAGGCTCCTCCTCTGAGTGGTAGGCCCACCTAGTGAAGGGACAAAGTCTGGTGGAACCGGAACTCAGAAGAGGAGGTCACCCCATGTGCGTGGCCTCAGGGAGCGCCCTGTCCACCTAGACGGCTCCTCTGCCCTCACCGCCTCCTCTCTTACCAGTTCTTGGAGCTCTTTCCCCCAACCAGGCTCCTACCCCCTTCACGCACGTGATCCAGTTTTCTCCCCACGGCCCCGTGAAGAGGTCCCATCCTGACCCCTCTGCACAGATGAGGAAACTGAGGCCAGGACAGGGAGAATTCCCTGCTCAAGGACTAAGGGATATGACAGAGCTCAGCCCAAACCCGGGACTCTGCCTCCAAAGCCCCTTCTTTCTTTTGGATCCGGAACCTTCTTACCCTCCAAAGTGGGTGTGATGAGGAGAGGTGGCTGCAGGCCTGGGCCTTCTACCTGGTGGCACTCGGGTCGGAGAAGGGGACAGGGATGAGGCCCGGATGTGCAGAGGCATGCTGTGTCTGTTGGGGGCAGGGGGAGAGGCTCGGCCCCACCTCTGTCCGCACCCCTGCCTCCCCAGATGTGGACGAGTGTCTGGAGCGGTCGGACGAATGTCACTACAACCAGATCTGTGAGAACACCCCAGGCGGGCACCGCTGTAGCTGCCCCAGAGGGTACCGGCTCCAGGGCCCCGGCCTGCCCTGCCTAGGTATGGGGCCACTCACCCCCTGGTTGGAGCCCTGGTCAGCACCCCCCGGCTGACCCCGCAAGCAGCGGGTGTTTATGACAAGGGTGTCGTTGAGTTTTGCGAGTAACCCAAACAGCAGCTAACACTGCCCGTGCGCCCAGCGCGTGCGCGGGTCGGGGCTCTGCCGCTGTCTGGCACAGAACCTTCCCGGGGAGCCCGGGAGGAGGAGGTGGAGGAGGAGGGTGGGGAGGAGTGGGGTGGGTCTCAGAGAGGCTTAGCAGGGAGAATGGGCCTCACCGGGATGCTGCAGTACAGGGGGGAGTCTGGGATGAGGCTCAGAGCTGGGGGAGGCTGGGGCCTCTTTGCGCAGCAGAGGCAGGAGGCGGTCCGGGAGAGGCGAGGCTTGCGGGCGGGCCTGGAGGCAGTGGGGGAGGCCGCTGGATTCTGGGGAAGGCGGGAGGGAGACCGGGAGGGATGAGGCGGGGGGAGCTGTGGCGAGCCCTGAGCCGCCCTTGGCTCCCTGCCTGGACTTGTTCCTTTCCAGATATCAATGAGTGCCTGCAGCAGCCCGGGACCTGTGCCTACCAGTGCCAAAACCTCCAGGGTGGTTACCGCTGCCTGTGCCCGCCGGGCCAGACCCTCCTCCGTGACGGCAAGACCTGCACCCCCCTAGAGCAGAGTGAACAAAATGTGACCACTGTCAGCCACCGGGGCCCCTTAGTGCCCTGGCTGCGGCCCCGTACCCCTAACCCCAGGGGCTCTTACCAGGCCTGGGTCTCCCTCCGGCCGGGCCCCGGAGCCCTGAGCAGTAAGGGCCGGGCCTGGTGCCCCGCTGGCTTCATCCGGCAGAACGGCGTCTGCACGGGTAAGGCCAAGCCCCAGCCATCCCACTGGGGACACGCCCCGCTCCAGTGTGTCGTGCGCCCCGGCCGGGCGCGTGGGCACCACACCCCATGTTCAGAAACCCGGGGCTCACGGCAAGCAGGGTGGGAGGTGCAGTCACTTTCGTGGCTACGTGCCATCGGGAGGCCCTGGCTATACTAATGGGCAAGGGGCTTCCAAGAGGGGGGAGGGACTCTTGGCCCAGAGAGAGGGTCTGTCCCCCGGGGAAGCCACTTTGGAGAAACACTGCTTTCGGTGAGTAGAGGTGAAGCAGTCAGGGAGGGAGATTTGCAGGAGCGTTCCAAGTTGATCTGAGACCCTGAACAGAGACTGGTGGGTAGGGGGGTGGGTGGGGGAAGCTAGGGACAGCCCCCCCCCCCAAATCCCCCCCGCGGAGGCTGGCGCTGGGCTGCAGAGGCAAAGGGGAGACAGTGTTGAGGGCAGACGTGCTTCAGCATTCCTGCCTGGGCAGAGGGGTCTGGGCAGCGTCTCCCCGCCAGGTCCTGCGGACGTGGGGTGGGCAGGGCGGAGAGAAGGCGTGGGCCGCCGCAGCCAGGGACATCCCCTTAGCCTGGCGCCCTGGGCGTCTGTGACTCAGTGCGTGTCTCTGGCCCCATCCCCCCCCACCCCTGCGCCTGGGCCAGACCTGGACGAGTGCCGGGTGAGGAACCTTTGCCAGCACGCCTGCCGAAACACCGAGGGCAGCTACCGGTGCCTCTGCCCCAAGGGTTACCGCCTCCTCCCCAGCGGGAAAAACTGCCAGGGTGAGCCGTGGCCCTCCCCACCCCCCCAGTGCAAGAGGGACCAGGACAGGGCTTCTCACGTGAGGGTGGGGCAGGGAGCCGAGCTCAGAGCACCCCAGGGGCCCACAGCCAGGCAAGCCGGAACCAAGAGATGGGGGGGGGGGGCATGGGCAGGCTGAGAGCAGCCCTGGGGGGCGTCCATCGCAGCCCCGCTGTGTGTCCCTGGACAACTCACTTCCCCTCTCTGAGCCTCAGCCTCCTGGTGAAATGGGGCTGACACGCTCCCTTAAATGGCCGGATGAGACACGTGGAGGGCGGGCCCAGAGCCAGCTGCGGGTGGGAGCAGCGGAGCACTCTCCTTGATGTGCTCCGGGGGCGAGAGCCAGCCATGCCGCCGCGTCCCCCGCTCCTCCTCCCCACCCCTGTAGAGCGGGAATCTGCCTCCAGCCCACCTTGCCCGTGTCCATCCCTCACTTTCGGCCACGAGGGTCTGTGAATGTCCTCCGAGGAGGGCGGGGCTTCCACTGGGGCAGACAGGGGTCACGGGCAGTCTTCACTCGGGGTCCAAGGGCAGCCGTCATCTCTCCCAGGCTGTGCAACCCAGCTCTGGGCTCAGGAGGTCCCCAGGGTGCCCCGCTAGGGAGATGGGGAGGTGCTCGGGACCTGCCGCTTGGGCTCTCATAGGTCAAGGTGGCTGGGTTCAAGGGGAGAGGGGCTGCCTACCTCCCTGGTCCCCCAAAGGCATTTTTCTCTCTAGCACCTCCCTTCCCCCGCCCCCACTCCCATGCCGTCTCTGGCTCCTGCCCTGGTCCCTTCCACTTTACTCCACTGTTTCACTCCCCACTTCTGTGCCAACCTCCCCCACCCAGACATCAATGAGTGTGAGGAGAACGACGTCGAGTGTGGGCCCAGCCAGATGTGCTTTAACACCCGCGGCAGCTACCAGTGCGTGGACACGCCATGTCCGGCCACCTACCGGCAGGGCTCCAGCCCAGGGTAAGGGCTGAGGCGGCTGGGGGTGAACTGGGGCACACTGCCAGGAGCTACGGGCTTACATTCTGGCTCCTGGGCGGCCGGACCCTTCCCCCAGAAAGGCCATGTCTCAGGCAGGGGCCAGTGGGGTCACCCCTGCCAGGACTCCCGAGTGAGGCGACTATGCCCACGGGGCAGCGTACCTCCCCGCAGCCACACGGGTGGCAAGCTGACCCGAACGCTAACATTTAGCGCGGTGACACTGCGGCCAGAGCAGAATCCTGGGGGGCGGGGATAGGCCAGAGGCCACACAGAATTGGAGATGAACACGTGAGATGTAGGGGAATACATGACTATATACATAAAACCCTAGACATGGACACACACACACACACACACACACACATACATAAATGCCACCCAGAAACCACCCCCAAAACCCCAAGACTCAGACACACACTGGCGCACGAACACGAAACACATCTCCTTCACCCCACTCCCACCGGCCACAGACGCTTGGAAAGATGCGCGGACTTGGGGATCTTGGTGGACACAAGCTGTAGCCGCAGCAGTTAGGGGAGGTGACTTTACCCTGGCGACTCTACCCCTCGGGAAGACCAGGCTGGGGGTGGGGACACCGATGCCCTTGGCAAGGCTAAGCAAGCAGTCTTTGAGCCCCACCACCCCTGCCCCCTTGCAAATCCAGAGCAGATGACTCGGTTCCGGGGCTGCAGGCAGGCCTGGAGGGCCCCAAACTTTATTGCCGCCCTGCGCCCACCGGCGAGCCCTGGAGCGTGGGTCTGGAAAGTTCTGTGGGGTTATGGGACCCGCTCCGATGGGAAGGCTTCTTTGGGCCTCAGTCTGCGGAGTCTCTAAAGTGGGCTAATGGTGCCTGTAGAGAAGCCACTGGGGGGGCAAGGGGCCGGGCGGCGCACGGGAGAACCGCGGGGCCTGGGGCCGAGGTCCGGTTTGCAGACCACGCTGTGACGGCACCCGGAGTCGATCCGTCTGTCCCGCCCGCAGGACGTGTTTCCGACGCTGCTCGCAGGACTGCAGCGCGGGCGGCCCCTCCACGCTGCAGTACAAGCTGCTGCCGCTGCCCCTGGGCGTGCGCGCCCACCACGACGTGGCCCGCCTCGCCGCCTTCTCCGAGGCCGGCGTCCCCGCCAACCGCACGGAGCTCAGCGTGCTCGAGCCCGACCCGCGCAGCCCCTTCGCGCTGCGCCCGCTGCGCACCGGCCACGGCGCCGTCTACACCCGCCGCGCGCTCACCCGCGCCGGCCTCTACCGGCTCACCGTGCGCGCCGCGGCGCCGCGCCACCAGAGCGTCTTCGTCCTGCTCATCGCCGTGTCCCCCTATCCCTACTGAGGGGCGTGGTCACTGGCCGCCGCTTTGGGGGCCAGTGACCTCCAGGGATGGGGAGGGGCGCCAGGGAGGAGCCGGACCGGCCCCCACCGCCACCGCCCACCCGCCCGGGTGGC
Organism: Felis catus; assembly: GCF_018350175.1. Lineage (NCBI taxonomy): Eukaryota > Metazoa > Chordata > Mammalia > Carnivora > Felidae > Felis > Felis catus. Next base: position 88,437,761 of record NC_058380.1, read on the forward strand.
TCTTGCCCTCACCACCTGCTGTGGCAAGAAGCATCACCCCCCCCCCCACCTTGTGCGTCATTGAGCCCTTCAGCAAACACGACCCTGTGCAACCTTGACCCCAGGACGTCAAGGACCCGATCTCCCCCCCCCCCCCCCCCGGAGGTGGAGCTGGGCACTCAAGAGTGTAAGGCTGTCCTTGGGTGGTGAAGCCTGCTTGTCTGACGGGGGCGCCTCCAGGCTTGCCCCAAACTCCAGGGAGACCTGGGCTGGGACACAGCACACCAGGAGGCCCCAGGGGAGGGACAGACCCCTAGAGGGTGACAGCGGCTATCCTCTGCCCACAGAACTGTGTCATCCTGAGCCCCGTGTGTGTACGTATAACATAAAAACGTTTCCTTTTAACCAACTTCATCTCCGTCCAGTTATTTTGCTCTGGTCAGGAGGGGCTTTGGCTGGAAGGGAGGCCACCACCCTTCTGGTCCAGCAGCCCTGGGCCTCGGGCAGGAAGGTGCTCCCTGGTGGAGGTCCCGGGAGAAGGTGGGGGAGGCTGGAGTCTCCGCGGGTTGGGGGGAGGAAGAGGGAGATGCTACCTGAAAGGTAAGCATGTTGGGCCAGATCCCTGGGGCCTCTAGGCCATCGCAGGGACTTTGGCTTTGACGGAATGAGCTGGGAAGGGACAGGATTAGAACATCTATGTATGTAAGGGCACGTCTCCAGGGTGCTGGGGAGGGTCTGAGTCACCAGGGACTCTGCAGAAGCGCAGGGAGCTGCTTCTCCGCCCACACCCCGACCCTGCCTCAGCCACCACCCTGTGGCCACCGCCGTTGGCCACAACCTCTGGCAGAAAGAGGCTCTATCGCACGTGGTTTTGAAGAGGAGAGACCCTTCCGCCCCGTTCCCCGTGCTCAGTGTGACACCGTCACCTCCCCCTTTGCGTCCTCATTCTCTCAGCCGGGCAGGGAGGAAAAAAGCTGTCTTGAGTTATTTCTCACTCACGGGTGAATGACAACCAGACTCTGTAAGCAGAGGCTTCCAGCAATGCTGCATGAAACGGGGAAACGGCTGTGTCCGTTTTACAGATGGACAAAAGGAGGCTCCGAGAGGGGGCGTGACCCAGCCACTAGCTGGATAGGCGACTGGTTCATGGTTCGACTGGCCCTCCGGGTTTCCACCGGACGGCCCCACCTGAACCTCCCCGGGGCATTTCCTCCTCAAAGCTATTTTGTTCTCCTTTAAGCCAGGGGTCTGCGAACTTTTGCCATGAAGGGCCAGATAAAGGAAAGCTCTGGGCTGGGCGAACCTCCTCGGCTCTGTTGCAATCACTCCCCTCCCCGCGGCAGCGCTCGAGGAGCCACACAGCACACGAATGAATGAGCGCGGCTGTGTCCCAATAAACTATGACTGGACACTGACGTTGGACGTTCATACAATTTTCACATGGCACGAAATACTCGTTTGATTTGTTTTCCCCCAACCATTTGCGAGTGCAAAATCCATTCTGAGCTTGCAGGCTTCACAAAAACTGGCGGGGGGGCTGTAGTCCGCCACGCAGGATTTAAGCCACGGAAGTCACTAACGATGAAGGAGAAACTCGAGGGGGCGGGGTCCGGCAAGCCCCCCCCCCCACACCCATTTGTCCGGCGCCCACCTGTGAGGACCTCCCTTGGGAGAAACGCCCCTCTTTGTGCAACCCTAGGGGCCAGAGGTCACAACCTGCGCCCTGCCGTTTGCTGGGCTGTTAATTTTTTATGGAGCCCGTGAAAAGGTCAGCCCCAGGGTGAGGCACTGCAGAGGTGAGACCCGCGGAGGGGAGGTGCGGCCTCCTCTTTCACCCCCGCTGCCTCCTGTCTGCTGCTTCCCAGTCTCCCCCTGGCCCTTCATGTTTGCAGACCATCTGTTGGCATGCCCAGTGCCTTGTGGGCCCGAGTTTTCCTTCTCCCAGGAGACCCAGAGGCAAGAAAGAGTATGCCCATTTCAAAGATGAAGGAATGGGGGCTCAGAGAAGGCAAGCCGCTAGCCCAAGCTCACACAGCCTGCAGGGAAGAAGAACTCAGCTCAGGCTCTCTGACTCCAGAGCCCGGGGGGCGTTAGCCTGCAGGCCCCCTGTCTCCCCTCCCCAAGAAAGGAGGATGGGAGGTGAAGGAGGGCCAAGGACAGGATGAAGAGGAGGGACCGCGACAATTCAAGACAGTTCAGGACCTGAGGAGCCACGAGGGGAGTGTCCATGCAGTCCTGCCTCCCCCACCTTCCAAATGGCCATTTGAGCTGGTGGAAAGGGCTGATTGCTCAAAGTCTGGCAGTGAGCCAGTAGCAGACCTGGCCTGGAATCCGGGCCGTGAACTCTCAGGCTTGTGCTCCCCTGCCCCACCCACCCCTGCCCAGATCCACAGGGAGCAGATCCAGCAGGAGAGGAGGAGCCAGCCCCTAGGGAGCCTTTTCCACTTCTGCTTTTTCTAGCTGCCGACCAGCTCCCGCCATTGGCCAGGGCCCCATCCAGCCACCCCAGCCCCCGGTACCACCTGACCTCCGGGCGGAGGCTGTCCCGATCCATCAATGGTGATAAACAGCCCTGTAGGTCACTCATTAAACTCCCTGATGCCGGTTTTTCCAAGAACCCAACAAACAAATGGACTCTGTGTTCCCTCTGGGCAGGGACTGGCAACCTGGGGGTCTGGCCTAGAGGACACTCTTGTTCCTGGAGCCGGTGCCCAGGCCTGGGCAGCAGCAGAATGGTATCCAGTGCCAAGCATGGGATGGTTGTGCGGTGAAGTGTCTGCGGTCTCCACATTCCCGGGCCCCTGTGTGACTCACAGGCGCGAGCCCTCGAGTGGCAGGGGAGACACGGAGGACAAGAGGGGTCTGCTCCTTGGTTAGATGCACAGGCTGCATCTACGTTCAGACAAGTGGCCGCAATAGAGCCGACCCTTAGAAAAGCCACCCCGGGGGCGCCTGGGTGGCTCGGTCGGTTAAGCGTCCGACTTCGGCTCAGGTCATGATCTCACGGTTCGTGGGTTCGAGCCCCGTGTTGGGCTCTGCGCTGACAGCTTAGAACCTGGAGCCTGCTTCGGATTCTGTGTCTCCCTCTCTCTCTGCCTCTCCCCCACTCATGCTCTGTCTCTCTCTCCCTCTCCCTCTCTCTCAAAAATTGAAAAAAAACATTTAAAAATTCTTTTAAAAACGCTTATCTACAATATCATCACATCAAATTAAAAATTCAACAATCCTGTCAGTGTTCATTCACGTTTCCAAGTGGTCACAAAAAGGGTGTTTCTTTTATGCTTTTTTTTTTTTTTTTAATGTTTAGGCTTAAAAAAGTCAGGATCCAAAGGAGGTCTACATATTGTGATTAAGTACATCCTTTATGTCTCTTTGAACCCTAAGCCCCCCCGTCTCCTTTTTTCTCCCGTAAAAACTTAAAAATCAACTTTACTGAGATATGATCATTCCAGGAATGCAAGACTTGGTTCAACACTTGAAAAGCAATCAATGTAACTTACCACGTTCATAGAATAAAGAGAAAATCATATGATCATCTCAATAAATGCATAAAAAAGCACTTGACAAAATTCAGCCCATACTCATGATAAAAACTCTCAACAAACTAAGAGTAAAAGTGACCTTCTTCACCTGATGAAAAGTGACTATGGAAAATCTACAGTTTGGGGCACCTGGGTGGCTTGGTTGGTTAATTGGCCCCACATGGCGGGGTAGGGGGTGGGGTAGGGAGGATTCTCTGCCCAGGATTCTCTCTCTCTCTATCTCTCTCTCTCTCTCTCTCTCTCTGCCCCTCACCGACTCATGCTCTGTCTCTCAAAATAAATAAATAAATAAACTTAAAAAAGAAACCCTACACTAACATCATAGTGGAAGACCGAATGAATGCCTCCCCCAAGAATATGAACAACACAAGGATATCGACCTTCACCATTTTTATTCAATCTTATACTGGGGGTCCTCACCATTGCAATAAGGCAAGAAAAAGCACAGACATAATACAGGGAAAAGCAAGATTGTCTCCATTCACAGTGGACATTATTGTCTACATAGAAAATCCTAAGGTATTTACAAATATCTACTAGGATTGGGGTGCCCGGGTGGCTCAGTCGGTTGAGTGTCCGACTTCGACTCAGGTCATAATCTCATGGTCTGTGGGTTAGAGCCCCGCATCGGGCTCTGTGCTGACAGCTCAGAGCCTGGAGCCTGCTTCGGATTCTGTCTCCCTCTCTCTCTGCCCCTCCCCCACTCACACTCTGTCTCTCTCTCTCTCTCAAAAATAAATAACATTAAAATAAAAGTCAGGGATGCATGAGTGGCTCAGTCAGTTAAGCGTCTGACTTCGGCTCAGGTCATGATCTGGTGGGTTCACGAGTTGGAGCCCCACATCGGGCTCTGTGCTGACAGCTCAGAGCCTGGAACCTGCTTCAGATTCTGTGTCTCCCTCTCTCTCTCTGCCCCTCCCCTGCTCATGCTCTGTCTCTCTCTCTCTCTGTCAAAAATAAATAAACATTAAAAAAATTTTTAATAAAAAAACCCCAAATATCTACTAGGATTAGTCAGTGACATCAGCAAGGTGGCTGAATATAAGGCAAATATACAAAAACCAGCCGTATTTCTATATACTAGCAACAAACAACTAGAAAATGAAATTTAAATCATGTACAATAGTATCCAAAAATCTAAAATACTTAAAATAGGAAGAAGTTTAATGAAAGATAAGCAAGAACTGTACATTAAAACCTACAAAACATTGCTCAGACATCTGAACCAAGATGCATCCTTCGGCACTCCTGTTGAAACTGAGGACTTTTATACCACCCATCAAGGACACACCAACCGGCCGGGTTTTCCTCTTCTCTGAGCAGAATAAGGCCCAAGAATAAGCCTCCAGCTGGCAAGTCATATAACCTGTCCGGTAAAATATCCATCCCAAGGCTGGGCTCTGAAGCTGGTTTAAAGCAAAAATTGAATCCATCACAAATGAATATCATCTCAAGATGTAACCTCCTATAGATTGGCCTGACTTTCTTTCTCATTGCTCATGTAAATAGCAACTAATACTTTTCTTTTTTTTTTAAGGTTAATTTATTTCTGAGAGAGAGAGAGAGAGACAGAGTGTGAGCAGGGGGAGGGGCAGAGAGAGACGGAAACACAGAATGTGAAGCAGGCTCCGGGCTCTGAGCTGTCAGCACAGAGCCCGATGCAGGGCTCGAACTCAAAAACTCTGAGATCGTGACCTGAGCCGAAGTTGGAGGCTTAACTGACTGAGCCACCCAGTTGCCCCCAGCTAATACTTTTCAGTAAACAGTCTGAAGTCTTTTTAAATGCTGGAAAATGTAAGAAGATATAAATAACTGGAGAGGTATAGCATGATCATGGATTGAAAAATTCAATATTGTTAAGCTATCCATTCCCCCCCACCCCAAGATGCTATATAGATTTGTTGCAATTCGCAATCAAAATTCCAGCAGGCTTTTTATGGAAACTGGCAACCTGTTTCTACTATTTATATGGAAATGCAAATGAGCTGAAATAGCCACAATATTTTTGAAACGGAACAAAATTGGAAGATACACCCTAATCGGACTTCCAGGCTTACTATAAAGCTGTAGTAATCAACATGGTGTAGTATTGGCATAAGAATTAATAGATCAGTGGAACACAAGAGGGAGTCCAGAGACATATTCACACTTACACGGTCGGTTAATTTTCAACAAATGTGCCAATGTAATTCAATGGAGAAAGGAAAGTCCTCAACTAATGTTACTAGAACAACTAGGAACTAACATGGGGGAAATGAACCACCAAAGGGTTTAAGAAGGGTGTGACTTATTCTGCATTTTTAAGAACTCTCTGCTCTTGTGCAGAGAAAGGATTTGTGGGCGGGGAGCAGGAGACTGGAAGAGAGAAGCAGGGAAATGATCAAGGAGGCTATAGCAATGGTCTGAGTAAGAGAAGACAGGCCAGTGGGGAGGAGGTGGAGATCGGAAGGAAAGGGCAGGCTCTGGATACACGCAGAAGATTCGAACTTCTCAGTGTCTCCGCTCGGTCAGACGTATGTGCCACTGTCCTTTTAGAGGCACCACCCAAGGTCACTTACCTAGGAGGTGTGGAGGGTCCTTCAGGAGCCCTGACCTGGGTGTGGGTGAAAGGTAAAGGTCACGGTGGCTCAGCGCCAGGTAGGGGAGCCCCTCTGGCCAGGCCCCGGCCGTGGACCCACGACCTGTTCTGCAGGGTGAGGGCCGGGGCAGGGTGTGGATGTCCACCTGGCAGGTGGAGGGGTGCATGATGAAAGTGGCTCATCCAGAAGCCGGCCAGTCCATCCTGGCCTTGATCTCTGCCTCTCAATCACCCTGGTGCCCAGTGGGCGGGACCCCTGCTAGCAGTTGGGCCCATTTTCCTCTTAGGAGAGCTGTGTCACCAGCTCCTGTGCGTCAGAAAGGGACAGTCCCCTGGACTGGAGCCATTTCTGCAGCAGAGCGTAAAGGTCCCTGCAGCCTGGGACCCTGGGACAGAGACCCTGGTGCCTCTATCAATTCAACCCAAGCCTGAGCTAGAGCAGAGGGTTTGGCCGGAGCTTCAGACCCTGGGGTCTAGTCCTGCTCTGCCACTAACATGCTGTGTGGCCTTGGGAAAGATATACCCTCTCTGTGCTGCAGGTTCCTATCCGTAAAGTGGGGATAACAGTCATAGTGGCCTCATATAGGGGGATCATGAAGAGCAAATAAAGCTAGGGAGAATAAAACCGTGCTTGGTGATATCCACAAGGGTGTGATTGAGCCCCAGATCCACCCAGATGAACTCACTTCCTCCTCCATCCCGCTGCCCCTCCCCCATCTGACGTAGACCGACAGGGGCTTATCCCTCACCCCTCCCTCTTCCTAAGGTTTGGGTAATGGGGCTTCTCTCTGGAGCCACCACTGGCTCTGGAGAGCTTGGGGGAACATCAGGCCTCCCTGCCTCAGTTTCCCCCCCCCACTTGCTCTGCAGTAACTCCCAGGAGGTGGTCCCTATTCACCCACACCCTCCCCAACTTTCTCAACCAGCAGTGACATCTTAAAGGAAGAAACAAAGACCCAGCACAAAGTCACAGGACGGTCCTTCCCCACTCCTGCTGGGGAAGGAAGCCGCCCCAGGCCGCACGCCCCGGGCTGCAGATATGTAGTGTCGGCCCGTTCCTCACTTGCTTCCTGCTAGTGTGGAAGGCCAGGGGCTCTGCGAGGCCCAGAGGCGGCTGAGCGAGTGGGTTCAGGGGCCAGCCGCCATCTCGCCTGCTGGCAGGAAGGTGCCTGAAGTCACCCAGCGCCACACAGCTCTTGGGGCGCTTCCTCGCCATCACGGCCACTCCTGGGGTTTGGGTGTCTGAGGCTGGGGCGTTCACAGGGACCAAAAGCCGTGGTTCTGCTTGTCAGTTGCTTTAATGCCTTTTGCCTCCTGATGGGCTCACAGCCACTAACCTGGCAGACGTGCTTGGTGGCCAGGCAGGGATGCCCGGGGCTGGGATGGGCCGGGGCGGGGGCGCTGACTGGGAGGACTAAGTGACTAAGCCAGCCGCCTTCACTCCTCTCTCTGCCAAGGGTCCCCTTCTCTGTCTGCTTCTTGGTTGCAGGAAGGGGACAGGGCTGCCTCCCCGACACCACCTATCCCCCACCTTCGCCCCCACTTTTACGAGATGGCTGAATGGCAAACCAGCAGTATGGTCTGGGGCTCCCACCTCCCGGGGGGGTCAGGGCCCAGAGGACTTGGGAGTCAGTCCTAACCATGGCGTTGCCTTGGACGGGTGGGCACCTGCCATTTTCCTCAGCTGTAGCGGCAGGGATTGGTGCTTTGGGGCCTCTAAACCAGGCTGGGGAACTTCTGACGCACGGAACCTTCTGCAGGCCAGACCGGGGTGGCAAGTCCCTGTTTCTTTTTTGCAAGCAAGAAGCTTCGCCTCTGTGAACCTCAGCTGTGAACCCCTGCTGCCCGCCGGCTTAGCAGTTGGCCGGTCTTCTCTTCACTATTTATGGGGTGCCCTGGAGGGGGGTGGCCCGGTGCCAGGCTCTGGGGAGACAGCCAAGAACCAGCCCTGGACGGAGGGCTGAAACCGCGGCCTTCTGGGGCCACCTTCACCTGGGCTCCGGCTCCCGGGGGGGCCACTGTGGGGGAAGGGAGGTCTGCAGGGAGGCCACCGCGGGATAAAAGCGGGCACGAGATGCACCGCGCCTAAGGGACTTCTGTTCCCACTCCCACCCCCGGGCGGTGGCAAGCCTCTGGCAGGACCGCCGGCCGTGGTCACCCTGCCAGTTGCCCGCGTTCCAGCCACTGCCGCGCCCCGAGGGGCCGCCTGCCCGAGGGTCAGGGCGAGAGGACCCTGGGCGCGTGCGCCCTCGGGAGAACGTGCCCCGGGGGGCGGGGCGGGGGCGGACAGGGAAGGAGGGAGGGAGGGACCGGGCCCCGCCCACCTGCAGGTGGCGGCGGCCGCCAAGCGGCTCTGCGTGGGGGCCGGGCCCGGGGGCGGGGCCTGTCGCGCGCGTTTCCCCCCCCCCCACGTGTCCCTGGTCCCGGGCCCTGCCCCCGGGCCGGGTGTTTATAACCCGGGATGCGCCACGCAGCCGGCCCTGCTCCGCCGCCCGCCACCGCAGCCCGGGCCACGGTAAGGAGCCCCCGGCCCAAGACTCCGCTCCCACCCCCTGGCCTAGGACACCCTGCCCCCGGGTCCCGCCGACAGCGAGCCGAGGAGGCCGAGGGGACCGCGCTCCAGTCGCCCGTGCAGGCGGGAGCAGAAGTCGGCCCTGAGTGGCCAAGCGCCCCGCGCTCGCACCTGGACGGGAGGGCAGGAGAGCGACGCCGGGGCTTCCTTCCTTCGAGGGTGGGGCCGGGGCGCGAGTCTCGGACAATGCGGGGGTGGGGGGGGGGGCGGCAGGTCAGGTTATGCGTCCCCTTTGCGGGCCGAGGTCTTTTCTAGATTCCCCGTGTCTAGCCCAGCTTCCTCTATGCCGGACCCCCCCAGATGGAGACCTTGGGAGTCCGGAGGGTGGGGTGGGGTCCGGATTCTCTCACCCCTTCTCTGACCTCCCCCTCCTGCCCCGGTCTCTGTCTCCGCCTCGCTTTCTCTGCGTGAAACCGGAGTTCCCGCCCGACCTCTGCCCCTCTCCCCGGGCCTTGGGCGCATGGGCCCCTCCCACAGCCCCGAACCTCAGTTTACCGCGGGCAGATGGGCAGCGGGACGCGGAGTCTTGGTTGTGACTGCGCTCCTTCCCCCGCAGGGGGCGTCAGTCTCTGCCTCCTGAAACCTATTAGCCTTCTCCGCCCGGGGGTTGGGGGCGGTGGCCGCGCCGGGTCACGGTGCCCGGTTTCTGGCTGGCACTGGACTCCGGGGCTGTGGGAGGGGCCGCTCTGCAGGAAATGTCCGCCGTCCGGGTTGCTGTTGCCTTTGGCCCCTTGGGCGGCTGCGCCCTCCGGAGAGGGAGGGTCATTGTGAAATGGAGGAAACTCCTCTCCCATCCCGCCAGGGCTCTTCCTGAGGAGGTCCCGTGACCCGCCACCTCAGTGTTCCTTTCTGCGCAGTGGGGGCGTCTCCTCCGGGGCATCGCGGCCCAGAGCTTGCACAGAGTCAGGCAGGAACAAACCTGTTCTTTCCCCAGGGTCGGATCAAATAGGCCCTGGGCTTTGATCTTTCCTTCCCAGCCCACGGCTGGTAACAGGGCAGATTCTGGAGCCAGCAGACCCAAGCCCGGAAGGCAGGCACGACCGGGTGAGACCTTGGGTCAGCTGCCAGCTTCCCAAGCCTCAGTTTCTCCGTCTGTCAGAGCTGGCACAGGCTCAGCGCTCAGGAAGCAGGAAGACGGCGGGGCAATCTCTGTAGACTGTTGGGAACTGTGGCTGGGTCCATTCACTCAGTAACTGTCTGGGGCATGCCTCACCACGTGCCATACAGGGGACATGAGACCGGAGACCGGATCTCTACCCTCCTACGGAAGCTTCTAGTGAGGAGACCGTAGACAGAAAGGGCCACAAGCGGAATGGATGGGTAGGGCGGGAGGAATCTTCATCCTACAAACCCTTCCCTCCTTCCATCCCCCCTCTCAGAGCCCAAGCAGGGGAGCCAGGGGGTGGGGTGGGGACCTGTCCCAGTTGGAGCCATCTGTGCACTGTGCTGAGAAGCACTTCTCATTCCGCTCAGTACAAGTTGAGTGATGCAGGCTGCCCACTGAGCACCTAGACCCTGGGCCAGGCACCGGGTGGGGCAGAGCAGGGAGGCCCCCACTCTGTATAGTCCAAGTTCCCCCGGGGACTCACAGGGGCCGCATCAACTGGCTGCCTGCTCTGGGCTTTGTGGTCGCTTGGCTGTGATGGTAGCCATTTCCCCTGACCTGGGGCCCCAGGAGTCTGACTCACGGAGGGGAGCCAGGCCCAGACTTACCTGCTGTGCAAGCACTTTCCCAGGTCCCATTTCTTCTTAGCCTCATGGGTCCTGGGAGGCGAGCCAGGACAGCCAGATGCCTTTATTGGAGCACAGAGCCCCTGAAGAGAGTGCCTTGCCTGTGGGCGCCCATGTGGAAAGAAACTCATTGGAATTCAGGGTCTAAGCCTCTGAGCTCTGCTGTAACACTTTGGGAAGGGTTGATCTTCCAGGCCCTGGTGCGTCCCACCCCCCCACCCCCCGCCCAGACTTGGGGAGGCGCCCTCCCCAGACTTGGGGGTAGGCCATGTACCCAACAGGCTTTGTAATATTATTGGTAGGATCAACGAATGAATGAATGCACTCTCCGCCGTGTGCTCCAAATGCTCTTAGAAGTTTGCCTGTCTTTTACCAGAGTCTGGTGAGATCTGCTTAGTCTCCCTACCACCTGTCTCAGGGGCTTTTCACCAGAAGTAGAGACTCAACCTTCCCAGCCACGGCAGACTCCCCAGTGACCCCTAACCCTGGGTGGAAGATGTTTGCTGGAGTGCCACTGTCCCCGAGAAAGCCAGTGTTCCCGATTTGATTCTCAGGCCCCAGGAATCCCGCTGCTGAGAGCCAGCTCATTGTCTAGCCTAGGACAAGCCCCTTGACCTCAGCTTCTCCCTCTGTCAATTGGGAAGAAAATCACTCACTGTCTTACCAAGGATGTGCAGACAGATGAGCTGAGCCCATCAAGTGGATGATCGGGCTGAAACCCGACAGCGACACCTCCTGGTCAAAGTTTGGAATTGCAGCCTAGCTCTGTCAGACACAAAAGAGGGCCCCAAAGTGCTAGGACCTCCAAACCCAAGAATGAGGAAACCCCAAAGTCAGAGAGAATTCTTCCGGCTTAGGCGGAGCTAGGGTTTTTAAAAAAAAAAAAAACTAACGAACCCAGATCAGCAGAGTTAGAATGTGAGGGAGGGGTTCCAGAAGAACATTCGCCAAGCTGTATCCCTGACTCGCGGAGAAATACACTACTGGTTGGTGATGCTTCATTGGGGGTTTTGGTTTCTGGAAGACAAAAGTGAAGGGGAGGCGATCTGTGGTCTGCGTTCAGCCTAGGCTTCAGTCCCAGTTCTGGCGTCTGGCAACCTGAGACCCGGGCAAGTAGTTGACCTTTTCTGAGCCCCACGTGGTAGTGATAGCTGGTATAATTAATTTTTAGGAATAGTCTCCACCTTGAAATGGCACCTGTGTGGCACCGAACAGAGTATCTGCTCTTGTCATCGTTCTAGCTTTGACGTTTAGGAGCCCACGGGTTTCATTAGAATTGAGGAAGTATCCAAGGCTGGCCTAGCAGGTGCATGGGAAGCTGGTGGGGTGGCCCGGGCTGGGGCCACGGAGAATGCCACCTGCCTGGGCAACTCAGACCAGGCTGGTAGGCGTCTTGGCATGAGGCCACCTTCTTCCCTCCTCCCAAGGTGTCCGTCCTCCGGGGAAGGGTGTCAGGTCTGGCGTGGGAGTGGGGGAACACGGATCTTCTCGGCAATGGGCACGTGCCTGGGAGCTGGGGAGGGGGGCAGGAGACTGCCCTGGGCCCTTCATGGAGGGTGGGGTGGGGACGAGGGTTTGCTAGACACCCCCCCCCCCACCAGGCAGGCATCCCAGGGTCCTGGGGTGTCAGAACCAGAACGGCTTCCAGGTAGTGCCGATGGCTAGACTGAGCCCTGGAGAGTGAGGGACTGGCCTGAGGTTAGCCGTGGCCATGGTAAGGGGAGTCTAGCTTGGTGCCCAACTCTGGCTCCTCCCCGCCTACCCCCCACCCCCCCGCCCCAGCATCTCACTGAATCCTCACTGTCGCCCGTCGACTGGTGGGCTCTTCTTACCCCCGTTTAGCAGGCGAGCAGCTGAAGCAGCCTGAGCCCAGGTCTGGAGGACCCAGCCCCTGGGCTTTACCCGTAGTGGGTACTCACTGGACTGTACCCCCCCTTCCTGCTCCTCTGCCCATCTCCCGCCCCCAACTCGAGGCCTCAGCTCTTGTCAGTTTCCACTCGCGGAGACAGACATCAGTGTCATCACACAGCCCAGGGACCGGGCTTGCTGGGGGAGGAGAAGCTTCACCGGTCCGGGGATGGGGGGTGGGGGCGCTGGGAAGACGCCAGGGTCAGATTGCGTCATTTCCCAGCCCACCTGCCCCGCTAATCTCTGCACACACAGGCCCAAACATCCCCCACGCGCGCGGGCGTGCACACACGCGTTCATGCTCCTGGGCACACAGTCCTAGATACGTGCATTCTTTCACACAGCTCAGACCTCGGGGCCAAGGTCCTCGGTGGGCATGCAGGCACACAGCCTGGCAGGCAGGAGGGGCGCGCCAGTTTCTGGATGAGCGCGTGCATAGAATTCTAGGCTTCGGGGGGACTTAACCCTCCTCTTACGGGCAAGGAACTGGCCTCTGGACAGTAGAACAGAAGCGTCGTTCTGAGTGCCTGCCAGGTGCCCGGCACTGTCCGTGAGATGGTCCCTGTCCTCGCGGAGCTCACAGTTATGGGAGTGGGGGTACAATTAGAATGCAGTGTGCCTGTGCCGTGATGGGACCACGGGGCAGAGGGGGGCGGGCACAGTCTGTCTGTCTCCGTGGGGCTCCCTCTCCCTTACTCCGGTGCCCACCTTCTTGGCCCTGCATCACCTGTCCCTGTCTTGAGCCCACCCCAGCCACGCCAGGGTGTCTGAGCCACCTGTGGCTTCCCAGACCACACCTGGCCCCAGCGGTTCCCTTCCCTGGGCCTTGTGCCTTCCAGCAGGGGGCTTCTGGGGCCCAGCTCCTCTGGGGTTGAGTCCCAGCTCTGCCACTTAACCAGCCAAGCAAGGCCTTGAGCAAGCTCCTTAACCTGAGCCTCAGTTTCCCCGTCTCGAAAATGGAGACAACACAAAGGGAAGGGCTCCGCACATGACGGGCATGTTCATTTATGTGGATTGTGGGACCAGCCGGAGAGGCCAGGTTCAGGGTCTCTGGCTTCACCTGGACTGCCATTCCAGACGGCTGAAATAGCTTTCGCTTTTGCAGAGTGGTTCGCCGAGCCGTGAAGTCAGGTTCCAGAAGCCGGGAAGCCGCACGTCCCATCCAAGGTACTTTCCGAGTCCTTCCTGCCTCCTTCCCTCCATTAAAAAAGAAATATTTTTTTCATGTTTATTTTTTTATTATTATTATTTTTTTATTATTTTTTTTCAATGTTTTTATTTATTTTTGGGACAGAGAGAGACAGAGCATGAACGGGGGAGGGGCAGAGAGAGAGGGAGACACAGAATCGGAAACAGGCTCCAGGCTCTGAGCCATCAGCCCAGAGCCTGACGCGGGGCTCGAACTCACGGACCGTGAGATCGTGACCTGGCTGAAGTCGGATGCTTAACCGACTGCGCCACCCAGGCGCCCCTCATGTTTATTTTTTGAGAGAGACAGAGCGCGAGCAGGGGAGGGGCAGAGAGAGAGGGAGACCCAGAATCCGAAGCGGGCTCCAGGCTCTGAGCCAGCAGCACAGAGCCCGACGCGGGGCTCGAACCCACGAACCGCGGGATCATGACCTGAGCCGAAGTCAGACGCTCAACCGACTGAGCCACCCAGGCGCCCCTCCTTCCCTCCAGTTTTGATGGTCTGCTCTTGCCATGAGCACCGTCCCTGGGCCCCAGGGTCAGGGTCTGCTGAGTCACCAGCAAGCCGGGCTGGAGACAGGGCCTGGCAGGCGGTCGAATGCCCAGTGGAGGCAGAAGTCGTCTGCATCCGTCAGGAACCCCCCCAACCGCACTTGTCCATGAGGTGTTCTCCCTTCCGCGTGCCAAGGGCCGCAGGGTGTGCGAGCCCTGGGGCCGGCCAGGGGTCTGCACACAGGATGCGTGTTCTAGTGTCACAGTCGGGCCCTGTCCAGGCTCTGCTGCGCAGGGCTGGGTGACTGGGCCAGCACATCTCCTCCCTGGACTTCCGGGCCCAGGCACAGGGGAAGTTTTCAGTACACGGGAGCCTGCATCTTCGTGGTCGTGATGATGGGGTGCCCCTTGTGGGCTCCCTCCTGTGGAGGGGCGTCCACGGCTTTTCCCAACAGTGCCTAATAAAGGCCTTGACCTTGGTCAGACTCCAGTGGGAACGCCTCTCACCAGACACAAGAATCCCCCCTACAAATGCAGGATGCCGGGGCCACGTCCAGGGAGGCTGGGACCAGATGGTTTGGGTCCAAATCTGGGCCTGCTGCCTGCTGACCGTATGACCTCCAGCAAATGACCCCACCTCCGCGACCCTCAGCTTCCTCGTTAGCAGAGCGGGCATGATAACAGCACCTACTCTCGGGACCTCGTGGAGAGTGCCGGGGGACACAGGGCAGGTCCTAACGGCCCAAAGGCTTAGGGAGAGCCTCCCGGGTGGAAGAAACAGTGGCTGCAAAGACAAGGACACAGGGGTCTCTGGTGCCTCAGTGTAGCTGAGGAGACAGATAAGGCGGGACGCATCTGTCCCTGCTGCAGAGGGTCAGGAAGGAACTCCCTCCGCCCGTCCCCTTCCTTCTCTGGACCTCAGTGTCTCCGTCTGTATCCTGGAGCAGCCGATCACTGAGGCGCCTTTGAAAAGAGTCTAAACTCCCAATGTGCGAGGGCTCGCTGGGGCACCAGGTTGGGGGGGGTGGGGTACGTGGAGGCAGGGACTCTGCACCCTAGCATCCTGTTCTGCTGGGAGGCAGCATTGCATGCTGGGGCGAGCTCTGTGACCTTGAGCCAGCTGCTCACCCGTCTGAGCCCCAGGGTCTGCCGCCCCAACGGACACAACAGCGGGTCACGGTAGGGGCGGGGGTGAGCCACGTGAGGCCCCCCAGGGCCATGCCTGGCAATCTCTGAGCTGCCCAAGGCTTGGGGCCAAAGCCCCGCCCAAGTCTGCAGAGCATGCTGGCCCTGTCCCAACAGCTCAGCCTCCAGCACTTTGTCTACCTGGTGAGGGATCGGCTCCAAGGCGTGCTTCCTTCCTCCCCCAAGCCCCTATCACCCCCAAGCTGCTCTCAGTATTCCCAGGGCCTTCCCCGCGTGTATGTAGGTGTGTGCGTGCAGTGTGTGGGGTTGGGTCCCCCGGGGTAGGGGTGGGGGAAGGGATGAGGCCGCAGGAAGGAACAGCTTCTCAGCTAGGCCTTGAGAACAGGTGAACACCTTGTTCCCATCCCTCTCCTCCCCGCCCCCCCCCCCCCCCCCGCGGCAGCTCTTCCGAGGGCTGAGGCTGCCCAAGGCCAAAGTGGGGGCTGCTGGCCGGTTGGGATGGGCTGGCTCTGAGTCACTCTCCTTCCTCCACGACAACCTCCCCCTCCCCCAGACGAGATGTCCAGCAAAGGCTCCGTGGTTCTGGCCTACAGTGGCGGCCTGGACACCTCCTGCATTCTCGTGTGGCTGAAGGAACAAGGCTATGACGTCATCGCCTACCTGGTAAGGAGGCTCGCAGTGTGTCCGTCTTTCTACCTGTTTGTCCTGCTGTCCGTGAGCTCGCTCTCACTGCCCCCGAGCCCAGCTTCCCCTCCCTAAGCCTGTCAACTGTAGGCAAATACTTCTTGCTGTTCTGCCTCCCTTTCTTCCCCGGCAAAATGAACATCCGTGGTGTCCCCAGGTCTGGGGTGCCCCACAGGGCACCGAGGAGGCCAGCCTGCCTGCAAGGGGCCGTGGGCTCTGGCCTGCAGCGGGGACCATGGAAGGCACACCGTCTTCCTGTTTCCGGAAGCCCCTTGTCAGCACCCAGGAAGTCTGCAAAGATCGTAGACTCCTGCAGTGGCTGAAGGGTTCTGACTGACTAGGCTTGGATCATGGGGGGATCCCTACCTTGAGCAGGGGACGTGGTTTGCTCCCCTCCATTCCTATGGAAAGAGGCCCCCGAAAAGAAGTTTCTGGTCCCAGAGGAAGCGAGGACAGTGCTCCACATAGACAAAAGTTCAGCCGTTGCCAGGAGTGATTGGTTTGCAGTTGAAGTCAAGATACCTAAGAGCGCCCGGTCCCCTTGTCATTCAGGTAGGGGAGGGTGAGGCCCAGGGAGAGAAGCGTCTCGCTTACAGTCACCTGGCAAGTGAGAGCCACCTCCATTCGAGGGGTGTTGTAGACAGCTTTGGCAGGGGGAGAAGGGGCTGAAATTCTTCTCCAGCTCTCCTTCGTGCCCCCGGGCTGATTAGGCCTCTCTGCTGCTGTTTCTCAGGCCAACATCGGCCAGAAGGAAGACTTTGAAGAAGCCAGGAAGAAGGCGCTGAAGCTCGGGGCCAAAAAGGTACCAGGTGGCGGCAGGATTTGGGGTTGGAAGTGGGGTTTTGACCTGGTGGAGGCAGCAGTGGGCATGGCTGCCTCAGGGTTCCTTGTCCCCTGCATCCTTTTCAGTTGGGTCCTCTCGCTTCCAAGAGTATGGGCTCGATTCCTTCTGTTTTCAGGTGTGTGGATGCCATCATCTCCCTGCCTTCCCTACCCACTTTCCCACCACGTCCTCATCCCCCCTGCCCTTCTGTCTTCCTCTTATCCATCCGTCGGTCTGCCTGCCCATCCCTCCTTTATGCCTCTGTCCCTCCACCCATGATTCACTCATCTATCCATCCATCCAACAATCATCCATCCAGCCAACCATCATCCAGCCAGCCGGCCATCCATTCACTCATGTATCGCCCCATCCAGCCAACCTTCTTCCATCCATCCATTCATCCGTCCACCCATCAACTATCCATCCATTCATCTGTCCATCTATCTACCCATTCTCTCATCCATCCTTCGTCCATCTACCTGTCCATTCCTCTTCTATCTCTGTCCATCATTCCACCCATTCAACAGAATCAGAAAATTCCAGTTGACTTCGGTGCCCTGGCTGAGCATCTAATCATGTGGCAGGCAGGCCCTCTGTGGGGTGTGGAGCCCATGTAGTAAACAGGGCCAACATGGTCCCTGCTCACTTAGGCTCACAGTGTAAAGTCTGAGCTGCTCCCCGGGGCCGTCCCTGGTACCCTCACCCCTTCACTTGGGCAAGTGGGCAGGGGACACAGCAGGGGTGGTGTGAAAAGCCATCAGCTCACCTGCTTGGTCAGAACTGGTCCCCTCTGCAGGGCACTTCCTTGGGGTTCTCAGAACCTAAAAAGGGGCCTGGCACATACAAAGAGCTCAATTTGCACATTAAAATAATGCAGGAGTCCCATATCCCATCACTGGCCGCAGGTCTAAAACTGGATCTCCCTCATGTCTCAGAGAGGAGAGGGGTTGTCTGAGCAGGAACCCAGAAGGTGGGATAAGAACACTTGAGTGATGGGGCGCCTGGGTGGCGCAGTCGGTTAAGCGTCCGACTTCAGCCAGGTCACGATCTCGCAGTCCGGGAGTTCGAGCCCCGCGTCGGGCTCTGGGCTGATGGCTCAGAGCCTGGAGCCTATTTCCGATTCTGTGTCTCCCTCTCTCTCTGCCCCTCCCCCATTCATGCTCTGTCTCTCTCTGTCCCCAAAAATAAATAAACGTTGAAAAAAAAAATTAAAAAAAAAAAAAAGAACACTTGAGTGTTGAAGATGAGCGGGGCCTTCACATGAGTTGGGCTTTTGTGTAAAGATCTGTCCTTAATTCATTACTCTAGATCATTCTTAACCTTGTGCTCTGAGGATCCCAACTACTTCTATGTATTTGGAATTGGAGTGGGAATTTCTTGCCCATACCATCAGGGTATAGCCTCGTTGCTTTTCTTTTAATTTTCATTTTCTTTCGTTCTTTGAGTCATTAAAAAAAAAAAATAGTTTCTTTCTTTTTTGATTATTTTTTAATGCTTATTTATTTTTGAGAGAGAGACAGACAGAGCACGAGCAGGGGAGGGGCAGAGAGAGAGGGAGACACAGACTCGGAAGCAGGCTCCAGGCTCTGAGCTGTCAGCACAGGGCCCGACGCGGGGCTCGAACTCGCGAATTGTGAGATCATGACCTGAGCCAAAGTCGGGTGCTTACCTGACCGAGCCACCCAGGCGCTTCCCCCCACGAAATGGTTTCATTTTAAGCTAAATAGAGGCTCACAGGAAGTTGCAAATATAATATAAAGAACCCCATGACCATTTCCCGCTCTTGGAAATACTTGAGTGCCCCATAGTTTTGTGGATTACGTCTGCTGATACGACGTTATAAATAAAAGCTGAAATTAAACACAGTAGCCCACTTTAAAAGACCAATATTAAACACATCCTATGTTAACATCAGTGACATTTTCACCTCAGAAAAATAAGTATTTCCAAAACAAAAATGTTTGGTGAAAGCAGGATTGTATATGTTACATTTTTATAAATCTTTCATGTCTGGTTTAGCAGAAGACAGGTGGATTCTTATAGCTGTGTCTCCATTCATTTTGCGATGTGTTGTTTTGGTTGACATTGTGAAGAAAATACGGCCTCATGAGTGTAGCCCCGGAAGAGAGAGGAATATTTTATTTTATTTTATTTTTTATTTTTTAAAATTTACGTCCAAATTAGTTAGCATCTAGTGCAACAATGATTTCAGGAGTAGATTCCTTAGTGCCCCTTCCCCATTTCGCCCATCCCCCCTCCCACACCCCTTCCGGTAACCCTCAGTTTGTTCTCCGTGTTTATGAGTCTCTTCTGTTTTGTCCCCCTCCCTGTTTTTATATTATTTTTGCTTCCCTTCCCTTATGTTCAACTGTTTTGTCTCTTAAAGGCCTCATATGAGTGAAGTCATATGATATTTGTCTTTCGCGGACTAATTTCGCTTAGCATAATACCCTTCAGTTCCATCCACGTAGTTGTACATGGCAAGACTTCATTCTTTTTGATTGCTGAGTAATACTCCATTGTCTATATAGACCACATCTTCTTTATCCATTCATCCACGGATGGACATTTGAACTCTTTCCGTACTTTGGCTATTGTCGATAGTGCTGCTATAAACATGGGGGTGCATGCGTCCCTTTGAAACAGCACACCTGTATCCCCGTGGAGAAACGCCTAGTAGTGCCCTTGCTGGGTCATAGGGCAGTTCTATTTTTAGTTTTTTGAGCAACCTCCATACTGTTTTCCAGAGTGGCTGCCCCAGCTTGCATTGCCACCAACAATGCGAAAGAGACCCTCTTTCTCCGCATCCTCACCAACATCTGTTGTTGCCTGAGTTATTCATGTTGGCCATTCTGACAGGTGTGAGGGGGTATCTCAGTGTGGTTTTGATTTGTATTTCCCTGAGGATGAGTGATGTTGAGTATTTTTTCATGTGTTGGTCGGCCACCTGGATGTCTTCTTTGGAGAAGTGTCTGTTCATGTCTTTTGCCCATTTCTTCACTGGATTATTTGTTTTTTGGGTGTTGGAGAGAGGAATGTTTTAATAGCCTTTTCAGAGAGTTGGGGATATTTTCTGATACTGCACCTAAACTCAGCAAGGGGTGGTTTCTTAAAGATTAGCGTGATGGGGAACTTGACCCTGTAGCAATGAGTTTTTCATGCATCAGAATCCACTGGTGCAGGAGCACCTTGGTGGTCCAGTCAGTTGAGCATCTCATCCCAGGGTCATGGGATCGAGCCCCACATGGGTCTTCTCACTGTGCATGGAATCTGCTTAAGATTCTCTCTCTTCTTCTCCCTCTGCCCCTCACTCTGGCTTGCGTGCTCTCTCACTCGCTCTCTCCCTCTCTCTCAAATAAATAAATAAAATACAAATACATTTTTAATTTTTTTTTTTCAACGTTTTTTATTTATTTTTGGGACAGAGAGAGACGGAGCGTGAACGGGGGAGGGGCAGAGAGAGAGGGAGACACAGAATCGGAAACAGGCTCCAGGCTCCGAGCCATCAGCCCAGAGCCCGACGCGGGGCTCGAACTCACGGACCGCGAGATCGTGACCTGGCTGAAGTCGGACGCTCAACCGACTGCGCCACCCAGGCGCCCCCAAATACATTTTTAAAAACCCTGTCCATCTTGCACTTTGGATGGATTTTTTTTTTGTCTGTGCAAGATTGTGTCACATCATCCATCCACCGATCATGTAAAAACCATTATTTCATTGAGTTATGCAGATCTTCCAAATGTCGGTACATTTCATAAGATATCAAAACATCGCATTTGTCAATCTCGCCACTACCCACGGAAATATTAGGAAGCTGTCAGATGGACGTTGTCCATAATTCTAACTTTTACTGGAAAACCTGAGTTTTCTCATTGGTAACAAATACTCAAGTGTTCCCTGAAGTGACAACAAGGTCACTTCATTTTTGTGAAAATGTCAAACACTCCAGTCTGAAAGACCATGTTTTGTCTGTCACGCTTTCAAGTAAAAACGATGTTTCATGAAAAAAAAAACATGGCTACTTCGGCTTGTAACTCGCTTTGGAAGGCACCAGAGGGACTTCATGTGCATTTCACCTTTTGTGCTTGAGATTCAACGGAAGTAATCCTTGCTGCAGCTTCGAGACCGTTCTTAAGAGAAATCATCGCGGTGGAAACAAGACGTTAGGAACACAGTGGCGGTGTCTCTGCCTTGATTTGGGCTGAGGCGCCAGTGTGAACGCCAACCCTAGTGAAAAAGGCAAATGACAGCTTAGCATCATCATAAAAAATCTTTCCGGGGCGCTGGGTGGCTCAGTCAGTTGAACATCTGACTCTTGATTTCAGCTCTGGTCATGATCCAGGGTCGTGGCATCAAGCCCCAAGTTGGGAGAACACCTGTTTAGGATTCTCTCTCTCTCTCCTTCTGCCCCCTCACCTCAACTTGTGCTCTCTCTCTCTCTCTCTCTCTCTCTCTCTCAAATTAAAAAAAAAAAAAATCTTTTCACTCACTCAGTCTCCTTGAAAGGGTCCTGAGGGTGTCAAGAGGTCTATGCTCTGAGAACCATTCCTTTAGATCGGGGCCTCTCAACCTTGGCACTCTTGGGACGGAGCTGGCTGCCCTGAGGTTTCTGGGATGTCTAGCAGCATCCCTGGCCTTTGCCCATGAGATATCAGAAACCCTCTCCCCCAACCCACCTGTGTGAGAACCAAAAATATCTCCAGCTATTGTCACTGCTCCTGGCGGGCAAAGTCATCCCTAGTTGAGAGCTTTTGTGGATTACTATCTCCTATCTACTGCTTTAGATCTTAGGTGACAACAAGTTTCATCTCAGGCCCAGAAGGTTGGGCTGGGAGGGACTTAAAGTCCGCATATGGTTTCAGCTAGATGGCCTATCAGGATTGATTAGCAATGTCTGCCATGAGTGCAGGAAGGGAGTAAGAATAATGTGTGCTAGGGTTGATTAATGATGTCTGCTGCAGATCAACAGAAGGTAAAGTGGAGGTGCCTCTGGCCAGGATCCATTAGTAGAGTCTGCCGTAGACACAGGGCTCTGTCGTCTGGCTGGGCCCTCTCCTTGTCGAGCCTCACTCCATGGGCTCCTCTCCCCGTAGGTGTTCATCGAGGACGTCAGCAAGGAGTTTGTGGAGGAGTTCATCTGGCCCGCCATCCAGTCGAGCGCGCTGTACGAGGACCGCTACCTCCTGGGCACCTCTCTCGCCAGGCCCTGCATTGCCCGGAAACAAGTGGAGATCGCCCAGCGGGAGGGAGCCAAGTATGTGTCTCACGGCGCCACGGGAAAGGTGAGCCAATGGGTGGACGGTGCTGGGAAGGGCTGGGCAGAGACGGGGGGAGGTGGCAGGGAACCTGCAAAGGGGACTCGGGAAACCAGGGTGGTTGCAGGCTTCGCCCCCAGGTGAGCAGCGGACACATTCGCTGTCCACACTGCCTGTCCAGTCTGAGTAGGACGAATGGCATTCATAGGAGCGGGTACCAGGGCGTAGGCAGCTGGGTGCTGTGGGTCCGTGTGTGTCTTCTGTCTACGGGGGGAGCAGTTTGGCGGACTTGACCCTGCGGCTCAGGGCAATCACCCCTGGCCCGGGTCACAGAGCACAGGTCACCATGCAATGCGGTGGAAAGGGCTGGAAACCCCGCATTAGCAAAGCGGGGTGGATCCCACCTGGGTGGCCCCTGTGGGTCTTTGTTGGCCAGGACCGCCGCCCCACAGCACCACAGGCCTGGTGGCTCCAGCCATAGAAGTGTGTCGTATCACGATTCCAGGGCCGAGGTGTGGGCGGGGCCAGGCTCCCCCGGTGGAGGGGGGGCGGCGAGGAAGGCGTCCATCCAGGCCTCTCCGGGTTTCTATGGGGCCCTCATCTGCCCTCGGGCATGGCTCGCTCTGTGTCCAAATTCCTCCCTTTTATACCACACCAGTCCTATCAGATTAGGGCCCACCCTTCTGATCCCATCCTAACCCCATCACTTCTACAAAGACCTGTTTCCGAATAAGGTCACGTTCTCGGGTACTGAGAGCTGGGGCTTCAACCTGGCTCTTGTGGGGGACACCAGTCGACCCGTGACACACCCCCGCCTTCCGGCCCCTGCGTGGCCAGTGACTGAGGGAGGGGGCCCGGTGGGGGACAAGGCAGGAGAGCCCTCTGCACGCTGTCCCACAGGTGGCCGTGCTCAAGACACAAGATTGCAAGGCAGACAAGTCTTGGGCGATGGTGTCAGCAAGGCTGTGTGGTCACGGGCTCTCAACGTCACTGGACGCCAAGCCAGTAGCCCCCCCGGTACAGGGCTTGGCTCCCTGACAACCCCACAGTCAGCAGACCCTGCCCCTCCCCGCGACAGGGAGCTCACTACCTTCCCCGTGCGCTCGTGCTAACCTGACCCAGGCCCCGCCCCTGCCCAGGCTGGTCAGGGCAGTGGGAGGGGAGGCAGACTCTGGCTCGCTGTGACACAGGGACACTTGTAGCCTAGATTATGACAGAGCAGACGTGACTTGAGGGTGGCCTCGCAAGCCAGGGTGGCCCCGGTTCCGGTCTACAAGAGCTGATGCGTTCATTCGGGCGCTTGGGCACGAGGTCAGCAAGCTTATACGGGGGCCTGTGGAAAGGGTTGGACACAAGCCGGGTCTGGCAACAGTATTGAACTTCTGGGGCTCCTCCCGCCCTCGGGGAACCTGTGTGTCCTAGCAAGGGAGAGGAGAGTGGACAGACAGACAGACACGGTAAGGTGGCTGTAGGGGTGGGGCCTCTCGGCCGTGGGGGCAACAGGCAGGGGAGGGAGGCTGATCTCCAGAGCATGGCCCTGCAGGACGAGTGTGGGTGAGTGAGTAATGGGATACGGGAAGAGTGTGCCCGGCAGAGGGATCCGCCTGTGCCAAGGCTTGGGGGCACGGAGCGCCGAACAACAGCCCGTCTGGGAGCATCTAGACAGAACTGTCGCTGTGGGGGGCAGCAGGCTCAGGGCCGGGCCGCGGCCATGCTGAGGGGTTGGCTTCTGAGAGCACTTCATCAGGGGGCACGGGAGGGCCCCAGGCTGGGCGGGGGGTGGCCAGCGAGTCCCCCACTGGTGTGTTGGGGATGGTTCTGGACTGAGATGGTAGGAGTTCCTTCTACGGAGGAAGGGGACTGGTATCTCTCACGCAGACCTGTGACCCTAGAGCCTAGTCGTGAGCGCATGGTGAGCAGGGTGACAGAGCTGGGCTGTTTGCACAGGGCGGTAGGACAGAGTGCACGAGAACCCGGAGGTTCGGGCCGTACGGCTCTCAGAGCTGTACTGGGGGCTCCTGCAGGCAGAGGAAGGTCAGTGAGAACACATGTCCGTGCGGAATAAAGAAGTTTCGGAGCCGTAGCATCCACCCCGGATGAGCTGAGCTGAGCAGTGAGCTCCCCGTTCTACGAGGCATTTAAGCTGAGACCAGATCAGGATTCTGGAAGGGCTCCTGCCTGGAGAAGATCCCCCCAGGACTGAGGATGGGTGGCGTTCAGGGCTGGCGGAGTGAATGGTGGGTCTGGCCCTGGTATGGGAGACTCGAGGGTCCAGGGAGAGACCCTCCCTGACCCCCCCCCCCCCCCCCCCGGGGCAACTAGCCCCACAAGGCGGTGAGCAGCCACCTGCAGCCGTGCGCACCCCTCCGTTTGGCCACAAGAGGACACCAGAGGCTTGGATTTGAGGCCTTCGGGTGAGAAGGTGTGTGCAGTGCTACCCCGGGTCTGCTGTCCCTTCTGGGGGTTGATGGGCGAGGCGTACTCCTGTGCCTTAGTTTCCCCTTATCTGCAGAACCTGAGGAAGCCCCCCAAAGTCTCTGAAGACAATTTCCTAGCCCCGAGAGGTGTGAGTAGAGAGAGCCAGCCAGGAAGGCTTGGGGCCGGGTCCAGAGAAATGCCAAGTTTTTGAGGGAAGAAGGAGCCGGGACAGGGGCCGGCGGCCTGCAGTGGGCACCAGCGATCAGGAGGTGGGCTTTGCGGGCAAGCGAGGGAGGCTTGTGACCCCAGATGGAGGCACCTGGGCCCCGTGGGGTGTGGCCGGCAACCCCAAAGACAGGGGCCAGAAGGACGCTCGGCGGAGTTTTCTGAAGGGGTTCACGGTAAAGAGAGAGCTGGGGTATAAACTGCAGCCCCGCGCCCCCTTGCAGATGTAGGGGAGATCCCAGCGTGGCCAGTCCTGAGGCTGTGGCCATTTGGAACACCTAGCCGCTGGCCTCTCCCAACTGTTGGCTCCTGAGTTGCGGATGGTGGAAACTCGTTCCAGCCTCCCGGATAGATGTCACCTTCCCGCGTGTGTCCATTCACTCCTCGAATACTGATCCAGCACGGGCCCTCCTCCACGCACGGGGACGCTGGTACAGGAGGCGCTCGGGACTTAGGAGCCCTAACCCAGCAGGGGCTGGAACAGGGCGGGAGCAAGAGTTAGCCAGGGATGCGGCAGGGAAGGGCATCCCAGGCTGGAACAGCCCTTGCGAAGGCCTGGAGGCGGGAGGGAGGCAGCCGGTCGGCAGCTCGTACTGAGCTGGACCTGGGGGTCCCCCCTCCACGCCCTGCCCTGATCCCTCGCTAGCAGAGAGCTGCACAGAAGCTGGGGTGGCCCTTCCGGCACCCCCCCTCACCCCTCCAGTTTTGGAAGAAGGGCCTGGAAATATGAGCCAGACTCAGGCAGGGGTGCGGGGAGCAGGTCTGTAAATGGCGCCATCTGTATGGTTAGCCGAGGAACAGATGGGCGGACCCCCCTCCCCCTGCCCCTCCGGGCCCCGTGGGCGCTGCACCCACACTTACGCACACCTGCACGTGTATCAGCGCGTGGACACACATGGCTACACCCCCCCCCCCCGTCTCCCGCCCTCGGGGCCGCCCTGGTGCTGAGGGTCCTGGGGTTCCAGGGGGAGGAAGGACTTAGACCAACTGGAGTCTTAACCTGGGACAGAGTTTGAAGCAAGGGGGCCCGTCTGGCTTCTGCGAGGGTCTCCGACTGTGGAACAGATGGGTGTCCTCGTGTGGGTCTGGACAGGCAGACACCAGCCCGGGTGTGCCTGTCCGAGGAGGCACAAGTGGCCATTGTACTGGGGAAACGTGAAGCCACGGTGGGGGGGGCGGGGGGAATCACCAGGAGACGCAATACCGTGGGCTTCGTGGGCTTCGCAGATCTGAACCGAGCCTGCTTCTTCATCGGCTGCCTTTGCTCCGGGCGCTGTGCCCGCCACGGGTCCTTGGGCAGGCGTGCCACCTGTGCCTCGGTTTCCCCATCTGTCCGGCAGGGACGATACCGGAACCTATCTCGGCTGTAAGGATTCAACGGGTTTAAGTCCGGAGCTCAGACCGGTCGCTGGCCTGTGAGCTGTTGGGACAGAAACGTTGTCTGTCGGCTGCGCGGCCCTGGGCAAGTGGCATCACTTCTCTGAGCCTTGTCAGCAAAGCTGGGTTAACTATCCCCCTGGCCCCAGGCGGCTTTCCCCTGTGGCCGCGAGCACATAGTAGGTGCTCACTACGGGGCTTGGCTGGCGGGCGGGGAGCCGGATGGGCCTGGGAGGCATCGAAGAGGGACGGCCTCGGCCCCTCGGCTCCTGGCTCCGCAGAGAGGGGCTGCAGCCTGTATTTCCACGCCGCCTGACAACTCTCTGGAAAATAACATGTTATTCCCGCCGCTGCCTGGCTGGGCCCGTGCAGTTTTCACAGTAGGCGAAAGGCCCCTCTGTTATTTCCACAGCTTAAGTCCCCCTCTGGGCGCCGAGCTGACGGGAAGCAGGCAGGACGCCGGCAACCATTGTGTCTGCGGCCTTCTCTTCCTCCTCCCCATCGTCAGCGCCCTGGGGTGTCAGATGAGTCTTTATTTTACGCAGGCGCGGAGAGGCAGGGCAACCCTCCCAGGGAGGTGGACTCAGTGCCCTTGAACTAGTTCCTTCTCTTTGGACCTCAGTTCCCTGTCCGTTCAGAGAGGAACCGAGGAGCAAAGAGCCCTCGGGTCACCTGGTTGCACCCATTCCCTGCCCCCCGCCCCCGGCAATTTATAGATGGGGAAACTGAGGCTCAGAGAGGAGACGGGATTCCCAACTGGATGGATATGAGTCATCAAAGGACCACGGAGCCCCAGCCCTGGGCTGGATCTCTGGGTGGGGGTTAGATGGGGCCAGGTGGGGGGAAGAAGGCTGAGGTGTGGACAGCTGGGGGCTCCCTAGAGGAGGACGGGGATCTCGGCGGGGCTAGACCCCCCGCCTCACACATGTGTGCACCCCCTGAAGTGTGCACAGACGTGATGATACGTGTGCTCGCCCTACCGTGTTCCCAGACAGGTGTACCCCCGTCGGGCCACACGCCCCACACCCACACCACTCGGCTGTGTACTCGGAGTCCTGGATTCTGATCTTGACTCCACCTAAAGGGCAGGGGCCAGGGCTTCCTCTCCAGGAAGGAGGCTCATAACAGTCCCCACCTCAGAAGATCTCGGGGTTGGAGGTGGGCCTGCCCTGAGCAGCCCTCAGGCAGGTTGTCGGCCGTCACACGGTGCCATCCCTGCCCCCAGCCCCTGTCCTGTGGCTCCCAGTGATCCCCCCCCCCGCCCCGTTCCGTGTTTCAGGGAAATGACCAGGTCCGGTTTGAGCTCACCTGCTACTCACTGGCCCCTCAGATTAAGGTAAGTTGTTGTTCCTCCCCCGAAGGTGGGTGCTGGGGGCTAATGTCACCGGCGGGGGAGGGCAGGGTGTGGAGTTCTGGGAGGTTCCACAGACAGGGACAGAGTGCCCCTGAGTCTCCAGGTGGGTGGTTCCCTTCTTGCTCGGGAGAGACGCTGTGCTCACGCCAGCTGAGAGGCCACAGCACCCTCTCTGACCATTAGTCCTCCTGGAAGGTGCTGCCCAGGGGCCTGGGTAGGTCAGAGCACTGGACAGAAAAGACATAGCCGCCCTTTGGCCAGGGTCCTTGGTGCTCCCGGGTCCGGCTTCTCGGTTCCAGGCCGGAACAGTTCTGGGACCATGTTGGCCTGTTTCTAGGAGCTCATAGCACACCCAGGGTCGGGGCCACCCAGCTAAGGCTCTGGCTCTGCTCCGGCTGCCTGAGCCCTGACCCCCTGCATCCTGGATCCTTTCCTGGTTGGAAATCACCAGGATCTGGGGAATCAACCGCCCCTGCCCGTGGCCTGTCACCCAGGCATGAGAGCACACATCAGGGCTGTGTGTCGGCCACCGCTGCCTCTGTCCCCCCCCCAGGCTGGCCTGGGGCCTGGGCCTGTGTCCATCTATCTTATCTGTTCCCTTCCTCCCTCCCTCTCTCCCTTCCTTCCTCCCTCCCTCCCTCCCTCCCTCCCTCCCTTCCCTCCCTCCCTCTCTCCTTCCTTCCTTCCTTCCTTCCTTCCTTCCTTCCTTCCTTCCTTCTGTATTTACTCAGATCAGACCCTGGGCCAGGCTCCAGGCATACAATGAGTAGACAAGCCTGGGCCACAGAGCTGTAATGTGCCACCAATGGGAGCCCTATGGGTAATTTACATTTTTCTAGCAGTCGCATTAAAACAAACCGATAAAAAAACACAAGATAAAAAGCGACGGGTGACCTCATTGTAATAATATGTACTGCACGTATGTCCTGAACCCTGTGTACCCCAGTGGTGTCATTTAATCTGCCATCGATGTGAACACATTACTCGTGAGATGTTTTCCGTTCTGAGTCTTCAAGCTCCTTGTGCTTTGCGGTGGCAGCACGTCCCAGTCGGGACCGGCCACGTTTCGGGTCTCGGTGGCCACACGTGGCTCCTGGCTGCCGGACTGGGCAGGACAGGCCTAGGTCTGAGCTCCTTCGAGGTCCCTTCAGGCTAAAGCTGCAGAAGATGTCTCTCCTCCTGAGCACTGAAGGAGCCCTAAGAGGTTTCCTTCTTTGTTTATTTAAAAAAAAATTTTTTTTAATGCTTATTTTTGATAGAGAGAACGTGAGTGGGGAGGGGCAGAGAGAGAGACACACACAGAATCCAAAGCAGCCTCCAGGCTCCCAGCTGCCAGCACGGAACCTGACGTGAGGCTCGAACTCACGAGTCGCGAGATCATGACCTGAGGCGAAGTCGGACGCGCAACCGACTGAGCCACCCAGGTGTCCCTTTTTTAAAGTAGACCATCTTTCTCTGTCCCTTTAACCAGCCAGCAGCTGCTTGCTGGGTGGGAGTGACCTGGAGGTAAGCTCTAATGGTCCCCAAACACGGGGCAGCTAAGAAGCCCTCAGCAGTGGCTGCTTGCTAGCTTGTCGCAGGCCGGTGGCCATGGGGGCTTTCTCTTGACCCCCCCCCCTCCCTGGGTTCCCACAGCAGCTTGGGGGAGGAGGGCAAGGTGTCTGGTTTCTGGATCTCGGTCTGCAGAGGCCGAGCCGAGGGGCTGGGATGGGGCTGAGGGCCGGGGCCAAAGCTGAGATGAGATGACACCAGAGGGTGCCCCCCATGGCCGAGCCTGTGCCAGGGGCAGCTTGCCATCAGAGGCAGGGGCCTGGCTGGCTCCAGGGCTGGGGGGGGGGGCTCTTCTTGGGGGCCTGACCCTTACACCCCCAGGCTGATGGGGCCCCCCGCGAAATGAGCTCAGTCCCCTCAGTCAGGCTGTGACTCCTCTCCCTTCCCCACCCGGCGCAGCTCCGGCATGCAGAAGGCAGGAGGACAAGAGAAATGGGTTGAGAGCACCATGCGTTGTCTCTGAGCCCTGCAGGGCTTCTGCAGTGGTGTGGACCGCCCCCCACCCCGACCCCGGGCAGGGGTCAGGGGTTGCTAGCCCTCTGACCGGGGGTCCTAGTAGGAAACCCGAGGCCTGTCTGGTTTAAACCCTCAAGTCTCAGAGAGATGGATGCCCGGAAAGCCAGGGAACCCAGCTGGGGGCCACAGGGCCATCCTGCCGTGGAGATTGGGCCTCTAAAAAGCACGCCCCCCTCTCCAGTGTAGCAGGTCCTGTCCTCCCCGTGCCTAATGGGGTACCACTGGCCACCCCACACGGACTGTATTCTCTCCGGGGAGGATGCAGTGGGGGACTCCCCACCCAGGTGACCGTTGGAGTCTTGGGCCCCTTAACAGAGAGGCCAGCTCTGTGGCCCCAGGGCCAGAAGAAGCCAGCATCTGGGCTCTCCCACATCTGACTCCTTGTTCCCATGCCCAGGTCATCGCTCCCTGGCGGATGCCTGAGTTCTACAACCGGTTCCAGGGCCGCAATGACCTGATGGAGTATGCAAAGGTATGGCTGAGTCCCCCCCCCCCCCCCCGCCCCATCACCCCCAGCCCTGGCCCTCCGGGCATATCCCTTCCAAGGGGCTGGACCAGCAGTACAAGGCTAAGGCTGATCCTTATCCCGGGGTGGCGGGGGGGGGGGTGGCGGGGGGGGGTACTGAATCTCTGTCCCAGCTGCCTCCTCCCCTGTGACACTTGTCCCCTGGGCCGGCCCCACGGCAGGCGCTGTGGTCACTACCTGGGCTGGGCATCTCCACGGAGAGTCTCCAGTCCGCCAGGTCAGAGGGTGACAGGCACCCCGTGCCTCCCCCTCCGTGGGAGGTGTGAGTGAGGTGTTCTTTGGCCCTCCGTTACCTGGCTGCTAATGGTCCCCGGCGCTTTGCAGGGAACAGGTAGGCACGCTGAGGGGCAGTGGCAGACAAAGGCTTGTGTCGAGCCAGCCCTTTTGAAGTACAAGTTGCAATAAAACATATTAGAAGTTTTGCATCAAGATCCTTAGCCGCTCCCCAGGGCACCTTTCTTTTTAGCGACTCAATGGCAGCTCTTGACAAACAGCCTCAATCAATCAGACGTGGTGGGGGGGGGGGGGAAAGCGACTCGTTGCACACGCCAGAAAATTGCTCAGGTTTTAAATAGCAGTCACCAGGGCTGGCTGTGAGCCCTCACCGCAGCCAAGGTGCCGCGTGGTAGGGGACCCGGCGGGGACGCGGCCCTGCCCCTGCCGCCAGCATCCCATTAAGACCTGGAGGGCTTGGAGGAAAGATCTCCTGGGCCATCTGTTGTCTTATTATTAAGAGGGGAGTTTACGAGAGGAAGCCCATATGTTGCCAAACAAATTGTCAAATAGCAGAGCTATTAAGAGAACCGGGTTGACAGGGCCTCCCCCCCCCCCCCCCCCCAAGCCCTTCGTCTCCTTGATCCTGAATATGGAACACGTTTCATCTTTAAGAATAATGAATTGGAACCCCCACCCCGAACTACATTCTCACGACTGCCGTCCTGGTCCTGGTTCAAGAGAGGGCCAGGACGACCCCACGCGTGGCCCTTCGTTTCCGTTAAGCCCCACACAAAAGCGGCTCCCGGTTTTCCCAGCAAAGATGCATTTCCTTCCCAGGTTTTGGGGGAGAAGTCACTTCACTGAGCTTCTGTCCCCAGTAACCTTTGGACAGGAGAGCATGGCGGGGGGGGGGGGGGGGGTTGGGGAGGGGGGTGAGGAACAGGCGAGTCTGGGGCCCCAGGCCTTGGGTTCTCCTCCCCGCCCCGCCCCTCCACGGGCGGCCAGTATCTGCATTGAGCTCCAGTGAGTCTGAGCGCGTTCTGGGAGGGAGGCCGTGTTTCTGCACCCAGGAAATGACTAGAATCACTGAACAGCAACCAGGCTTTGTCCAAAATTCAGAGCCAGGCAGCTGATTCAGCTGAGACAAAAAATCAATGGGGCTTTGAAAACCCCTGCTTTCAAGACCCGTAAGTTACCAAGGCCAAAAGGTGGGGTGGGAGACCCGCAAACATGTGTTGCCTGCATTTTCCATCCAGCCCCCCCAAGCCATCGTCCAAGGGGGAAAACACTCAGAACCACCCGTCCTCAGCATTGTCACCCTAATTAGTTTCTTTTAAAAAGCCAGCGGACAAGCGGGGTGGGGGGGGGGGCTACAAAGCAGGGCAGTTGCTGCAATACATGTTGACGAGGGTTTTTTTTGTCTCAGTTGCAGTGAGAATTTCTTTGCGGGCGGGGTGGTGGGGGGGGAGCCTCAGGACAGAGAGGGGAGGGGAGACAAAAATCTCTTTGGAGGGGCTGCCCATCCTGCCTTCCCTCTCTCGTCTCCTTGCTCCGACCACGACCAAGGAGCCCCAGTGGGAAAGAAGGCAAAAGTGTTTCCAAACCATCCCCCCAAACGGGCTGCAGGGAACCCATCTGCTGGCTTTCTCCGCCCCCAGCCCGGGGATGCCAGCGCCCGCACAGGGTCCCGGTCCCCACAGCTGGCCCACTCTACCTGGAGGGAGCGTAAGGCCAGCACGTGCGTTTGACTCTTGGCAACCTGGCGGGGAGACAGGCGGCCCCCCAACGCTGAGCAGCCCTCTAAATGGGGTGTTCTGTTTGCCCACAAATTCTCGAGTAGGTACGGACTTACAGTAACGTTCCCCTGGTAAAGCTTGAGACAAACAACTTAGAGGGCTTTTAGCTTCATTTACCTTGAAATTTTAAGGTGGGGCTGAAGGAAACCCAGGGGCTCCCTGGAGGAGGCTGGACTCTTACAGTCGTGGGAATAAGTGTGGCTCAGGGTGGCCCGACCAGGAGAGGCAGAGTGGTGCTGGTGGGGGCTACGGGGCTGGGGCTGGCTAGGTCTAGGACCACAGAGGGCAAGGTGCCGAAAGGGGGCTTGGAGGCAAAGCGTCAGGTGTCACTGCCTTAAAGGGGCCTGGCTGGGCCCCTCAGCTGCCTCTGCCCAGTAACGCGTATGCACTAGATTCCGGCCAAATATCCACCCGGGGCGGCGTGGGGTAGCTAAGGGGGTCAGCCTCCTCCTTATTCGGAAAGGGCCTTCACAGTGAGATCACCAACAGCCTTTCAGACCCAGGGTCTCAGGTGGGATGAGATTTCTCCTTGCACGACGGATGGAACCATTTGGGAAGCAAAACACGATTGGAACCAAGAGAGGAGGATGGAGAGGGTGCGGATCGGCCCAGGATGTTCTTTGCAGGGTTGCAGAGTGATGGGTGTGGCCGTTGCTCCAGGCAGGGGGAGAGGGGTGCCTCCCAGAAAGTGCCAGGCCCGTATCGTAAACAAGTGCTGTGGGCTAGAGGCCCTTTGCTTGGGGCACAGAAAGTACCACGCGGGCACAGATGGCTTCCGCGGTGGAAGTTTGGACCCTTCCAGCCCCCTCCCCTCCCGCTCAGAGGGTCGGGGACCCATTCTAATGCTCAGAATCTTCTGGAAGGAACCTCCAAGGTCAGTATCCACTCCACGACGTCGCAGACACCATCTTGCGGTCTCTGCACGGGCGCGTCCAGCCGCAGGGCCCTCACTCTCCGTGCAGCCTGGAGGAGGGGAGGGACACTAGAGCGGGGCCCTGGCCTTGACTGCGTGGTGACCAGTGTGTCTGAAGCCTGGAAAAAAAACCAAGGCAGCTGGACCTGCCCCTCAGGCCTCCTTCACGCTGCCTCACTCCCGCCCCCGTGTCACTTCTTACCTACAGCAACACGGAATCCCCATCCCGGTCACCCCCAAGAACCCGTGGAGCATGGACGAGAACCTTATGCACATCAGGTAAGGAAGACGTCCCCCGCCTGTCCGCTGCCCCGCCCCGTGTCAGGGAGCACCTGCCTGCGCGGGGCAGATGTCACGGTGACCGCATGCGTGGACCGACCCACTTGTAGCTCATTGCACGGCCCTCTGGGGGGTAGATGGATGATAGGCACCCGGCCTCCGCGGGGGTATCCGGAAGGCTTCTCGGAGGAAGTGACATTTGACATTCAAACTTCGATGAGAACGGACTGGACCGGCCGAGGTGCACGCAGTGTTTCAAGCAGAGAGAATAGCATGTCTGAAGCGCCCCCCATCCAAGATGGGAAGCCCTGGGGCGTGCCCCCCCCAGAAGATTGAGGGAAACGTCCCAGGGTCTTTTCTACAACCTGCAGTTCCCACAGACAACTATGGTGGGCTCAGAATGTTCCAGGCGGGGCTGGCAGCGGTTGCTTTGGCAGAGAAAGAAAGGCAGGGCAGACTTGTGTTGGGCATGGTGGGGGCGGGGGGCGTCTCCCTGCCCCTCCCCACCTGATCCCCTGTCTTCCCTCCCCCCCTGCAGCTACGAGGCTGGAATCCTGGAGAACCCCAAGGTAATCCCCCCCACCCCGTTTCCTGTGAACGGGCTGATGCTGTCTGATGTGATTGTAGCCTAATTTGAAATTTCACGGGGGCCGGGTGTGGGCCTGGGGCCGAGCCCTGCCTGCGTCCAGATCCTCCCCACCGCCCCCCACCTCCCATCACCGCCTCCCCACTCCATGCTGCTGCGTTTTGAGACACCCCCCCCCCCCACTCCCTGGCTCTCTTTCTAATTGCCGCCCGAGATGAATAGGGGAAGGAAATATTTCAGGACAGCATGGAGAGAGTGTGTGATTGTAAGACAATAAAGAAGCAATTAGGCAGATGAGACACTTGTAGGAGGGCCCAGGCTGTGCCCACCAGCTCTCAGGCCGCTAGTGCTGCAGTGGGGTGGGGGGTGGTACAGATTAGAGCCCCAGGACCCATTTGTCTGCGTTTTCTGCTTCCACGCAGCCTGAGGCAGGCCGCCCTGATCCCGGGTCCCCAGCCTCCCAGGCTGGCCAGGCTGGGCCTCAGCCCTGTTTGAAGTTTAGGATTTCTCTCCCTGGGGGGTTTCCCTTTGTATCTCCCCCTGCCACCGTGGGAGATGGGGGCTGGGGCGGGGGGGGGGTGGGTGGTGAGGGATGGGGGGGACCCGGACGAAATCTATCCTGGGAAGAGAAAAATCTCTTTGTCCCTGAGGGAACGTGTCTCCATTCCCTGGCCCAGCCCCACACCAGGGCGGCTGGTTTGGGGGTGGGGTGAGCTGCTGGGTGGCTGACGTTAGGGAAGAAGTGTGCTGTGTGGGGTGGGGGGTGCTTGGGCAGCGGGGTCTGGGGGATCCAAGAAGGCCAGCTGGAGCGGGGGGTGCCCTGGTGGTGCCGGTGAGGGTCGGGGAGCTGGAGCCCCTGCCGGGAGTCCTGGGGGGGGCCCCCGGAGGGACCAGGCCTCTCCGGCATTGTGGGTGATATTGTAACAGCTCCCAGTGACCATTTCTGGGGCCAGGCCCGGGTTTAGCTTCTTCTTGGATTCCTTTCCTTGGCTCCTAGCCATAAGCCAGTCCTCATCTTACGGGAGAGGAAAGGGAGAAACCAAGGCCCAAAGTTAAGTGGCTCCCCCCACCCCACCGCCTTGCTAGGGCACCCCATCTCGGGAGCTGGCCCTCCTGCCTCCGTGGTTCCCCCATTGCCCGCCCCCACCCACACTCGGCTCTGCCCAATGTGTCACTCAAGAGAGCCCGCACCCTTGCCCCCTGGGGGCTGATGGCCCCATGGGGCTGCTGCCTGCTGGCCACAGGTTTTTCCAGTTCATGCTCTGCTGACCCCGTGACACTCAGGCCAGCCACCCCTAATTAGCCAGTCAGTCAGCGCCAAGGGGGGCGGGGGAGGCTGAGCCTGGCAGAGGCAGAGCTGTGCAGAGGCAGGCTGTGACCCCGACCCCTCTCCAAACATCCTGTGGCACTCTCACCCACCAAGGGGCGGCTGGGGGGCGCGGGGAGCAGAGCCAAGGCCAGAGGGGAAAGTGCCCCTTGGGCAGTGCTAGGGGTGCAGATGGCTGTGTGACCCTGGGCAGACCCTCCCCCTCAGGCCTCCTGTCTAACGAGGGCGGTGGATGGATGCGTAAGGGCCAAAGAGTGTCTTTGTAGGAATTCTGCCACCCGCTCAAGTTGGGAAGGCTGGGGCCTCAGGCCCAGAGCTAAGAAACCGGGCTCTGAATCCTGACTCTGCCACTTGGGGCTGTGCCGCCTCGGGCAAGTGACCCAACCTCTCTGAGCCTTTGATTCCTCATGCACACAGTGGGAGGCCCCGGCCAGCCCTTCCCTTCTGCGGCTCTTGGCCTGTCCCTAGCACAGGGCGACGACACCTCGATCTTAGAGCCGAGCTCCCCGCCCCCCCCCCCTTACACAAAGATTCTTTGGGGGATAAAGGGGCCGAGATCCTCGCAGGACCCCTCTCATCGGGCAGGGAAGGCTGGGCTGGGTATGAGTGAGAGGAAACATCATTCCCGCTGAGCAGTGTGGGGTAAGGCTGAGGACCCCACGGTCCGGCTCTCCGGGGCCTGCCCGGCTTGGTGGCAGGGGTGGGGGGGCTCCCCCAGCCTAAACCCCAGGACCCCCCCCCCCTTGCATCTCTAGATGCCCTGTGCATGGTGCCAGCCTCCACCACCCCCCCCGCCCCACCGGCAGCCCTGGCCCCCTTGGGAGGAGATGGGGAGACAGCTCAGGGGAACAGGGGGCCCCCCGCCCCCTCTCCAAAAAAAGCCCCAAGACCTGCCGAAGGGAGGGTCTGAAGGCAGATGGCGGAGCCATTTTCTGCCTCCGTGAGGGCTGATTGAAGGGCAATGAGGCAGCTAATGCGAAGAAAGATAGAAATTTACTTGCTTTAACTTCATACGGCACACAGTGAAAGAGTTCATTCAGTCGCCGGCCCGCCATATCTGATGGATGAATAAACCATTTTCAGCATCGATCATGCCTCTACATCATGGTTTAGTTCATGGGCCATTTGCTTCCAATTTCTCCTCCTCGGCCCTGTTTCATGCTTTCTTTCGGCCTCTCCCCCCACCCCACCCCCCACTCTCTCTCTTTTTTTTTCTTCACTCTCTTCCCTCCCCCCAGCCCCCCCCCCAGATGACATTGGAAGTGAGCCCTCCCGCTGGGAGGGATAAATAGATAGATGGTATTGATACTCGGCAACAAACTATTTGTCATTTGAACTGGGCTTTTAGGAGGGAGAGTAAAAAAGAAGGCAGGCG
Source organism: Felis catus (assembly GCF_018350175.1). Taxonomy (NCBI): domain Eukaryota; kingdom Metazoa; phylum Chordata; class Mammalia; order Carnivora; family Felidae; genus Felis; species Felis catus. The sequence continues at coordinate 88,474,118 of NC_058380.1, forward strand.
CCCAGCCACCTCGGAATGCAAAGCAAATGTCACTTGATTTCTATTTAGTTATTTTATTTAATCGGCGCTGTCAGGGTGTCGGAAGCCGGCAGGACAGCTGCATCCGACGTCCACCGCGGAGTGTGGGTCGCTGGCCGAGCGGCTCTGCCCGCCTCCTCTGTCCTCCCAAGTACAGGCCATCTCGTCCTCCGATCCCAGCTTCGCAGAGAAGCGCGGCTGGAGGTCAGGCAGCGCTGGGGTGGGGGGGTGGGGGGGTGGGAGGAAGGAGCCGTGGGTGCGGGACCGGGGACTCTCAGCGCTGGCACCCCGCTTTGAGTTCATCCTGGGCTGTGGGGAAAGGGGCTGCGGAGTCAGGGGGGACACCCAGAGGTCCAAGCCCTGCTCTCCACTTTGCCTTTTGGCCAAGGACGGTTTGTCATCGGGCCTGCCTGTGCCCAAGGAATGCGGTGGTCGGCGGGACCCAGCGGTGCCTGGGGACCCAGCGGTGCCTGGGGAGCTGGGCATTTCTCTGAAACCACGCGAAGCCTGTCCCCACCGTGCACGATGGTGGCTGTCTCTGGCCCAATCCCTCGCGCTGTTTCTCAGCCCTTTGGTTTCGAAACCAGCTGGGGAACGGCAGGGGGTGATGGGAAGAGCACTGAACAGGGAGTCTAGAGTCGACACTGGGGTGGGGGGGGGCAGGCAATATGATTGGGTCAAGCCACTTCTTCGGCCTGGGTTTTCCATCTCTGCCGTGGAGGCATCAGGTCCTGAAGGACCCTCTTCTGCCCTGAGTCTGTCTTCGAGGTCAGCTCCGGAGGCTTATTCCCACCCTACAGATGGAAACAGGTGAAGGGATACAGACGGGCCCAGGTCGTGCAGCAATCTGGAGGTGAGGGGTCCACCGCAGACCCCTGTGTGAGCTCAGAGGTGGAGCTAGAAGCCCAAGCATCCCCCTTGCCCAGGACTGAGGGGTGCCTAGGCGGGCGGGAGCCAGGATGGCTGGTCACTTGGGCATACAGCCAAGAAGCAAAGCGACCACAGGTGAGGGGGCCCAAGGCACCTCTGCCGGCCCACCTCTCCTGGACAGGCTCTTCCTGGAAGCAGACGCCACCGGGGGTCTGTTCCAGCTGCCATACCCCCCCTGCAGGGCGGGTCACAATTTGCACCCGACCTCCCTGCCATTTTCTTGGGTGATGTGCACGCCCAGTAAAAATTACAAAAACCACCCTGTGTGCTTATGGTGGAAGATGGTCAAGGGCAGGGATCGTTTCCCCATTTTGCAGGTGAGGGAAACAGGCCCAAGGAAGCAAAGCAACTTGCCCAAGCCCCCCCCCCCCCCCCCCCCCCCCCGCCCCGGGCTGGAGATCCTGACCCCTGGCTGAGGGTATTTCCCACCAGTCTAAAACCCAGCTCGTGTCTGTGGCTGGCCTCGGGGTTCCCTGTCCCAGGCAGGGTTCAGGCTTGCACAGAACCTAGTTGCAGCCATGGTCCACCCCCCCGCTCCCTGCTCAGCCTCTATTTCTTCATCTATAGATAGGATGATAGCACTTGACCTTACCAAAGGGGGCTGCTGGGAACCTGAAAGAAACTGCAGGTAGAAAGAGACCCGTGAATGTCTGCAGGGTTCTGAAAGCAAAGATTTAAGGAACTATGTGTCCCAAGGTGTCCCAGGTGGAAACTGCTAGGTCCGGGGTGCCCACAGAAGAGACTAGAGCAGTCAAGCTGAGAGGCAGGCCCCCTTCCCCTCAGTGGCAAGGATCCTGGGCCGGCGGGGAGTATGTGTGTGTGTGGGGGGGGGGGGGGGCGGGTAGCCAGGGCCTCGGGAGCCCCAGGCAGTCAACGGTCCCTCTGCCGCTGGATCAAGACGAGAGGCCCATTTTCCAACACGCCCAAGGAAAAATATACATAAAGGTTGATGTGCTTTCAAATGGGTTTTTGCTTTACTCTTCTCTTTTCTCCCTGTGAGTATTAACCTCGGGGACCCCGGGGACGGCTCGGCCTGCCGGAGCACCTGCTGGGGTCACGCGTAGTCATTAGCTTTGCGGTCAGTGCAGAATAAACCCCAATTCCCGGCGCCTGCGAGAGCGAGCGCCCGCTCCCGGGAAGCCCGCTGCCACCCGCCCGCCCGCCTCGCTCCTCCAAAGTCACACTTTTCTTGCCTGACTTGTTCCTCTGCTGCTATTCTATTCTATTCTACCTCCAGCTGTGGGGGCGTCGAAGAAAAAGATGAGATCAAGTTGAGGGGAAAAATTGTCTGATTTCTTGAGCCCTTTGTTTCCCAGGCCCCTGGCAAGTGGGGGGGGGGTGCAGGGGGGAGGCCGGCTCCTGGCTGGGGGGCTGGGAGGACCATGGGTCCGTGCCAGGCGGTGGCAGGGGCCGTAGCCCCCTAGTTCCGGAGAAGGGGTGCAGATCTCTGCGGGAGGTGGGTGCGGGGACTGGCAGGGCACAGCTTGGCTCTGGGCACCCCGGCCTCCAACCTCTTTCTGTCTTTTATCAGAACCAAGCGCCTCCAGGCCTCTACACAAAGACCCAGGACCCCACCAAAGCCCCCAACAGCCCTGACATCCTTGAGATCGAGTTCAAGAAAGGTAGGTGCCCGCCTGTTGGGACCCGAGGGGGCGGGCTCTCGGGGCCCTGGGGTCCTGGCTCCTTTCCCCTGTGCCCAGGCCTGGGCATGAGCCCTCTCCATCCCTCCTGTGTTCCCGGAAGCCAGAATTCAGGTTTCCCAGCCCCCGCTTCCCCAGATGGCGTGGTCCACGGAAGCCCCCCAGGCTTCAGAGAAAAGCACCCTCAGTGGCCCATCACATGGGCTCACGGGCACCAGCTCTGACGTGACAGCATTCCAGTCCCCAGGCAGTCATTTGCCAGCTGCTTTGGGACTCGGGGCAGTCATTCAGCTATCCTGGGCCTCAGTGTCCCCTTCTGTAACCTGGTGACAAAAGCATCCGCCGCCCGGCATCTTCATGGCATGGAATGAGGTCTGAAAGGGGCGTGTCTGCTACAGGGTTCCGGCACCAAGGAGGTGCTCAGTAAATGGCGGGTCTTAGAGAGCCAGCCTCGGGGGGCCCCTCTGACCCCACAGCGAAAGCCGCAGCTAGCCCTAGGCTCGATGCCGTCCACACCCCCTAGCCCAGACTCAAAGCTGCCACCACTCTTGTTCGCTTTGGCCCTGGGTGGGTGTCCTGATCTCCCTAGCTTCACTGCTAGCAGCAAGACGTGTTTGCTGGCCCGGCCTGAGTGCCCAGTCTCGAGCCTGGCACCAGGCACACCTCTTGCCATAGAGGACAGACGGGAAGGCAAGGTGAGCCTGGTAATGAGGAGGGCGGGACCAGGCTCAGAGTGAGGGCTCAGGGCACCCAAGGAGAGGACCTGCCCAGGTAGCTGTAGAAATCGGGGAGGCTTCCTGGAGGTGGTGCTAGGCAGGAGCTAGAGGATCCAGCAAGGGGTGGGGGGGGGGGGCATCCTGAGTCTGGACAAGGAGGCTGGACAGTCCATCCACAAGGCCACTCCCTGGGCTAGAACAGAGCGGAGGGAGAGGGACATGGTCCCTCCCAGGGCACCTCAGAGACCTAGGATGGGGAAGGGGAGGTGGGGGTTCAGATCTGTGCCTCACTCATGCTGGTGTGACCTTGACAGCCAACTTCACCCCTCTGGGCCTCGGGCTCACTTTCTTATAAAACAGGCCATGGAAATGATGCTCGTAGGTGCTGAGTATGGTGTGTGGAGCGAGACAGTGGGAAATAGAGGCTGTTAGTACGCGGATCATCCGCCTCTCCTGGCCTTTCCCAGGAACCTGGCCAAGCCAGCGGGCGTCTTCATTGACCCCCCGCATCCATTCAAACGCTTGAATTTCATGCCACTTGGGAACCAAAGGGCCCATGGTGTGACGCCCCCGCAGGTAGATGAAGCCCTAAGTGCCCATTCTGTCTGACCCAGGTCTGGTCCGCAGGCATGGGGCATCTCCGGGCACCATCTCGAAGAAGGTGGCAGGAGGGGACCCAGGCAACACCTCCGGCAGGTTCCGCCGGGGAGCCTGGGAGAGGGTGAGAGGCGGGCAGGCGGCAGCGGGGTCCCGGACACAAGGCTCTGGCAGCCTTTCTTCCAGAAATAGGGCAGCCCCAAGGGCTGAGCTGGAGAAGAAACGTGATCCATTTTAATGATTGGGGGAACCGTCTGGAAAAAAAAAAAAAGCAAAAACAAAAAAACAGACGGGAGGAGCCGTCCCCGACTACTCCCATTCACTCTCTAGTTAATTTATTTGAAGTTTTAATCTAATTATTAACTATTTTTAAAGGCTAAGAGGCTTTCTCCGGCAGCAGCATCGACAATGTTAGCTCCTCTCTGGGGCAGGCCCCCATCCAAGGCCCCTGCGAAGGCCATAATAGGACCGGGAGGGAGAGAAAGGGAGAGGGGAGAGGCGGGCAGCGGCGAGAGGGGCTTAAGGTTCATTATTGGGCAGACTTACATTTAATAGCAATTTACAACCAAGTTATAAAACCCCTGGAAATGGGGGTGAAGAATGGCGAGGTGACAGCGCCTTGAGGGAAGCCCCTGCAAGCGGCGCCCGGCTAATAAAGACTGGAAAGCCGCTATAGAGGCTGATTGGCCCCCGGTCGCTGGCTACATGGTAATGAGCCGGGCAGATGGGTGGGGGATTATCCGCCAACTTTGAACAGCTTTTCTTTGTCACTGTTACAGCTCTCTTGTTAGCCCCCTGATACATTCATTGCTCATTTCACACCGCTCCAGAAAAGTGCCCCCTTGCTATTCAAAGTCAACCCTGAACCCACCCACTGCCCCCCTTGACTCGGCCCTGCCCTCCCCTCCCCAAGCAGCGGCCACCTCCCTCCTGCCTTCCTGCTACCCCAGCCCCGACTTCTCAGAATTCGCGGACCCCTCCCGACACCTCGCCTGCTGGAGCGGGCACCCCTTTACCCCGGCGATCGGATGGCTGTGGCTGTGGAGGTCTGGGGTGCGGGGTCCGGGGGGTCCACCTGGCAGACGTGGCAGGGGGCTGTGAGTGTGTGTGTGTGTGTGTGTGTGTGTGTGCGTGCGCATGTGCGTGCATGAGCCCGAGCCCCTCCGCATCTCGGCCAGGCGGCCTGGGTAGCTGGTGGGACAGAAGGTGCCCGGGCGTAAGACAATGGTGGAGCGTGAAATTCAATTAGTTCAGGGCTGGTTCCAATTTCACAGCCCCTAAATGCAAAAGGGACAGAGAGAATGGGAAGGGTGGGGGGCGCGTTTTTATTGCATTTTCCCTTTCATTCTGGGGGGCGTTCTCGCCCCGTCTCTCCCTCCAGCAGGCCCCAACCTGCACAGGGCTTTTCAAGGAGTCATTTGGAGTCTATATCTGTCACATCCATTTAAGGCGTTGCGGGTGGAGGGAGAGGGCGGGGTGCCAGGCACAGGCTCCTCCGAGCTCCGGCCCCGCAGGCCCACCGCCCTCTCCTCCTGCCCTAGGGGTCCCCGTGAAGGTGACCAACGTCAAAGACGGCACCACCCACCGCACGTCCCTGGAGCTCTTCATGTACCTGAATGAAGTCGCGTGAGTGCCCGCAGCCTTTCCCGGCCTCCTGGGAGACCACCATCTCGGGCAAGCCCTGGCACAGGCCACTGTGGCTGACGGTCACGGCCTGGGGCTTCGGGGCCAAGGGGGATGCGCCTGGGTCCTGCCGGCGGCCGTTGGCACAGCCCGTAGGCAGGGGGTCTCCTGGTTTGAGCTTCTGAGCCCTCCGTCCGACCCGAGACCGGGACAGAAGGAAAGATGAGCAGGGGGTAGGGCTGGTGCCAAGCAAGGCCTCAGGACGGAGGTAACAAGTGGCAAACTCAACTGCGTGACCCGGGCGATCCTTTCCACCCTCGGGGTCTCAGTTTCCCCACCTGTGCAATGGGCGGTTGAAGCAGGTGACTTGGCTCAGATGTCCCTTGAGTCTTGGATCCTGCGATGGTGCCGGGCACCTCCCCCCCCATGTGGCTCTGTGGCTCTGGCGCCCCGCAGCTGAGAGCCCAGCCAAGAGGGCGGCCTCCGACTCGCATCCTCGCGACGGCATCTGGTTTTCAAGAACCCGCTCTCCCCACAGGGGCAAGCACGGCGTGGGCCGCATCGACATCGTGGAGAACCGCTTCATCGGGATGAAGTCCCGAGGTGAGTCTGCTCTCCGCCCTCGGGGGCATGTCTCAGCTCCCAGAGACTCCAGAAGCCCCCCCATATCGCCATCCCATCGGGGCGTCGGGGCAGGTTCCTTCCCCCCCGCCAGACTCCGTTTCTCCCCTGTGAAGCGGGGATAGCGGGCCGTGTGTCCCTGACTCCCAAGGGCATCGTGAGAGGCACTGTCCCAAGAGTGAGGAGGAAGCTGGGGGTCCAGGAGGGGCTCAGAGGCGAGGGGAGGCCAGGGACGGGCCTGGAAGCCAGGCTCTCCTGTGCCCTGGGTGGGTCGGCCAGGTCTGGAGGCAGACCATGCAGGGCCGATTTCACAGTCATTAAGGCTTCTTTGAGGAGGCCGCCAGCCCAGCAGGGCAGGAATCCTGCCAGGGGTGGGCGCTATGGGCTGCGCTGCTGGTCACGAGAGGGGGGCCTGCGCCTGGGTTTGGGGCAGCTGACTCCTCGGCTAGGCGGCCCGTAGCTGCCTTTGGCTGGCCCAGGAGTGGAGAGAGGTTGGTCCCAACCAAACGGGTGCCTGTATCTTCTCTTTAGTAAGCAGAGCCCTGTGGCTTTCCGGCCATCGCTCACAGGGGCGTCAGACCGATCAGTCCCCAGGCCACACCCTCCCCTCCGGGACTCAGTTTCCCCATGCAAGGGGATCTCAAATCCCCGCAGGTCTGGGTCTGTCAGCATATGATATAAAGCAATGCTGCCTCCTTAGGGAACTTTAAGAGGGAGAGGGAAATCTTGCAGCAGTGAAAGCCCCCAAATCGAGCCCCTGATTTTTTAAATACTGGTGGTGAGCTCGGGGGGGGGGGGGGTCCCCTGTTTTGACAGATGTTCAGCTTGCTTTGCTTAGGTTCGATTTATTTTATGTTATTTTTTATTAAAAACATTTTTTTTTTAATCTTTGTTTTTGAGAGACAGAGTGTGAGCAGGGGAGGGGCAGAGAGAGAGGGGGACACAGAATGTGAAGCAGGCTCCAGGCTCCGAGCTGTCAGCGCGACCCCGACGCGGGGCTCGAACTCACGAATGGTGAGATCATGCCCTGAGCCGAAGTCGGACGCTCAACCGACTGAGCCACGCAGGCGCCCCGTATTTGATGTTATTTTTGAAAGTTCATTTACTTATTTGGAGAGAGGGAGCACGAGCAAGAACACGCGTGCGAGATGAGAGGGGCAGACAGAGGGGGAGAGAGAGAAAATCCCAAGCAGGCCCCACACTGCTATCGCAGGGGGGGACGTGGGGCTCGAACCCACAAGCCGTGAGATCATGCATGCCCTGAGCAGAAACCAAGAGTCAGATGCCTAACCGACTGAGTCACCCAGGCGCCCCTTCTTCGGGCCAATTTAAAAAGATAACACAAGCCAAAGGCAGCCAGGCCAAGGGATAGTCACGGCGCTTTGTCCTTTAGGACATTTTTACGAAGATTCTCAGATGCAGAGAGTTGATGGCCAGATTTCAGCTGTCAGAACAGCGTGCTGGGCCGGGAGGCAGGGCGTGGGAGCTGTCACTCAGGCTCGCCCAGGCTTGCCCGGTGACCTCTGACTTGTCAGCTCGGGGCCCCGGTTGGCCCACGTGTGCCGTGGTAGGCACGGGGGTGGAGGTCGGATCTTTTTGCCTATGACCTGTTTGGATGTGTCTCCAAAGGTGCGGGGAGGAGGGAGGCAAAGTGACTGCTTAGCCTCTTTCCCATGATTTTTTTTTTTTTGTCCCCTCCTGGACACAGCTACTATCTTCCAGAAGCAACCTAATTGAAACTCTCAGGGAAGGCCTTGTCAGAACAATATTGCTAATTAGCTGCTACCTTTTATCCTCCCTTACCTTTGTCTCTTACCTGTATTACCGTCTAATTAAACGTCCCTTTGTCTCCGTCTGCCCTTGGGAGACAGCACAATGTAAAATCGTGCGAGGCAGATCTAGGCGGACCTTGGGGAGCCACAGATCCGCAACTTTCATTTGACAGAAGGGGAAACCAAGGCCAGGACGGATGCCCAGACCCAGAGAGGCGTGGGGCTGAGGCCAAGAGCTGAAACTTGGGGGTGGGGCACACCCAGGTTCCGGCCGTGTTGCACAGTGGGATCAGGTGCCCCACAAATGACAGCAGTCACAGAGGCATGCTGGAAGGTCAAGGGTGGCCTGTGCCCTCGGGGAGCTCAGTGTGGCTCAGAGGCATCCTCTATGGCACCTGCCGTCATGACCTTCCCGAGCCATCGTTCGTGGATTGTGGACGTGTCTCGGTGCTTTGGAGAGTGACACCAACCGACCGGGACTGGCACTTGTGGTGAAAACGAATCACCTTCCGGGTAGGGACTGGCCTGAGGTCACTCTGTGGAATGGCATCCCGCAAAGTAGGGACAGTCGAGTAAACTTGAAGGGGGTAGTAATGAAGGCCTGGACGGGGCTATGCTGAAATGATACCCTGGAGACAGTGGCAGGAGAATGGACTTCAGCGGGTAGACGTGGAAGAGAGAGGGTGGAGTGGAACATTCTGGGGGGATTAGCGAAGAAGTTAGGGGGCACCCCAGGTGGCCTGTTAGGTCTGAGGGGGAGCTGAGCCCCTGGAACCTGACGGAGGCACATTGGAGGGCTGGGCTTCGATAGAAGATGTGAGTCCCTGTCTCAGCTCCATCACCACTGGGAAAGTGACTTAGCCTCTCCGGGTACTCTGCGTGTACCTGTGGGGAGCCGTCCCTAAAGGCACAGAATTGAGCCCGAGAGCTGTAGAGCCTTTGGAGCAGACAGTCGACATTCGGCTCCCAAGAACTTGCTGTGTGACCTTAGCAACTGGCTTTCCCTCTCTGTGGCCCCAGCTGTCGAAGGTGGGGCCGGCCTGGGTGATCTTACCCCCTGGAAGTTGTAATTTGCCTGTTTTCTTACTTGGATCAGAGCGGGTGAGAGGAGACAGCTGCTTCGCGATTTCTCGGGCGGTGTCCTGTTTGTACGTCTCCACTCTGAGTAATTCGTCGGGAGGATGAACGAGCAGGGGGGGAGTAAATGAGGGTGCTGGGGATGTCCACACGACAAGGTCTTTATTAAGTCTACCGTAATGGGAGAAGCTGTTAATTGTCAACGATATTGAGGGCAGAACAGGAAGACGCTATTGTCCGTCGCTCCGTGTACAAGGGGAAAATGTCGTTTGTATTGATTTTACCAAGCTCATAATTGAAATTCGTTAAAGGGCTTGGTTTCTTTTTTGGGGGGTGGGGGGGGTGGGAGTTGGGTAGGGAGCTGGGCAGTGCCACTGCCCTGAGCCTGGGGTGGTCGTGGGGTCAGAGGGGCAGGGGGCTGGGGAGGCTGCAGACGGAAGTGCTTTTGCTGTATTGTGGCGGTTCACGTTGTCATTATCACATTATCTTTTTAACTCTGGAGGGGGGCTAATTAAGTGAAGTAAATGAAATCAGTGGGGAGGAGAAGGGGGGCAGGGCAGGCAGGAGGGGAGCAGGGAAGGCGCCAGCTCCTGTCCTTCCGCTCACCTTCTTCTCCAACCACCTCGGCTCCCTTCTTCGCTCCCAGCCCTGTCCCTCCCCGGCTCACTTCTGCCTGCTGCTGCCTCTTCGCCCTGCCGACTCCCTCCCTCTCCTCCTCATTGCCTGCTTCTCCTCTTCCCTCCCCTGTCCCTCTCTCCTCCACCCTTTCCATCTCTCTCCCACTCTCCCCTCCTGTCTCACTTCCTCCCGATGATTCCTCCACTTTCTGGCTAAGAAAAACCAAGGGCTGCCCGCCCACTTACCCACCTGCCTGCCCACCTGTCCGGGCCTCCCAGAGGCTCTGCTCAGATGGAATGTTCCAGATGGAGAGGAGAGAGAGAGAGAGAGAGAGAGAGAGAGAGAGAGAGAGAGAGAGAGTTATGCAACAAAGATGTCTGTACCCTCAGAGGCCCACACTGCTCACCAGGCTGGGGTTCGCAGGGCACCAGGAGCACAGAGGACGGCTGGAGACCCACCATGATTTGCCTCCCCATTACCATGGCAACCGCTTCCATCCTTGGCCCTGGTACCTAAGAGGGGAGCCCTTGGGCTCCAGCCAGCCTCCCTTCCCCGGGTCTTTGCAAATCTCTCCCTCTGGATCCTGCTTTCCCAAAGCAGACCACCTCTGGTCCAGGCGCCCTCACCCCTATCCCCACCCGCTGCCCCGGACCCCAGCTCACTGGTGGATCTCACTCAGTTCTGCCAAGCTGTGCGGGTCCGGTTAACCTGGCAGCCTCGGGAACAGAGAAGCAGCGGCAGGAGTGTTTTGGTCCCCACCACTTCCTCCTCGGTCCACTCTCGCTCCCACCCCCCCCCACCCCCGCCAGCCTCCCCTAGATCCCTGCCCTTTTCCCCATCCCCCCCCCCCGCCCCAGCAGTAATTACGGTGTGATTGAGGCTGCTCCGCAGAGAGCCGTTGACACCCCTGTCTTTTTCCTGTAAACACGGGGAGATGAAAATAGACACTTGGATCCGCTGTGCATGTCACTGCGAAGATGTCTGTTGTCTCTTCCACCGCGACAGCGACTCACCTGTCATTTCCTCCTCCTTTTTCGCGCAGTGGTTTGTATGCCGACTGTCAAAAGCCCCAAATCCATAGTCTTTTAGCATCAGGTTTCTGTCACTGTTTGTTTTTTTTTTTTTGAAGTCATTTTTTTTTTTCCAGAAGGAATACACAGAAATCATCTGTACCCCCCTACCCCTGTGGAGAGGAGAGGGGAGATCTTTCAAACGCTCTCTCTCTCCCTATCACACACCATACACGCACACACACACACACGCACACGCACACGCGCACACACGACAGCAGCGACCTGAAAACAGCTTTTTGATCAGTCACGGTTAACTTTAACACCTAAGAAAGGGAGCAGGAATATTAATTGTGCTGCTGCGCGTCAGGGGCCATGGCTTTTCTTCTTGCCCGGATGCTTCCCGCAGCCGTCGGGCACGTTCTTTGCTCCTTTCCTGGGAAACAGCTATCCTGGGCCAGCAGCAGGTGGCCCTGGGGCAGGTCACAGGTCTTCCTGGCTGGGCAGTCTAGGTGTCCTCCTCGCATCGCACGTGACTGCTGTTCAGGTGATACTGTGGGGTCAGCCCCCCGCCGTGTTCTAGAGACAAAGCCAGCAGGGTGCGCACCCGCGATGGATGTGGGTGTGCCTGGGCGCTCACCTTCCAGGCAGGCCTCCCGTGAAAGTTGGAAGGAGGAGCAGTTTGCTTGGGGCTCAGAGAGGCGAGTGACGTGGGCCAAGGTCACACGGCAAAGCTGAGCTGGGAGCTCTGCGAAGATATCCTGTCCGTGGGACTTCTGGTCCCCAGCCTCAGCCCTTTGCAAATACGGCTTGGACTGCGCCCCATGCCTGGCCCAGCCAGACAGAAAAGCAAGGAGGAGTCAGGTTCCCCGGGAGCCGGAAAGGAAGAGGGCTCCAGGGCTCTAGCTATTGGCCCGCCCCGGCTGGCACTATGGAGACTGACCGTGCCAATATACGGAGAGGCTTTGAAAGTATCTGGGTTCTTCCAAGACGTGGCAAAACTGATCATTAGAAGGCCTGTTTGCAATTCAATAAATACCGAGTTCTTAGCTTGTGCCTGAGACGGACGAAAGGCCAGTAAAAGCCTCTGTCGGTATCTTGCTTTAGGTGGCTCTTGGAAAATTACTATGTTCCCGATGCTAAAGTTTCTAGGAGAGTTGAAAACCTGCCACTTGAGTATTGTGCTCATCTCTGCCATTCCGGAGGCCGACTTTGTTGATTTATTTATTTTGTTGATTTATTTATTTTGAGAGGGGGGAGGGGCAGAGAGAGAGTCCCAAGCAGGCTCCACGCTCATCGAGGAGCCCGATGTGGGATGGGACTTGATTCCATGACCATGAGATCACGACCTGAGCCGAAATTAAGAGCTGGGACCCTTAGCCGACCGAGCCACACGGGTGCCCCCGGAGGCAGGCATTTCTCAGTGTTCCCAACATGTCTGTCTTCGTAAACAGACGGCTGAACCTGTCGGGTCTTTCTCCGTGGCCCCGGGGGCCACTGGGAGCCACGCGTGTGTGGTACCTTACTGCCCCAACTTCTGTGCTAAGCTCTCGTAGGTTTTCTGTGGCTCCCCGTTCTCATGCTCTTGGCTTTTCTCAGCCATCCGTCCGCCACCAGCCTTTCTACCCTTTCTGGCTGGGGGCTGGGGGCCGCTCCGAGCCCATTTGAACCGCGTTTGCCAAAAGCTCGGTGAGGGTCTGAACAACTCTCCAGGGCTTGGGGCCGGTGCGTGAACTTGGGATGGTGGGGTCTTCCTGCTGGGGAGGCCGTTTCCCCTGCCCCCCTGAAAGGTCACAGTTGGAGCAGGACAGTAGACCTTGCCCTGAGGGCCACACAAGTGGAATGGGACAGGCTCCTTCGTGGCACACTGTGATCATATCAGCACCTGGCCTCTAGGTGGGGCTTTGACATGGATGTGCCCACCCCCCCCAAGACCAGGATATCAGAGGTTTGCAGATGAGAGACTCACCACCCGCCCCACACACACCCCAGAGAGGCTTTTTTTTCTACTGGGGAACACCTCGGAGCCAGGGTGAGCGCCCAGTCTTTTCCTCCTAAGCCACTCCTCAGATTTGTTCCCTTTCATGCCCTGGTAAGCGCGGGATTGCTTTGCCAGAGGCCCTGAGAAGCAGCCTGGGGCAGAGAAGGGAGGTCCAGTGCCGGTCCCACTCGCCTTGGGCAGGTCCCCTCCCTCCCCGGCTTCAGCCTGCCCCTCTGTAAAAGCGGTGTTGGACCCGGTTGGCATTTAAAGGACTTCTTGGTGGAAGCCCAGCGTTTTCAGAGGGGCCTCCGCTCCCCGCAGCGGGGCCTGGGCCGCGTGTTCTAAAGGCCGGGCTTCTGCCAAAGCCCATCTGAATAATAGGTTTGGAGCTCAAAGTTAGGACAACAGGGCACCGGCGATCCGAAAGGGCCTGTCCTCGCCCCGGCATTTCTGCGACTCCCAGACGGAAAGATCCAAGGCGGGCAGGTTCTCGGAGGAGGGCGTTTCTGGCCAGGGACAGCGCACTCAGCCGTGTCCTCGGCCCCTTGGGCTCCAGGGTTGAAAACAACCTCCTTTCTGATTTGGGCTCGGGGCAGGGGAGGCTTTTTGAAACCTTTTTTTGGAAACCGTGGTACAATACACTTAACAGGTGTATTTGAACTATTTTCAAGCCTACAGTCCAGTCCGAATACGTTCACGCTGCTGTGCAGCCGGCCCACCGGCTACCTCTAGCCTCGTTTTCGCCTTCCCGAACCGGAGCGTCCTCACCCTGTAAACCAGCGGCCCCCCCAGCCCCTCCTCCTTCCCAGCCCCTGGCGCCCACCCTTCTGCGTTCTGTGCCTATGAACTTGACGACTCTGGGGGGCCTCACGTAAAGTGGAACCGTGCAGGATCTGTCTTCCCACGACCGGCTGGCGCTCCTCGTGCCCTGTTCCCCGGGCGCATCCCCGCCGGATCCCGCGTCAGAACCCCCTCCCTCTTTCAGGCCGGATAATAATTCTGCTGAGTGTGTTTGCCACATTTTGTTGAGCCGTTCGGCCGTCGGTGGGCATTTGTGCTGCGTCCACCCTCTGGCTGTGGTGAACACGGCCGTGCAGGTCCTTTCTGGTTTTTAGAGCAGCCAGTGTGGCCAGACCGCGGTACGTTTTCAGGATAACCAAAATTATCAGGGAAGCGTCACACAGAACCGGAACGTTATGCGGTGGGAGGAGGGGAACCTTTTGGAGAGGCATCTGCGGAAGGGGGACGGTTACGGCCCCGCCATCGGGACAGCAGACTCTGTGGTCAGCTCAAGGCGCTGCCCTGAACTTCACCCGAGAGGCTGTACTGCTCGCCCCAAGAGGGGGTCTGACCGTGCGCGCGCGCGGGCGGTCCTGCCTCTGGGCACCGCGGTGTCCTCCCCTCTAGGGAGGAATCTGTGAATCACACCTTCCTCCCGGGACCGCGCTCAGCTCGGGGCCAGGCGCCTCAGTGTCACTTCGGAGACCGTCTGGTCCGAGCAGGCTGTTTAGGAAACGGAGGGGCTGGGCCTGACGTAATAGGGACGGAGGGGGGGGGCCCTGAGCAAGACCAGCCTCCCCACGACCTTCTGGGTTTGGGCCCCCACCGCCAGCTGAGCCACAGGGCAGCCGACAGCACCGGTCAGGGACGTGGCCCCACGTGGGGCACGTCCTTTCTCCTCCCAGGCTCAGTTTCCCCGTCCGTGCGTGGGGCCAGCACGGGATACCGCCGAGCCCTCTGCGGCTACCCCAGAGGTGAGGGCTTCTCTGCAGAGACGTGACTTATGAGGGAGCCTCCGGCTGAAGGTGGCATGTGTGTGCACAGCTGTCCCCTCCCCTGGCTCCCCCAGTGGAAGGGAGGAAGGGATATTTGGGGCCCTGGGCTCCACTGTGGTTGGTTTAATTATAGGTTTTCAGCCGCGGGCCGGTGGGCACGCGTTGGGGGGGGGGGGGGGAGCGGCTCCGAAACCCTGTCATTTTCCAACGTCTGAGGGCCTCTTCAAAGGGGGGATCCAGACATTTTCTCTGCAAGCTGCAGAGTGGACTGTCGCGGCCCCAGCATGAGCATAATGGCAGGAGCGTTTTGCGGCAAGCTGGGAGTGAATGGGTCCGACCGGCTTGTCTCCTGTCAGACGAGTCATTATTTTTTTTTTTTTCCATTTTTTTGTCATTTGCTGACAGTTTGGGTTTCATGCGTTTCTCTCTTTTTTTCTCCTTTTCCCCCTGCCTGGAAAAATGGCTAGGTATCTACGAGACCCCAGCAGGGACGGTCCTTTACCACGCTCATTTAGACATCGAGGCCTTCACCATGGATCGGGAAGTGCGCAAAATCAAACAGGGCCTGGGCCTGAAATTCGCCGAGCTGGTATATACGGGTGCGTAGACCCCGCTGCCGCCCTCCCCTCCCTAAGCAAACAGCACCCTCCTCCGGTCCCGCTCCACCCACCGCCATCCTCGCGAGAGCCCGAAGGATGCAGGCTGAAGGGGGTCAGGCGAGGCCAGGGGACAAGGAGCGAGGGGGGCGGGGGCGCCAGAACCTGCCTTCCTCGCAGGCTGTTGAGGGGAATGCGTCGGTCCCCCCAGGACGTCCAGCCGCTCCGCCACCTGCGATTCGCGTGACGTCAGCGGGGGCCAGGGAAGCGTCACACATCATCCCTGGGGTGGCCGACTTTTACGCGGCACGCGTGCCAGGCACTGCGTGGGGACACCCGCCATGCCCGGGAGTCCCTCCCAACGTTCCTAGGAGGGCTCCGGCCAGCTCTCGTTAGAGACGAGGAAACTGAGGCTCAGAGGAAAAGGACCTTGTACAAAATGACACAACCGGAGGTGGCCTAGGTGGGTCTGGCCCCAGGTCAGGCTGTCTCCAGGCAGAACCTGGAACCACCTCAAGCGAGGGAAAGGCTGCCTTGACCAAGAACTCGGCCCCAGGTCCGGGCATCGCACGAGCCAGATGTCACTAACCCACGCTCGGAATGACATTAGCACGCGGTATGGGTGGGCCCCCGATTTACCGTTGAGACTCGGGTTTCCGTGCCTTATCTGTCATCCCAGAGTTGGAATCCACATTGTAAAACACTGGTCCCCAGGTCCGGCCCATCTTCCATGCCTGTTCAGCCCCTGAGGGGAGCCTAGTGGTTTTTTTTTTTTTTTATACTTCTTAAATAGTTGGGGGAAAGTTAATGACACTCTTTCACGTCACAGGAAAATGACAAGTAATTCGGATTTCAGTGCTCATAAATAGTTTTGGGGGCACGGCCGCGCTCTTTGGCTCCCATGTTGTCTCTGGCCGCCTCTGAGAGATAATGGCAGCGCTGAGTAGTTGTGAGAGAGACCGCACGACCCGCAGAGCCTGGAATAGTTACTGTCTTCAGGGCCCTTTCCGGAAGATGTTCGCCAACCCTGCTCTATGACATTCACCGGCTCCTTAACGTGAGCAACCACATCACATCAAACAGCCCCTCTGAGCTGTGGCAGGGGACCGGCTGCTGCTGACACCTATGGGGTCCTGGACGTCAGGGGGACCCTGGAGAGTGAACATTAATAATCCCTACCTGGGATAAGACTCCGCGGCTCCTACTCACCCCCTCCTCCTCCACCCGGAGCTTTTATTTCCTTTGGAAGCTCCTAACCACTGTAACTCATCTTGGGGCTTCAAGGGGACTCGGTGGTTATTGGCTGGGTGATCTCTCCCTCCCATTGTATCCGGCAGCTTTGAAGCCGGGTCCCCCTCCTTCCCAGGTAGAGACAGGTGTTTAAATATCATTGTCTCCTGCGGGCTCTCTTGCTCAGCAGGGTTTCAGCTGGAAGGTGGCTTCTGGTTACAAAGGAGGAGCGTCGTGAAGCATGGCAGGCCAGTGGGGGAGAGCACCTGGCCTGGGCGGCGGGCTGCTAGCTCCGAGGCCCCGGCCGCTGCGGGGAGGCCGAGCGGGGGCAAGCCACCAGTCGCCAGCCACCTCCCTTCTCCTCACAGAAGGGCTGCTACCTCTTGCCGAGGGGCCCCGAGCTGGGCCCTCACGGGTATCACCTCATCTGGGCTGCACAGAGGTGAAGACACTTGAACGGTCTCACGGCTGACGAGTGGTGGCTTTGAGCCCGGGACAGGCCAGCTTCGGAGGGCAAGTGCTCAGCCGCTCCAGTAGATCCCAGGAGGCAGGAGGGGCGTGGGGGGCAGGGAAAGTGGGCTGGGGCCCTTAGGAAAGGGAGATCAAGGGTGGGGTGGACGGAGCATGCACGGGGGGAGGGGGGAGGCGGAAGAGGGGCAGAGAGAGCCGGAGACACAGAATCCAAAGCAGGCTCCAGGCTCTGAGCTGTCAGCACAGAGCTGGAGGCGGGGCTCGAACTCACAGACCTCGAGATCATGAACCGAGTGAAGTGGTAGGCTTGACCGACTGGGCCACCCGGGTGCCCCAGGTGCCCCGGGTTTAAGCAAGTTACTGAACCTCCCCGTGCCTCAGTCTCCTCATCTGAAGAGTGGGGATAATACATAAATAGTGAGGACTAAATGCGTGCACATTTGTAAAGCATCTAGAACAGGGCCTGGCATGGCGGGGGTGGGGAGGGGGGGGTTGCTACTGCAAAGTGTATTGAAAACTACAAATGCCTGGCATGTTTCCCAGGATAGAGGCAGGGACCAGGGCCATGCCTCTGGCTGGTTTGATGACCTTGAGTAGGTCTGTCTACCCCAAGCCTCAATTTCCCCTCCTGTAAAACTCAGGGCACCAGGCCAGGACTCTTCACGGTTCCTAATTCTAACAGCTCAGTCATATAGCCACTCTGCTGTGACACTCGGCTTCCCCGGAGCACAGACAGGGAGACTGAGGCACGAGGGAGCCCTTCTGCCTCAGCCCCACTCCTAGATGCCCTGGTGACTGACCACTGTTCATTTCCGTCTCCTCACCCCATCCCCAAATCTCCCTACGGGCTTTTACAGATCCCCTCCCTCCAGGCGCAGACCCTGGTCCTGACCCACAGGGTCATCCTGGCAGGATCCCGGCTTCAGGACCCATCTCCTTTAGGGCACATAAGCAGCTCACCTCCTCTCCCCTCGCCTCAGTTACTTCAGCAGAAAAATGGGTATAACGCACCCCTCGTACAGAGGGCCGTTATCCCGATTGGCACAGTGCCTGGCCCAGCCCAGAGCTGAGATGCCCATTGCAACGCACCAAGTTCACTGCCCCTCTCCCCAGGCTGGGTCCGCTGGGAAAAGAAATCTGAGTGCACGACCGCCACGTAGTTGAGGTGGGGAGGTCCCGAGATAAAGCCCAGGCTGGGTCTTCTTCCCGCATGGGTTTCAGCCCCCTATCTCTGGCTCTGTCTTCCAGCCTGAGAGCTTAAAGGTCTAATCATCCTGACTTAGAAAGATGGCCAAGCCCCCGGGGCATGGCAGGGAAGGGGCGCGGGGGGCATCAGTGTCCCCTCCCACAGGGGTCTGGGCCAGAGTCGAGAGCACTCTTCAGGATCTGACTGTGGCTTGGGACAGCCTCTTCCTCTCCGGGTTTCTGTCTCCCTGTATGCAGTGAGGGCTGGCGGAGGCCGAGTTCAAATCTGGGATTTAAAATGCTTAGTGTTCGGTCCACATCCTGTCATTGAAACCACACAACTCCCCCGGAGAATGGTTAGTACTCTCTCACCATACAAACGAGGAAACCGAGGGACAGAGAAGTTGCATCGCTTGTCAGCATGGAGCGGGAGGTGAACCCAAGTGACAGGTGGCTGGAGAGCGAGGACCCAGTCTCTTCTCTCCCTGCCTGGCCCCTCCCCCACTTCTGCAAGCCACCGGACCCCATCCTGGAGAAGGCCTGCTCCGCTTTCCCACGGAGAGCCTCAGCAGGTGCCCCCCCCCCCCCCGCCCCTACCCGGAGGCCCGGCCTCCAACAATAGCTGCAGACCCGGGGCTGACCTGGCCCTTTATCAGGGCAGGAGATCGGGCACCATCTGGCCCCACAGCTGCCCAGGTGGGGTCACCTTCCCGGCTCCGTTTCAAAGAAACCCTACCGCCTGAGCTGCCCCTCCCCCAATCCTGCCCGTGCGGCCACCCGCCCTCCACAGGGACCAGAGAGGAGATAGCTGTCTGCAGGTCTGAGCCTGTTGGGGCTGAGATACAGGCCCTGGGGCAGCCTGGGGACTGAGCACATGGCCTTCGCTGGCCTTAGGGCTCCGGGGGTCAGAGCTTGGGGGCGGGGGAGGCGGCACATTTCTCAGGCACCTTGTGCGCTGATGGATGTTCCATCCCGGGACAGGAAAATTCCAAGATTATCATGAACTTGGGAACTAAGGGCAGACCCAGGCCCCTCAGGGTCTGCTTGGGTGTGACCTTGGAGAAACCTCAACTTCCCTGAGCCTTACTTGCTCACCCAGAGAAGAGAGAGGCTAAGAGAGTTTTTCTCGTAGGGCTGTTTATGCCCATTCGAAGAGCCAGTCCAGGATACCTGTGCTTCATTCATAAAAATATTTGCATATGCAAATATTAGCAGTATGTTGACAGGTTACTGACATCCAGGGAGTGGGGGGGGGGGGGGCGGGGGATGCGTACTGGCTCTTGGCCAGGACGCCAGTGTGTGGATGCCTAGGACTTCCACACCCAAGAAGCCCACTAGTCCTGGGAGGGTGATCTTGTGTCACCCCAACTCCAGACATGGGGAAACAGAGGCAGAGAGGTGAAGGCCACGCACACGTGGCCTTTCTGCACCCGAGCCACCATCCAGCTGCCCGTGCTGGGTGCTTCCATTGCTCAGGCTGGGGTCACACACATGCCTGAGTCTCAGGAGGCCTCCTGCCCCACCGCTGTCCGCTGTCCTCAGGAGACTGAGCTCCCAGCGGGCAAGCGTCCCTTCACCGCCGTGTCCCCAGTGCCTGGCCCGTCGTGCTCCCTGAATGTCTGGCATGAGGCAGAGGGTTATAGCTCCCCTCCTCCTGATCGTGGCAAGGGTACCTCCTCACCCACAAGAGACCTGCAGGGCCACAGGCCCGGCCTGCGGGCTTATGCACAAGTGTGCGTCATGCCGAGACTCGGCAGTGAACAGGGCCGACCCACCCCCGAGGTCCACCATGATGGGCTGAGGCGTGCGGTACCCCAGCACCGTGGGCCACCCTAGCACCCTCACTTTGTTCCCCGCTGCAGGTTTCTGGCACAGCCCTGAGTGTGAATTCGTCCGCCACTGCATCGCCAAGTCCCAGGAGCGCGTGGAAGGGAGAGTGCAGGTGTCTGTCTTCAAGGGCCAAGTGTACATCCTCAGCCGGGAGTCCCCACTGTCCCTCTACAACGAGGAGCTGGTGAGGTAGGTGCCCTACACTTGCCCCAGCTGGGGAACAGACCCCCACAGCCAGTGTCTCTTCCGACGGGCTTTCTCAACAAAGATGAGCACGAGCAGGGCACGGAGGAGACGGTCACGGTCACGAAGAGAACAGACATGCTGCCTCTGCCCTCGGGGCCCTTACAGGCTAGATGGGGAGAAAGGCACCAAGCCAATGATCGATTGAATGAGGAAAGGGGGTGTTAGGCTGTGGCGAGGTGCAGGGTACTCTGGGTAGAGTGTGGAGAAGCTTCCCTGAGGAAGTCACCTTGGAGCTGGCCTCCAAAAGACAGGAGCTAACCAGGTGGAGAGGCAGCAGGCAAGTTTCCAGGGAGGTTCTGGGCCTGGGAAGAGCCTAGAACATTCCAGGCACTGCCAGAAGCCTGGTAGGGACCAGAGCATGGGGTTCCCGGAGCCAGATCTTAAAGGGAAGGACCCATCAGATCTTTTGTTTCCCAAGGGTCCCTTTCTGGCCGCCCTGGAGAACGGATTCGGGCGAGGAGGGAATGAGCAAGGGTAGAGCACATAAAGCACCCCATGGGACATGCTGGTGGCTGGGACCCGGCTGATGGTCCTGGAGACCGAGAGAAGCAGAAGGATGTGACAAATGGTTAAGAGGGAGAATCGAGGGACAGCTGGGTGGCTCAGCCGGTTGAGCCTCCGACTCTTGATTTCAGCTCAGGTTATGATCTCCAGGTTCATGAAATCGAGACCCCCGTGTCGGGCTCTGTGTTGATGGTGCAGAGCCTGCTTGGGATTCTCTCTCTCTCTCTCTCTCTCTCTCTCTCTCTCTCTCTCTGTCTCTGCCCCTCCCGCACGCACTCTTTATCTCTCAGAATAAATAAATAAACCTTAGAAAATTTAAATAAAAGAGGTAGACTCGAAAGGGCTTGGACGTGGACGAAGATGAGGAGGAGGTATGAATCACCCAGCACGAACAGCTGGGCGCGCTTTGGTGGCAAGTCCTGGGTTGAGGGAATTCTTGAGGAAAGAGAGTGCATTTGGAGTCAGACACCCTGAGGGTGAGTCATCTTTGAGACTGACCAGGAGAGTGCCTGGTCAACCCTTGGACACACGGGTCTAGAGGGGAGGAGAAATGGGGTTGAAGACAGTGGAGAATGGCGGACAGCTGGATGTTTTCCGAAGCCAGGAGGAAACTGGCTGGGGGCTAGGATCAGACTGAGAGGGCAAGGGAGCCAAGGAGGGATCTTGAGGCCAAGCCGAGGGTGCTGACAAGGCCCCGGGGGACAGGCTGCGGAGGCCAGGTGGGCCGGGTCAAAGGCAGCCTTTGCATTTGAGCTGCACCTCCACGTGTGTAGGAGAGCGTGGCCTTCGCCGATGATCAAGGCATCCCTTTTGGAGGTCATCTGGCCAAACCAGAGGTGGGGACAGACAGCCCCCCCACTCCCCCGACTCAAGTCCCAGGCCTAGGTCAGCCCCCCCGGGGGGGGGGGGAGGCCCGTTGGGAATTAGTGTGTGAGTTTTGTTTGGCAGCCAATATTATTTTTCTCTTTCCCTTCTCCTAGCCGTGTTGAGCGTCTCCCCCCCCTTCCATTTTTCTAAACACTCTATAAGCCATAAATATAACCGAATCAGTTTAGATCAGTCGGGGTAAATGTCAAATTATCTTCTCTCTTTCTCTCTCTGGCTCTTTCTTCCCTCCCCCTCCGAATCAACAGCCTCTAATAATCTGCCCAACCCTTCATTAAGCCTTACAGCCTCACTCAGGGAGATTAAATGAAGAAAGTAAAAAGGGGAAGGGAAAAAAAGAGAGAAAAGCAGGCGCATTTATTCTCACTGTGTCTCCGACCATTTCCCCTTTCTTTTTGATTTCTACATCGCTGACTTGAAAGCCCTTGAATGACAGCGTCACAGGGACCAGCGAGGAAGCCGTGAGAGGTAGCAGGGCTGGAAATGCCGAGGCACAGTAGGTAGAAAGTAACGTAATTATAGAGCAGGTCAGAGCCACTCGAATGAACAAAAATAAAAGCACAGAGGTTTTCTGTAGACCGTCAGGGGAGGTAAAAAAAAAAAAAAAAATCATTGTAAACTCTTTTTCCACCACCCCCCCACCCACCCACCCCAAACCACGATTTTAAAAAGAGGTTTTTCAGCTCCTGAGAAACACCTCTCGGAAACTCTTCGGCAGCCTTGCGGGACAAGTTGGTCCCTGGACGTGGGCCTCCCTTTGCAGGGGCTGCTGGGGCCGGTGGACGGGCCGACGGGGAGGGGGGAGTGGGGAAGTTTGTTTTGACACGTGCAACGAGATGGTGTCGCAAAGGCAGGTGTGCATGGAGGGGAGCTGGAAGCTCGGAGCCCTGGCTTCTCCCTGGGCCGAGCACAGGGGTCCTTCTGAAGGGGATCGGTGGTAATGTGTTCCACAATTGGTGGGGGGAGGGTGGGGGGAGGGGTAAGCTTCATTTATCATCCAGGGCAAAGTCCGCAAAAGGGATCCGTGGAGGCTGATGCTTTAGTTTGGTCCGGCTTTTTCTCCGCCCAGTCAGGGGCGGGGGGCAAGAGGCAGCCCCCCGAAGTCTGTCATCTTCCCCCTTACAGGGGAACTTGCTGGTCGGCTCCTGGTGGCTTCAGCCACCTGAGACCTGGAGGGGCCAGCGGAGGTGAGGAGGAAGGGAGGGGTGGGAGTTCGTGGGCAGCTTCACAGCCCCATGAAGGTCAGGGCAAGGGCATGGTGTGGGTCGGGCAACAGAGCCCACGTCCTGAACAAGTTTCAGGACAGCGGAGCCCAGAGACCCCATTGGTCCTTGGAAAAAGCCCACATCCACAAAGAGCCAGCCAGAGGCACAGCCTTAGGGCGAAAACACCCGCAGATTCTCCCCTGCCCTCCTCCTCCCCGATCTCACCCCGGGGGAGAAGGGCTCCTGAGGGGACAGGCCGCCCCCCTTGTCATTGAGAACCTCGAGACTGCTTTGTCCCGAGGCTGGAGTTCTGGAGACGTGAAGACAAGGGGCTGATTCAGAGCAGGATGCGTGAGAAACCGAGGAGGGTCCTCTGCCCACGGGGGGGCCTTGGAGGGTGGCCGTGTGGAGACAGATCTGAGACCGCAGCGCCCCTGAACTTGTCCTCAAAGAGCTTATCACAGTCACAGTTAAGGAAGGCAGGTGGGTGCTTGAGTGCTCCCCTTCTGCGCCACCCACGCCCCGCGGGCCCTGTTCTCGTCTCCCTCTCGGTTGCCTCGTTTCCTCGGCACCTGCGGGTCCTGGGTGCCTAGAAGACCCCCAAATAAATGAATGAGTGAATGAATGAATGATACAAGTAGCAGTGAATGCTTGCCATGAAGTGCAGTGACACCATTTCGGGCGGAGCCAAGTAATGACATTGAGAGCCCCCGTTTGGCAAGTAGAAGCCTGAAGTTCAAAGGACAGGAATATTTGCCCTAAGCTCCGTGGCAGGGGGAAGGGGCGGCAGAGCTGAGAGACAGGCCCCTCCCCACCCCACCCTGAAGGACTGTGGTTGGGAGGGGCTTTGGAAGCTAGGGAAGTGAAAACAGCCCCAGAGAGGTCGAATCTGGAAGATGAAGGTTGTAGATGGGGGGGGGGGGGAGGGAGACACTGGTAACAGCAGTGGTTAACCAGGCGCTTCTGGTGGCCAGCTGGCGTGGGGCGGGCACCAGGTTCGTGGATGGGTCAGGCAGGGTCTTGCCGGGACCCTACCTGCCCCTTCGTGTAGCAGGGATGAGGCTCCCCGCTCTCCAGCCCCGGACACGGTGCCTGGCCCGTAGTAGGGCTCCTGAATTGGGACGGAAATGCAACAAGAAGCCAGAGTTTGGGCCAGCAGGGCAGAAATACCCCGGGTATCTGGGAGCCTGAGCTGTGCCCAGCCCCAGAGATCCTCTGACATCGCAAAGCAAGGCCCGGGGGCTGTGCTGACAGGCTTCTACTGTCTCCTTGCAGCATGAACGTGCAGGGCAATTATGAGCCCATCGATGCCACCGGCTTCATCAATATCAACTCCCTCAGGTGAGCGGCTCTGGGCCCTGATGGGTCCTTAACACCCCCCCCCCCCCAGGTGTGGGCAGCAGGCAGTGACGGGACCTCAGCTGCCCTTTCCTAGACAAGCCCCACCTTTCTGTCCCCCTGCCCATGGCGTCTGCAGCGCCCGCTTTGGACCCAGCCTGTTCCTATTCTCAAAGAGGCAGAAGGCACGGCCAAGAGCCACAGAGGGTCCTGGATACTTAGGTTCCATGTTTCCGGGTCCTGCCCTTTGCCTCTGACACTTACTCCCACCCTCTCCAGCTGCAAGAAGGACTCCGCTAGGAGCCCCTTGCCTGGGTGGGTTAGAAAGGGAAATGGCCAAGAGGTGGAAAGGAGCCTCAGAGAGTCACCCGGCCACAAGGCACCCGTCGCCACAGCCGAGCTGCGGGTCTAACTGGAAACCACCCTAGCCACGTGGATCCCCATGGCCTAGCGGGGTAGCGAGTACCATCTGAAGCCACTCAGACCTGGGTTCAAATCCGAGCTCTGCAGTACGGTCTCAGAGCCCTTGCCGAACCACCGGGAACCATGTGGGGTCATTGACCATAGCCACCTCACCGGGGTGGCAGCCCAGACCCTGGCCTACAGGAAGAGCCCAGAAACTGGTACCACGTGCTCAGCCCGGGCGGGGGGGGGGGGGGGGGGGGGCGGGCTGTACAAGGGCAAACAGGGTCATTTATTCCCAGCAGTCACCATACACTAAGCCACTCCCAAGGCACTCTCCTAACTTGTCTCCTTTAACTCTTACACAAAGCTGTGACGCCAGAAACAGGCCCAGAGCGGTTAAGTAACCTGCCCACAGTCACACAGCTAGGAAGCCATATTGCTGAGTCCAGAAGGTGTGTCTGTCCAGCTCTGGGTGCTTAGCCACCAACTTCCTTCTCTCGGGACTTGGCGTTGGGTAGAAGGCACGAGTCTCTCTTGTCTCCCTGACGCATGCACTGGGCACAGAGCCACCGTTTTCCCCCAAAGCCCGGCTCCTGCCCCTGGTGCCGAGACCGGCGGAGACGCTGAATCCAGCCTGACCTTCCCGGGCGCTCTCCGCTCCGACAATCACCTCCGCCAACCCGCCTCCTTCGCCCTCTGTATTTTATGATTATAAACCCTTTTTCAATGGCTCCAAACACATCGGGTTTTCATAATGGCCTCTTCATCTCTCCCATTGCCAGTTAAATGCTTTGTCTTCAACAATGCCAAGCAATGTTTTCCCCCAAAGATAAATTAATTACATTATCCTGATTGGAGGGCAGGAGGGGCCGGGGGCAGGAGTGGGAACAGAGGGGAGAGGGGGGGGAAAGACAACTTCACACACACACATCTTAACAAGCAGCTGCCCCCAGCCACCCGGGTTGGGCCCGAATTAATTGAACCGAGTGCATGTTGTTATTGTTAATTTACATTTTTCTTTGTTTTGAATCTGGTTTACAGGCTGAAGGAATATCATCGCCTCCAGAGCAAGGTCACTGCCAAATAGACCGGTTGACAATGAGGAGTTGGGCCGCCTCCTTTGCCCATCTCCCAAGTACAGGCGCTAATTGTTGTGATAATTTGTAATTGTGACTTGTTCTCCCCGGGCTGGCAGCCTGGTGGGGGTGCCAGCCCCCAGCTTTGTTCCCCACTCCCCTGCAGCCTGCAGAAGTGGGCACGGAAGGGAAGGGGGGGGGGTGGCTGCAGTGGGGAGATGTAAAATGACAATTAAAAAGAGATACATTAGTCTTTTGTTTCTTTATTTCTGCAGAGAGAGGGTGTGTGTGAGACTGTGTAGTCAGCGGTGCCCTTCGTAGACCAACCTTTGTGATTTAAGCGCTACCAAAGCCACCTTTTTGCCGGGGACCCTGTGTATCTGGAAGGATCGGACCGTCTCTCCTCCCGCAAAACCCCCCCAGGGAATCCAGATTTGGCCCCCTGGGTCAGCCTGGCATTTTGTCACCGACTGTGGCCCCGTGCCATGTCACAGGGAACCAAGGAGAGTTTGGGTGACCTCCTGGGGAGCTGTCCCGCCCGCTGCCCACAGAGAACAGCTGGGAATGGTGGCCATGACTGCCCACAGGAGGCTCCCCCCAACAGCACGGTGGCCTTATGTGGCCCAAATTATGGAGGAGGAGGAACCCTGAGTTAAGAAGAAAAGCCTGAACAGAGAACAGAAAAGGACAGCCACAGAATTTAGTGTCAACCCTTGGGGGGAGGCCACCTGGCCTGCAAGTTTCCCCCCATCCTTCCAACACAAAACAAGGCCCAAGGCGGCCATGTCTGTGCAGTGACTCCGCCCCCTCAGCCATATCTCATTGGGCCGGGCCTGGACACCTGACCCAAGCCGGGCCAATCAGAATCTTGCTCCCAGGGACACAGCAGGCACAAATAGGCAGAAGCCAGGCCAGGTGCCCTTGGGCTGGTTGGGATGCCTCGTTCCCGGAAAAACGCGGAGGGAGAAGAAAGCAGGTGGCAGGGGGATGGGAGGAGTGGGCTTCAGGGTTAGAATCCCAGTTCCCATCCCGGGGCGCACCATGGCAGTGGTGGCGTTTCTTCATCCGGATTCTCTGAGACAGCCTGGGGTTCTCATAACCCAGTATCGTGTGGGGCCTAAGCTTGAGGAGGGAGTGCCTGATACTCCCAACCAAAAACCGCTTTACTGGGAAGACTGGAGTGCGGGTTACTCTGGACCCTGCCCTGGTTCCGATCTCCCCTCTCCTGCCTTGGCCAATGAGGGTTTCTTTCAAAACAAGTTTTGTCTTTGAAACTTCTTTTTCTCTGCTTATCGGAGTTATCGGTGAATTCCTCAATACCACCGTTGCCAAACACTTTGCTATACGCTTTATTCACGTGGTTTCCCCGGACCTTCAAAACACCGTGTGGTTGACACTGTCCCCTCCATTTTACAGAGGAGGCAACGGATGCAGAGAAATTGATTTGCCAAAGGTCCCTCAGCTGCAAGCGACAGCCAAGGACCAAACGCTGGCCTGGCTGCCCCGCAAAGGCTCCCGTGTTATGTCGTGATAGGCTGCGTCTTACTAAAATTAATTGAAATTTTATGGAAAGAATGAACACTCATCGGCCTGCCACCCAGTTACAAACACTGCTCATACTTAGTTTATTTCCTTACAGTTGTATTTTTCTATGCTTATAAATATTTTTGCAGAGTCCTTTAAGCTAAAATGTTTCAAAAAAATTTTTTTTAATGTTTTATTTTTGAGAGAGACCGAGCACGAGCGGGGAAGGGGCAGAGAGCAAGAGGGAGACACGGAATCTGAAGCAGGCTCCAGGCTCTGAGCTGTCAGCACAGAGCCCGACGCAGGGCTCGAACCCACAAGCTGTGGAGATCATGACCTGAGCCGAAGTCAGACGCTCAACCGACTGAGCCACCCACATGCCCCTAGGCTAAAGTATTTTATTTTTTTTTAATCTTTTTTAACGTTTTATTTATTTTTGAGACAGAGAGAGACAGAGCATGAAGGGGGGGGGGGGGGCGCAGAGAGAGAGGGAGACACAGAATGGAAGCAGGCTTCAGGCCCTGAGCCATCAGCCCAGAGCCCGACGCGGGGCTCGAACTCACAGACCCCGAGATCGTGACCTGAGCTGAAGTCGGACCGGTTAAGCATCTGACTCTTGCTTTTGGCTCTGGTCATGATCTCGCGGTTCATGAGTTCGAGCCCCGCATCGGGCTCCACGCTGACCGCGCAGAGCCTGCTTCGGATTCTCTCTCTTTGCTCCTCCTCTGCGCGTGCTCTTTCTCTCAAAATAAATAAATAAACTTTAACATGTTAACATTATATCACGAATGGTTCCCCACATCATGAAATCTCTTCTCGAACACTTCCAAGAGCTACGTAACATTCCATTACATTGAAAAAAACAAAAACAAAAACCCAAGTTACTCACTTACAGATTTATAGATTTAGTTTTTTTCCACTCCTGAATTGTTTCCCTCCCCTTTGTTGGATTTCATTGGGTATTTTTGGTAGTTGGTTTATTAGCTATACTTCTTTTTGCCTTTCTGGTGGTTTCTCTAGGGGTCACAATATCTATCTTTAGCTTAACCCCAGACTACCTTCAACGAATACCGTACTGCCTCATGTGTAAGGCGAGAATCTCACAACAGAGCCATCTTTGGACATTTCCCTTTGTGCTGTTGTAGGCATTACTTTTCTCAAACCCCTACGATACACTGCTATTTTTTTTTGTAATGTTTTTATTTATTTGGGGTGGGGGGAGAGGCAGAGAGAGAGTGGGCAGAAAATCCGAAGGGCGCTCAGTGCAAGCACCAGAAAGCCGGATGCGGGGCTCGAACTCACGAACCGTGAGATTGTGACTTGAGCCGAATTTGGACCCTTAACCGACTGAGCCACCCAGGTGCCTGGTTCAGGGTGCTTTTAGTGCCGCTTCTGTCTGAAGGAGCATCCTTCTGTAAGCCTCATTTTTCCTCCTGTAGGCTGACAAAGCCTTTTTAATGTATGTGGGATTGATAACGGTGTCCTTCTTTCATTATTCACCTTGGTAATTTGTGCCCTTGTTTTTTCTTGACTAGTGTCACTAAAAATTTACCATTTGGGGGGCGCCTGGGTGGCTCAGTCGGTGAAGCGGCCAACTTCAGCTTAGGTGATGATCTCACCGTCCGTGGGTTCGAGCCCCGCGTCGGGTTCTGTGCTGACGGCTCGGAGCCTGGAGCCTGTTTCGGATTCTGCGTCTCCCTCTCTCTCTGCTCCTCCCCCACTTAGGCTCCGTCTCTCTCTCTCAGAAATAAACATTAAAAAAAATTTTTTTTACAAACATCGTTTTTGTCCTTGTACGTATAATGTCTGTTTTTCCTGCCTGCTTTTTTTTAAGTTTTAAAAAAATGTTTATTTATTTTTGAGAGACAGCGGGCGAGTCGGGGAGGGGCAGAGAGAGAGAGGGAAACAGAGAATCCCAAGCAGGTTCCCCACTGTCAGCGCAGAGCCCGACTCAGGGCTCGAACTCATGAACCATAAGATCACGACCCAAGCTGAAATTGAGAGTCGGTGGCTCGAGTGACTGAGCCACCCAGGCACCCCTTCTCTGCCTGCTTTTAAGACCATCTCTTTATTGCTGGTCTTCAGCAACCTGATTATGACGTGCTTTGTTATTGTTTTCTTATGCTTATTCTATTGGGGTTCGTTGGGCTTGAATCTGTGGGGTTTTATCCAATTTGGAACATTTTTGGCCGTTTCTCCTCTCAGTTAACACACGTCGCATAGTTCCCCATCCTTCCTGTTTCCACCACGTCTCCTATCTCGCTCGGCACAAAAACCCAAATCCTTCCTCCAGCCGGGACCAATTAGCAGACACAGAAGTGAGACCACATGGGAACTCCGGCTCCAGTCGAGCCACAAGATGACAGCGGTTGCCTGAATGATCCCACATAAGACCAGCAGAAGAATCACCCAGACGGGCAACCTCTGGGCTCCTGAGAATGAATACAGTTTTGTTCCGTTGCATTAAGTTGGGGTTGCTTATGACGCAGAAACAGATCAGCAATCCATTTACTAGGGCCTGTGAATCCCTTCGTGGCTCCCTACTGCCTCCCTCCCTCACCTCCTTCACTGCCCCCCTCACTCTGTCCAGCCCCCTGCCTTACTTGCTGTTCCCCAAGCAGGCCCGGCTCTGCCTGGAGCCACCTGCCCGAGACGGCCACAAGTCTCACTTGTTATAGAGCCCCAAGCTGGCACCTACTATACCCTTCCCCCTGCCTTTCTCTGCTCCGTATTACCTATCACCACCTGACACGTTATGCGTTGCTTTGCTTTGTGTGTCTAATAATTTTTTTATTGGATGCTGGGCATTGTTGAGTGTCTCTCCCACCAGAACAGGGAGCTCCGTGTGGGCAGAGACCCGGTCTCCGGGTCAGACCCAGACAAGCCGTGTCCCTGGTGCTGAAACCGTGTCTGGTCCATAACAGGTACTCAGAACATTCTTGTTGGATGTTGAATATCCACCCAATCTTGATTAGCTCAGAAGCCACATCCAAGGAACTTTAGAAGCACACATTCCCTCTGCCCCCAGTTCAGAGCCCATCCCTGATCTCGAAGTACAGGGAGGGAATGGTGGTTAGGCACTCGGGAGCCGTTCCAACCCAATCCTCGTGCCACAGCCCAGGTTCCTGCCTTCACTCGCCTCCTGTTTTTCCTGTAACTTCTCTCCAGCCACTACCTACAAGCTTGACATGCCTCCGCCCCTGCTCTCAAGAGCAGGGACCCCCAACTCCACTGAGAAGTGGGTAGGACACCACCACCTTAGGGGATCCAGAGTAGGGTTGCTTGGACACTGAGATGTTAGAACTCCTAGCGGTTCACACACCCAGCGCTGCCCCATCTGAGCACGCGGATGTGGCCAAGCGGTCTGGGTTGCTGGTGGTTTCTACCGACAGCCCCCAGCTCTCACTAGGACCGCCCTGTCTTCCGGCCACAGACCTTGTTGCAGGGCTTGGCTCACCGGGACTGACCCTACTTCTCTCGGGGTAGATTTTATCCTTGGGAGACCCTAGATTCCCTCACCCCCTGGCTATAGGCTTCCATGACATGGCCCCCAGACCACCACAGATGTCCAGGTATGTCTGAATCAGGCCATTCCCAACATTGGAGTTCTTTCTCCAGGCATGTCCTCAGCTCTCAAGTCAATCAGGAAATTCAAATAGATATTGGATTGTAGATGGGGCTGTTGGTAGCTCACATCCATTGTTTACCTGGGCTCTGCCAGAGTGACCGAGCAGAGTGATACTGAAAAGTACAGAAACTTTGGAAAATCGTTGGGAAGAAATTCATTTCTGCATCCACATGGGTTTTTTTTTTTTTTTTTTTTGGAGGTCTTTTGGTTTCTTGGTTTGTTTTTCTGTGTGCGTGCGTGTACGTAATTTTTATTTTAGAGAGAGGGGGGAGAGAGGGGCAGAAGGAGGGAGAGAGAGAATCTCAAGCAGGCTCCACACTCAGCATGGAGCCCAATGTGGGGCTCGATCCCATGACCCCGGGAGCATGACCTGAGCCAAAATCCAGAGTCGGCCGCTCGACCAGCTGAACCACCCAGGTGCCCCTCTGCATCCACAGGTTAGCGAAAATATTTTGGTGAATATTTTTATGTTTCCTGTTAGTCATGTTTGCATATGCACATTTGCTCTCATGCGTGTGATGTAATATGTTTACGTTGTGTACTCGCACATTTCATTTTTTTTTTCACTTAACATAATAGCATAATTAATTTTCCACAGTGTTAATATGGGCTTCATAACAAACTTGCATTATATGCTTGAAATGGGTAAATCTCGTCTGAGGTGTAAATCACGTTTCAATGTGAGGAGGAAAGACGGCCAGCATTAAAGAAGGATGGGTGGGGCGCCTGGGGGGCTCAGTCAGCTGAGCGTCCGACTTCGGCTCAGGTCATGGTCTCGCGGTCCGTGAGTTCGAGCCCCGCATCGGGCTCTCTGCTGTCAGCGCCCCGAGCCTGCTTGGGATCCCCCGCTGTGTCTGCCCCTCCCCACCTGGGGCTCTCTCTGTCTCTCTCAAAATAAATACATAAACTTTAAAAAACAAAAAGGACGGGGAAGAGCATGGGCTGGAAAGGTGGGGCTGGATGGAACCTCGGGCCGGGGAGGAAGGTGTCCAGCCAGTGTGAAGCAAAGGGCTCTCACAGAGCAGCTATAAGCAAGGCAGGGGGGACGGGGCCAGGGGGACAGTCCAGGGGCCAGACACAGGCTACCCACACCACATCCTGCCTACTCCTCTGTCCCCCTGAGCTTTGGTCTCTCCAGCCGTAGGATGGGACCATAATGGGTCCTTCCTCCCAGGGATCTCAGGGGACCCTCAGAGGCACACGACGGGCCGTCGGGACACAGCCTGGCCTCAATCACTGCTCCACCCGAGAGGCACTCCAGTGTCACGGAAGCTGGTCACTGCAAATAAAAACTGCCCCTTATGTGCCCCCTGGGTGGGCCGTTCAAAAGGCTTTTTCTTCTCCTTTACATCGTGGGAGCTTGACCATCATCATGGTGAGAAAAGGAGGGGTGGGGGGAGGAGAGCCCTCATTTCACAGGTGAGGCTGCCCAGACCTGGGTTCAAATCCTGCCTCTGCCACTTCCTAACCAGTGACCCGGGCTGACTTCTTCAGTATTTCCGATTGGCCTCCGCATCCTCAGCTATAAAACCGGGATAATAACCGCGTCCGCCTCGTAGGGGCACTTTATGTATTATGCAGCAACCGTAGGTCTCCGGGCTCCCGGCTTCCAACCACGTCAGCCCATGTGGCATGCCTACAAGGGAACAGGCACCCCTCGATGTGGGTTGGGCCTGCGACAATCTGACCTTTTGCATCTCAGCAGCCACACGGCCTCGGAGCTGACGAGCCCCGGGCCCTGACGAGTGCCACTTCCTTGGCGTTCAAGGTTGAGGAGCGCATCCTCCAGCTTTCCCTAAATGCTCAGCCCCGGCCATTCCCGGGGTGGGTCCCAACTACCCCGCAAGGCTGCAGACACCCCGAGAGCAGTGACTCTGCGTCCTGTGTCCATCGCTGGACCACCGGGCGCTCGGCACAGGGTTCGGCAGCTAAGAAGTTCTCGATGAGATTGTGTCGAATGGGTGAATTCTCCCATCTCGTGTCAGTTATTATCTTATTGTTTCCAAATCTCCCCCCCGTCCCTCCTCCAGCTCCCGGCTGGGGGAAGGAGGGGCTCTCGTGTCTGGTGCTGGGGTCCCGAGCCTGGGCGGGACAGACTGATCAAGGACCCCAGACCCCTTTCACCTTCTGGGGCTGGGGAGACAAGGAGGGATCTCCTTGCTGGCCAAGGAGCCAGGCCAGCCAGCCAGGCCCACCCCCTTCCAGGCCTCCCTGGTCCTAGAAGAAGCCAAACATTCTATTCGAAGGCAGAAGATGGGGTTGGCTTCCGTCGAGGCACCATATACGTGCACGCTAATGCATATACACACACGCACATGCACACACGGTAAAGTGCATAAATCTTTGATGGACAGCTCGATGAGGTGTATTCATCCGTGTTAACACCACTGAGATGAAGATATGGAACATCCCCAGCGCCCAGAAGGCTCCCTAGTGCCACCGTGAGACTGTTAGAAATCATAGGGTTGGGGCGGGGGGGGGGGGGTGCGGCGCGGGGAAGGAGAACACCTTGCTTCTTTTAAAAAATTTACGGAGGCAGGCTGGGCAAATAAGAAAGTGGAGAAAGTTCAAAGGCACCTAGGCCGCCCCCTCACAGTGCCGGTGGCAGGGATCACCAAGGGCTCGTCTGTTGAGAGCTCTGGGCCGTGGCTGGGTCCTACCCCGCGGGATTCCCTGAATGAGTCAATGAGAGAACGAGTGAATGAAGGAGCTTGCACCTGCCTCTGATCTCTTGCTCTCAGCTGATTTCTACGGAGACATTTGGCTCCCGTGGGGCCTATGTGCGCAGCCTCGGGGCCGTGGTGGGGGGCGGCGTGGTGGGGCAGGCCACTGCTGGTGGCGCCGGCCTGAGGGTACCCCCCCTCCCTTTCCATTTCAAGTGCTCCGGTGCCTGAATTTCAGAGGGAGAAAGAGCAGACCTGGGGAGCTGCCAGGAGGCCGGGCTGCCTGGGACCGGGAGGCCGAAGTCTCGAGTGACAAAGGTGAGGTTGAGATCTCGTCACGTCCTGCCCCAGGGCTCGCACCGCTGGCCCAGATGTGGCATCAGATTGGCCGCCCCGACGGCGGCCTCGCTTCCCCCTTGTCCCCATTCCCTGGCCAGACGTTGCCTCTGAGGACCTAGGCAGACCGTCCCTTCCCACTCACATGCCTTTGTTCACGGAAACGCCCCTCTCCCCAGCCGCCCTTCACGGGGATTAAAGGCCCAGAGCCCAGGCGTTGGCCAGCCCACAGGCCCACCTGGTGGGGCCACTGCCAGCCTCACCTGGACCCCAAGGCCCCAGGCAGCTGCAGGGAGGGGCTTCAGGGCCTGGCAGCCAAGGTCCAGGCACAGAACCGCTCGGCGCGCCTCTCAGGCTGGGGAAAGGGCTCGCCTGGGGTCAACACAATCGATATCTCATCTGTAGCTCTCCTAGCGGAAGTGATGGCTATTGGAACATGGTAATGGGTGTTGTCTTGTGGAAGAGACTAATCTTCCCAGCTGTGGAGGGGCTCCGCAGGTGGCCAGCCACGCTCTGCTGCTGCTGGGGCCCTTTTAAAGCCACAGCAGCCTCACTGCCTGGCGGTGGCCGTCCTGCTTTCCCAGCAGCTTCCCGGCACAAAACCTCGGGGGTGACCCCGACCCGTCCTCCAGCGCGTAGACGGGGAGGCTGAATGGGTCGTATGTCCGAGGTCACACGCTCAGAAGATAGCCAGAGCTAAATCCTGGTCTCCAGACTCCGCATCCAGTACACTGAATGCTGGCTGGGGCCAACTCATGGCCATAGACCCCGCTTGGCCGTGAGGGCACGTGGGGTTTTTCACTGGCTGCCTCAACACTTGTTGAAAAATAACTAGGTTCCGGACGCCGTTGCCGTCGGCCGCGGTCACTACCGTTCCTTAGCGTCTCACGCTCAGCAAGCTTTCACGCATCTCATCACCTGTCTGAACTTGGACTAGTAAAACTGAGGTGTTAGCCCAGTGGGATGAAGAGGAAGAGAATTAGCCACGTCCCCTGGAGAAGTGGGACCCCCCCCCCACTCCGCGCGCGCGCGCACACACACACACACACACACACACACACACACACTCAGCCTTCCTTATCCTGGCTCACAAGCCATGGAGGTGACAGGCTGTGGGCCCTGGGACAGCAAGGGTTGCATCTCTCTTATTCACTGCTGTGGAGGACATTCAGCGCACATTTCAAAAATATTAACTGAGTAGCTACTATATGCCGGGCCCTGGGCACATGAGCCCAGCTAACACGAAGCCCTTTACATTAATGCCTCCCGGTGCGCTCCCGGGAACCTGGAAGCAAGTACTGACCCTCAGGTGGTGGAATTGTAGACACCTGTTACCCCACGCAGCTTGACGTCATAGCAATTTGCGGAACTGACTCCACCACTCATTTGCCGTGTGACCCTTAGGCCCCTGAGCCCTTCCGGGCTTTAGTTTCCCCAAATGTAAAACCAAAGGGCCAGGGTCCTCACAACTCCTAGGTTCCCTTTCTTTCCAAATGTCTTCTTTCCAGCTTGTGAGGCTGCAAAAGTCCCTCACGAAGCTCCAGGGGTCCCTGCTGGTGACAGCCGGGAGCGCTCAGTGGGACCAGGCCACAGAACTTAAAAAAAAAAAAAAATTTTATGTTTTTATTTATTTTTTAGAGAGAGACAGACAGAGACAGAGACTGAGTGGGAGAGGGGCAGAGAAAGAGAGGGAGACACACAATCCGAAGCAGGCCCCAGGCTCCGCGCCATCAGCACAGAGCCCGACGCAGGGCTCAAACCCACAAACCACGAGATCATGACCCAAGCGGAAGCCGGACGCTTAACCGACTGGCAGGTTGGAGTGCTATCTGTTGAACCCGGATGGTGCGGGCTTGGCCCCCGCTGGCCAGGCTCCTTAGGGAAGGCCTTTGAGGGTTCCCTGCACAGTCAGTAACAGCCGGGAGCGCAGAGGGGGCAAGAACCCAGGAGGCAGAGAGCGTCATCTCTCTGAGTCTCCGTTTCCTGGTCCATAAAATGGGCCCAATATAGCACTCGTCTTACGAGGCTGCCCTGCGGAACGAATTATCCACATAAAGAGCTTCAAACGGGCCAGGCACCTGGTAACCCTTCAACAAGTGAGAACATAGTTAGTGGTTATCACAATTGGCGCCCTCTCCCGGCCCCTCCCCCACACCCTGACCCTGGGAGTTGGGGGGGGGCACCAGTTGTGACTAATCACGACACTAGCCACCCCCCCTGGGGCTAACAGGGACCCAGCCGGCCACTCAGTTAATACGGTAATGAAGCGACTGGGAAACAGGAGGCCTTTCCATCTGGGACCCCGGCTGACCCGAGTCCTGCCTGAGGTTCGAGAAATCCCTGTGCGCACTCTGCCCCCAACCCCACCTCCCACAGCCCAGCTGTTTATCCCTGGTGCGATCATTTATTGATGTCCGCGTTACCCGTGCGCAGGTCCCCCACCCCCCCACCCCGGGCCTCGCTCTGTCCCTGCCAGGCCTGTTCGTGGAGACAGATGTCCAGGGCCACGGCCCTGATGGAAGCAGCCCCCAGCCCTTTGGGACCACTCAGAGGAAGGGGTGGGTGTGATAAGACAGAGGTAGGGGTACGACCCCCTCATTCTTGGGGTGGGAGTGGCCCAAGGGAGACCCTCCACAGTTATGGAGGGGAATCTGACAGTTGCTTCCACTTGCTGGGCAACGCGCCCCAGGGAAACAGAGATGCCTATTCGTTCCACGGTTACTCATCGTATGTGTCCTGTGTGTCCCTGTGCTGGGGACACAGAGGTGAAGGAAACACGCTGCCCCGTGTACGAGAAAACAGACCCGAGTTGGGGGGGGCGGTCACTTAGGGCGGTCAGGGAGGCCTCCAAGGGTGGCGAGCAGCGGCAGCCATGTGAAAAGTGCAGGGAACGGCGTTCTAGGCAGAGGGAACGGCACGGTTAAGACCCGAGGTTGGAGGAACCAAACGGGTTGAGTGGGCGCAGGAAGAGAGAGGGAGAGACACAGAAGGCCTGGGGAGGTGGGCACAGCCGGGTCACCTGAGGTCTCAGGGGCTTTGGCTTTACTTTAAGAGCACTGGGAGCAACGGGGGTCTCATGTGGCCAAGGAGAGCCCGGTGAAAAGCTGCCAAGGCATTCCCAAACCCAGGAGTCCAGCTCCCAGGGATCCAGGCCCCTCGGCACCCCCAATTCCACCCTCGTGTGCCTGGGGCTCAGTGAGGTCGATGGCCCTGCCCCTGGGAGCAGCTGGCCCCACGTACCCTGGACAGCGCCTGAGGGGCAGGGTCTCACCAGGGAGTGGGGTCCCTGCTCCCTCTGAGTCCAACCAACAAGGCGGCTTTGTCAGGCGGCGCAGAGGACCCCAGTGCTCCTCCCGGACCCTCCGAGGGCCCCTGCAGCGGCCCGAGGGGGAACTCTGAAAGGCCGCTTTATCTGTGTCCCAGGCCAGATTGCTGGGAAGCGGGCGGTCTGGGCTGACACACGGAGCCACGCAGCCGCAGCCGTGGCCGCCCTGAGTCCTGGGGCTGCAGATGCGGAGAGAGGCCGGGGACAAAAGGGTGCCCTAGGGGAGCAGCCGGGTCGGAGCCTGGCCTCGGAGGAAGCCAAGAAGACCACACAGGCATCCCTGTCCCTCCTCACCACCCCTGCAATTTGGTCCCTCGGTTGCAGTGGCCGGTGACACGGCCCTTTGTGTGGCCCCCCATCCCGTGGGAGGCAGGAGGCAGGTAAGGCCGGGGCGCCCGTAGCCGGATCTCCTGGGCCTGCTCCCCGCTCCTCTTCTCTGGTCCTGGCAAGCACCGGCGAGTGGGAACAAACCGGCCAGGAAGGCAGTTTTCCACATGAAAAGGAACTTCAAGAAAGATCTATGCCCTTAGCCACCACCGGGCAGACTGGAGGGAATGTGAATCAGCAAGAGGAGATTCCAGAAGGGTGGATGTTCCTGCACAGACTCTTCCTGGGTGCCTGGGGTGCTGCCTCCCAGCCTGGTCCCTGTCGCCCTTGCGAAGCCCGGGTTGGCGCTGATAAGGGCAATCGTGGAGTCCGGGCAGTGCCTCCTCGGGGATTATTTCTAATGCCCACGAGACCCTTTGTGGCACTCGCTAAGGATAGATCAACACCAACCCAAGGCTTCCCAGCACAATGGGAAGGGATGGAAGAGAATCAGAAGGACAATATTGTTGGGGCGCTCGGGTGGCTCAGTCGGTTAAGCGGCCGACTTCAGCTCAGGTCACGATCTCGCGGTTCATGGGTTCGAGCCCCGCGTCGGGCTCTTGTGTTTGGGCACCAGGGACTTGGCTGGTGCGTCGTGAGAGCTACGGGAACCCTGAGGAGGGGGGAGGCTGGGGCCACCGGGAGGGGAGAGGGAATAATAGCGGCCCCATTCTCCCTGCTTGACCCCGGGTGCTGCCGGCCGAACACTCAGACGCGTAAGGATGAGGAAATAGAGGCTCGGAGAGGCAGAGTCCCTCGACCACATCTGCACAGCAAGTCAGGCGCAGAGATGGGATTCGAACCCGGGTCTGTCAGACTCCAGGGACGGCGGGGTGAATGCCTGGGGAGGTGGTGGGGGCCAGGGAGCAGTGCTGGGAGGGAAACTCAAGCCTGGTCATCCCCGTCACAGACGCCACCACCGCCCCTCTGGCTCCGCCCAAGCAGCCCCACAGAGACCTTGACTGCTTGAGATTTCCTGAACGCGAGATGCATCGTGTCGTGCCCCTCCCCCACCACGAGCCAAAACCCTCCAGAGTCGCTCCCTGCCACCTGTGGGCCCCGCCCCACAACCCGTCCAGACCCCCCCCTGGATTCTGTCCGCCGGCCGGACTGACCCATTTGCAGCCCCTCTAAAGCTCTGCCACCGGCGAGCTGGGCCACCCGGGCTGAGTCTAGCCGCTCTCCCCACTGTCAGATGGGGCCCTGAGCCCTGCCCTCAGAGGCTGCTCCCAGCAAGGATGATGCGCAGAGTTCCACGCAAACTGTCAAGTCCGAGGTGTCATTATACGACGATGAAGGAGAGCGGACAAACCCAGCCTGGCCGGGGACGTTGGGCATCTAGCCC
Source organism: Felis catus (assembly GCF_018350175.1). Classification (NCBI taxonomy): domain Eukaryota; kingdom Metazoa; phylum Chordata; class Mammalia; order Carnivora; family Felidae; genus Felis; species Felis catus. Next base: position 88,512,654 of record NC_058380.1, read on the forward strand.
TGGCATCCCCCTCCTCGCCTCCCCCCTGCCCCTGTCCCCACTGTCCCCTGGGGAGGCAGATTTATCCCCAGATTTCCTAGGGCAGGTTAAGACCGTGGTTTGAAGCCATCTCTGAGGTCACGGGGTCATGACAGTTTCCCATCGATCTCTTTGTCCCTCCCTGGGCTGCGGCCCTTTGCCCCGCCCGCCAGCCCCCAGAGCCGGATCAGGCTTCAACAGCCCCCTCCCAGCCTCACTCCCGAGCCCGGCCCCAAGGAGCCAAAACACAGAGCCGAGCTTTAAAGCACTGCCCCTGGGCGACTTACCGTTGGGGCTGCCCAACCCCTGACCTCAGGAGGAGACCTAATGCATCTCCCTGGTTTAGCTGGATCAATGGTGCTGTGAAAAACAGCCCCATGTGGGCCAGTGAGGACCGCAGAGAAGGATCCCCTTCCCCGGAAGCCCCACGGTGACAGCCACCGAGTTGAGGTCTGTGTGCACACGCGGGCTTGGGACATCTCTGCACTTGTCCACGGCTCCACCGAAATGTCTCGGGCGAGAGTTGGGATTGGGGGGGTCCAGCAGCCTTGGTTTCAGATGGGGAAACTGAGGCTGGGAGGTCACAAGCAAGGTCCTCAAGGTCACAGGGCAAGTTCAAGGTGGTTCTTGGTTTCCCGGTGGGGCACTGTAACAGCCGTGGCACTTGGCATGTCACTGGCGCCTGGAAAGGCCAAATTTGGCTCTCCCGGAGCCTTCCAGCTGGACCACAGTGGACCCACCATGCCACCAGGGTAGAGCGCCCTGCCTCTGACTGATGTGCGGCAGAAACCAGACCTCTAGGACGGTCTTCTGGCTCAGTCGTAACATCCTGCCTAGAGCAGAAGCCCGGGGCATTGAGCAAAAGGCTCAGTGTGCTCAGATACCCTCGCTCCCCCAGAAAGAACACCACATTTGGAGGGCCCTGAGTTCAAATGTTCCTCAGTCCTCACGGGACTGGGATAGACAATCAGGGCCGGTGATCCACAGAGTTCAGCGCTGGAAATTATTTTTAACTAAAAAAAAAATTTTTTTTTTTCAATTTAGGTATAAGTTACATACGGTAAACGGCACAAATCTTAAGTGTGAAGCTTGAGGGATTTTTCCTGTATCATGTACTGCACGACCACCACCCAAATCCAGATCTAGAACATTTTCAGGACCCCAGAAGCCCCCTTCTCCCCGCTCCCAGGCGCTCTCCCTCCAGGGGTGCATTAGTTACCTCCCGCCGCGTAACAAATGACCACAAACTTAGCAGCCTCGAACAACATCCGTGTAGGATCCGGCAGTTTCCGTGACTCAGGAGGCTGGGCATGGCTTCCTGGGTTTTCCGCTCGGGGTCCCCCGAGGCAGCAGCCAAGGCGTCAGCTGGGCTGCGTTCCTTTCTGGAGCTCGGGGCTGTCTTCTCAGATCTCGTGGCTGTTGGCAGAATTCAGATCCTTGCAGTTGGAGGACTGAGGTCCCGGTTCTCTTGCCGGCGGTCGGCCGGGGCCTGCTTTGGCCACATGGTCTTCTCCCGGGCAGTTCACACGACAGAAGCTTGCTCCTTCAAGCCAGCAGGAGAGTCTCTCTTTTTAAGGCTTCTGCCTGATTAGGTCTGGCCTCCCCTTCGGAGGAACTGAAAATCAAACTGATATGGGACCTCCGTTAACATCTGCTAAAACTCCCTTCCCCTTTGTGTCACGCTGGGTGAGCGAAAAGCAGCTCACTGGCCCCACCCACAGTCAAGGGGAGGGATTACACCGGATGTAAACACCAGCCAGTAGGATTTAGGGTGCGTGTGTGTTTGGGCGGGGGGGTCACTCTAGGGTCTGTTGCCACAAAGGGTGATGACTATTGTGCCCTCTTTCATCATCAGTTAGAACCCCCCCGAAATGGAAGCACACAGTGCCTTTTGCTTCAGGCTCCCCTCGGGCATCATTGTGTCTGTGGGATTTATCCATGTCGGAGCCGGTGTTGGCAATTTCTCTTTCCACGGCTGCATAGTGTTCCGGTCCGCGAATGCACCACCGTTTGCTATCCGTCTATCGACGGATATTCGGGTTGTTTCCAGTTCCTGGCTATTAAAACAGAGCCGCCAGCCTGTGGGATTCCTGGTTGCATTCTAGAACAGTGAAAGGACGGTAATGGAAACTAGAGAAATCACAGTAAGGTCTGTGGCTCATTAGTAACAGCACACCAAGGGCAAGTTCTCAGTTTGACAAACGTGCCACGGCTATAGATAAGGTGTTAACTTCAGGGGAAACTGGATGAAGAGCCCAGAGAAGCTCTTGGCCTTGGCCTTGGCCTTGCAACTTTTATGCAGCTCTGAAACTCTTCCAAAATAAAAATTGTACTTAAGAAACAAACGGATAGGGGCGCCTGGGTGGCTCAGTTGGTTAAGCAGCCGACTTGGGCTCCGGTCATGATCTCACAGTTCGTGGGTTCAAGCCCCCGCGTCGGGCTCTGTGCTGACAGCTCGGAGCCTGGAGCCTGCTTCAGAGTCCGTGTCTCCCTCTCTCTCTGCCCCTCCCCTGCTCATGCTCTGTCTCTCTGTGTCTCTCAAAAATAAATAAATGTTAAAAAAAATTAAAAAAAAAAAAAGAAACAAACAGATAAGCTGCTAGTAAGCACCTGTTACCGGCCGTGGTGGAACAGTGGGCACACAGCCAGCCCTCCCACCATAAACATCCATGAAACTGGACAAAATATATGATGTAGCTGTTTTCAGGCGGCATGAGCAAGAAGGGAAACCCACGAGGTGAGCCCACGGTCACCTAGCTCTCTGCCTAGGGCCAGTTTCCCAACCACAGATGAGAGAGCTCGGGTCCCCGATGAACAGAGGCATCCCACTGAGCTGCGGAGTTGAAAGGCAGGATTTGGAGCTGCCGGAGGCAGCTAGACTCTGCAGGGCTAGAGAAGAGGGAGCTGCCCAGGGGTGGGTTTCTAGGTTAGTCCAGATCTGGATGGCATGTGCCCGGGATATGACCTGAGTCTTCCCAGAGATCAGCTGCTATGGGGTGGAGGGTGGAACAGAGATACGGGAAGTCAAGCAGTGCTGGGAGATGTTAGAGTTCCAGTCCAGCCCAAGAGGAGAGACCGCATTAACATCATGAGAATCCAGATATCAGAAGAGTCTCCCCTTAGGAATAAGGACCACGGGAGCACCTGCGTGGCTCAGTTGGTTAAGAATCCGAGCCTTGGTTTCGGCTCAGGTTCGTGAGTTTGAGCCTCGTATCAGGCTCTATGCTGACAGTGTGTAACAGACTTGGGATTCTCTCTCTCTCCCTCTCTCTCCTTTCTCTCTCCCAAAATCAACAAATAAACTTAAAAATAAAGGAATAAGGGGGCGCACCTGGGTGACTCAGTTGGTTAAGCATCCGACTTCGGCTCAGGTCATGATCTTGCAGTCTATGGGTTCGAGCCCCGGGTCGGGCTCTGTGCTGACAGCTCAGAGCCTGGAGCCCGTTTCAGATTCTGTGTCTCCCTCCCTCTCTGCCCCTTTCCTGCTCATGCTCTGTCTCTAAAAAATAAATAAATGTTAAAAAAAAATTTTTTTAAGTGTGTGAGGTTGGTATTGTTAGTAACCCCATTTAAAAAAATCATAAAAGAAAATAAAATACAGGAATAAGCACCATGCCCTAGAGTAAGCCTTCATGCCCTAGTAATTCCTAAAACCAAGCCCTGACGAGATCCACAGAGAGAGCAAAATTCAGAGTTTAGGTCCTGCCAAGTTAGAGGGGTTTGAAAAACACCTTGGTCTACCCACAGATCTTCTCTAACAAGATACAAACCCAGGCATGGGTAGGTCCAAGGTGATCAGCCAGTAATTAAACTGCCTACTCCAAAAGGAATCAGTAGACCTTGTAAGAAGAGAATGGAATCCACAGCCTCTGTACTGTGTCATTATAATGTCCAGAATATAGTAAAAAATTACTAGAAACACAGGAGTAAAACTCCTTTGAATATTTTTCTTAAATATTTTTAATATTTATTTTTTTAAAAAAATTTTTTTTCAACTTTTATTTATTTTTGGGACAGAGAGAGACAGAGCATGAACGGGGGAGGGGCAGAGAGAGAGGGAGACACAGAATCAGAAACAGGCTCCGGGCTCTGAGCCATCAGCCCAGAGCCTGACGCGGGGCTCGAACCCACGGACCGCGAAATCGTGACCTGGCTGAAGTCGGACGCTTAACCGACTGCGCCACCCAGGCGCCCCTTAATATTTATTTTTGAGAGAGAGAGAGAGAGAGAGAGAGAGAGAGAGAGAGAGACAAAGCATGCGTGAGACAGGAGCGGAGAGAGAGGGAGACACAGAATCCGAAGCAGGCTCCAGGCTCTGAGCCATCAGCACAGAGCCCAATGCAGGGCTCGAATCCACAAACTGTGAGATCATGACCTGAGCTGAAGTTGGCCACCCAGGCGTCCCTCCTCTGAATATTCTTATACACGACCTTCATCTGTTATTTCTCAGAGTAGAATGACTAGGTCTCACTGTTGTTTTACTAAAATTATTTATTCATCTCCCTGGGAGGCTAAGAGGAAAAGGAGCCCCCAAACCCAGCCCGTTCCCCAGTCTTCAGACTATTTCAGTATGGCTGCAAAGGGCAGTCAATATCCAACACACGGGGCAACTTTGAGCTCCCTAGACTGGGCTTTCACCAGGAGGTGGCCAGGCAGGGTCCCCCAAGGGTCTCCATCTGCCTAACACCTTGTTCCTTCAGTGTGGCTTGGAGCTGGTGCCCTCAAATGAAGCTCGACCGTTTTGTTGTTATTCTGAATCTCTCCTGTGCACCAGGGCCAGGGAGAAGGAAAATAAAATCATACGTCATTCAGCTAGACAAATTACCCTTAGAAAATGGAAACCTGTGACCACTTACCCATAAGCTCTGCAAGTGTCCATTCCCTCCCGCCCCTACTTCCTTACCTCGGTCACACAGGATGGCAGGAATTGGACCCCTTCACAGTCGGGATCATCTCCGCAGCCAAGGTGAAAAGGACGCCATGGGAGCATTCACCTGTTGGGGGCACAGGCCAGTCTCCACACTGTGGCACTTGTGAGTTATATGCCAAGTGTTGGCTAGCCCTGGGAGAGAACCGGAAGGGACAGAAAGAAATAAGAGCTGGGAGGGGGGGCGCCTGGGTGGCTCAGTCGGTTGAGTATCCCACTTTGGCTCAGGTCATGATCTCATCATTTGTGGGTTCAAGCCCCGCCTCGGGCTCTGTGCTGACAGCTCGGAGCCTGGAGCCCGCTTCGGATTCTGTGTCTCCCTCTCTCTCTCTCTCTCTCTGCCCTTCTCCCCTCCCCCACCCCCACTCTTGTGCTCTCTCTCTCTCAAAAATAAATAAACATTAAAAAAAAGGTTTTTTGTTAACTAGAAATAAGATCTGGCCCTGCTCTTAAAGAAGAGAACAGCGGGTGCAGAGTATGTGTTAACGAATGTGCTCTGGATGGACGGAAGGACGGACGGATGGAGGGACGAAGCTGGAGAAGCCAGTGCTTTCCCTGCCCTGATGCTGGGATGGAGAAGGAGGAAAAGACGGGGGGGTAAAAGGTCAGTGTTTGGTCCAGGCTCGGCCATTCTGTGAACTTCCCCTCCACCAGATGAGGCAGATGCCACGGTGAGCGAACCGAGTTTCTATGCCCGTGGGACCCAGGCGTGGGGTGGGGGGTGGGGGACAGGGGAGCACATGATAGAACCGGAAACAAGCCTGTAAAAAGTCAAGGAGGTCTAGAACGAAACATGACGCAGAACAAAGAGGTAGAGAGCTATGGGAAGGGACTGTTGGGTGGGGGCCTCCTGTATTGGAATGACCTCCATGGTGGTGAATGAATGCCGCGACAGCCTCCCCTCCGAGAGCCGCTGCGGGACTTAGTCGTTGGAAAGAGCGTTTAAAGCATCCACCTGCTTCCACGTCAGAGTCCTAGAGAGTGAAGGCACCTGCGCGTAGGTTGGAGTTTGGATGAGCAGTGCGTCCTGCCCAGAGGAGCTCCATCGGCTGCACTGGCGTGCACGGTGGAATTTTCTTTATTTTTAGTTGCGGCAAATGCACACACGATCTACCGTCTTGGCATTTCTAAGCGTGCGATTCACTGGCGTGAAGGGCATGCGCGTTGCTCCCCATTCCCCCCTCCCCCCACCCCCGCCAGCCCGTAGGAAGGGACTATTTAAACAGGGTCCCGAGGGGAGCCTTTCTGAACGGGTGACATTTGGGGAGTGACCTGCGCTAGCCCCTCAGATATGGTTGAGAAGGGCGTTCAAAGCAGCAGATGCAAAGGCCCTGAGGCCAGAGTGGGGTCGTGGGTTCAAGGAGCAGCAAGGGGGCGGCTGGCGGGAGGGTGGGTAGTGGAGAGAAGGGAAGCGGGAAGGAGGACGAAGGCCGATCACTCACGCCGCGCCTTGTGGGCAGAGGACGACTTTGTCTTTTGCTCTGAGCGAGGGGAAAGGTGTCTGGAGCCTTTGGGGCAGAGCTGTGTCCCGGTTCCCTGCCCCCTCAATGACACGGTCCCCACTGGCTGCTGAATGAGGAGTCTGAGTAGGAGGCTCGGTCTGGAGGCCATTAGGAGGCCACCGCCCGGTCCAGAAGATCCATGGTAGGGGCGTGGGCTGGGGTAGGGTGGAGGTGATGGCCAATGTCAGGGTCAGGCTCCATTCTGAAGGTAGAGCCACCGAGAATGGCCGCAGACTGGACGCAGAGGTGGGAGGAAGGGAGGAGTCCAGAGGAACCAGGGTTCTGAGCCTGTTGGATTCTCAGATTCTGGGCTGTCTCTCACAACCAGCGTGTGGTACTATCATCATGAGAAAGGGTGGGGGCGCAGACGTGTCTTTTACTCGAGGGGGTGAAGAGCATCCCCTGATGGAAGCGACCCCCAGTGTGGTGAAAGACAAGAGGTGCCACCTTTCCGCCAGGACGGCTGACCCCGCCCGCCGCACCTGCTCTGTCCTTCTTCCTGCTCCTTCTCGCTCCTGGGCAAGGACTGCCCCTGGCATCTCCCTTCATCCCCGCTTCGGTTACTCCCAGTGTTTACCAGTGTTTACATGGAGGACTGGGCCCCTCCTGGTGTCACCCCTGTGCCCGGCATCATGAGGGCTCTGTGGCTCTGGCTGGGCACCTTCCGCCCTCGGGGTTCTGGCCCCCAACGCATTCTCACTGGCCCCTCTGCACCCAGACGCCTCCTTTCCATCCCTCTCTGCTCCCCGAGGCTCAGCTTCCTTCAAGGCTCAGTGTCCCTGTCCCCTCCCTTCCCGCCCTGACCCTAGCAGTCCCCCCAGCAAGGCTTCTTCCCCTAGGCAGCCTTCCTGACCCTCCACCAAGTTGTCCACAGGCTCGTGTGGCTTCTTCCCAGAGCCCGCTCTGTAACTGTAACTCATGATTATCCCTGGGATTTAAAAAAAATTTTTTTTAATGTTTATTTATGTTTGAGACAGAGCATGAACGGGGGAGGGGCAGAGAGAGAGGGAGACACAGACTCCGAAGCAGGCTCCGGGCTCCCAGCTGTCAGCACAGAGCCCGACGCGGGGCTCGAGCTCACAAACCGTGAGATCATGACCTGAGCCAAAATCGGTCGCTCAACCGACTGAGCCACCCGGGTGCCCCACCTGGGAGTTTTAACCGATGGTCTGTGCCCCTGCCGGCCTGTGAGCTCCCCGCTCACCAAGGCGTTCCCGGCCCCTCGCAGAACACAGGGTCCATCATCAAGACTCAGAACATACTTATTAAATGATATATAAATCATATAGAGTCAGCTAAAACTCTGGAAAGGCACCACACAGGAGCTAGTATGCAAAATAGGCTTTGGAAGTAGATAAAGTATCAATAAGCCAAGATAGAGAAATGGAAGTTTCCAAGGAAAGAGGTCACAGGAATGGACGCAGGAGAGACTGTGGACCAACTTCAGTGACTCAAAGCTGCATGTAAAGCAAAATAAAAAAAAAATGTTTAACCTTTCTTCAAAAAAGAAAGCTTACTAGATGAATGACTGTCCGTCTGGGTGGATGGATAATGGGGTGTGGGGTGGATAGATGGAGGGATGGAGGGATAGACAATGAAACGGGTTAAATCAAATCCTCTCTGTTAGGGAAGCAGAAATAGACCTGCAGAGAAGAAAGGACTTACAAAGACGGCTGCACTGAATCAAGGCCAAGGAAAGTCGCTTTAACTCCAGACCATGTCCCACTGTCTACTCTTGTGTCATCAATGCCTGTTTGCCAAACCCTTCTCTGCTCCTAGGGCCCCTGCCCCACCAGGGGCAGAGGCTACTCCTCTCCACGGGTAGCTCCTCCCCCTCCACAGGTAGCTACTCTGCCCCATGAGTAGCTACTCCCCTCTATAGGTGGCTACTCCTCTCCATGGGCAGCTACTCCCCTCCACGGGTAGCTCCTCCCCTCCACAGGTAGCTCCTCCCCCTCCACAGGTAGCTACTCCCCCCATGAGTAGCTACTCCCCTCTATAGGTGGCTACTCCCCTCCACGGGTCGCTCCTCCCCCTCCACAGGTAGCTACTCCGCCCCATGAGTAGCTACTCCCCTCTATAGGTGGCTACTCCTCTCCACGGGTAGCTACTCCCCTCCACAGATAGTTACTCTGCCCCATGAGTAGCTACTCCCCTCTATAGGTGGCTACTCCTCTCCATAGGTAGCTACTCCCCTCCACGGGTAGCTCCTCCCCCTCCACAGGTAGCTACTCCACCCCATGTGTAGCTACTCCCCTCTGTAGGTGGCTACTCCCCTCCACGGGTCGCTCCTCCCCCTCCACAGGTAGCTACTCCGCCCCATGAGTAGCTACTCCCCTCTATAGGTGGCTACTCCTCTCCATGGGTAGCTACTCCCCTCCACAGATAGTTACTCTGCCCCATGAGTAAGCTACTCCCCTCTATAGGTGGCTACTCCTCTCCATGAGTAGCTACTCCCCTCCACGGGTAGCTCCTACCCCTCCACAGGTAGCTACTCCGCCCCATGAGTAGCTACTCCCCTCTATAGGTGGCTACTCCTCTCTATGGGCAGCTACTCCCCTCCACGGGTAGCTCCTACCCCTCCACAGGTAGCTACTCTGCCCCATGAATAGCTACTCCCCTCTATAGGTGGCTACTCCTCTCCATGGGTAGCTACTCCCCTCCACAGATAGTTACTCTGCCCCATGAGTAGCTACTCCCCTCTATAGGTGGCTACTCCTCTCCATAGGTAGCTACTCCCCTCCACGGGTAGCTACTCCCCTCCACAGGTAACTCCTCCCCCTCCACAGGTAGCTACTCCGCCCCATGAGTAGCTACTCCCCTCTATAGGTGGCTATTCCTCTGCATGGATAGCTACTCCCCTCCACAGGTGGCTACTCCCCTCCACGGGTCACTCCTTCCCCTCCACAGGTAGCTACTCCGCCCCATGAGTAGCTACTCCCCTCTATAGGTGGCTACTCCTCTCCATGGGTAGCTACTCCCCTCCACAGATAGTTACTCTGCCCCATGAGTAAGCTACTCCCCTCTATAGGTGGCTACTCCTCTCCATGAGTAGCTACTCCCCTCCACGGGTAGCTCCTACCCCTCCACAGGTAGCTACTCCGCCCCATGAGTAGCTACTCCCCTCTATAGGTGGCTACTCCTCTCTATGGGCAGCTACTCCCCTCCACGGGTAGCTCCTACCCCTCCACAGGTAGCTACTCCGCCCCATGAATAGCTACTCCCCTCTATAGGTGGCTACTCCTCTCCATGGGTAGCTACTCCCCTCCACAGATAGTTACTCTGCCCCATGAGTAGCTACTCCCCTCTATAGGTGGCTACTCCTCTCCATGGGTAGCTACTCCCCTCCACGGGTAGCTCCTCCCCCTCCACAGGTAGCTACTCCCCTCCACAGGTGGCTACTCCCCTCCACGGGTCGCTCCTCCCCCTCCACAGGTAGCTACTCTGCCCCATGAGTAGCTACTCCCCTCTATAGGTGGCTACTCCTCTCCATGGGCAGCTACTCCCCTCCACGGGTAGCTCCTCCCCTCCACAGGTAGCTCCTCTCTCCCCACAGGTAGCTACTCTGCCCCATGAGTAGTTACTCCCCTCTATAGGTGGCTACTCCTCTTCACGGGTAGCTCCTCCCCCTCCACAGGTAGCTACTCCACCCCATGAGTAGCTACTCCCCTCTATAGGTGGCTACTCCTCTCCATGGGCAGCTACTCCCCTCCACGGGTAGCTCCTCCCCTCCACAGGTAGCTCCTCCCCCTCCACAGGTAGCTACTCCCCCCCATGAGTAGCTACTCCCCTCTATAGGTGGCTACTCCTCTCCATGGGTAGCTACTCCCCTCCACAGATAGTTACTCTGCCCCATGAGTAAGCTACTCCCCTCTATAGGTGGCTACTCCTCTCCATGAGTAGCTACTCCCCTCCACGGGTAGCTCCTACCCCTCCACAGGTAGCTACTCCGCCCCATGAGTAGCTACTCCCCTCTATAGGTGGCTACTCCTCTCTATGGGCAGCTACTCCCCTCCACGGGTAGCTCCTCCCCCTCCACAGGTAGCTACTCCACCCCATGAGTAGCTACTCCCCTCTATAGGTGGCTACTCCTCTCCATGGGTAGCTACTCCCCTCCACAGATAGTTACTCTGCCCCATGAGTAGCTACTCCCCTCTATAGGTGGCTACTCCTCTCCATAGGTAGCTACTCCCCTCCACGGGTAGCTCCTCCCCCTCCACAGGTAGCTACTCCACCCCATGAGTAGCTACTCCCCTCTATAGGTGGCTACTCCTCTCCATGGGTAGCTATTCCCCTTTACAGGTAGCTACTCCCCTCCACAGGTAACTCCTCCCTCCCCACAGGTAGCTACTCCACCCCATGAGTAGCTACTTCCCTCAATAAGTGGCTACTCCTCTCCACAGATAGCTACTCCCCTCCACAGGTAGCTACTCCACCCCATGAGTAGCTACTCCCCTCTATAGGTGGCTACTCCTCTCCATGGATAGCTACTCCCCTCCACGGGTAGCTACTCCCCTCCACAGGTAACTCCTCCCCCTCCACAGGTAGCTACTCCGCCCCATGAGTAGCTACTCCCCTCTATAGGTGGCTACTCCTCTCCATGGATAGCTACTCCCCTCCACAGGTGGCTACTCCCCTCCACGGGTCACTCCTTCCCCTCCACAGGTAGCTACTCCGCCCCATGAGTAGCTACTCCCCTCTATAAGTGGCTACTCCTCTCCACAGATAGCTACTCCCCTCCACAGGTGGCTACTTCCTTGCTCGCTACTTTTTACCAAACCTGGAGCCAAAGCCCCAGGCGTGAGGGTGGCGAGGAGACAGGCCCTTTGTCCAAGCCTCGGCCCAGGTGGGGGGCTCCCTCCTCCCTGCTCCCTCTGCCATCTCTCTTGGTGACTTTTGTCCTTGGATGGTCTGCGTGCTCAGAAGAGGTTTCATTCTCTGGCAACCGGGCGGCCATTAGGAAGAGGCGGACGCATTACCCTCTCAGCGCACAATGGTTGGCTAATTCAGTTATTCTCTTTTACCTGAAGACTTGCTTTGCAGCCGGAGCCTCCCCTTTGGAACAGGGCAGGCCCCATCTGTCGGACAGTTTGCTCCAATGTCTCCGGCCATTATGCCGCCACTCGGAAGGCTGGATGGCGCACGTGCGAGCGAGCGAGCGTGTCTGCCCATCCGCTCTCTCTCCCTCTTGTCTCTTTATCCTCCTCCCAGGGCTGCGCCCAACTTGCTCCAAAGAATGATGTCAGATGTGTGCAAAACAGACCAATAAAACCTAATGCACTCACTCCCCTTTGTCTGCCTGACTCTCCTACAGAACATTTCCCACTCAGAAAGCCACTTAAAACACATCAGCAGTAACTCCGCAAAACAGCCACTTGTTGGCTAATTGTGCTAAGCAGCTGCCAGCAGGGCTGGGGGAGGGGCGGAGGCGGGGGGGGGGGGGGGGGGGGGGGGAGGGGAGGGACCTCCAGCCCAGCCCAGCCCTCGGGCCACACTTCTGGGAGAAGCCCAAGCTCCTGGGGAAGGGTGCCTACCCCGGGCACCTACCTCGGCAGGCAGCCGGGAGAATCCCCTAGAAGAGGCAGCTCTCCCTGGGGGGGGGGGGGGCACTCCTGGGTGGAGAGAGGAGGCAGGCCTGGGCCAAGAGGGTAGAATTCTAGCCCCCACCAACTCCCAACTCGCTGTGGGAGCCTGAAGGGTTCACTGCCTATCTCCGAGCCTCATATATCACTGCCCATGCATCACTGGAGCAGTATGGACTGTGGCTTCTACAATCTCTTCCAGCTTCCAAATGCTGCCCGGTGTAGCGTTCCAGAATCCTCGGACAGACCCGGGGCTCACATCCTGCCTCTGCCGCCACCTGGCCCCGTGACCTGTGGCTGCAGCCTGTCTGAGTATTACCTTCCTCATCGAGAAAACGAGATGATGCAGTGCCTGCACTCATCGGGTACCGAAAGAATTCAGTGACGTGCCTGTATGGACCTTGGAGCCAGGAGCACAGGCCCTCCTCGACTGCACTCAGGAGCTCACAATCTAGAGGTGGCCCATAACAAGGCACCCCGACCCAGTCTCAGGAATCGAGAACCAACCCGGCACAGCGTTTGGTCAGAGGCAGGGCAGGATCACAGTTAGCAGGAACCGGTATATACAAAGGTCCTGAGGCAGGGTTGGATTGGAGGCACCTGATCAGGACTCCGTTAGGGAGGCACCGGGCAGCAGCTGTCAGGCCGAGGGTCCTGAGGGGGACAAGTCCTCACGCCCTGTGCCCACACTCGAGGACAGCTCTGTCTGCTGGTCGTCCCGCCCCTTCCCCAGCGGCTGGAGAGCCGTGGGCACGGCGGGCACACGTGAGCTCCGGGGTCTGGGCAGCCCAGGGTTTGAATCCCGCGTCTGCCACTGCCCGCTCCTGGACCTCGGATGTGATGCTGAAACCCTCCGCTCCGTGGGTCTCTCGGCGGTGAAGACAGCCATGGCGGCTCCCCAGAGGCGGCAGGGACAGGTTCTTATGAGACACCAGGCTTGGAGGAAAGTGCTGAGCACACTGGACCCACTATTATTCCTGCTTCCTTAACCCCGCCTTTCCGTGCGCGCTGCGAGGCACGAGTCACTTTCATTACCCCATCTTCTACCTCTGCCAATTTCCCCCTTGGCTTTGGCTCTGGCAGCTCAAAGTCAAAGTGAACCGCTGGTCAAAATAACTCTTCCCAGTTTCCTTCATCGGTGCTTCTGAGGCCTCCTTCATTTTTCTTCTTTTTCAACTTGATTTTAAATTTTTTTTTTAACGTTTATTTATTTTTGAGACAGAGAGAGACAGAGCATGAACAGGGGAGGGGCAGAGAGAGAGGGAGACACAGAATCCGAAGCAGGCTCCAGGCTCTGAGCTGTCAGCACAGAGCCCGATGCGGGGCTCGAACTCACTGACCGTGAGATCATGACCTGAGCCGAAGTCGGACGCTCAACCGACGGAGCCACCCAGGCGCCCCTCAACTTGATTTTAACGAACTTTCATGCATGTGATGTAAGCAGCGGCGGCGGGGGGGGGGGGGGGGGGGGGGGGGGATGTGCAAATGAAAATGACGTCTTTGCATTTTTTTTTGTTTTATTTTCTAGGTAAACTTGCTCGTTACGAAAAACCTCCAGACCATACAGAAAGGTAGAGAGAAGAAAACCCACGAGACGATTCTGCAGCAGCCTGAGGTAGTTGACAGCAAAGATGGAATAAGGAGGCCCCCTCTTTATAAAACTGGGGTGTTCCCAAGGGGCGCCTGGGTGGCCCAGTTGGTTAGGTCGTGATCTCGCCGTCCGTGAGTTCGAGCCCCGCGTCAGGCTCTGTGCTGACGGCTCAGAGCCTGGAGCCTGTTTCAGATTCTGTGTCTCCCTCTCTCTCTCTGCCCCTCCCCTGTTTATGCTCTGCCTCTCTCTGTCTCAAAAATAAATAAACGTTAAAAAATAGAATAAAACTGGGGTGCTCCCTGGCTGCCCCCTGTCGTGCCTGGGCTCCCCGGCTCCAGCCCCCTTTCCCTTGCCCATCGGCATCCTGCCCACCCCAAGCCCCAGCTCACCCCAGCTCAGGCTCTTGCTGGCCACAAAGGCTCCCTAGATCTCTGCGGCCCGGGGCTGTCTTTCCCTCCATGGAGCTCAATTCTTTTCATTTCAAAGAGCATTTATGGAGTGTCTGTTTTAGACTCAGCCATATGGACTCACTCCCTTCTGCCTTCACTTAACTAGTATTGCATTATTTTGTTACCCTGCATCGAGACTTCTCCAGGGCCTGGATTATCAGCTCCTGGAGGGCAGAGGCACAGCGTCCGTCTCCTGGTAGCCCCGGTCCAGCCTCTGCTGTTCCCGGCCGGGACTTCAGGGCGCCTGGAGGAAGGACAGCCGCCGTGGATGGCACGTGCTGGAGTCCTTTGCACACACGATCTCGTCTGATCCTTGCACTGACCGTGGGAAGCGGGTGTTGTTGTTTCTGCCACTCGGTAGATGAAGAAACGAAGTTCAGACAGGTTAGAAAGCTTGCCCCAGGGACCACAGCTGTAGAGCTTTGAGCCAAGATTTAAACGCTAGTCTCTGAGGTCAAGGCCCACGCTCTGAGCTCCTACATGGGACGGCCTCTTTGCGCAACCCCCATCCTACAGGGCCTGTGATAAATGCCCTCAGCGAGGTATGCCCAGGACAGGAAGGATAATGCCGTCATCCACAGGGACCTGGGAAGGCTTCCTGGAGGAGGTGATGCTCGACTGAATTTTGAAGGATGCGTAGGGGCCAGCCAGGTGGAAATGGGCAGAAAAGCATCGGAAGGTGAGGAAATAGTCTGTGGGACTGGCCCAACGTGTGAGTCGGTTGGGGTGGGAGAACCAGGGGCTATATCCTGAGTGCGGCCGGCACGCACGCACGTAGGGCAGGCGAGAAGGTGAGGCGAGTGAGGCAGTCAGCTGGCAGCGTCCTGCCATGCCTCGTGCACTCGGTTCAGGCATCTGGACCTGAGCTTTTGGCCAGTGGTTCAAGTTGAGCTCGCTGGAATGAATGCTAGGGGTTCCTCACAGGCCCCCGGGCAACCTGGCGAAGATAAACCAGAAGGAGGCGGCCTCAGCTCAGGCCCCGCGGCCAGCCCCCCGCCCCGGGTCTCAGGCGCGAGTGCGGCTGGTTATACGTTTAGATTTTCTGCCTAAGATTTCATTGGAAGGGTTCTGCAGCAAACATGTTTGAAACGGCTCCCGCAGGAGGGGGAAGTTTTCAGCCGGGAGAGACAAGCACCGGTCTTTAGGATTTGTTTGTTCTTCAAAACGTTGATTGAGCCCCACCCTCCACCCTTCCTGCCCAGGCTCTAGGGAGGGTAGGTTCACCAGTCCTGGTCTTGGGTCCTTGGGGGGCCTGGGGCCTGGGTCTGGGGTCAGGAATCTTGGCTCCCTGTCCTGGCTTTGGACAGATAACGTGCATGAGTGTCCCCTCTCTGGGGCTTGGGACCGTGGCCCTCAGACTTGACCTGTGCTTATGGCCGCACAGTGGACATAACCTCACCCTCAGCCGTTTTCTTAAAAACAATACCGGCTCTTTGATCGGGCAGCGGCTGGCTGAGGCAGAGCCTCCTAGATCGGGAGAAAAGATCGTGGGGCGCCCGGGTGGCTCGGTCGGTTAAGGGTCAGACTTCAGCTCAGGTCACGATCTCCCCATTCGTGAGCTGTGCCGACAGCTCAGAGCCTGGAACCCGCTTCAGATTCTGTCTCCCTCTCTCTCTGCCTCACTGTCCCCCCCCCCCGCCCCGCCCCGGCTCTCTCACTCTCTCTCTCTCTCAAAAATAAACATTAAAAAAAATTTTTTTTTAAGGAGAAAAAGTCCTGACGAGCACATCAGCCGCCGGCCGTCACCAGAACTCGTACCCAGCACTCCCTCCGTGACAAGAGTTCCACGTATCATGTCACATTGAATCCCTATAATCATCCACGTTACAGGTGGCAGAACTGAGACTCATCTAGGAGGCCAGCTGCTAAAGACACACAGCAACTAAGTCGTGGAAGCGGGATTCGAACCCAGGGCCTGGGCTCCAGAACCTACATTTACAACCACCCTCCCCCTGGGGGCTTCCCGGGGGGGGGGGGGGGGACAGAGGCAGTGGGCCTACAGCCACAGTGAATGCCCGCCTGATGCCCTCCAGGCTGGGATGCCCCAAGGAGCAATGTCTGGGCCCCTACCTCCTTAGGTAGGCCAGGAAATGCTTCTTTTCTTTTTAATTTTTTAATTTTTTAAAATGTTTTATTTATTTTTGAGAGAGAGAGAGAGAGAGAGAGAGTGCAAGCAGGGGAGGGGCGGAGAGAGAGGGAGACACAGAATCCGAAGCAGGCTCCGGGCTGGGAGCCAGCAGCACAGAGCCGGACGCGGGGCTCAAACCCACGCACTGGGAGATCATGACCTGAGCCACCCGGGTGCCCCCAGGAAGTGTTTCTAAGGACTGAGAAGGATGGGGGTGGTGCTAGAAGGAAGGGGAAGGGGCAGGTGTTGGTGCTGGAGAGAGGACAGCTTGGAGCTGGGGTCTGGTCCTGCCTGGTTCCCACCTTCAGACCACATCCCCCCTGACTCCACCATGGGGGCCCAGGGACCCGCAGGCTAACACCCACAGACTGGCCGAGCCCAGATCTCTGGCCTCTGCGGGAGAAATGGTGAGCGCTGCACCGGGGGGGGGGGGGGGGGGGGGGGGGGGGGGCGGGGCCTCGCATAGAGGCACCTCTCTGCTCTCCCTTCTTCCCGATTTTGGACCCTGGCTCTGAGATCGACCCACCGGATGTCTGCTGGGGCCGCCCTGCCCGTGGGCAGTCACTTCCGATCCTGGGACCCAGGATACCTACGTTGGGGCTGGGGCGGCAGAAGGAGTCTCCCTCCCTCTTGGCCTCCCCTTCTGCCTCTGTGGGTTAACCTTTTCTCAAGCAATCCCGGCAGGAGCCGGGTCCTGTTCTCATCATCTCCCTCACATGGCATCTGTAGTTCTTGTGGCCTTTCCTGAAGATGGTTGGGGGGGGGGGTCCCACGGGACCTCTGCACTCTCCTCTCCCTCTGCCCTGCAGGGCACCTGCCGACACCCCAAAGCTCAGGCTCGGCCTGAACACCTGCATGCCTCCAGCACAAGAGGGAAGGCCTGACCTAGAGGTTCCAGGAAGTCTGGCCCCGCAGCACGTTTAACGTTGCAGTTGGCTTTTGTGCAACACCAACAATGGATTAAGCGGCCCAGTAACCCCCATGGGGTCCAAGGATCAGGGAGCGTGCCCCCCTCCCCCGGAGCTGCTTTGCACTCTCTCCAAAGCCAAAGCTGTGGTCGCCAGCGCTTGGGGGGGATAGTCTCCCTCCAGTCTCTCCGCACTGGGAGTTCATTGATCTTCCCCGGGGTCTTTCGCATCCTTCTTCTTCAGGGGAAAAAAAGACCTCCCCCAAACACTTTTTCTAGTGAGATGCTCATTTGGAGGTGTGTTCCCCAGACAGGGCAAGGCTCTGTGAAGTGACTGCTTTTGTTAGCCATTACATTTATCAAAAAAGAGCCGCGAGGTTTCTGTGGCTACGGGTCACTTTCGCAGCTTGGCTGAGAAGAGGCTGGGAGAGCGGTTTCGGCAATTTTTCGTTACTTTGTTCATTTGGCAAACATGCGTTGCGCCCGGGCTTGGTGCTGTGCCCTCAGGATATGACTCTGCCTAGGGAACTCCCAGGCCCCTAGGGGAATCAGGCGGTGAGTGTAACAGCATCCGGACAGAGCAGGCCCCAAGTGGGGAGAGCATTGCTTCATAGCCTCAGGGAGACCGGAGAGCATCCCTGAGGAGACTGGGTCTGGCTGAGACTTGGAGGAGAGGAAAGGTTACCAAGAGGAAGGGAAGGGTGTTCTGGGTGGGTGGAAGAGCATGTGCGAAGGTTCAGAGGTAAAAGAGCGCTAGACCTGTCTGGGGAACCGAAGGACCAGTGTGGCTGGAGGGAGGCACCCAGCCAGGGTGGAGGGGCTCCCGGGGGACAAGAGAGAGGTAGAGGAGAAGGTGCTGCGAGACCCTTAGGGTGGGGCAAGGAATATAGAGGCTGCTGTAGAGGATTATGCAAAGGAGTGGCTCAATCCAATTCGCAGATGGAAGTTCAGGGTCTGGCTTCAGAAGGGCCCAAGCTTCAGATCTTTTTTTTTTTTTTTTTTTTTAACGTTTATTTATTATTGAAAGGCAGAGAGAGAGCGTGAGCAGGGGAGGGGCAGAGGGAGAGGGAGACACAGAATCCGAGGCAGGCTCCAGGCTCTGAGCCATCAGCACAGAGCCCGACGCGGGGCTCGAACTCACGAACCCGCGAGATCATGACCTGAGCCGGAAGTCGGACGCTCAACCTTCGGAACCAGCCAGGCGCCCCTGCCTCTGAGCGATCTTGGGTGAGTCGCTCCAACTCTCTGAGCCTCGGTGTCTCCCTCTGTAAGATGATGACAATCACAGTTTCTACTGCTGAGAGATACTGTGTGAAGCCGTCAGCCGGGCACCCCACATGCACCCAAAGCTGCCAGGGGCAGGCTTTTTGCCCAGTTTGTTCACTGCTGTGTCTTCCCAGCCAGAAAATAACGGACACTCCGTAAATACGTGTCAAGTGAATGGAGGAGTGGACGGTGGCTTGGAAGGGCAAGTCAGGATCAACCGGGGGTCCCTCTTGACCACGGAAGGCAAGGGGATAAAAATAGCGACACCAGGGGCACCTGGGAGGTTCAGTCGGTTAACCGTCCGACCGTCGACTTCGGCTCAGGTCACGATCTCTCGGTTTCGTGAGTTCAAGCCCCTTGTCGGGCTCCAGGCTGTCGGCACGGGGGTCTGCTTGGATTTCTCTCTCTCTCTCTCTCTCTCCCCCCCACTCCCTCTCTTCCTTCTCTCTCTCTCCCTCTTCCCCGCTCGCTCTCTCTCAAAATAAGAAAATAAACCTTAAAGAAAAATAAAGAAAACTAGCTAAATCAATCATCAATATGCTACATGCAGGCGGCAGGAGTTAAGTAATTTACATACATTAGCATTTCCCCTTCAGGGGAGGGCTGTTCAGCACTGAAGTTCCAAGGGAGTCAACAAACTGCCCGAGAGAGAGAGAGACAGAGAGAGAGAGAGAGAGAGAGAGAGAAAGAGAAAGAGAGACACACAGCACCCACGAGCGCATACACACACACACACACACACACACACACACACACACACCTATGCAAGAGAGAGCAAGAAAGGGGAGGGAGGCAGGGAAGGAGAGGGAGAGGGGCAGGGAGGGAGAGAGAGCTCTCTCTCCCTTAGACCCTGAAGCCTTCCAAGTTCAACCCTGAAGCCCAATGCCACCAAGGTCATGTTCCACAGGGACTGCGCTCACCCTGCTGGCCAACGGCTCACGGCTAAGCTACATAGAGGCATAGGAGGGTCTGGTGGGCACAGAATTCACTGGTCCCCAGAAAGGGCCTGGTCCCAAGGGCCCTGCAATTGGTCAACAGCTCTTTACCCATCACCTACTTCATGTGCCACCTTGGATACAAGCCCGAGCAGGAAGCACACAGCTCGCACGGGTGGAGGGGAGGGCCGACAAACCAGGAATTCCAAGTGGGCAGAGACCTGTGTGGGACGGGGACAGGCAAGCGGACTGTCGTGGCAACGTCAGCGATTAAACTGCTGGAATACTTCTGTGACCATTTCCCTCGAACCCACCCCACAGGCCCGGTCACACCCACCAACTAGAGGGTTAAGGCCTGCCCGGCCCAGGGCCGCACCAGCATCCGTTCTGATTGGTTGTCTTCTCCCGTGGGTGGCTATGATTATTTTATTATTAAAAAAAAATGTTTATTTATTTTTGAGAGGGAGACAGAGTGTGAGTGGGGGAGGGGGAGAGAGAGAGGGAGACACAGAATCCGAAGCGGGCTCCAGGCGCTGAGCCATCAGCACAGAGCCCGACGCGGGGCTCGAACTCACGAGCCGTGAGATCACGCCCTGAGCCAAAGTCAGACGCTTAACCAACCGAGCCACCCAGGCGCCCCTGTGATATTCTATATATTACCCCCACCTGCAGGGGCCAGGAGAGCATTGAAGGGGGCCTGGCCTGCTGGGCGAGGAGCCCTGATTAGCAAGGCTTCTTGTCGAAGGGATATTCATTCCAGTGAGTTGGGTGGGTGAAGAGAGGGAGGCAAAGGGCGAGAGCCAGGTAGAAGCCTCCCAGCTGCAAAGGCTCAGGGCCGGAGGGGCGGGGAGTAAAAGGAGGGAATAGGTGATGACCTTGGAGTAGGGGTGTGGCTGGATCTGCCGGGCCTTGTGGGCCAGGGGAAGAGATTTGGTTTTCTTACAAGGTCAGTGCACCGGAAGGGGTTCTAGGCAAGGGAGGAACCTGGTCTGGTGGGAGGAAGCAGAAGGGGGGCCAGGAGGTGGGTAGGAAGAGAGGCTGTGGCCTGGTGGGGGCACAGGTGGTGAGGGGGGCCCAGAAGAAGGTCAGGGCAAGGGATGGAGAAGGAAGCCCTGCCCTGCACAGGCAAGTAGAGCTAATCTGCGTGGGCAGGTGCCCCTCCCCAGTTTGTCCCCACTCATCAGGGTCCTGGGACCTGATGCTCAGACACCATTCCCTGCTGCCCCAGAGATCTTTCTGGAGCTTTCTGCGGGTCCTGAGGCTCGGCTCCCTCGCCCGGGCGGAGCGGGCAGGTGTGAGCGCGGCAGCCTCCAGGCCCGGCTCCCCGGAGCGCCAATTCCGAAAAATGACAAACGGAGAGCCAACGAGAAGGTTGGAAAATGGGCACCTCCGCGCCTCCCTGTGTCTATTGCAGGGTTTGGAAATGGCTGGGATGAAGGGAGAGGCCCCAAGAAGCCGCTGCCCCTGGAGCAGGGGCAGGAGGCCGGGGAGGGAAGGGGAGGGGAGGGGAGGGGCGGGGCGCGGGACAAACGCCCAAGCCAGACGCACACAAAAAGCCCAGTCGTGCGTGTGTGTGTGTGTGTGTGTGTGTGTGTGTGTGTTGTGTGGTGTGGCCCGAGACGGAGTGGTGGGGGTGCGGGTGCGATGCGGGCGTTGACGAGTAATTCAAAAGCCTCCGGCCCCTTAGCCCATCGGAACACCCCCTTCTCTCTTCACCCCTCCCTCCCCACCACCACCAAAAAGAGAGAGAGAGAGGAGAGAGCAAGAGAAAGAAGGAAAACAAAATATCTACAGTTGTCGAGACAAGAGGAGAAAAATAGACACAAACATCCGTAATTTTCTCTGTGGGGCTTTGCGGTAATTGAGCCATTTGGATAAAAATAAAGGCAGCAGGCCCCTTAGGTAAGAAGAGATTTTTGCAATCTAAGAAGCCTGAATTATGCGTCTTGTGTCACTTGAAATCCCCCGTTCCCCCCCTTCCGCGGGCGACCCAAACCACTTTCCCTTTTCTTATTATTTTTTTAAGTACCCTGTCAAATGTCGTCTGTAGAGCAGAGAATTTCAGCTGTCACAACTAATTTCAATTTTCCCATGTGTTTCCTCCACCAGCCCCCTCCTTTGGGGGCCCGGGGGAGGGGGAGGGGCCAGGTGGAGCCCCGTTTCCCTCCCTCCTGCCTCCCCTCACTCTTCTTATTTACCATTATTGTTATTATTTCAAAACCAGATTTACATCATAGATGTGTTTGGGGGAGTGTTTAAGGACGGCGGTTTGCTCCTGTGGGAGGCTGGGCCTGGCCCTGTTGGTTTCCACCTACCCCTCCCCTCCGCCCCCCTGCCCCAATCCCCCCAACAGGTGCACCCCCACCGCGAGCCCCTGGGGAGGATACAGGTACTCCCGAATGCCTAGGGCACAACCCTTGACCTTGAGGTGACAGTCCAGTGAGGTCGGGGAGACAAGGGGACAGAGAGATTGGCACAAAGCGTTCCGAGTGCTGGCCAGTGGCTGTGCGCGGACAGCCGGGTGCAGCAGACCAAGGGTCGCCTTTAGCGGTGCTTGAGCTGACTTTTGGAAGCGAGTGGATGCTTGCTTGCTTCCTGGACAACTTGGGGAGGAGGGGAGTTCCAGGCTGAGGGAACAGCATGGGCGAGGGCTGATGTTCTGAGGTGAATTGGGGCCCCCCTCCCCCATTCACGTGTTAAAGTGCTGGCCCCAGGACCTCCGAACGGCACCTTTTATAGGATCCTTGCGGGTCACACAGGGGCAGGAGGGGACCTTAGTCCACTGCGACTGGACAGAGAGGCATCCGGAGGGAGAAGGCCAAGGAAACATGAAGGCAGAGATTGGGGTGATGCTTCTAGGAGCCGATGGACCCCCCAGCAGCTGGGGGGGGTATTGAGCAGGGCCTCCCGGCCTCCAGCAGGGATCTGAGCACAGACTCCCGAACTGTGTGGGACGAGAAACTAATGTGGTTTAAGCCACTCAGTTTGCGGTACTCTGTTTCAGCAGCCCCAGCAAACAGCGATGTGTGGACGCGAGAAACGGCCCATCCTGAGGCCTACATGTCACACAGCAGGTGGGTGCCTCTGGGTGGAGGGGTGGGGCTGGAGTGGCAGGACCAGATCCTGCAGAACGGGGACACGGTGGCGACTGGGGGGAGGGCGGGAAGGGGTAGCATGAGATGAGCTTTGTTAAACACTCACCCTGGTTACAGGCAAAGCCTGAAGCAGCCAAGACACAAGGAGGGTTCCCTTCCTCTCCCTTCCCCTCCCTTCCCTTCCCTTCCCCTCCCTTCCCTCCCTTCCCCTCCCCTTTCCCTTCCCCTCCCTTCCCCTCCCTTCCCCTCCCTCCCCTTCCCCCTTCCCTCCCCTTTCCCTCCCTTCCCTCCCTTCCCTTCCCTTCCCTTCCCTTCCCTTCCCTTCCCTTCCCTTCCCCTTCCCTTCCCTTCCCCTCCCTTCCCTTCCCTTCCCTTCCCTTCCCCTCCCCTCCCCTCCCCTTCCCTCCCTTCCCTTCCCTTCCCCTCCCTTCCCCTCCCCTCCCTTCCCCTCCCTCCCCTTCCTCCCCTCCCTTCCCTTCCCTTCCCCTCCCTTCCCCTCCCTTCCCCTCCCCTCCCCTCCCCTCCCCTCCCCTTCCCTCCCTTCCCTTCCCCTCCCTTCCCCTCCCTTCCCCTCCCCTCCTCTCCCTTCCCCTTCCTTCCCCCCCCTCCTCTCCCCTCCCACACACACCCCAGGGGCCTGGCCTGGCCTGGCTGTCCTCATCAGCAGGTCCCAAGGCCCACGATGGGGCCTGTCCTTCCTGACTCCTCAGCTCTTCCCCTGGTGCCCCCAGGTTAACAGCTCTCATGGAGCATCTTGTATATGGAACACGGTTTAAATGAGGGAGCTGAGGGGTGCCCGGGTTAAGGGCCCGGCTCTTGGTTTTGGCTCAAAAGGTCATGACTGTTGGTCGTGATCTCCTGGTTCATGGGATCAAGCCCCTGCTGTCACCACAGAGCCTGCCTGGGACTCTCTCTCCCTCTCTCCTTCCCCCACTCGCTCTCTTTTATGATAAAAATAAACATTTTTATAAAAATGACGCGGCCGAGTGACAGTATGTCCACTGTGGGACACGCCCCACCCCACAGCCAGGTTGTGACAGCAGAGGCTACAGCAGAGGCCCTGGGACTGTCCTCACCAAAGGAGCATCGCCTTGGAGGGCCGGTCAAGGTGGCGGCGGGGACCTACTTCTCAGCCTCCTGTCTTCCTCTTTGCTCCACCCATAGTCCCCTGTGAGCAGCTCCATTTCCTCCTGTGTGGTCCTGCCTCCCTCCTCCTGCCCCTGCAGCCCCAGGGAGAGAGCAGGGAGGGACCCACGAAAGGGCAGGGTCCTCCTCCAGGAGTGGAGGACCTGAGCCACAGAGAGGTTCCGAAGTCACACAGCAGGTCACAGGCAGAGTCAGGGAATGAACCCCCTCCCCCGGGGAATTTGG
Organism: Felis catus; assembly: GCF_018350175.1. Classification (NCBI taxonomy): domain Eukaryota; kingdom Metazoa; phylum Chordata; class Mammalia; order Carnivora; family Felidae; genus Felis; species Felis catus. Next base: position 88,536,425 of record NC_058380.1, read on the forward strand.
GGGCCGTCCTCACTCTTAACACACACACCGCCCCCCCCCCCCAAGGGCCCTGCTGTGAGTTCAGCACTCACGGCCAGAAAGGCAGTGTGGCCTCGTGGTTAAGGGCATGCTCTCTGGAGTCAGAGCGCCCACCGCTGGATCCCAGCACCACCCCCTCCCGCCTAGGCTCCTGGACGCTCTGAGCTTCGGTTTCCTCCAGACAAAATCCGAGGATTTTCTCCCCGTGGCGAATGCTGGCTGCTGTCCGCCAAACGGTTTTCCCTTCTCCTCCAGGAACCCCCAGATACACCGCAATCCCCAGGCTCCCGGCAGGCCTGAGTTCCGGCCCCAGGACTGCAGGAGGAAGTGTCTCCCAAAACCTTCTGGGCTATTCTTTCCCGGGCCCTCTCCGCCCTGCGTCCGCCTGGGCAGAGTCTCCCCACCGGACGCCCCATCTCACGCTGGACTGGGATGTGAGCGGGGATGAGCCCCCCCACCGTCGTGGGGTCATGTGTTAAGACGGTGAGGCTGTTCTTATGAATGCACCCCCTCCCCCGTCAGGCTCTCAGCAGGTTGAAGAGTGACTCTCTCCCAAAGTGCTCACCGCCCTGCTTCTGCTTAGTAAGCCTGGGCGAACGGTTGATCCGCATCGTTGCCCTGCCACCTCCAGCCGGAGCGTGAGCTCCGAGGGCCTGGTGCATCCTGGGTGCTTACGAATCTGTGCCAGATGCCTCGTGTGCCTGTGTCTGTAGTTGGGTCAGTGTTCGCGGGGCCTCTGGAGCCCTCCTCGTGTTTGCCTTCAGAGGGCCTGAGAGCCCCCCCCAAGTCATGTACCGTAACCCGGACAGTACTCCCCTGTCTCCCCCCTCTCGGCGCCCCCAGCCCCACACAGGACTGCACCTGCTAGCCAGCCCCGCCTTCCTAACGTTCAGGAGCTCCTTGGGGAAGCTGTGTGATTGCGGACGCGCCCCTTAACCTCTCGGAGCCCCAGTTTCCTGCTTTTCCGCTCCTCGGCCCAGCCCGCTGCTTACGGAGCACAGAGGGAACGTTCAGCCAACACGCCGGATCCAGGTTTTGCCCACCCTTCTCGTCCCAGCGGAAACTGGGGAGATGAATCTCCAGCACTAAGGAACCGGTTCTGGGATAACGTCTCCCCGGGGCAGACGCAGGGGAGCCAAGCCCCGCGCCGCGCGCCCCTGCTCTGTGCCGGGGCTGGAAGTCACTCGGCTGGGAAATCGCTTGTCCGCAAGCCCCAGCCCGCTCACGGAATTGCACTACCATGAGGGAAATTGCCCTAAATGTGAATCCACGTCTGAGCCGGGGAAAGCGATGTGGCTGCTCATGGGCGGGTGACGGTAGCCTTTCCGGGCGCAATGTTTTCAGCTTGTCTGCCTTCCAATCACTCCTAAATAATACGTTTGATTTGGCGTGACTGCTCACGGGGGCTCTCCTCTACCCAGCGCCGGCAGCTGAAGCACGACACTTAAGATCACATCTGCTTTTCATTCGTAGCGAACAAAGTGGGTTTCAGCCTCCCGCAGCCCGGTCTCGTCCGGTGCTGAGGAGCGGCTCTCCCCAGGATTGCTCTGGGCCGCTGACAGGCCGTCGCCCGGCAGGCACTGGCCTGGCCCCCGGGCCTCAGGAGAGAGTGGGCAAGGGTGGCGGAGGTCCTGGGAAGCCGCGCTTCGCGCCACGGTTCTGGGTTTGAACGCTGACTCCACTTCCTGGCTGTGTGACTCCAGAGAGGTTGTTTGTCCTCTCTGAGTTTCATCTCATCTGCAGAAGAGGTAATAAGGTCTTGGCCAACGGGTGGTCCCCCGATCCCGATTTTCCCCAGCAATGAACCAGTAGGGGGAGTTCTTGCCCCTCCTCCCCCCTCCCGCCTGCCTCCCAAAGTCAGCTTCTATGTGTGCATGTTCATAGTGGCATTATTTACAGTAACCAAAAGGTGGAAACAACCCAAAGGCCCACGGATGGAGAAAGGCATAAACAAACTCTGGTCTATCCGTACCACGGAATATCGTTCAATCTTAAAACAATTCTGATACGTGCGACCGTGTGGATGAACCTCGGAGACATGATGCCGAGCGAAAGAGGCCACACGCAAAAGGACAAATGCTGTGCGATGCCACGTACGCGCCGTACCCAGAGTCGTTCAATTCATGCCAACAGTAAGGAGAATGGAAAGTACCAGATGCAGGGCTCGAACCCATGAAGCGGGAGGTCATGACCCGACCCGGAATCAAGAGTCGGATGCTTAACCGACTGAGCCACCCAGGTGCCCCAAGGTTACTATTTTCATCACCTCGGACAGAGCCAACCCTTTGGGCCCCCAACCCCTCTCAAAAGAAATTGATGGGGTTCTACCGTCAGTGGTCCTCTGTCCCAAATCTCTCCTGCCGCTGGTGGGTCGCTCCCTTGAGCATTATAGCAGGTGGCCAAATGCAGAGAGGGGTTGAGATTATGGTTTGGGAACATGGCAGGGGGTGAGCGGTCGTATTTTCCAGAGAGAGTCCTCACAATGTCCCCGATCCCAGTGCTTATGGACAAGGGGACTTTGACACAGACATCAGGAAGTGATGTCTGTGCCTCCTCCCCTTGAACTTGACCGGGGTTTTGGTACTGTGGCAACCGACAGAAGAGGCAACGGGATTTCCCAGGCAAGATCCTAAGGGCAAAGCGGTGTCTACACTGCTTGCCGGATTTTCGTGAGGGCTTCAGCCATCGTGGGAGCAGGCCAGCGGCCCTGAGGCCGTCACGGAGTGAGGAAGCCCAATCCAGCCCATGTGGAGAGGCCCTGAGACTTCGTGATGAGGGAGGGGTGCTCAGTGAGCCCCCCCCCCCGCAGTCCCAGACCTACCCGCCCCCAACCGTCTTCCGTCCCTCCCCCACCGTTCCAGTTCACCCACCATCACATCGCCAGCAAGTGATCTCCCCAAGCCAGAAACATCCAGCTGAGCCTTTCCCAAATCCCCCCACTTGGCAAATCGGGACCAAGACAAAAACGGTTGTCTTAAAGTGGTAACGCTTGGGTCAATTTGTTATTTCGTGAAGGTAACCGGCACACGGGTGAAGGGGCCATTCTGCAGCAGGGAAACTGGTTACCAAAATCGGCTCCCCCTTAGCTTGCCGCTGTCTGTCTCCGCGAGCCCTGCCCGCAGGAACTGATGGGAGATCCGCCTTCCTAGGCCACGGTTCTCCATCCTGGAACCTCAGGGCTGTGTGGTGCCCGCAAAAGCCTGGCTTGATCGCCTCCAAAGGGAAAGTCTGCCGATCGATCGTTTGCTAGCCCTGTGATTGCGTGGTGAGAGCCAGACCCCAGGGCTTAGCAACCTGGACTGCCTCCATCCACACCTTCCGCAGGGGATCTTCTCGGCCCCCTGACACTTCTGTGTGATCCACGGGGAAGCTGCTGCAGAGATAGGCCTTGGCACAGTCGGCCCTCTCTCCTGCAGGATGGCGTCCCCGTCTGGGCCTTGGCCGGGACGGATCTGCCCTCGGGGCACCTTCACCCACTCTCAGAACCCTCCGGAGGCCTGGCTGGGGTGGGCATACCTTCCTGCTGCCTGCCTCATGCACTGTCCGTACCTCGGCCACGGAGTGGAAGTCGCTCTGTCCTTGGGACCCAGCCCTCGGCTCCATTGGCGATGCCAATCCCAGCCACAGGCAGTTCTTTCTTTGTTTAAATTTGTGTTAATGTTTATTTCTTTTTGAGAGGCAGAGCATGAGCCGAGGAGGGGCAGAGAGAGAGGGAGACACAGAATGGGAAGGAGGCTCCAGGCTCCGAGCTGTCAGCACAGAGCCCGACGCGGGGCTCGAACTCAGGAACCGTGAGATCATGACCTGAGCCCAAGTCAAGAGTCGGGCGCTTAACCGCCTGAGCCACCCAGGCACTGTCCCCACCCCCCAATTATTACTTGTAATGAGGGGCAAATGATAGGCAAATGTTAATTGCCATCCTTCCTTTATCTGATCTATAAAACATTTTTCACCCAGTTTGATATGCACCGAAGAATAAGATCTTCTTAAAAAGTGTTTTTAGGGGCGCCTGGGGGGCTCAGTCGGTTAAGCGCCCAACTTTGGCTCAGGGGTCATGATCTCACAGTTGGTGGGTTCGATCCCTGGGTCGGGCTCTCTGCCGACAGCTCGGAGCCTGGAGTCTGTTTCGGATTCTGTGTCTCCTCCTCTCCCTGCCCCTCTCCTGCTCACGCTGTCTCTGTCTCTCAAAAATGAATACACATTAAAAAAAATGTTTTCAATTGACTTTTAATTGCGTGAGCAAATATATACGTATACATATTACTTGTTTTTAAATGTTACCATTATACATAAGACTTTTGACTGCTGGTTTTGCAGGCCTCCCTCCCCCACCCCCCACCCCTTCCCCTCCCCCCTCCCCCTTGGCTTTCCCTCGCCCTGTCCTCCAGAGGTAGTCTCTGTTCGCACTTCACTGCACGCGCATTTGTCTGTGTCTTTTTTTTCTTTTTAATGTTTATTTACTTTTGAGAGAGAGACAGTGAGAGCCAGGGAGGGGCAGACAGAGAGGGAGACACAGAATCCCAAGCAGTCTCCAGGCTCAGGGGGACGTGGGGCTCGAACCCACGACCCTGGGATCATGACCTGAGCCCAAATCGAGAGTCGGATGCTCAACCGACTGAGCCACCCAAGCGCCCCTGTTTGTTTCTTCTTTATGGGCTTTGAGGCCCAGGCCTGTCTTTGGAAGCCGTGATAGCCAACCGGAAGACACAGAAAGGCACGTGTCACCATGAAGCACGGACTACACACCCGAGTGAGTGTTATAAAAGCAATCAGTGATTTCGCCCTGGAATCAGACCCTGCCCCAGGCACTTGGGCTTAGAGGATAAGCCGCAACCTGACCTTTCAGATTTTTGGACTCTGGGGACTATCCCAGCCCCTGATTTTTTCTTAGAGATAAAACACCCCTAGCCAGGAGGGACATTTTGGTGCAACTGCAGCCAGGTTCCTCCCTGGTGTCACACAGGATGGAATTTTCTTTGGAAGCCTCCCATTTTTCCTGCATCATGGCAGCCTCGTTCTCAGTGAAGTACTCATTGTTCCTCAGCCTGGCCTCCAGGATCAGAGCTGAGCCAACCACAACAGCCAAGCCGCAGAGCAGAAAATGAGTGTTCCCGAAATGAACGGGAGACAGACACGGGATACCTGTGTGACCAGGAGAGGGGAGCCCGCCTGCCTCTCGTCCATTCCAGATACTTTCAGCCTTAACCCAGTCTATACCACACAGACAATTTTAACTACATCCCTAATTTAGGGGACCAGAAGCCAGGAAAGTTTAGAATCTCTAGAAATCTCTGGGTAATGAATAGAGCATGTGTTCTAACAGTAACTGTTCCCTAATCCCTGCCATGTCCTTTTCCTTCATAGCAAGGAGGCCTCTGCGCCCAGTTGATTCAGTGCGATATTCATCACTGCTCCCCCCCCACCCACCCACGTACCCATTTCTATCTACTGACTCATGCCTCTTTCCAGTCACAGACATCAGTGGTAAGCTTTCTTGATGGTTTGGTTATTACCTCGTGTCCTTTGCAACTCTTCCCTAGATTTCATGTCCAGTTCCATGCTAGATATCTTTCTCCTGATGTCATGCCTTGATCTCAAGAATGGGTTATTGTAGGCAAGGGCCTTTCAGAGAACCTGGCCTCAATAATCCGTTCACAGAAGAGCCTTTATTGCATGGATGGATGGATGGATGGATAATCGATGGACAGATGGACGATTGGATGAATGGATGGACAAATGGACAGGTGGATGGATGGTTGGATGAATGATGGACAAATGGACAGGTAGAGGGATGGATGGATGGATAGATGGAAGGATGAATGGATGGACAAAGGGACAGGTAGAGGGATGGATGGATGGATGAATGGATGGAAAAATGGACAGGTAGAGAGATGGATGGTTGGATGAATGCATGGAAAAATGGACAGGTAGAGGGATGGATGGTTGGATGAATGCATGGACAAATGGGCAAGTAGAGGGATGGATGGATGCATGAATGGATGGACAAATGGACAGGTAGAGGGATGGATGGGTGGATGAATGGCTGGAAGCGAGAGGGTTTAATACAATAGTCCCTACCAGCATTTTTTACTCTCTGTGAAGAAGGAAAGGACACAGTTTCACAGACAACCAAATGGTTTTGTATCAGTCTAGCCAGGGAAGAAGATATGTCTGCCCAGTGCTTAGGTAGAGGTGAGGGAGTATGAATGTGTCCAACAAAAGCACACATATTTTGGAATGCAGGGTGAGCATGACCCTTTTGAATTCATCCTCTTCCATCAAATCTTTTTCCCCATCCGTGAATATTTGTAGTGGTCAAGAGTTGTTTATTGCCACTGCATCCATTTTTCTTCTGTTGACAGCTCTCTTTCCCTTGGTGAATTGGTCCCTTCGCTCACACTACACTCAAGATCGGTGGCCCTGAGACTGCTGAGATCTATGAGACTGCAGAACTCTATGGTTGAGATCTATAGCTCAAATTCCTTCCCCCAAAAATGATTCATGGCATCTTCCTTTTCTAATATATTTTTGACACTTTCAATCATAGAGGAAAACTAAAGAATTTCACAGTGAACACCCATTAACCCACCACCTAGACTCTACTATGAACACTTTTACTGCACCTGCTTTATCTCATGTCTGTCCTCTATCCATCCCTCTATCTTGCAATTAATCCATTTCGTCTTTGGTGTCTTTGAAAGTAAATTGCAGACATAGGTACCTCTCCTCCCAAACGTGTATCATCGACTGGAGTCCGATATTTGTTTACATGTTTTTTTTCTTTGTAAAATTTCTATATATTAACCTTAAAAATAAAACATCCCGTTGTTTTACCAGCAAACTGGGTTTATTCAGGAACAGCAGACAATTACCATTTGGGACATGCAAGCTACAGCAAAACCACAGTTAAATCCAGAGAACAACGCAGAGGGAACTTCTCTCTTATAAAGGGAAGGGGGCGATCGAGAGGGGCTGTAATTATTATTTTTTTAACGTTTATTTTGAGAGGGAGGGAGAGAGAATCCCCAGCAGGCTCTGCTCTCCCAGCGCAGAGCTCTCCAACCATGAGATCGTGACCTGAGCCGATCATGGTCACGTAACTGACTGAGCCACCCAGGTGCCGCGAGCCAGTGGGACTGTTATAAACGAGAAGTCCAGTGGGATAAACCCGGAGTTGGAAGTGTTGTTGCTCTGCATTGGCCAAGTTGTAACAGTTTCTCACTGGGTGGGCTGCTGACGGGCAAGAAGAAAATCTTCATCCTGGTGGGGTGGGAAAATACAGGCTTCTTCCCGTTGGGAATCCAAGGTACGTCTCTTGCTGTTGGCGTCTGTAATTGACTGTGAGTGGTAGGACGTGAGAGTTCCCCTTTCCAGCCTCCTGACTCCCCTTTAAAAGGAGGCTTTCTTGGGGTGCCTAGGTGGCTCAGATGGTTAAGTGTCTGACTTTGGCTCAGGTCATGATCTTGCAGTCCACGAGTTCCAGCCCCGCGTCGGGCTCTGTGCTGACGGCTCGGAGCCTGGAGCCTGCTTCAGATTCTGTCTCTCTCTCTCTCTCTCTCTTTCTCTGCCCCTCCCCAGCTAGTGCTCTGTCTCTGTCTCTAAAAAATAAGTAAACTTTTAAAAATTTGAAAAAAAAAAAAAAAGGAAAGAAATTGCCACTCCTTTTTTCTAAGTGGTTGTACCATTTTTCATTCCTGAGAACAATGTGAAAGTTTCACCTTCCTCGTAATCTTGTCAACATTTGGTGTTATCAGTCTTTTTAGGTTTAGCCATTCAGGTGGGTGGGTGGAGGTTTTAATTTGCATTTGTTTACTGGCTAATATTGTTGAGCACATTTTCTTGTTCTTATTGACCATTCATCTTCCTTTGTGATGTGTCCAAAAAAAAAAAACACCTTTTTTTTTTTTTTGCATATTTCATTTTTTTTTTTATTTTCTAACGTTTATTTTTGGGAGAGAGAGAGAGGGAGGGAGACAGAGAGGGAGAGAGCACATGAGCGGGGAAGGGGCAGGGAGAGGGAGACACAGAATCTGAAGAAGGCTCCAGGTTCTGAGCCATCAGCACAGAGCCCGACTTGGGGCTCAAACCCACAAGGGTGAGGTCATGACCTGAGCTGAAGTCACACACTTAACTGACTGAGCCATCCAGGTGCCCCCCACTTTTAAAATTTAGTTGTGGGTGTTCTTTATATATCATAAATACTAGTCCTTTGTCAAATGTATGTTTTGTAAATACTTTCAGTCTGTGGCTTGATTTTTCTGGGTTTTTTTCTTTTTCTTTTTTTTTTTTTTTTTTTTTTTTTTTTGAGAGTTTATTCGAGCAAAAATTGACTCCAACTGGGTAGGGCCAAACTGAAAGTGGTTAGGGGTGTTCCCGCCTTTCTATTTTCTTAATGGTGTGTTTTCTGGGCATGTAATCGGGATCTACACTAATTAGTAAATCTCATTACCGTGGTCACAAGATTATTTCAGGCAGGAGTATGGGATGGAGTCAAGTCAATGGATCATTTTCTAGGAATGTTGAGACAAAACCAGACTCTCCTTGTGGCTGGACATGAGCCTAAGGGGATGCCATGTCTATGCTCAATCTGAGAATGGATTCAAGATAGGGAAGCAGACAGAGCCCAACAATGGAGAAAACAGGTCCCAGTGATGCTGTCTGAGCCCCTGCCTCAAGAGGTCAAACTGTTGTCCACACAGATCCCACATCTTCTTGACTTTATACCTTTGCTCATGCTGTTCCTTTCACCAGGAATGCCCTTCTGCCGCATCTCCAAATGTCCACGTGGCCCATCTGAAATGCCACCTTCTCCATCACATTTTTTCTTGGTCTCTCTCCGTTGTTTCTGTGCCCAGCCTGAAGTGACTTCCTCCTCTCTGGGTGCTGAATATTATTTTATCGCTTAACATATATTTTTTGTAATGACATCATCATCATCACTATTTTACAAAACTGTATCGGTAGAGATTTCTGGAAGGAGGAGCCAGGGGAACTTAAGTTTCTACATGAAGCATTGAGACTGCTGTGTCTACAGAAGCAACTTTTGCTCTTATATTTAGAAAAAAAGATTTTGAACCTCATTGAATGAATTAACAATTGAGTGTATTTATCAGATTTAATTCCACCCACAGAGTTGTTTTTTTTTTTTAATTTTTATTTCTTTTTGAGAGAGAGAGCATGAGCAAGGGGAGGGGCAGAGAGTGAGGGAGACACAGAATCCGAAGCAGGCTCCAGGCTCTGAGCTGTGAGCATAGAGCCCAGTGTGGGCCTGAACTTGTGAACCATGAAATCATGACCTGAGCTGAAATCAAGAGTCAGACACTCCACTGACTGAGCCACCCAGGCACCCCTCCCCACCTTTTTACTTTGCTTTATTTACCCTTTCAACCGTCTTCCCCTCCTGAAAGTCCAAAGCAACAATCAGGGGTGTCCAAGGTAGCAAGACTGGTGCCTTCAGGAGGGTGAGGTTTCATGCGTCTGTTCTTTCTACATCTTGAATCACCAGCTTATCCCAATTTTCCCACGACCTTCCTGGTTTTACGACCCGAAGTCCCCAATCCTGAAACCCTTCCTTCCCAGGCAAATCTGATCGGTTGATCACCCTCCTTACTCCCCCACACCCACCAATCCTATTTGGTTACATGGAAAAGAAACTTCTGTTGATTTCTGTGGTGCAAAGCTCCTGTCGCCTCTTGTAGAAATCCTGTATAATCCCCTTGCCTTGAGAGCAGATGAGATCTAGGCATTTGATGGGATATCATTCCTGTCATGAGGCCACTAATCAGTTGATTTTATGTTAATCAAAAGGGAAATGATCTTGGGTGTGCCTGACATAATCAATTGAGCCTTCGAAAGGAGATAAAGTGTCAGAGAGCTGTGTTCTTACGAGTCAGGAACATTCAGCCTCCTTGATTCTGCAAATGCAAAGACGTGAATTAAAAAAAAACCCACGCGGGGCGCCTGGGTGGCACAGTCGGTTAAGCGTCCGACTTCAGCCAGGTCACGATCTCGCGGTCCGTGAGTTCGAACCCTGCGTCAGGCTCTGGGCTGATGGCTCAGAGCCTGGAGCCTGTTTCCGATTCTGTGTCTCCCTCTCTCTCTGCCCCTCCCCCGTTCGTGCTCTGTCTCTCTCTGTCCCAAAAATAAATAAACGTTGAAAAAAAAATTAAAAAAAAAAAAAAACCCACGAGCTTGGACGCCAAGCCTCCGATAAGACCTCAGCCACGGGAGTACCTTGATTTCGGCCTTGCGGGACCCCAGGAAAAGATCCCAGCTGCACTGTGACACAACTTCTGACCCACAGAACTGTGAGATAATACATTGTTTTAAGTTGCCGAATTTGTGGTCCTTTGTTGCACAACAATAGAAAACTAATATAATCTTATGAGGGCGGAAAGCTAAGTGGTCATGGCTCGTGTCTTGACTTGTCTGAGCCTTGGTGTCCTTATCTTGTCCCCTCCACCATCAAGCAGATCAGATCCTGCCTCCCCTGGCTGCCAGTTGAGCATTTGTAAAACCTGAACAGCAAAGGTCAAAGGTCTGTATCTGGCTGTGCTATGCCTTCACCCCCTTCTTTTGATGAATAAAGCCCATCTTATCTCAACTGGTAACTATGTTGCTAGAATAGGAACCAGTCCCCGAATAGTTAGTCCTGGCTTGGAGAGTGTGGCCCACAGGGCAATTCCTGTTCCTGGGAGATATGACATTTGGTGAGACTCTATCTCAGAACCTCCCCAAGAATAATCATGGCGTGTCCCATGCATCAGACATGGTAACCATGACTGGCTAAGGGTGAAATACGACCTTCTCTTTCCACCAATGAGCCAACCCTTATTTTTCTAAGTACTCGCTATATACGAAGTGCTGAGGGGAATAGAGGTAAGACCCGGAGGGACTTCTCTTCCTAGGGAGCTAGTGTGTGCTCATCCCATGGAAAGAACATAAACTAAAATTCATTTTATTGAAAGCAAAGACTCAAACAGATATTTGTGCAAATAGATATTTGTACACAGATGAATACATAAAATGTAGTGTATACATACCATGGGCTGTCATTCAGCCTTAAAAAGGAAGGAAATTCTTTTTTTTTTTTTAATTTTATGTTTTATTTTTTTCATTTGCGTCCAAATTAGTTAGCATATAGTGCAACAGTGGTTTCAGGAGTAGATTCCTTAGTGCCCCTTACCCATTTCGCCCATCCCCTCCTCCCACAACCCTTCCAGCCACCCTCGGTCTGTTCTCCATATTTATAAGTCTCTTCTGTTTTGTCCCCCTCCCTGTTTTTATATTATTTTTGCTTCCCTTCCCTTATGTTCGTCTGTTTTGTCTCTTAAAAGTCCTCATATGAGTGAAGTTATATGATGTTTGTCTTTCTCTGACTGATTTCACTTAGCATAATACCCTCTAGTTCCCGCCACGTAGTTGCAAATGGCAAGATTTCATTCTTTTTGATGGCCAACTAATAACTCCATTGTATATATAGACCACATCTTCTTTATCCATTCATCCATCAATGGACATTCGGGCTCTTTCCATACTTTGGCTACTGTCGATAGTGCTGCTATAAACATGGGGGTGCGTGTGTCCCTTCGAAACAGCACATCTGTATCCCGTGGATAAATGCCTAGTAGTGCAACTGCTGGGTCGTAGGGTAGTTCTATTTTTAGTGTTTTGAGGAACCTCCATACTGTTTTCTAGAGTGGCTGCACCAACTTGCATTCCCAAAGAAAGGAAGGAAATTCTGATACCTGCTACAACATGGATGAACCTTGAAGACTTTATGGTAAGTGAAATAAGCCAGGCACAAATGGACAAATGTTATATGATCCCACTTACATGAAGTACCTAGAGTAGTCAAATTCTTTTTTTTAATTAAAAAAATTTTTTAATGTTTTATTTATTTTTGAGAGAGAGAGACAGAGTATGACTCTGTCAATGCGGGGCTCGAACCCACGAACCGTGAGATTATGTCCTGAGTCAAAGTCAGATGCTTAACCAACTGAGCCACCCCAGGCACCCCAGCACAGGGTTTTTCGCTAGTAACTGCAGTGCTGATTTCTTATATTGGTATTGGGTAAATAAATGGCTGTCCATCACATTAGTCTATATACTTTTTTATATGCCTATGTTATTTCATAATACAAAATAATAAAGCGGGGATTAAAAGAATATCATGGGACATTGTCAACAGACTCCATTCATTAATTTATAGAAATAATTGTTCGTTGAACACATCTTATGTGCTCGATGCTGGAGATACATAGCAAACAATATGGACACAATATCTCCATCTCCAAAGTTCATGGTCATGTGAGGGAGACAAGTATTAGTCAAAGAATCAGGTGAATGAAGATATAACTTAAACTAAGATAGGTGCTCTGGTTTCCAGGAAGGAGACTGGGATAAATTTTTGTAGGGAATCTAACTTGCCCAAGAGGAACAGCTTAAAGAAGCTGACGTTGGAGGATGCCCCAAAACACCCCAGGTGGACCTTCCTACAGTGAAGCTGAGAGTCTACAATCCTCACCTACCCAGAGGCATGAGCAGACCACCGTGGATTCCCCAGCATCTGAGAAAAGTCTGTACCATGAAATATAGGTACCATAAAGCCCACTTACCTACATACATAGATGCATAAAATAAATGGGAACAGTGAGCTATAAGGAACATACACTATGCAGAAAGAATAAACTTCTTCAAAAGTACTATAATCCTCAAAAAAAGTACTATAATCCTCAGATAAGGGAAGGTATTCCATCCCCAAAATAAGGAATGAATGTTATTTTTTCCTTTATTTATTTGTTTGTTTGTTTAATGTTCAAGTCGGTTAACATACAGCATAGTCTTGGCTTCAGGAGTAGAACCTGGTGATTCATCTCTTACATATGACACCCAGTGCTCATCCCCAAAAGTGCCCTCCTTAAGGCCCGTCACCCATTCAACCCATCCTCCCACTGCACCTGCCCCACCTCTAGCAGCCCTCAGTTTGTTCTCTTTATTTAAGAGTCTCTTATGGTTTGCCTCCTTCTCTGTTTTTATCTTATTTTTCCTTCCCTTCCCCTATGTTCATCTGTTGAGTTTCTCAAATTCCACGTATGAGTGAAATCGTATGACATCTGCTTTCTTTGGCTGACTTATTTCGCTTAGCATCATACCCTCCAGTTCCATCCATGTTGTTGCAAATGGCAAGATTTCATTCTTTTTCATCACTGTGTGTGTGTGTGTGTGTGTGTGTGTGTGTGTGTGTGTGCACGCACCATGTCTTTTTATCCATTTATCCGTTGATGGACAGTTGGGGTCTTTCCACAATTTGGCTATTGTTGATAGCGTTGCTATAAACATTGGGGTGCATTTGCCCCTTCGAGTCAGCAGTTTCATATCCTTTGGATAAATTCCTCGTAGCGCAATTGCTGGGTCATAGGGTAGTTCTATTTGTAATTTTTTGAGGAACCTCCATACTGTTTTCCAGAGTGGCTGTACCAGTTTGCATTACCACCAACAACAGTGCGAAAGCGTTCCCTTTTCTCCGCATCCTCGCCAACATTTGTTGTTTCTTGAGTTGTTCATTTTAGCCACTCTCACTGGTGTGAGGTGGTATCTCAGTGTGGTTTTGATTTGCATTTCCCTGATGATGAGTGATGTTGAGCGTCTTTTCATGCGTCTGTTGGCCATTTGGATGTCGTCTTTGGAAAAGTGTCTATTCATGTTTTCTGCCATGGATTATTTGTTTTTTGGGTATTGAGTTTGGTAAGTTCTTTATAGATTTTGGATACTAACCCTTAATCTGAGATGCCATCTGCAAATATCTTCTTCCATTCTGTCGGTTGCCTTTTAGTTTTATTGTTTCCTTTGCTGTGCAGAAGCTCTTCATCTTGATGGGGTCCCAATAGTTAATTTTTGCTTTTGTTTTCCTTGCCTCCAGAGGCATGTCAAATAAGAAGTTGCCGTGGTCTAAGTCAAAGAGTGCTGCCTGTTCTCTCCTGTGGGATTTTGATGGTTTCCTGTTTCACATGTAGGTCTTTCATCCATTTTGAATTTGTTTTTGTGTAGGGTGTAAGAAAGTGTCTGTTTCATTCTTCTGCATGTTGCTGTCCAGTTCTCCCATCACCGTTTGCTAAAAAGACTGTCTTTTCTCAGTTGGATACTCTTTCCTGCCTTGTTGAAGATTAGTTGGCCACGTATTTGTGGGGAAATGAATGTGATTTTTCAAAGAAAGAATTGTTAGGAGAGTAAAGAATAACTCTTGTGAGTTAAAAACAGGACAGCAGGGGCGCCTGGGTGGCGCAGTCGGTTAAGCGTCCGACTTCAGCCAGGTCACGATCTCGCGGTCTGTGAGTTCGAGCCCCGCGTCGGGCTCTGGGCTGATGGCTCGGAGCCTGGAGCCTGTTTCCGATTCTGTGTCTCCCTCTCTCTCTGCCCCGCCCCCGTTCATGCTCTGTCTCCCTCTGTCCCAAAAATAAATAAACGTTGAAAAAAAAATTTAAAAAAAAAAACAAAAAAAAAAAACAGGACAGCATACATGAAAAACCCTACAGAAAGATTGAAAGATGAAATTGAGGGAATAGCCCAGAAAGAGGAGTAAAAAGAAAGACAGAAAGTAGAAAATAGAAGACAATTAGAGGACCACTGTAGGAGATCCAATATCCAAATAATAGAAACTCTAGAAAGACGAATAGAGAAAATGCTGGGGGAAATCCTCAATTAAATAATTCAAGACAATTTCTCAGAACTGAAGGACATAAATTTTCACATCAAAAGGGCAACTAAAAAGGGCCAGCATAAAGGATGGAAAAAGACTCATTCCAAGATCAAAAAAAGATTTCCAGAGAGAAGGGGGAAAAGGTCAAAAGGATAATATAGCAGAATAGCATCAGGCTTCTCAACAGCAATGACGGTTGCTTGAAGGTAGTAAAAGAATGCCTTGCCTTGTAAATTATTATCCCAATCTAAAATTCTATATCCAGCCAGTCTATCCATCATCAGTGGTGAGGGCTGAATAATGAGCTAGAGAAAATGTCCTACTGTCCACAAGGAAAAGAATAGCTCTGAATAGACCCAATGATACCACTTCAATTCTAGCAGAGCATCTGGGGGAACTCCACCCAAGTGATAATACTTAAGGAGTTGATAAACTGGGATTTATCCACCCATTACACTTCATTGTCACTTACGGAGAAGGGGTGTTGGGAATACAGACATACAGCAATTTCTATTAGGGATCTGGGTATGTCATTTGGTTTCACCGTGCCTTACTTTCTCCACTTATAAAATGGAGAATCTGATGCTAACCTATGGTGCCTCACAAAGATGATGGGAAGGCCGGGAGGGTGAGAAATAAGAGTAATTTCAGCTCCTCAAAAGGAAGACGACAAACACATATGAAGCCAGTTCTTTCTTCGTGTGACTATAACAGTCACTGACTTTTGTCTGCCCAACAAATATTCCATTCCATTCCATTCCAACCTCCAATCCCACTGCAAGGGTGATGATGAACCCCACTCCTGGCCGCGGTTGATTGGTTTAGGGGTGGACACCTGGCCTTTCTGAGCCAATCAGAATTGTGCCCTAGAATTCTAAACCTGGAGCCAAGATATAGGAGTCAGTTTCTCTTCAGGTGGCTGGAAGTGAGGTTGTGTAAACCCCAGTGCTGTCTGCTCCAATAGTCCATCATCCAGTCTGAGAAGCAGAAGTAGCAGGTTGGCCACCAGAAAGGATGAAGCCAAAAAAGGCACAAGACAGTTAGCAAGGCAACAGATGGAGAGAGAGAGAGAGAGAGAGAGAGAGAGAGAGAGAGAGAGAGAGAGAACTTCCTGACCTGCCAGGCTTGCTCCATTGCCAACCCCAGTCCTTTAAGGCCATGTGTCAGTCCAACAGAGCCTCCCCCTCTTTTTCTGACTCCTCAAAATTTGATTTCCTAGGTGATTAGGTTTTTTATTATGGCAAAATACATAGAACATAAAAATTTACTATTCTCACCATTTTAAGTGTACAATTCAGTGGCATCAGGAATGTTCCCCTGGTTGTACAACCATCCCCACCATCTATCTCCAGAACTTTTTCACCTTCCCAAATGGAAACTCTGTACCCATTAAGCAATAACTCACTGTAAATGTTCACTTGCTATATGATCCAGCTATTTAAAATTTTTTCATGTTTATTTCTTTATTTTGAGAGGGACAGCACTGCACTGTCAGTGCAGGGCCTGACTTGGGGCTTGATCTCACGAACCATGAGCTGAAATCAAGAGTCAGACGTTTAATCTACCGAGCAACCCAGGTGCCCCAGGTCTGGCTATTTTGCTCCTGGGTATTTGCCCAGGAGAAATAATAGTGTATGTCTATATAAAGACTGATAGCCAAATTTAACTCTAATATCCCCCAAATCAGAAACGGTCCAAATATCCACTAACAGGTAAGCAGATAAATAAATGTGGTATATCCATTCAACGGAATACTATTAGGCGATGACAAGGAATGAACTTTTCATACACGGCACAATATGGATGAATCTCAAAATAATTATGCTCTGTGAAACACCTCAGGCAGAAGAGTCATGCTGTCTGCGTTCACTTATATAACATTCTAGAAAACACAAACTAACCTAGAGTGACAGAAAACCTATTGGTGGTTGTTTGCAGATGGAGAGGCTGCTGGGGTGGAGGCTGAAGAAGCGTGGAATGGTAAGATGGCTGGTGGTGCATATGTTCATGACCTTGACAGTTGTATGTATATGTGAAACAATATCAACGTATACACCTTACTTATGTGCAGTTTATTGTATATCAAGTTTTTATCAATAAAGCTGTTTTAAAATACTGGACGCTAGGGGCGCCTGGGTGGCTCAGTCGGTTAAGCGTCCGACTTCAGCTCAGGTCATGATCTCGTGATCCGTGAGTTCGAGCCCCACGTCAGGCTCTGGGCTGATGGCTCAGAGCCTGGAGCCTACTTCCGATTCTGTGTCTCCCTCTCTCTCTGCCCCTCCCCCGTTCATGCTCTGTCTCTCTCTGTCTCAAAAAAGAAAAACAAAACAGTAAAAAAAAAATACTGGATGCTAGAGACAGTGAGTGATGCCTCCAATATTTTAAAGAAAAATTATTTACAGTCCAGAGTTCTGTAACTAGCTAAACTGTTCATTTTGTTATAGTGGAAGAAACAAATAATAAACAAATAATTACACAGTGATTTAAAATCGATTGTGATAGGGGTACCATATGTGACTCAGCCAGTTAAGTGTCTGACTTTGGCTCAGGTCATGATCTCATGGTTGGTGGGTTTGAGCCCTGCATTGGGCTGTGCTGACAGCTCAGAGCCTGGAAACTGTTTCAGATTCTGTCTCCCTCTCTCTCTGCCCCTCCCCTGGTCATGCCCGGTTTCTCTCTCTCCCTCTCTCTCAAATAAACATTAAAAAATTAAAATAAAATAAAAAAATTATGATGAATTTTAAGATGATGAAATCCAGTGTGCTAGTCGGACATACACCATTGGACTTGATCGGGTCTGGGTCGTCTTCCCCTTCTGCGCCCTCAGAAATAAGTCAGCTGCCCAAAGTTACTGAACCAGTAAAAGTGGAAGAATCCGAACTTTGTCTTCCTACTTAGACACTCTGTAGTCTTTGGAATACGCCTTAGGTTTGGGCCAAGAGCTCTGTTTTCACTGTTTATACTCATAGGGAGAGCCAGCTGGAATTTGGATTAACATACTCACCTCAGATTTTTAAAAATATTCAAAACACAAGCATTGTGAGAGTGGGTCGGTAGAACCATCCCCATTCCTGAAGGTTGATGCCACCTTTACCTTGAGTTTTACAAACTTGGCAAAATTAAAACACTCAACACACCCAGGATGGGCCACAAATAGATATGTTAGCATGCGTTGGTCCGGTATGTCCAGGATAGGTATGTCCGGTCATGTGTTGGTTCTGCCTCATGATAACCCTTCACCAGTAACAGCAACCGTGGTCAACTCTGTGCTTTTCTCCACGGGCTGAAACATTGTGTCTGAAAGTGATAACCTTCACTGTGACAAGTTTGCCAAATTCTTTTATTTCGCCATAATCTAGGACTTATTCCGATTTGGCATTATTCGATTCAAAATAACTTCTCTTGGCCGAAAACTACCGTGTGTCAAATTCTAGGGATACAGGGAAAACTAAGACCCCGTCTCTGCCCTAAAGGAACTCACGGTCTGGTCGCAAAGTCACGAACAAATGAAGAACCTCTCTTCGATTGGCCAGTTACTCCACACACTTCTTTCTAAAACCCAAAGCTCTCTTAGCAAAGGATCATCAAAGGAAAACCACACTGCATTTTACTTCTTAATTTCCTTTCTGGTGCTCCCCTTCCTTCGTCACTTCAAGAGGCACATAAAATGCTTGACGTGACTCTCCATTAAAATCCAACTCCTGGGCACCACAGGCCTCGGGAAATATTAATCCTAAGGGCAATCGTGTTAATCAAAAGATGGGAGCCCCTGCTTGGGCCTGCCACCAGCAAGATGTGGGTCAAAACCCCTAAGCCTTGTTTCCTTTCCAGCACGAAGATTCTTTCCCTTGCTTTGAAGTATCTACACCTAGCGAGTACCATTAGGAGAAAGTTACTTAAGCATTCCCAGAAGCCCTCTGGCAAGACGGTTTTGAGTCAGCAGGCTTGGAAACAATGATGGTCCTGTCCTATCTCTTCTTTCCCCAGAGCCCCAGAGTTAGCGCAGGAATGTGTAAGAGGACAGCATGCTGGCTTTCCAGCGGGAGCGTCCTTCCTGAGCTGTGTCGCCAGGTAATCCCAGGTGGGGTTTAGCCCAGCCTCGTCCTCCTGCCACCTGGACCCCGGCCGGGTGCTCTTTGCAAATGTTGGGGAACAGACATTTTGCGGCGCTGCCCCCTCGCCCTCCAGCCTCCCTCTGGGCCGTCAATGGTGCCATTTCCAAGAGCTCAGTCCCAATATTCCAAACCAATGGCCATTCCTGGGAGGGACTGCCAGGGTCAGGCTTTTAGTGAACCAGGGCTGCTCGGGGGCTGTCTTGGGAAAACCATGTCATTCCTCTCTGGGTTTCCAAACAGCCGAGAGCCGGACACCTCGGGCCCCATCCGAGCCTCAAGGGCCTGTCACGACATCAGCGACGGGCCTGGCCCAAATCCGGTCTGGGAACAGCTCCGCGTTCCTCGAGGCCAGACAGCGGCCGCCCCCCCCCCCCCCCCGGCGCTGGACACGCCCCCGCGCCCGCGGCCCCGCCCCCACTTCCGGCCGGGCTGGGATCACGTGCCCTGGCCCCGCCCCCCACAGACTCGGCTCCTCTTGCTTCCAGCGTCCCGGCTTCCCTTCCGCCGGAAGTGGGGCGACTTTCCCTTTCCGGCTACGGGTCCCCAAGCGGAGCTGGAGGCCGGACGGGGGAGCTGAGCGGCGGCGGCGGCGGCGGGGGCGGTAATGGCGGAGCTGGTGCAGGGGCAGAGCGCTCCGGTGGGGATGAAAGCCGAGGGCTTCGTGGACGCCCTGCACCGGGTCCGGCAGGTACGGGCGGGGCCGGCTGGCGGGAGCACGGGAGCCCGAGGCGGGGCCGGGCCGGGCCCGATTGGGAGGAGGGGGTCGGGCCTGGGGGCGGGAGGCAGCCTGGGCTGACGCCTCAGCCGGGCTCGGCCTTTTCTTGGGGCGCCGGCAGCCGGGGAAGCGGAGGGAGGAAGCGCCACCGCGACGCCCGGGCCCAGCCTGTCGGGCGGCTCTCCTAGGTGCAGCCGCTGGGAAACGGTTTGCCGGGGTCGCTTGGCCCCATCGCGCCCCCGCGCCCGGGCTGGGCCTGCAGGGCATCCAGCGTGGGCTTCTGGGGTTCGCGAGGGGAAGGGGGCTGGGGAGCTCCCGGTGAGGACCCCGGTATAGACACAGAGCGGCCGTCTCGGGCCCTGTAGCTTCTTAAAACTTGGAAAACATCGTCTTCGGACTTCCTGTATTCCAAGACTGGAGTGGAAGGAATTCGAGGGTACTTTACTTTTGAAGTTGCTCTTGGAGAGGGGAGAGAGGAGGATGTTAAATAGCTGTGGGTGGTCCCCAGGACGTAGAAGTAATCCCTTACGGGCAGTAGTTTTCCTCTCTCTCGGGGAGAATGTGAGATGGACTCATCCCAACAGTGAAACTTTACCATCTGACAATGTCGTGCATTTTGCCAGAGTTAACTAAGCTGGGTTTTAAGAGATTGCGGGCTTCCCTGGAGAACGAATATGGGACCTGCCAGGAATACTCTGGCTTCTGGCAGGGTGCTTAGAGCAAAACGTGTCCTTGTATCGTGTGTAAATCTTACAGGTTAGCTCTAACACCTAAACCGTTTCTGCTGAGTGTGTTACAGGCATCGTCTCTTCCTATTTAATTGTAGGCATAACTAACTGACAGTGTAAAAGTTGGGCTGTAACTAATTACTGCTTGATTCCTAACAGAAAGCCACAGGACTCATTGTATTAGAAGAAGGTCTCCACTTGGTCGCTTGAAGATATGGTCTTTACATCTCTTTCCGGTATTCCAGGGGAGGGAACCCTACCTGTGTCCCCGATACTGACTTTTCATTTTAATACCGATGCTCCTATAGACATGATATTGGATCCCAGCACTTTCCAAACCTGTGGTTCCACCTAAAATTGTGTCTGATGGCTTGTTACTTACTGCCTAGGCATCAACCAGTACAATAGTGAGTATCCACCTTACTTAGACTTCAGAGCCAACCAGTGGCTGTAATGGATGCCATCCAGCTCCCTTTCCACCACTCTGCTTGCCGGCGTGTTGCACTGCTCTCCTCTACAGTACAGGGTCCTGAACTTTGTTTCTCACTGGCTACTAATATGTAATGGCTTTCGCTTTGTGGCTGATATGTGACACTCGACCTGGTGGCCCTCTGTATCCAGGAAGAATTATAGTCACTACCCTAAAGAGCTCAGATCCTCAGTTTACAGAAGGCCTGTAGTTGAACATAAAATGAATTTTGAACCATTGAGAAGACTTTCTGCTTCTCTTGAGCCAGTGGTTGAACTCGTACTCTTGGACAACCTGCTCAAGAGGGAGGGAGACCCTCTGTTAAATGCTGACCTAATGTGGATTGTTGAAGCAGTGGTGTTTCCTACTAGCAAAGAGAACTTCATTGGAAAAGTTCCCAGCTCTGAAATGCGCCATTGACTGGAGCAGTAATAAGCCCAATGGAGACAGTGCTGTAAGTGTATTACTTCTGAGTATTAACAGCTGGAGGTCGATACTATCTCCAAGGATCTGATGGCCTTTAAAAATCTAAAGAAAAAAAACAGGTTTGTGGGTAATTTTAGGTTTATTTCCAGATTCGCATTGAGCAAGAATGGAATGTGAGAAATTGAAACTGTTGTGTGCTTTATTTATTTTTTATTATTTTTAAAAAATGTTTTTATTTAATTTTGAGAGAGAGAGAGAGAGAGAGACTGAGCGTGAGCAGGGGAGGGGCAGAGAGAGAGGGAGACACAGAATCCGAAGCAGGCTCCAGGCTCTGAGCTGTCAGCACAGAGCCCGATGTGGGGCTTGAACTCGCGAACCACGAGATCATGACCTGAGCCGAAGTCGGCCGCTCCACCGACTGAGCCACCCAGGCGTCCTGTTGTGTGCTTTATAGAAGAGCTTACCTCAAAGGGTCTCCTGTTAATTTGGGCATCCGGTTGATGATGGTTCTACTTCATTGTATACACAGCATGTTGCAGAGATGTGCTTTTTTTCTCTCCAGTAACTGGAAATAAAAGACAGTGTACTTATTTATTTAAATGATTACGCAGCTTCCCTCCACCCCCTCGTCCCCTGACATGCCCTCGTAAACACCAGCAACGGTCTATAAAGCCCTTGCTAGTTTGTCAGGGAGGAGTAAGATGTCTTGTGCTCACTTTATCTAGAAAACCACAATAAAGTCCCAATTGACCCTGCTGGGATTTGAACCTCCTGTTTCTATTAAGTCGGGTTTGTGGAGTCCAGTACCTAAACCCACTAGGCTTCCTGCCTGGCATCTTGAAGCCTCCTGCGTATCCTTTGGACTCTTTGCAACAGAGGGAACCAACCCCTTGTTACTGTTAGTTCACTGTGAACACGGTATTCCTCGATCAAAAGGGAGTCTCTGAAGTTGTGTAAAATTTAAAATTTTCCCCAGCAGTGAGTTAATAGCGTACGACCATTCTGAAGGGAAGTATCCAAGTGTCCAAGCGCGGTCTGACTCGGTCCCGTTGATGAAGATCTAAGACCTGCTGGGTACTGAAAAAGCACGTTCAGTTCTCCTAACTCCTTGGCGGGTCAGCAAAAATAAGGTATTTGTTAAACTCGTTTAGAGAGAGTAGGGTCCTCGTAAGGGTGGGAGGTGGACCCAGAGCCAGACCAGGCTCGGCCATCCTGCCCTGCAGCCACACTGCGTTTTCACCCTGACTGTCTGGGCTCCCAGACGTCTTCGAGGAAATGACGGATAACTAGATACGAATCCCTTCTGTTTGGTTGGTTTTTTCTAAAAGCGAAAATACTTCCCCAAAGCCCCCTGCTACTGGGGATCCAGTAGCCTCTGCCATCTAGCGCACACGTTTGCTTGTTCACAGGACAGTGTGAACGCCACAGTGTGTTGCAGGTTCCCAGCCGCCTTTCCCAGGTTGGGCCAGCTGTCTGTCTGTCATCACCTGAATAGAAGTTCTCTTGCCTGACGGCTAGTGCTTTCCGGGACTTGAAGCTCCTGTGTCGACCTAGACGCAGTCAGTGCTGTGTGTTGCATAACTCCGCGGCTATTCTGTTCGCATGAATACAGTGTGATCGGAGCCTGTCGGAGTTGAGCACCGTGACGGTTCTGCGCCCTGACGATCGGGACTGAGCCGATGCAGAACCAGTAAGAGAGCAGCCTTTTGGACAGTTCCGTAGGCCTGGCGCCTGTTCTTTACAGTACCTTTTTGGGGGGAAAGGTTCATTGGGTTGGGGCCTCAGAATTTCCTTGGTCCTCCGGAAGATGCCATGCCGTGCTGCTGTCTCACACTTTGAGCCTCAGCAGTAGGAGATCTGGCGCTGCGTTGCCTTTACGAGAATGTGCATCCGCCGTTAAAAGACAGAGCCTTTGCTCGTTGGCCCCTGGTCACTCCCAGGGAGAGACTGCCTTTGCTTCCTTCATGTGTGATGTTTCTGACTCACGGCAAGTGTGTGGCGTCTCCATCGATTTAAGCCGGACTCCGCCGAGACTGTCTCACACACGCCCGGTTTGCGTAGCTCAGGTCCCTCAGTCACCAGGGACTGACTACTGAATGTGCGTTCATTTTTGCTCCCTCAAACCCTGTTGCTGTATCTTTGGTGGCACCCAGTAGAGTACCCTGTAAAGAGTGAGACCTAGTTCAAGGGTTTAGGTGATGTGACCAGCTATTTGGGTCACCGCTTTCACGGAAGCCCTGAACTTCCTGTTTGCTATTGGAAGGTAAATAGTAAATGCACACTGCGTTCCACTGTATGTTTCCAAGGTTTTTCTCGTTTTCAACGGAGACTTCTTTTTTTTTTTTTTTTTTTAATTTTTTTTTTTTCAACGTTTATTTATTTTTGGGACAGAGAGAGACAGAGCATGAACGGGGGAGGGGCAGAGAGAGAGGGAGACACAGAATCCGAAACAGGCTCCAGGCTCTGAGCCATCAGCCCAGAGCCCGACGCGGGGCTCGAACTCACGGACTGCGAGATCGTGACCTGGCTGAAATCGGACGCTTAACCGACTGCGCCACCCAGGCGCCCCCCAACGGAGACTTCTTTACCTTTCTCTTAAAATCTGATAGCCCAAATGTATCATAACAAACTTCGGTTTCTTCCAAAGTCCCATTTGTTCTGTAGATACAAATTTGCCTAGACCAGGGTTCCCAAGCTGGTGGCCCACGGGCTGGAGAAGGCTCACAGGGGGCCTGCAGGCACGCTTTGTTTCACCTACACAATGCCAACGCTTGGAAACTAGAATGACGTCCAGTAAAACTTGAGATTTCTAGCTTTTCTGGAAAAAATCTGGCCACACCGCTCCCACATTCTGGAATGGCAGTCCTCAGCAGGAGCCGAGTAGCAGCTGCCCTTTCACACGGGGCATCGGCTCTCTGGGTTGCCATTGGGATGCCTAGTCAACAAGTTGTTTTCTCCTCATCCCTTTCCAAATTGTGAGTCCATCTCTGGTTTTTATTTGAAATTTCTTTTTTTTTCTTTTAAAGGAAAGACTTTTTTTTAAGAAAATGTCTTTGTTATTTGTTTTTGAGAGAGAGACAGAGCATGAGCAGGGGAGGGGCAGAGAGAGAGGGAGACACAGAATCCGAAGCAGGCTGCAGGCTCCGAGCTGTCAGCACAGAGCCCGATGCAGGGCTCGAACCCACAAACCGTGAGGTCATGACCTGAGCCGAAGTCGGACTTAACTGAGCTTAACCGACTGAGCCACCCAGGCACACCTTGGTTTGAGATTTTTGTTTGTTTGTTTGTTTAGTTATTTTTGAGAGAGACAGAAACAGAATGAGAGTGGGTTGGGCAGAGAGAGGGAGGCACAGAATCCGAAGCAGGCTCCAGGCTCGAGCTGTCAGCACAGAGCCCGACGTGGGGCTCGAACTCACGAATCGTGAGATGACCTGAGCCGAAGTCGGACGCCTAACTGACTGAGCCACCCAGGCGCCCCCTTTATTTGAAATTTCTAATGGAAAGAATTGTGTATGGAGATTTAGGAGACCTGGGTCTCCCGCAAGTAGCTATATGACCTCATGCTGGGTCAGCCATTCCCAACATTTGATCTACAGGCTGTTCATAGATCTTCCATGGGAAAGAGGTCATGGACAGATAACATTTGGGGAATACAGGGTTAAGTAAAGGTGAATTGACTTTTTAATGCCGGATTTCTCCGAACCTTTAATATGCTTGTGTGTATTGAGTCCTACAGGAGTTCAGGGTGTGCGTTGTAAATATCCTGAAGTTAATGTAATTTCATACTTTCTTTTCATAAAACCAAGTCATTCTACAGATCACGTTTCAGGAAATGTTAAGCTACATAATCTCAATAGTTCCTTCAAGCCTGCGAACGTTCAGAGAGCTGACATCTAGCTGGAGCTGAAAAAAAATTGATCATATCTTTTGGTTCTTTTGCTTTGTATTATGTTATATCGGGCACCTATTCAGACTCCCCTTCTCCCCAGCTTTCCTGTGCAACCCTTTTATTCTGTTAAGAATCACCTCTCTTGAAAATGTTTCGCATTTGGAGTTTTCTTATAAAGACACTTGGGAAAGAATAGTTGATACTTCTCTTGGAGACATCGACTATACTTTGATCCTCACACCAGATGATAGCAAATCACTTGCAAGACTGAGTAGTGTTAATAAAAGTAGTGATGTGATTCGAATTGCCGGCCATTATTTGAGGATCTGCTGACTCCATGGGCCTCTTGCCTGGATGCTGGGCCAGCACAAAGATACGACAGCTTGCGGCTGGTTTCGTCTTCTTGTGGGCTCAGTCCTCCCCATGAGCAAGTGAAGTAGCCGGGACGAGGGTTCTCATTCTCATCGTGTATTTGATAATAATGAGCCAAAGGAAAAGAAAGCAGTTTTCTCAAAGGCACGCAAAGAGTTAATGCCGTCGTTCTTGGGCCCACATTTTCTGCATTCTAAGGGCTTGGTTCCTTCACAGAGGTGGCTGGCTAATTTTCCATCTCTGCGACTTCAGAATCTGAACAAAGCATCGAAGGATGCTGGTGGAATTCACTGGGACGTAGGGTAGAAGGAGAATGGACCTCCCCTCTTCAGGGCCCGCGCTGGAGGGTCCAGCTGGAGCGTTATTTCGGCTTAGAGCTTTGCCTGGTCGTCTTAGCATTGTGGCCACCAGTGGGCTTCTCCAGATCTGCTTTCAATTTAGCAAGCCTTTGAGGGGTGCCTTCCATGTGGCGAGCACTTTGCTATGCATCAGGGGAGTTGTGCTTTACCTTCTGGGAGCAGGGGCCTTTTTAAGACTCTTGAAAACTTTGAACCTCACCACAGCAATATTTAAATAGTCTCGTGTGTAATTTCAGGAGGTTCGTGAATTCTCTGAAGCCAAGCCCTGAAGTTCTCCGTTAAAAAACCTTTGTCCTGGCGGTACTAAGAAGCTTGAGACAAGTCTGTTCCAAGAGCTCCCTGTAGGGGGGAGACCATAGGACCAATAACTTTGTCAGTGAGTTACATTATTCAAAGGTAGTTTATAAAGTGCTTTGCAAACACAGAGAAGGGAGTATTCCATTCTGCCCCGATGTGGGTGGCATGAGGTTGTCAGGAAAGCCACCACGAAGTGCTGTACCTTATTTGGCCTATAGAATTCCTTGTTTTGGTTAATGCTAGTAAATAGGGCGGGATCAGCTGGGGCCCCGTCTCATGACAACAATGGCCGGCATTCACGGAGCCCCTGTCGTGCTGGGTGCCAGGCAAGGACTTCCATATACGTTCTCTCATTTGATGGTCGCAAAACCCCAGGGGGTAGTACAGTAACCCCCCCCCCCCCCACCTGCGGTTTTGCTTTCCAGAGTTTATCACCCTTGGTCCATCACAGTCCAGAAGCAGACGGTCCTCCTGACACGTCGTCAGGTCAGTAGTAGCCTAACGCTGCTCCACAACGCCTCCGTCACCCACCTCGCGTCACCACAAGTAGAGCGGGTCCAGTACGAGATACACCACGTTCACATAACTTTTTTTTTTTTTTTTTACAGTATATTATACAGTTCTATTTTCCTTTTAGTTATCGTTCATCTCTTACTGTACGTAACTTGTAAGGTCAACTTTATTATCACAGGCACGTATGTAAAGGGAAAAACGATACACGTGGGGTTGGGTGCTGCCTGTGGTTTCAGGCCTCCAGAGTCTTGGGATGTATCCCCCGTGGATAAGGGGTTGCTGCTGGGCCTGAAGTGCCTGTTAAGACTTCGGATTCAGACCGTGTGAGTTCAGGTTCCGGTTCTGCCACTTGCCAGCTTAGTGACTGGACACACAATGTAACTTCTTTAAGTCTTAGTTTCTTCGTCTGGAAAATGGAGGTCTTTGATGGTTGTGATAATTTTTTTGAATAGCTAATATTAGACGTTAGGAGGTCCCCCTTGGGAGGTGGGGGTAGGTAGTGACGGAAGGAGGTAATGAGGCAGACCTTGGGGTACCGGAAGGAGGTAATGAGGCAGACCTCAGGGGTGCCGGAAATGTTCTGTGTCTTGATCTTGACCCTAGGCCACAGGCATTTTAGGAAGCGGACGTCCAACGAGCTGTAAACTTACGATCCGTGTCCTTCTCTATATTATTATTATTATTCAATAAGATACTGGCGTTGTCCTGGGTGCTTTACATTGTTATTTCATTATCCCAGTGGATACAGTTCCAGGTAGATGCTCCCAATCCCACGGTAAGGAGAAGAGTAGCTACCGTGTAAGGTCCCCGTGAAGACGGAATGGGGGCACCATCAGGCACTTAGCAGGCGATAAGTCTGAGACACCTGCTGCTCTCCTTGGGACCCTCTTGGGTCGTGGGAAGTACCACTTGGACTTGACCCTGCACACCCTGACTCCAGAACCTGCCGTCTGGGACTTGGTCTTAGCCCTTGGGCTCCACTGCCTGGGTGACACGCCGTTTCTTCTTGCTGTGGGAAGCAGCGGCTTTCGGTCCAGCCCACGTATTCTCAGGGTCTGAGCGGGGTCACTCAGGGGACCGTGGAGCAGGGGTTCCCGGGAGGCAAGTTGGGTTCCTGCTCCCTGGCAGGTGGCGGGAGCTTGCAGCCTGTGCTTGCTGGGTCCGTGACCATCAGCAGCGGCTCTAGCATGGGCACGGTGTGTGGATGACTGGGTCTTCAGGTGGCTTGGTCTGTTCCTGGTCGGTATAATGTTTTCCTTGTGAAGTGGAGATAGTCACGGCTTCCCCTTTGGGTTTACGAGGCGAGCTACTTGGATTATGAGCCTTGTCAGAGAGTTTTAGTCGCAGGCGTGTGCCCTGGGGATCATTAGTGGCTGTTTCCTAAGTTTAATGATTTGCATATCGCCTTCATGATTTTCGCCATAACGCTGACCCCCTCGATGTTTACTTAGTATTTTTAAATCTTTTTAAAATTCAGACTGACTTAGAATATTTCTAAAAGGAAACTTAATCACTGTCAGAAGTGAACAACTTTGCCATGCATGGAAGGTAACTAAGAAGTACATATGTACGGAAGTTTGAAAACATTTATCCGTGCGTCTCCCAAATATGCCTGTGTACCTCTTTCTCTTAGGGAAACACCGGTTTAGTCTGTCCGTGCATTTTACAGGTGAGTACCCCCAAGGAGCAAGGCCGTTGGGGGTCGTACCCTGGAAGGGCTGACTGGAAAACCAGGACTCTTGACTGCCTCCCAGTTCAGCGCCCCCCCTCTCCTCATTGCCGCTAACTAGTCAGAGTCGGGGTCACATGTGTGACGTTGATCAGTGTTTCATCTATAAGGGTGCCTCCAATAGCACGTGTAGCAAGATAACTGATTTTCCTCCTTGCCTCCCTCCGAAAGAGGGGAGAAGGGGGTCGAGTGGTAAAAACAATCAGTAGCAAAGTCCCCTCAAGGTCAGGCTCTCTGATAAGCTCCGGACTGGCCTTGGTTTTGTTGGAATATCCTGGCTTCAGTGACTCTCTTATATTCTGGCCAGCACCAGTATTAGCTGAGAATGTACCTCACCTCCCTTAAGCAGCTACCGGTCAACGGTCCGTTACGACGTGAGGGATTGCTTCAGCTCCGTGCCCTGGAAGTCATTAGGTCTCAGGTCCTTGGGAAGTGAGAAGTACTCGAGAAAGTCTTAGGCGGACGAAGGGGGGTGCCCAGCGCTGTGGTCGATAGCACAGACTAGAGCTGGGCAGGCCAGGCTTAAATACGGTGCCTCCGCTTATGAGATGTGTGACTTTGGGCAGAGCATTCAGCTTCTCTGAGCCTCAATTTTCCTTGTTTTAAAATGGAAATCCTACCAGCCTCCTAGAGAATCGGGGAGAGGAACAAATGAGGTAGCGAATTTAAAATGGTCTTTGCGAAGTACCCAGCACATAAGTAAACACTGAGTTTTAACTCCTTATTTTAGTGGACATGTAAAATCATTTCTTGAAACAAGGTTGCATTTGTATGAAGGAAGGAGTTCCTTGTCTCTTTATAGAATGTTGTTGTATCTACAACGTATTGTCAGTGATATAATTGTATCTTGTATTGTCAAACTCCTGTTTAACATTGTTTAACCAAGAGTTCAAGTGCAGCCCATTGACTTCAGGGCTACCCCTCTTAACCAGTATTCTGTACTGCTTTTCTCTTAGTGGAAATTTCCCAAATTATAGATAACTGAAGTAAACATGACTTAAGAACAAATCTGAGAGCCTCAGCCTTTAATCAAATTCAGGAACAGGAAACTATTGTAACATTTTTAGCGTATCGGCTTTGGGAAAAAATGACATTCCGGCAACATGTGGAACCTAACCGTAGAAATTACAAGGAAGGCCAAAGACTCAGGAACACATTCTAGCTACTTTGGAAGGGAGGGAAAAGATCTGGAAGCTGAGAGTGTCCTCCGAAAGGAGCAGGGAACGTGCCTAATGTGTCGAGTTTACGTTTTGGGGTTCTGCGTGTGGGAGTGATTTGACACGCATGCTGTTGGGGGACTCCACTGAGAATCATGAGCCCTTGTCCCCCTTTCTTTGTGTTTTGGGGTCATCTTCACTGTCTACTGGGAGCCCTTGGGGCCATCTGTGAAAGCAACTGGGCCAGTAATCCCCAAAACCCCCACGTCAGTCGTTGGCCACTCGGTTTATTATGGCACATGCAAGGGTCTCCTTGGGGCACCAGCCACGGCAGTATCCTCGCCTTTTAACCCACCTGTTTTGCCAGCTGGGTCGTTCACAGTAACATTTGGATCTTAAGTAGCCAACCTCCACAAGCTTATCCAAAACAAATACGGAAAGCAAGATTGCGAGTCCGTGGTAGAGGCAAGGTTTGTACAGTGTTTCGTTTGATAGCAAATGGCCTCCTGGATATAGGAGGTTGGGTTTCTAGCAGCAGTCTTAGTATTGTAATCAGTTATTTATAATACTGTTGTTAAGCAAGCACTCATCCAGGGTGCCATCATCTCTAGCCTAGACAGGGGCCGGCAGACTTTTCCCTTTAAAGGTCCAAATAGTACATGATATGTACGGGCATCATACGCCACACGGTCTCCGCTCAGTTCCTCAACGCAGAACGCACGCGCCTGTATTCCAGTAAAACTTTCTTTACAAAAGCAGGTGGTTCACCAGCCATGCTTTGCTGACCCCTGACCTAGAATATCTCCTAAATGATCTTCTCACTCGTGTCTCCTTAGACGCTGTCTTCCTTGTCAAGGGGATGCTACTTCTCCTACTCAGCCTTGCGGTTGCTTTCTGTCACCCTTCCTGTAAAATCCAAGCCCTGGCGAACCGGCCCTTGCCTGTGTCTTGGAACACGTCCAGTTCTTTCTTCTCTAGTGACCTTGACCTCTCTCTCTTCTAGGCTCATACCTGCCAGGCAGGCTGGCTCCTGCCTCAGGGCCTTTGTACAGGCTGTTTTCTCTGCCTGGAATGCTCTTCCTCAGATTTTTGTATAGCCAACTGCTCATCAGATAGGCCTTAGATCCCATGATCTAAAGAGATCAGAGCAGCCTTCCCTGATCACCGTGTTTCAAGTAGCTCTCCTAAGCACTTATCTTCTCATTAGCACAATTCACTATCTTCTCTTATTAGTATAATGCTTATCACCAGCTGAAATGATCGATTCTTGGTCAGCTCGCAGACCTCGTCACTCCCCACTGACTGCTGACACAGAGTAGGGGCCTGGTTATTCTCGTCGACCACAGTAACCCGGTGCCCGGAACAGAGCCCCGCACATAGTAGGCACTCGGCATTTGTTGGACAAGTCGCCTTATTTTAACAGCCGTGCTGTGAAGTGCTTTCTAGCATACAAAGCTCCTTTGTGTTGAGAGTGTGTTGGTAGCTTGCCCCAAAGTGTGCAGCTGCTGGTGGTACATCCAAAGGATCTCCTGCGGAGGGGAGAGGGGCTTGCCCAGCACCACAGGGCTAGGAAGCCAGAGGGAGAGACCTGACCCCTGGATCCCTGACATCTGAGCCCTGCCTTGGGGTTTCAGTGTCACGCTTGTCTTTGGTTTTTTGTTTGTTTCAAGTCATTCATGTCGGTCGCAGAAGCCGGGCACGTTGGGACAAGCCCAGAACTCCCACCGAAGACCCGCTGTGTGGGGCAGCCCTTCCGTCTGCCCCTTAGTCCACCCTTACTTCTTAAGCTTAACTCAGGGACCAACTTCGAGAGCAGTGGCTGTAAATACTCCTTTGATGACATGATAAAGAGCTGATTTATCAGGGAGATCCCGTTGAACTTTCCAGTGAGAACAAAGTAGACAGAACTTTCTGCGCAGCATTTGTTTCTGGGGAGAAACACTTCAATAGCTGTATGATCATTTTTTTTTTCTTAACTGATAATATTAAAAATGAAATCGCTCTCCGAGGTCTCTCGCTTGGTCCAGCGCAG
Organism: Felis catus; assembly: GCF_018350175.1. NCBI lineage: Eukaryota > Metazoa > Chordata > Mammalia > Carnivora > Felidae > Felis > Felis catus. The sequence continues at coordinate 88,567,942 of NC_058380.1, forward strand.
GAATCCTTCTGAGGTAGTTTGGACAGACAGCCGTGTTCCCCCCTCCCCCCCCCCCCCCCCCCCCCGCCCTCCTCCCTACTCGGACACTCCCAGTGGGGAGCAGCTTGCTGTTCTATGTCTGCAGCGATGACATCATCACTTAACAGGCGTTCAAGTTATGGGATGGATGTTTTCCTAACGCGCGGTCATGTTTGAGCAAACACAGCCTTTTAAACAGTACCGGGGGATTGGTTTCTTAAGGGAATCCTGCGATAAATAAAACCTTTTGAACAGAGTTCTTCATGTCGGTGGCCTGCCTGTTTTCTTCGAATGCAGTGTACCTGTATTTCAAGGGATGGCTTAGAAATACTGATTTGTAGAAGACTGATGTTCAAAAGTATTTACTTCTAAAGACACATTGTTACTGAGGCCGAAAGAAGACTCAGGTGGCAATGAAAAGTGTCCTCGGTGACACTGCCTCGTGCTAATCTAGGTCAGGGGGAGAAGCGGGGGAACACAGGCCTCTGAAGAGAGCTCTCTCGTCTTTCTCCCTCACACGGAGCCCGGATTTGTTACTGAGTCTTTAAATCTGATTCTCTCTGTAGATTGCTGCTAAAATTGATTCAATTCCTCACTTGAATAATTCCACACCTCTAGTGGACCCCTCAGTGTATGGATACGGAGTCCAGAAACGGCCCTTGGATGACGGAGGTAAGTTGCGGGGAAACGTCTTTGCCTTTCAGATTGTAGCAAACCTGCCACTTAGGCCGGAGCCGCGCGTCGGCCGTTTCCACGACAGCTGCCGCCAGCGTCCTCCTGAGGAGGTGCGGTCGAGGGGACCGCCCGGGGTGGATGTTTCTCCGCGACTCTCCAGCCCTTGAGCTCTTAGTCGCCTTGATGATGCAAGAGCGCTTACAGCTGGGCTCGGAGGTAAAGACGAGGCCTTTGCGCATCAGTTCGGAAGTCACTCGACTGATTCGAGGGTTTTGTGCGACGTGGCCCTTCGTGCTTCCAACACGCGTGTGGGGGTTGAAGCTCCCACTCTCCTCCAAAGAAAAGCTAAGATTCGATGCCTGACTCTTAGGAAGCCTGCGGCTACATCCTGACCTTAGAGAAAGAGAAGGTGGGGGCCGGGGAGGGTGTGACCTTGTTTCGGTCGGCTCCCTTTTTCACCGTTTTTGACAGGCTCTCTCTAGAAGCACCCATCTCTCGTTCATTCCTGTGTTATTTGGTGGTTTGGTTCTGTACGCCACTTGAGCCCCCCAAAGAGTTTGAGACCAACGTGGAAGTGCCTGTCCCCCGGCACCTCCGCGAAGAGTATCTATCAGATGGGTCTGTTCAGAGAACTTGGACCTCCTTGATCACGTTGGGTGTCCTGCAGAGTAGGACTGGAAGGGGGAGTCTGAAGTTTACTAGGTTGTACACGAATATGCACGCAGTGGGTCAGCCAGTGTCTTCTCTGGCCTTCTGTCGGTCTGCATGCCTACCCAGCCATGTGTATGCACTTATTTCTATGTTGTCTTATTAGGTGGAAAAAAATCAAGGTGTTCAATAGTATATACAGAGCAATTTCCTTTTCCAAAAAAGAAGCGTGTTTTGGTGTATGTAGAAAAAGTAATTTGGTATGACTGATTTCTCCAGTGTCTTCCAAAAGGGGAGATTGCCATTGTTTTTATTTATTTATCTATTTATTTTTATTAAATGTAATTTATTGTCATATTGGTTTCCATACGACACCCAGTGCTCATCCCAACAGGTGCCCGCCTCGGTGCCCATCAGCCATCGTTTTTAGGTGTTAAACATCTAAAGGTTACGTTGGTAACCTTTTTGGAATAATTGGATAGGTTCACGCTGGGAACTTTATAAGGGGGCTGTGGCTCATTTTGGTGTAAAAGTTCCTTTCTGCTTAAACTTCTTTGGGTTTTTTTTTTTTTTTTTTTTTAAGTTTATTTTGAGAAGAAGAGCACGAGTGGGGGAGGAACAGAGAGAGGGAGAGAGAGGATCCCAAGCAGGCTCTGCACCGTCAGCACAGAGCCCATTGTGGGGTTCGAACTCCCGAACCATGAGATCATGACCTGAGCTGAAGTCGGACACTCAACCGACTAAGCCACGCAGGCGCCCCGTGTTTTTGTTTTTTAAAGTTTACTTAACTTTGAGAGAGAAAGAGCATGCGAGTGGGGGAAAGGGAGAGAGGGAGAGAGCAAGAATCCCAAGCAGGCCCCCACACTGCCAGTGCAGAGCCCAACGTGGGGCTTGAACCCACAAACTGTGAGATCATGACCTGAGCCAAAATCAGGAGAGACACTTGACTGACTAAGCCACGGAGGCACCCCAAGATACTGTTTATGAATATACACTCAGGCAAGGTCTGCCCCATTGGAACTAGGTGACCATTTATTTAATTAATTAATTTATTTATTAAAAAAATTTTTTTTTCTTTTAACGTTGATTTATTTTTGGGACAGACAGAGACAGAGCATGAACGGGGGAGGGGCAGAGAGAGAGGGAGACACAGAATTGGAAGCAGGCTCCAGGCTCTGAGGCATCAGCCCAGAGCCTGACGCGGGGTCGAACTCAAGAACCGCGAGATCGTGACCTGAGCTGAAGTCAGACACTTAACCGACTGAGCCACCCAGGCGCCCCCTAGGTGACCATTTAAAAAAAATTTTTTTTATGTTTATTTTTGAGAGAGAGAGAGTCAGAGCGTGAGCAGGGGAGGGGCAGGGAGAGGGAGACAGACTCCGAAGCAGGCTCCAGGCTCTGAACTGACAGCACAGAGCCAGACGCGGGTCTCCAACCCATGAACTGCGAGATCATGACCTGAGCCGAAGTCGGACGCTCAACCGACTGAGCCACCCAGGCGCCCGGTGACCATTTTAAATGGCTGCTCCAAAACGGTCCCCTGTGATCTTGTTTGGCTGGTGCTAGTGATTTCTTAGACCAAATATGACTGATGGCGTTTTCTGCAGTTGTGCCTTCGTGAAAAGCTCTGATGCGAAGTAACCATCTTCCCTTCTCAGGGCAATCGTGCTTCACCTCTTCTTACAGGACGTCAATACAAAAATAAAACTGAGTTGTCTGGCTCTGAGCACACGCCCCGGTAATGGACAGTCCAGTCTCCCCGGCCCACTGTTTCCAGAAATCAGGATCAATACCTTTCACCGCGCTCTGCCTTGCCTGCGCCCGCCACGTGGTGGGGAAGTGCAAACTGTGTGCGCAGAGTAGGCAGTCACTGTGTCCTTTGCATAAAGAGCGCCGAGGTATTTGCAAATGAAACCACTGTCCCCTGGCAGACTTTCTTCCCCTGTTAGCCCGCTGGACACCCATTTCAAAGAAATTTGTAAAAGCCGCTGAGTTTGTTGACGGAGAGTAGGCAGGTGCAGCTGGTGAGTCCAGAATCTCACTTGCATGCTGCCGCTGTGTAAGGCCACTTCTTGTTTTGAGGACGGTAAGTTTTTCCGTGTCTGCCTTTGCGGGATTGAGTCCTTGGAATCAGAAAACGAACACGGTTTCTCTTCTTCTTCCTTCTGAACACGAAGCCCGGTTACGGTAGGGACGAACCTTCCCGTGTCGGGCCAGCTGTCCGTCTTACGTAACACACTGTGTGTGAAGAACCAGAAACTTCCCCCAGGCTTTTTACATTGGGCAGGACGGCTTGATAGTTAATCCTCTTCTGCTGAGCACCTTCCAAACAACAGAATCAGGCCAGTCGCTTTCCTCCAGCTCAGCTCTCCACCTGTGGCATTCGCTGTTGAGGTTAGAGAGAACTCTGGGAGTTGGGGGCAGGTTCAGAGCCCGCCGAGATCATCTTCTGACGAGGGTGGCAAGGTCACTAGGCCAGTTCTCTTCTCTTGGATAAATGAGTTCGGCGAACGAACAGGACCCGTCAAGGAAGGTGATGTTCGTGGTGACCGGACAGCTTTCTCGAAGGGTCATGGCTGTACCACCTGTGCGACGAGAGTGTAGGAGAGCAGAGACAGTGTAGGAGACGCCGAGCAGGAATTGCCACGCTTTGTTGTTTTTTTTTTTTTTTCTGAGCAACAAAGATTTCCAAAGGGCTCGCTTGCAGTTTTTTGTTTGTTTGGTTTGGCTTGATTTTTTTTTTTGGACAGAAGTTCACCAGATCACTTCTTTGGCAACACGAACCCTCTACCTTTCCCGGGAAGCCGGGTTCTTTAACCTTTGGGGGTTAAAGCTCAGTCCCCTAGAGGCTTTTGGAGGTGTTACGTGGGCGGGTTTAAAAGTGCTTCAACCCGGAAGTCAGGCGGAGAGCCTCGGCAGAAGGTTTAGGCCGGGCCTTGAGATTTGCAAACAGGTGTATGCATAGGAGCGCGAAAACCAGTCAACTAAGGGACGAGACTTGGTCTTGTTGTAGGAAGGGACCGGGGCAGTTGTGTCCAGGGCGGTTTGAGCTTGTCGGGCCACGGCTGTGTGAGCCCACTCGAGGGGTCGGAGCCTGGCTTCCAGAGCCTGCCCTCCGCTCGGCTCAGGTCAGGCTCAGGTCATCATACCTCTCCACGTCTTCAGTCAGCACCCACACCTCCTGGTTTCTGGCAGGTGCACCCTGCCAGCTCGGGACTCTTCCTGCTGCTCTCTGTGTGACAGCTTTTCTATCCAGTGCCTTCTCCCTGCTACCCCCGAGGCCTCTTGGCTGGAGCCAGTCTGACCAGTTCCACTCCTCTGTTCTAAGACCTGTGGCAGCTTCCGCTACCCAGGGGGTCCCGCCCTTCCCTGCCTGCCCTTCTACCGGCTTCCCCATCCTTGCCGCAGGTCCTGTCTCTTGTCTTCGCTCTTCCTGAAACCCATCCCCCCTCCCAGCGCTTTACCTTAGTGAAGAATCTTTACCTTATCCAAGTCCCGGTCAGTCCTTGGGTCTCAGAAGTGATGGGACATCCTCCCAGGGACCCGTTTTGACTCCCTTCAGTGCCTCGCCAGGTGCTCCGTAGCTTCTTTATCTTCTCTTGTCCCCTGTTCCCCCCCCCCCCCGCTTCCCCCTTTCCACACACCCGTCACACTGCTCTGAAGTCCTAAACCGGTGTCCCCTCCCCAGGGCACACGTCTGCAGACACCAGGCGCTTCTCCTGCCGAACTCTGCAGGCTACGATCATGGAGACGGGCTCTTTCTTCCTCACCTCCCTTATGTAGTTGGTGGATAAGTGTAGTAGGTGGATAGTTGGTGGATAAATCACGTGATGCTTCACTTCTTCCTTTTTAGGTCCAAGATGAGCACTTAGAACATTTTACGGAAAGCAAGCTCCAAATCGAAGAGAGTAGTATTAGCTAAGAGATTTGAGAGGTGCAGATTTACTCAGAATCGGGGGTTGGGTAACTTTTCTTAAAGGACCATTCGGGGAGGGGCGCCTGTGTAGCTCAGTCGGTTCAGCATCCAGCTCTCGATCAGCTCATGATCCCACAGTCCGTAAGATGTTTATTCTTTCAAAATTAAACATTTTTTTCTCTTTTCCCCCAAAAGGACCATCCGGTAAATTGCTTTAGACTTTCAAGCCATATGGGCTCTGTCCCACCTACTCAGCTCTGCCATCAGAGCTTAAAAGTAGCTCTGGATGTCCAGGAGCATGGCTGTGCAGCTGGCCCTCGGGCCCTCGGTGTCTTTGAGGTTTATGTACTATCGTCCTAGATAGTACTGTACTTTTTCTTTTTCGTTAGGCTTATTTATGTATTCAGAGAGAGAGAGAGAGAGCGTGTGAGAGGGGAGGAGCAGAGAGAGAGGGGGAGAGAGAGAATCCCCAGCAGGCCGCACACTGTCAGTACAGAACCCGACGTGGGGTTCGAACTCATGACACAGGAGATCATGACCTGAGCCGAAATGAAGAGTCAGACGCTTAACGGGCTGAGCCACCTGGGCGCCCCCAGTGCCATACTTTCTCACGTTATCATGCTGGTGTTCTTGGGGTGCGAAGGCAGAATTTTTGGGTGTGCTCTCACATGAACCACTTACAGGAAGACTGAGACGGAGCATCTCTGTGGCCCTGGCTGAGTTTTGTGTTTGCACGTGTGGCCCAGGACAAAGAGGAGGGAGAAACAAGACTGAGGAGGAAAGATCTGTTCAAACCCAGACTTGGCGAGCAGGAAGAGGGATGAGAGGCGGCAGTCAGTGCTGGGGCGCGGGGAGGCCCAGGGTTCCTGCTGCCGGGGGGCATGGGCGTGTGGGCCACTGTGCACGGCCCGCACCGCCTCTGGCAGGAGCCCGCGGGGACCAGGGTGTCTGCTTTGGAAAGAGAGAAACTGAATCTCAGACACGCCCGCTCGCACTGTCCCCAAAGCCCACGCTCCCCCGTAGTGCCTGAGGCCTGAGGCCTGGGGGGGCGGGGTGGGGATCAAGAGTGTCCAGTAGTGGTTGGTCTTCCAGCAGGGGGAGTGAAGACTCCCCGGGGTGAGGTGGGCGGGGGTGGCCCTCAGGGAGCCCTTCCCAGCTCCTCCCCTCGTGTGCACCCTCTTCCCTAAAACGCACCCCTCTGAGAATTGTGTCTGTGCCGGAGACCCCGTGCCCTTCTCCTTTCCGTGTCCCCGGTCACATTTCCCCTCGGTTTACGGAGGCACGTCACCATCCCCGGGTGCCTCAAGAGGCAGGAGTCCAGATTTCTGGACGGGGATTCCCAGGGCGACAAGGCACGAGAATCCTCCTAAGACACACTGATGGGGAAGCATCTGATGTTGGTTCTATTCAGGTAGCAACTTCCGGCAGAGGCTCAGGCGGTCCCCTCCTCCCCTCCATTCATCCACCCGTTTTAGGATTAGAATCGAGAAGTGAGTGGTAGTCATATGGGTGCATAAAAACATGTATGTGTGAGTTGGAAAGAGGAAGTGAGACTTGTTTTCTTTCCTGGCAAAGTATGATCTGACTGGTTCGACAGTTGGCTTAGCCGACTGGATACGACACGGTAGATCGGCATCGTCCACAGGAATGAATGAATCTGTGGCGTCGACGACCAAAGCTCATACACAGGATTTTAGATGTCACGTTGAAAGGGGATTTATAGCTGTTCAAAATCCTTCTAGGAAATGGGTGACCCAGACTGGCCCTCTACCCTGGCCGGGTGCAAGAACCCCCCAAGGAGCTTTTAAAAGCACGTCTGATGGCACAGCCTCTTTAGAGAACGTACAGAACTCAGCACGCACGTTGTCATTCAGCACACGGCTGCACCAGTTCGTCCTCCAGAGACAAAAACCTGTCGCGGCTTTTTATTCGTAACAGCTCAGGTTTCCTTCAGCAGGTGAATGGTTAACAAGATGGCACATCCGTGCCACGGAACGCTCCTCAGCAGCGAAAGGAATAAACTCTTCATACACTCGGCAGCCTGGATGAGTCTCCAGGTAATTCAGCTGGATGAAGGAAGCCGATCCCAAAAGGTTGCATTCTGTGTGATCCCATTTATATCGCGTTTCTGGGATGGAGAATAGATGAGTGATGGCCAGGGTTTAGAGGTGGCGGGGTGGGGAGGCCCCTGTGTAGAGTAAGAAAAGATGGCTACTGGAAGGAACCCTGAAGCCCGAATTCCCTTTCGTGTAGATAAGGATACCGATGTCTGGGGAAGCGGTTTGCCCCAGGGCAGGTGCCCCAGAAGGGCCAGAAGGAGGACTTGAACCTGAATCTCTGTCTCCTGTGCCATGATGGTGCGTGCCTGCAAAGGGGAGTTCCAAAGTGGGAGAGTGGGGTGTGAATCCCAGTTCTGCCGTTTGTTAACTGTGTGAGTTTGGGCAGGTTGCCCAGCCTCTGCGAGCCTCTGTTTCCTCACCTGTGAGATGGAGACGATACCCACCTCGTGAGATTGTCCTAAGGATTATAACAAGTTATTTTTGAACTTTTAAAACTCTGCTCACAGTATTTCCATCCGAACCAGTTAGCACACGCACGTTAAAACCCGTGTAGCTGAAATAAAAGGCTTTATGGAATACGTACCCTTACTGCATATCATACGCTGTTTTTTTATCTTCGTTTTTAACAAAGCTGCTCGTGATCCCCAATATTGAGTTCATGGCCACCGGTTTAAACGAAAATAAGGCCTAGTGCTCCAAACATGTATCACAGACTTGTTTTTCCTTGGGTCGGGCAGTGGGTAGGTGCTTGGACCGTGGAGGGGTGCCGGTGGGGTTCCCGGCACCCCCACAGGCTTGGAGACTAGGTCAGGTTACTGCTCACCCAGAGCTTTCTCCTGCCCTCCTAAGACTCTGCTTCTTGAGGGCCAAGGTGGCCTGGTGCACCGTGTTACCCTGGGACCGGCCCAGTGCCTGGGCCAGAGAGGCCTGACCTGGAGCACAGCTTCGGGAGCACAGACCGTGACCTGGGCCCTTCACCTTCTGTCGGTAGACGGGGCCTACTGAGACAGCGTCTGCCCCCCTGGGCTCTTGGAGGCCTGAGTGGACTCAGCGGGTGAGGCACCTACAAGAGGCGGCTCCCCAAAGCAGATTAGCCTGCGAGTGAGGGCGCCCTTATTGAGAGGAGCTTGGGGGAGCTTGGGTTCGCTCTCACCTTTTACAAATGACAATTTGCAAGAAGTCCTGAGGGATTACTTGCTTAGAGACTTTCAGCTGACCTCAGCCTGTCTGTGTTTTGTGGCCCTGGCTGGGGAGAGTTGCCTCCTTAGAACACGGGAAGCCTTTGTGCTGTCCTTGGGAGAAAAGCGTTTTAAAAACGCTTTGAAAATGGGAGAAATCCCTGCAGCTGACCGCAGGTATCACTGACGGGAGCCGAGGCCTGGAAGGGCATCGGTCAGAGTCACAGGGAATCCAGGCACGGGTGCAGGATTGTTTCCCAAATCTGCAGAAGAAGGTTTGGTTTATTTATTTGTTTGGTCAGTCATATAAAAGGTGCTGATGTTTTCTGTCCTGGCCGACCCGCTCCCCCGCCTCTGGTCTGCTGCTCTGCGCACCTGCGAGGAGGACGTGGGTGCTGCTGTTCCTCGGGAATGGGGGTCGGCTGTTAAAATGCAGGCATGTTGAAAAGTTGGGTATGTTCCCCAGTGATGGTCGGTAGCATTTCTTTCGGAGAAGAGAAAGGAAGCCGGTTTTCTCCTCACGGCAGGGGGGCGGGGCGGGAATGTGTCCAGTGCCTTATTTTTCTTCAAAGATCATTATTGAAATTGGCAGAGTATTACTACTCTTTAGAAAGAATTTCTTATATCGTGGCGTGAATCTTTTCTGTGGGGAAGCTCATTTTCCCCTAGCCCAGATGGCTTCCCATTATGCGGGGTGTCAGAGTAGATGAGAGCCACACTGTGTGTGCATGAGTGTGTGTGTGTGCGCGCGCGTGCGTGCATGCATGCACACATGCCGGAATGGGGCTGAGCTGAACTTTGGAGGAGAGATGAAGCATTATTGGCCAGCACGCACCATTAACAGGAAATAGAACTGATGGTATGCGGTATTTTGCCTTTTTTACAGTAAAATGACTGTAGTTACTATTGAATTGAACTTGGTAGGTGTTCCCGCAAGCCTCCTTTATTTGACTCCCCCCCCTTCATCATGAAGACCAAGAGAAGCCCGCCCCCCCCCGCCCCGCCCCGTTTGTGGAGTCAGATGTTACCAGGCTGCTGTGTGAGTGCCTAGCGTCCCTGATCTAACTCCTGGTTTTCATTTTGAGGCTTCGAATGGGAATGTTTCTGCAGGAACCGAAACTTTAAATCATGTGTTTCAGCCTAGGACTGCGGTATTTGCATGGAGGAAGGGGGCTGTGTGTCCTTCCTAAGAGTCCAACTTGAGTTGAGTCCAGATTGGAATTTGGTTTCATTTTTTTTCTTTAAAAATTTTTGCAATGTTTATTTTTGAGAGAGAGAGAGAGAGCGCGTGTGCGCGCCTGAGTGGTGGAGGGAGGGGCAGAGAGAAAGAGAGAGAGACAGAATTTGAAGCAGGCTCCGGGCTCTTAGCTGTCAGCACAGAACCCGACGCGGGGCTCGAACTCAAGAACCACGAGACCTGATCGTGACCTGAGCCGAAGTCGGACGCTCAACCGACTGAGCCACCCAGACACCCCTGATCTCACTCTTCGGTGTGGCTCTCATCCATGTCTCTGGGATGATGGTGTGTGTGCTTCTGGTTTCAATCTTTGCAAATGCCTCCCCTTTGTCAGCAAGGCATATGGCCGTACTGTGTGTGTGTGTGTGTGTGCGTGTGTGTGTGCGCGCGCACGTGTGCAACACCTGTGACACACAACCCTCCCGACAAGAGGAGTTTCCTTTTTTTGTGACAGGCACAAAATTTTAAATGGCTTTTGACCAAGAGCCTCCTGAACGTTCTCGTGAACCTCATGAAGTTCTTTACGGTAGCGTTGCCCTTTACCCTGTTTCTGTGGCTTTTCTGGCCCAAATCTCTGAAGATCATCTGCCTTTTGAACATCTCTTACCAAACAGCACAGCGGGCCAGGAGCCAGGGTCCAGCTGTGTTGTCCTGTTTGGGGACTAAGCATCTCTCTGCGTTCTTGGCATTTCAGGCCATCTTAGTGTTCAGCGTCCCTGTCTTCAGTGTATGTTATTCTTGGCCCCTGAGAGGAATTCTGACAGCAAGCAGAGAGGCTGAGCTGGACCCTTGAGGATAGACAGGTAGCCAAACTCATGGGCACTCTTTTGTGGGCGTTCTTCTTTACTCTTCTTCAGCCTGTTTTTTTCAGACCCACTGCCTTCTGTGACGGACGTTCCTCTCTCGCGACACCCAGGGGCTGAGTGTGTGATGGGGGTTCCTTGCCCAAGGTTGTAACTGTCCAGTTTCCGTGTTGCTGGGAGTCGTGAGCACTGTCCATCCCAAGTGAGAGAGAGCATTTGTCATATTCAAACTGGAAATGCAAAACGAGAATTTTAAGATTCAATGAAAAACAATTCTCTTATCCCTGAGATAAGCAGATTAATGGTGTATCGTGTCAATATTTTGGCTGCAAACCATTATCTTGCCATCGATCCGGAAGAGATACGGTATTGACTCAGTAGCCTCGTTTATTTTTTGCTAACATTGTTTCTTTATGCATTTTCTTCTTCTTCTAAACTATGACCTGAGGGGGCACCTGGGGGGCCCAGTCGGTTGAGCGTCCAACTTCGGCTCAGGTCATGATCTCACGGTTTGTGAGTTCGAGCCCTGCGTCGGGCTCTGTGCTGACAGCTAAGAGCTCGGAGCCTGCTTCAGATCTTCTGTCCCCCTCCCTCTCTGCCCCTCCCCCGCTGTGCTCCCGCATAAATAAACATTTAAAAAATACATATCACGACCTGGTTTCTTTTCCTCTGTCTTCTTACGATCAGCTCCTGTCCAGTCAGAAGGACAGGGTTAAGTTCACGCAGAAAAAAGAAGCAATTGGGAGCCATGGACTCGAGATGTCAGACTAGTTCCCTCTTTGTTCTGAAGCTGATGTGACGGACCCTTCCCCACTTCCCTCCTGTCTGTCCCCCGCACCACTCTCCCCAGAGACCTATTTTTGAATGTCTCGCTAGCACATCATAAGGTCCATTCGGTTCCTTGGAATATGTTTAGGATTTGTACTTTTTCAGTGTCTGCTGACCGTGTTTCCCGGGCCGCGTTTTCCAAAAGAGAGACACCACGGACTCCTTTTTGCTGATGGCTGGTGAGGGAGCCGCTCGTCAGTAGCTAAAAGAGGGGAAGCTGGAACCGAAAGCGTGGCTGAAGTGGTTTTGTGGGACTGTGATTGCAGAGTGGGTTTTCATAGTAAGGGGCCGTTTGGTACTGCTGTCTCTGTGAAATGGGCCGGACGGACACTTGCCCGTTCTTCCCGTCCACGACGTGTGGACTGTGGCGGTGGGTTAACGAAGAGCCCCAAGGGGGGAAAATGCCAGCTCCTCTCCCTGAGATGCGTATGTTTTCGGGAGGGCAGGGAGAATTGGGGGGTGGGGTGGGGGGACGCCCCGTGGCCGGCGGGAACATATGTGCACGTTCTCAGTGACCACAGCTGCCGTGGAGCCGTCCTTAACAATGCTCCCGGGCTCGGAGGGTAAATCTTCTCATTTGTTTGAAAAAGAGAAAGAGGGAACCCTCACTATCTTTACATTGAGTTTGGATCCCGAGCAGGAGGGAGGTGGGAAGGGAGAGGGATTTAGGCGAGCGGGATTTTCTCCCAGGCCTCTCAGCATGTGGACACACAGATCAATTTCTTATCCTGCGTTCAGCTGGACACTGGGTTAGAGACTGTGTTGATCAAGACGTCCCCTCCTGTTTCGTATCATGTAACGCGTTCATTGCAGCCACTGAGCCTAAATTACTGTTTGCTTTCTTTCTGCCTGCCTTTTTTTTTCCTCCCCCCCCCCCGCCCCCCGCCCCCCGCCCCCCGCCCCCGAAATGGTAAGAACTTGTGGAGTTAGTTTATCCGTGCTAATGCTTTGATTTTTCTTTTCTCTTTCTCTCTGCCACAGTAGGTAACCAGTTAGGGGCCTTGGTACATCAAAGGTAAGCAGTGGGTTATGTTTTATTATTTATTGATCATTTCTAATTGTTTATTGATCCACCATCTGTACTTGAGTGTTAGCAAGTCAGAGGTTGAGAGTGTGAAAAACCAGGAGCTAGATTTCTTTAAGGCTCAGATTTTTTTTTTTTTTTTTTTTAATAGTCCTTTCCCAGACACTGGAAGCTCGAGGGATAAATGAACAGGGAGTATTAAAAATCAGCCACTATTATATGTAAACTCAATGGATCTCTAGGATGTGGGAGCTGCTTTTTTTCTCTGTCCACCTACTTCTAATTTAAAAGGAGAGACTGTGAAATTTTCCATCCTGATTTGACGGCTTTCCCCGTGTTTTGAGAACCCTTAACGTCTTCATCTGAGCAAACGCGTCCCGAAGAAGTGTGAGTCACTGGGCTTTCACAGGATAAAGTTTGTGATTCACAAGGAGTCGTGGGCCTGGGAGGGCAGAAGCCCAGGGCCCACCCCGTGCCCTTGCAGCAGGGACTTGCCAGAGAACCTTGGAGAAGTGCCCATGTGATCCCCTGCCTCAGTTTACCTTCATAGCCTTCCCTTACAGACTGGGGATTTAGAGAGATACACAGGCCTCTGGGCTTTAAACAGACCGGTCTCTGTAAGGTGCAGGGTTTGCAGTCACAACGTTATCCTTTAAAAAGAATGAAATACACAGGAAAGCCTGGGACAGTGTCTCTTTCCTCACGGATGAAATTCTGTGCTGTGCATCAGTTACTGTAACATATTATCCTTCATTTTCACCAGCAGCGATACAGCTGTGTCCTCTTGTGTGCTGCACAAATGTTGGGGGCTTTCTAGAAATCCTCGGGCACCAGTCAACCAGAAGATTTAGCCTGGGTTTTGCCATTGCCGTGTTACTGGTTTGCTTTGTTTTTTAATGAACTAAAATAGTTTAAACGACGTTGTTAGTATCAGACGTCACTCTCCCATAAAGCCTTTTGTAGAATTTTACTTTCCAAGATGTCCGTACTTTGTGCATTAGACAAGCTTCGGCCCCGCAAGTCAGGTGGAGCTTTGTCTCCAGAGAGCCCTGAGCAGCCAGCCCCTCTTCACACACTTCTTCCTCAAAGAGGGTCGGCTCTCACCGTCCTGAGGGCGGAGGACCTGCCTGAGTTTTGCGACAGTTTGTATTACGATAGCGTTGAACCCCGTCGGTAAATTCCCCGGTAACCCCTGTTGGGAATAGACAGCAGGTGCCATGCACACGAGCCGCGGTCTCGTGGCTGCACGTATGGGAGCACCGTCACCCTCCACCCCAGCCGGGAAACCCTCCCCACGGGGACCCCGCGCCTCTTTCCGGCTGTGTTGGGCCCGCCGAGGCTTGGCGTTTTTGTCCGCGGTTTACTGATTTAGGAAGCTGGAATTGCCTGATTTCGGGCTGAGCTCCAGTAAGTACCCCAAGAGCCAGAGAGGATCCCTGCACGCGTATAACCGGGGGAGGTGAGCTCTGGGAGGCGAAGGCTGTTAGCTCTCATCAGACTGACACGCTGGCAAGTGCTACTTACGCTATTGAGTTCCTGCCAAGTGCCACACTTGCCCTAAAAACGTGTGTTTTATTCGATCCTTTCCGTGATGGGTAAAAATCCAGCTGTGCGAGAGATGTTTAAAAATGCTTATTACCCTTTTTTCTTTTTAAACTACTTGCATTTAGCATCCTCCTAAGGTAAATGTTTAGATTTGATTGCTTTCTGGGGCGTCGGGCAAATTGGATATTGTCCGCAATACACTATATGGCAAATCGGAAGGTTTGTTTGAGAGAACCAGCACAGTAGTTGTTTTAAAAAAAAAAAAAAAAAAGTGAAAAACAACCCAACAGGTAAAGGACGGGATGGCGTTTAACGGAAGGAAGTACCTGATTATTCCGTCCTGGTCAGTGCTGATGAGGCCTCTGTTGGATGCTGGTTCCATTGGGAGTATCTCACCCTAAACATCGGATACATTAGAGGGAGGCCAGAAAACAAGAAAAAGGTTGGGAAACGGGGAATGTTGAAGAGATGTTGAATATCTGTATCCAGAAAGGAGACCGGAAGAGAAAGCTAAACTCACTCCGCAAGCCCCAAAGAATGTTTTGAGTGTTAGGGAATACTGAGAAGCAAAGGCAGTTGTTAGGAGAGTTGACGGTTTCGTGAAAAATCAGAGGTTTCTTCCTCTGCCACAAGGAGAGAGGAGGCTTGGGTCTTTTCGAGAAGTGATTGACCGGAGAGGGTCCATCAGACGGCGCTCTTTTCTCGAGGGCTGTGGCCTTGGTGGCCCAGTCGGCACGGTTCGTTTTAAGTCTCTATCTTCCAGCATTGCCCGTACGGGAAATTTGGGGAAAACCTAAAATGGCTGTGAATTTCTTTCTTCTATATGTTTTTCCAAAATGTTCTTTGTTTTTAGGGCAGTAATAACAGAAGAATTCAAAGTGCCCGATAAAATGGTTGGATTTAGTAAGTATCCGCATTATCTCCTTGCCCCGATTAACCTTGCGGTGTGACTGTCACTGTGGTAGAACGCTTTGCACAATGTGTCCCCCAGAGCCCCGAAGTGCTGTGGGTCTCTCTCCAGGCTGAGAGAGATTCGTGGGTCCCTCCCTTCCCGCCCCCACCCCTGTCCTCCTCCCCACCGCACCCCTCTCTGCGGTTCAGCTGGGGTACCCTGTATCTGTCTGCTGTGTTTCACCTGTGATTTTTTTCCATGGGCTCACCAAGGCCACCCTGATTTGTAACGCTGCGAGCCAAGTGTAAATGTTTGCTGAGTTAATTAAGTGATTCGTGCATGGCTAGAGATGGAACGGGGGGCACGTTCTGACCTTGTTCGATTTGTTTCAGTTATCGGCAGGGGAGGTGAGCAGATTTCACGGATTCAAGCAGAATCTGGTTGCAAGATTCAGATCGCTTCAGGTAAGCCTTCTTTTTTTCGTAGATCTCAGTTTGGTAGAAATCAGTGTTTTGCCAAGCTTCCCAGATTCGTTACCTTTGCTCGTCACTTAGAAGTCTGGGGGCCCGGGTAAGTATATGGGATTGCTGTTTTCCTTGTACTTTTGGAGCCGGACTCCCAGATGAGAACCCGAAACGCCAGGGCAAAAGCAGGCCCCGACACGAGGCCCTCCGCAGTTCCGTGGCTCCTCGTGGCCCCTGCCAGACGCCTGCTGCCCTAGGATCTCTGTTTTCTGCACCAGGATGTTATGCCAGACGGCGGGGCCCGGAAGAGTGCTGGGGCTCTGGGATCACTCCTGGGGTCTGCCCACCAGCTTCCCTGCAGTGGGACCGCCCTGGCCAGCTGGGGGTTCTGGCTAAATGAGCATGTGTTAAACGCAGTCCAGGACCCTCCCCAGCTGGGTCCGTTTCGACCATGCGACCTGGAGAGAGACAGATTGCGGAAGAAGCGTTTTTATTAATAGGTCTAACGACGAATTTGCATTTGTTCTCTTTCCATAGTGGAGGAGGGGCTTTGGAGGAGGACAGTGCGCTAGAGGAGGTGTTATCCACTGAAAAGATACATATTACAGTGTCCTGAGGGCAGCAATTGGTGTTAGTTGTCCTTTTTTTTTTTTTTTTTTTTTTTTTTTGAGTGAGAGTTTTGAGAGGCAGCTTTTTTTAAGGAATAAAGTAAAGCATTGTGTGGTGTTGGAAAGCAAGCTTTTCCTGTGTGGTCACATGGCCCGGAACTAGTTCCACGGAGATGCCCCCGACGTCTCAGGGTAGCCTTGCAGTCGCGCTGAGATCATCCGGAGGTGCAGACCGTTAAATCCCTCGCTAGGGAGCCACCGGGCCGCTTGGGAACAGGCGACCTGAAGCCGCTCTGCGAGCGGAGAAACTGAGGAAGAGCGGGTTACGGGGCTCAGGCCCTCCTTGGCACAGAGACGGGTCCGAAATGAAGCAGGACGGGTCATTAGGGCCCACTCGGCCACCTCTGCCATGTCCTCCCACTTCCCCTGCAGAACTTGTTTCGACTTTGAGAACCTAGGGTGGCACTCCCAGCTTACTGTTCTGCCCGCGGGCGGAAGCAGACCGTCTTTTTCTGGGGCCCGGGCTTCTGTGGGGCCGGCGTAGGAGCCAGCCCAGAGAGGCAGTCTGTACGTGGGGCAAAGGCGCACAGCGGCCTGGCGCCCACCAACACACCTCCTCTTCTTGGTTCTTCTTATAGAGAGTTCTGGGATTCCAGAGAGGCCCTGTGTACTTACCGGAACCCCAGAAAGTATTGAGTAAGTTTATTTTATTTACTTTTTCCTTGTACTCTTCTTCTTCCTTCCCCACGTGGGGAGAAACGGAAGGGCAAAACTGTCACTGAGCACGGTGGATCTGTGCCGCGGCCCGGCCACGACAGCAGGCGCTCCTGCGGAGAAGGGTCCGGGAGGCTGCCACGCCAGGGGAGTTTCCTGTTGAACGCACGCGGTGGCGCGTTTCGGTCCAATTCCACAGAGTTTCTGGCGGCTGTCCTAACATCTCCTTCCTACACCAGGTCCCTTAAGAGCGTGCGCTCACCCCACCCGAATGCTCTAGTCAGCCTTCTTCTTCCTTGGCGCTGTCTCCTTTGCCCGAGCAGGTCTGCATTCGTGAGCCCGTCACTTCGGGAACCAGGGGGACGTGCCGGCACCAGGTCTTTAGCCTGGGCCGGTCCCCCTGCCCTTCTGACACTTTCGAACCAAACGAATTGACTCTCGGTGGCCGTGGCTCCACTCGGGGGGCTGTATGGACTGATCAGAGTGCATCTTGGCTTTCGGGGCCCTGGCAACCACCTGACGTTGCTTGCCGCCCCTGGGCCACCCGAGCTCCGAACCTCGTATCAGATGCAGGCCTCGTCGATCCGACAGCCTCCTAGGGGACAGGGAGGTACTAACTTCCAGTCTGCTCGCTTCCCTCTTTTCGATCCACTGAGTAGCGTCGCACTTGGGGACAGGGGTGCCGAGATTATGTCTGGCTCAAAAGACAGGGCTGTTTCATCGTCTGCGTTTCTCCGGGAGTCCAGATGAGTTTAAATTCTCTTGTTCTGCCGTCGCATTGCAAGCAGTGAACCAGAATAAAGATTGCCGGCAGGTGTGCGTTCTAGGGCACGCGGGATGGCTTTGCTGGAGTCACGGCATTTTTCTTCCAACACAGGTTAATTTAGCACACTAGCAAAATACTAAAAAGCCGCTAAGCTGAGAAGACCCGCAGGCCGATTCTGCACACAGAGGCTCAGGACTCCCAGAGGCAACGTCTGTTTCCCACCTTACTCTTCTAACCGTTCTGCGTCTCTTCTCCCCAGGCCTTCGGGGTAACAGGATTGTAACTTCAGGACAGTACAGCCAGCCTGTGTAGTAGCTGAATTCTTCCCTATTGGAGGAACCAAAAAATAGGTTGTACGTGGTGGTTTAAAGAATAAACAGTGAAAACAAAACAAAAGCCAGCCAGGGGAGATTCTGGTGCAGAAAAGGCAGTTGCCCCCTCAGGTGGCCTCGGTGGGTTCGGTGGTACTGGTTGAACACTGCGGTTTCCCTCCCCCCGCCTCCAGATAAACCGGCACCAGACAGCATCGCAGGGAAAAGCAGGGTCCTGAAAATCCAGCCGGAAAAGCTCAGAGCAGGCGTTTGTGACTCTACAGCCGCACCAGCGTCTTGCCTCCTCCCTCTCCCACCCCTCGAGACCAAACTGGCGGTTCACGGCGTTTGCTCAAAAGTCGTAGATGGGGCGCCTGGGGGGCTCAGTCGGTTGAGCGTCCGACTTCGGCTCGGGTCACGATCTCGTGGTTCGGGCACGCGTTCGGGCACCGCGTCGGGCACTG
Source organism: Felis catus (assembly GCF_018350175.1). Taxonomy (NCBI): domain Eukaryota; kingdom Metazoa; phylum Chordata; class Mammalia; order Carnivora; family Felidae; genus Felis; species Felis catus. Next base: position 88,586,093 of record NC_058380.1, read on the forward strand.
CTGACGGCTCGGATCCTGGAGCCTGCTTCCGATTCTGTGTCTCCCTCTGTCTCTGCCCCTCCCCCACTCACACTCTGTCTCTCTCTCAAAAATAAATAAAGATTAAAAAAAAAAGTCGTAGAGCAGGTTGGTTAGGGAGAAGACCTTTGGAGTCTGGGAATGAGGATGGTGATTACTAACCCTTGCTTTCTTTCCTCCCGTCTCGTCTCTCGCTGCTCTCTCCTGCCCATATTTAACCAGTGTCATTCTGAGTGTCTACTCTGGGGGAAGCGTCATGCCGGACTGGGGACCAGAGGGAGCAAAGGTGGTCTCTGCCCCCATAGCGGCTGACATTTCTGATAGGAGACGAGACACGTGTGTGAAGTGAATGCCAGACAGCAGCACGAGCAGAGGGCAGGCTGGAAGGGGCTGTGTTGGAACACTGGCGTGTGGTGTGGGTCGCTTTTAAATTCCAGCCCAGTAGCGTGGCGGATGGCAGAGACCTCCCGGGTTGTGGGGGCAGGAGCTGGAGCTGGATGGAGGGCTGCCTTGACTCCTTCGTGTTCTTCCCCCCCGGTGCTGTTTCCCCTTCGTGGGTGCCTAGCGCATTCATTTAATGCTCCTTCTCTTGTGATTCTCTTCCCGCCCAAAGACAAGCCAAACGGCTCCTGGGGCAGATTGTGGATCGCTGTCGGAATGGACCTGGCTTTCATAACGACATAGACGGCAATAGCACCATCCAGGAAATTCTTATCCCCGCGTCTAAAGTGGGTCTGGTCATCGGCAAAGGAGGGGAAACAATAAAGCAGCTGCAGGTAGGTGAGCCCTTAGCACAGCGGCGCTTAAACAGACCTTCCAGCATCGCCGGACAGATGCCTTTCTGAACATTTACCCTGGCCAGGCCTGAGGCCCGCTGTGATGCCGAGTCCTGCAGCTCCCCCGGCCCCCGCCCCGCCCCCCGAACTTACCACGGCCTTGGGGCAGTGACGCTCTGCTAGGATTTTACCACCAAATGACCACATCTCAGATGAAAAGACTGTGTCCAGAGCTGGGGCTCTTAGCCAGCCGTACGCCCCCTCGTTACCTGTGTCATCTTAAATACGTTTCTGTATATCTCGAGGACTCGGGAGTCCTCGTCCGTAAAGGCAGGGAAGTGCCTGCCTCACTGTTGTCAAGAAGCTGAAATAATACTCGTGATTTTATGTTTGTTTAAGACCCCAGCCCAGAGCCTGCTACTGAGCAGATGCTCCGTTGATGTTAGCTGCTTCTGTTCCAGAATCCCCCATCAGAGACCTGGGGAGCCAAACGTGTTTCGGAATTGAACAGCCCCGGCAAGTTCCGGGACCGCACCCTGTAATCCGATGCCTGTTTCCATAGCCAGACACAATGACGGTCACGCTCAGTGAGGGAGGGGTCTGGAAATAGGCTTCCGTGACCTCAGGCTGGCTTTGCTGCCAAATGAGTTAGGAGCAGACTTTTATTTCCGAACTTTTGGGCTTTCGAAGTGGCAGGTCAGGGGTCCCGGTCCACCATGGGTGCCCTCTCGTGGCCCAGGCTCCGGACAGGTGGCACGCTTGTGCGTGGGCTCCAGAGCTCTGGAAGCCGGGACCCGCCTGCTGCTCCCTCCCTCCCGCTCTGGAAGTCCGGGCGACTTGCTGTCAGAGCCCGCCCAGCAGTGAACGAGAGAAACGGTCGCACCCGCTTCTCAGAGCTGCGCACCAGCCCCAGCGAGAGGACGTCCACGCTGGGCCCTACATAAACATTGCTCACTAAACTGGGATCTTCTGGGGACCAGGAAAGGAGGAGGGTTTGGGGAACCGGTTTTCCGTCTCGCACTTGGAGGCTCTCTGGCACGGCCTGTATGCCGGCATCCTCGGGGGACGGCGCCTCGTGGTGGGTGGGACGTGGCCCAGCCCTGCTTCTCGCGCGACACCGCGTTCTCCTTCGTGGCGGCGAGGGCCATACCGCGTGCTGCCCCCACAGGAGCGGACCGGTGTGAAAATGGTCATGATCCAGGACGGCCCGTTGCCTACGGGAGCAGACAAGCCTCTCCGCATCACCGGGGACCCATTCAAAGTACAGGTAGGAAAGACACCGTGAATCGGGCAGGCCCCGGGTGTGGGGGTATCACCTGGTGGGACGTGTAGGGCTTTTACATCATTGGGGAAGTTCGAAAACTGGATGGTCCCTTATTTGAGGTCAGCCGTCGTCCCAAACCAGGTGTGATGGTGGAAGGGCTCGGGGGTTGTACTGCCTACACCAGAGCCACTGGCCACAGGCGGCCATAAATGAACTCGGATTCAATGATTGAGCTCCTCATTTACGCTGGCCATATTTTGAGAGCCCAAGGGCCCCATGAGGATGGTGGCTGTGTTATGGGTCACTTACCCATAAACGAAGATGGTTTTGTTGCACCGATCGGATGCAGTTTTCCACGTGGTGGCCTGTGGGTCCCCTCGGGTGCCGGCTCTGTTTGGCTCTTCCTCGCTCGTTCTCTCTCGGCCCGTTTTTGCAAGGCCTCCGGCTCAGGCAAGAGGTGAGCACCCCACGGGCACGTGTGTGTCCTCGTAGCAAGTGTCCTGTGCCCTGAGCTCCTAGCCACAGAGGGCAGCCCGTTTCCGAAAGCAGGGAGGGGCTTAGCTGGAAACCCTCATGACCTGAGCTGAAGGGGCGGCTCCACCGTCCACCTCTTGCTGTCGGCAGGGATGCGAGTGGGCTGCGGGCGTGGGGACGTGTCTGTTCCCGTGCGATGCGAAGGTTCTTTTCCTGCCCGCTGCAGCGCGCCTCGCCTTTGCTGCACTTAGAGGAGCTCCTGGGTGACGCGCCTTGCGAGCTGGTCTGTCAGCAACAGCTGTTCCTCTGTCCGAGTCTTGGGGCTTTGATCCAGTGGATATTACCGGTCTCTGGCAAAATATTTCCCCCGACTCTCTCCCCTCCTCCCCCCCCCCCCCCCCCCCGGCATCATATGTGCGTGTTTATTTACGTATTTATTGTAGTTGACCCACGATACCATGTCAGTTTCAGGGGTACAACATAGCGACTCGACGTATTGTGAAATTGTGGACGTTGTGATATAAGTGTGCTTACCGTCCATAACCGTCACCATACAGGGTTATTACAGCATCATCGACTGGACCCCCTATGCTGTACTACTCAACTCCGTGACTTACTTATTTCATAACTGCAAGTTCGTGCCTCTTAATCCCCTTCACCTATTTATTTTTGAGAGAGCCTGAGCGTGTGCGCGAGCAGGGGAGGGGCAGAGAGAGAGGGAGACAGAGGATCTGAAGCGGGGTCTGTGCTGACCGCAGAGAGCCTGACGCGGGGCTTGAACCCACAAACCATGGATCGTGACCTGAGCTGAAGTCGGTTGCTTAACCGACCGAGCCACTCAGGAGCCCCTGTAAAATAATGGTTCTAAGACAGGATTGAGGGCCAGTGATGAGAGCGGTCTCTTTCCGGAGGCTCCAGTCGGGGACACAGCCCTTTCCACCCTTCAGGTGGGCCCAGGTCCCCCAGGGGCCTTTCCTCCCAGGGCTTTTCACCTCTTCAGTTGCTTGCAGGTGGGCTTGCCTTCTCTGTTGGAACTTCCGGTTCTTTTATGAAAAGAATTCCAGAGCAAAGAGCTTATTTTGTTACCGCTTCAGAAATCTGCAGGAGAATAACTACAACAGGTTTTTAGTATTTTTTTATTTGAAAATTGTCTCTTTGCTATATTTAGTATAAATTATTGTTCATCGGTTTTCTCTCTGTCCCCAACTTAAGAAAAAAATTTTGTTAATGTTCTTATTTATTTTTGAGAGCCGGAGTGTGAGTGGGGGAGGGGCAGGGAGAGAGGGAGACACAGAATCCGAAGCAGGTTCCGGGCTCTGAGCGGTCAGCACAGAGCCCGACGCGGGGCTCGAACCCATGAGCCTCGAGATCACGACCCGAGCTGAAGTCGTATGCTCAACTGCCTGAGCCACCCAGGTACCCCTCCCCAATTTAAAAAAAAAGTTTTGTTTTTTTTAACGTTTGCTCATTTTTGAAAGAGACAGAGCACAGAAGACAGAGCACAAGCAGGGGTGGGGCGGAGAGAGAGGAGGACACAGAATCAATCTGAAGCAGGCTCCAGGCTCCAAGCTGTCAGTATGGAGCCCGACGTGGGGCTGGAACTCATGAACCGCGAGCTCGTGACCTGAGTCGAAGTCGGACACTTAACCGACTGAGCCACCCAGGCGCCCCATATCCTCCCCAACTTTTTATCATGAGAAACTTCAAGCTTAACAGACAAGTTGAAAAGAGAGAAGAGTGAGCATCTGTGTAGCCCCATCCTGCCTGTCATCTTATCACACTTGTGTCTGTGCGTGTGTGTGTGTGTTATTTATTCACTTACGTCTTCCTCGCCAGTTGTAAGTTAGTGGCAGGCGTCAAAACTGTCCGCCCGTAGGTCCTGCAACATGTCTCTCCTGAGAACTAACTTCCGCAAAACCAGGCCTAAGAAAGTAACAGCAGTCCCCTAACATCCTCTTACAGCCTGTCCGTACTCCCGATTTCTCCAAATGTCAGAAGACTTTAATCGCTATTTTGGGACTTTTTGGTTTGGTTTGGGTTTACCAGAACCAGGGTGCAGTGTGGGCTCCCACATGACCTTGAGCTGTTCTGCACGGCTGGTGCTTAGGGCAGATTCCGGTGGGGCTGGGACTGGTGTGGGCCGGCCGGCTGGGCTTCAGTGCGTTTGTGGGGAGAGGAAGGACGTGCCTCCAGGATTGCCAGGCCTGGGAGGCAGTCTTGCCTGTATTTGGGGTATTTGGGTTATTTGATCTCTGGGTACTAGAAGGTCTTTCCGGGCTCCCTGGGCTGGCCTTTTCCCTTTATGTCCCTGCTGCTCCTCTGTGATGGGGTGCCTTGTAATGTCTTCTCTTCCGTGGAACCTGCCCACAGAGCTCTCCGAAAGAAGACAGTGTGCCATAATGTCTCAGGGCCGTCTTAAGCTCTGACCCAGCACAAATGTGCTGATCCGACTGTGGCTTAAAAGAGGGTGGGCCCTGGGCCGTGTGGATATCTTGGGCGACGTAAGGAACACATCACCTACGATCTGATCGGTGTGACCCTCACTAGCCTTCCCCTGTCTCGTGTTGCAATGCGAGAAGGGAGCTGTCCCACGGCCCAGCGCCTTCTGAGTCTTTCAGCCCAACTTAACAGGGTCTGATCTTGAAATTTCCCCTGGTGTCGGGTCTTTCCTTAGGTTTTGTTTTCCGTAATGCCTTTGCTCTGTGTTCACGCAGCAAGCAAGAGAAATGGTGTTGGAGATCATCCGGGAGAAGGACCAAGCTGACTTCCGAGGCGTCCGCGGTGACTTCAACGCCCGCGTGGGAGGAGGCAGCATAGAGGTGTGCTTGACCGGCCGGCTGGTTAGTTAGTTCCCAGGCAAACGGGCCTAGCTTTGGGCCCAGCTTTCAGATCGCAGGCCACGCTTTGATCTCACCTTGGCAGCCGGGGCGGGTGTGAGGAAGGACCCAGCCGTAGGGGGAGGAGCCAGGCGGTGGGGGGCATAGCAGCCGTCCTGCATTGCAGGGAAATGGGCCATTCCTCTGGGTCGTGAGGTTTTCCTGCTGCCCAGGTGAGGACCAGAGCCCAGATTTTCTCAGTGCTCTGCGTCGTGATGTATCAGACCTGGAAGCCTGGCTTGGAAGAACGGGATGAAAAGCTTTCTTTTCGAATGAAATCCTGAGATCCGCAGCCCCGTGGGTGGACCTTGCAAACGTCATGCTTAGTAGGATAAGCCAGATACAAAAGGATGAATACCGTGTGATTCCGCTTAGGCGAGGTGCCTAGAATGGGCGAGTGCATAGAGACAGAATGGAGAGGAGAGGTGACCAGGGCTGACGGAAGGAGTCTCCATTCAATAGAATACGGTGTTCTGGGGGCCAGCGATGAAAAGGTTTGGGGGATATAGAGACCGGTGATGGGTGCGTCGCGTTGCAAGTGTTTAATGCCACTGAACTGTATACTTATGAATGGTTACGATGATAAAGACTGTGTTCTGTATATTTCACTGGACAAAAGAATGAAGGGCGGGGAAAACGTTTCACGGACCGTTAGTATAATCATTGTGCACAGTACATTTGTGCTTATTTCAGAGAATTGGGAAGATAAGGTGGCCATTTTTAACCTGTTTTTTCATAAGGTTTATCTTGCTTTGCTTCATTTTTGTAACTATTTCGATCGAATATACTTAAGAGGCAGGAATGCCATCGTCAACCATGGTAGTTTTCCTTTTCCTAAGAGGGAGAAACGTGCTGCATTATATCATTTCCAGGAAGGCACTACAGTCACAATCAAGTCGTCTGTTCTTTCTTTTCTTTGTCTTTTTTCCTTTTTTAATGTGCCCTTTAAGAAACAACCGATTTGCAGACAGCGGTGATCAGGTTCTGTTTCCCTGTGCTCTCAGGTGTCTGTGCCGAGGTTTGCTGTTGGGATTGTGATAGGAAGAAATGGGGAGATGATCAAAAAGATTCAGAATGATGCCGGGGTGAGGATTCAGTTCAAGCCAGGTTGGTTTTGATGACTCTCAAAAACCCTTCGTGCCGCGAAGCATCATAAACGCGCTTAACGAGACAAGGACTCTGTACTTGGCTCATGTGTGTGTTCTCTCCGTGCCCCCCTCCCCTATTCTATTACCAAAATACCAGTCCAGCTTTCTCTGGGCCCTCGTGGCGTTTCCAACTTTCCATTTGGTCAAGTAAAGCCTTCAAAAAAAAAAAAAAAAATCCGTTATTTTGACTTCATCATTTAAAGGTAAAACCATTTGAAAAAGGACTAATATCTTAAAACGAAGGACAGACGGTTCCTTAAATGTAGATTTGCCTTCAGGGGCAAAATTATTTACATTGTCTTAATTTCCCTGAAGGTGGGAAAACATTGCAGTGTGCTGATTTTTGGAAACATTGCCATACCTCAACCCTGCTTTCTTTCGCGTTAATTGCTTTTTGTTTCTGTAAGGAGATCTTTTAAAATGGCTATAGCTTGGGGCGCCTGGGTGGCTCAGTCCGTTGAGTGTCCAACTTCGGCTCTGGTCATGATCTCACGGTTTGTGGGTTCGAGCCCCGTATTGGGCTTTGCGCTGACAGCACAGAGCCTGCTTCAGATTCTCACCTCCCTCCCTCTCTCTGCCCCACCCCCACTCGCTCTCACAAATAAATAAAAAGATTAAAACTAATAATTAAATGGCCAGAATTGCGTGAGAAGTGAGTGTTGGCATAGACGGTGTAAAAAGAGGTAGACACACACGTTTCTCTGCGCACCTGGTAGGAATATCGATCGCAAGTCAGACTGACCTTTGTTTCCAAGTTTCATTTGGGCTTTTTCTGACCCAGTCTCTCCCTTTGTTCGGCAGACGACGGTGTTAGTCCGGAGAGAGCCGCACAAGTCATGGGGCCCCCAGATCGGTGTCAGCACGCAGCACACGTCATCAACGAGCTTATTCTTACAGCCCAGGTGAGTCCAGCTGTCTGGAGTTGGGACGTGTCCCCTGCAAAAGCTGATAGTGCCAGCCAGGGTCTCGGGACAGCACCACAGAGCAGTCGCGCCCTGTCGGTCACATTCTGGAACCCAGGTCTCTTGTCGGTTGCCTGCCTCTGGGGGCACAGCCCGCGGCCTCTCTGCCTCTGCCCTTTTCCTGCCTTCCCGTTTTTTTGGTGCTAGCTTCTTGCTCTCCTGACTTTATTGTCCCAGGATGTAGCTTTTGTTCATTCGGTAAGTTCCTGGCTGTGGGAACTGTCTCGAGAAGTACAGTGCAGGTCGCCAGGTTTCCAGCCCATCGGGTGCACTGGGCATAGGACTATTCGGCGAACTCCGATCTTCGCTTCAGAAAGCACTTCAGGACCCCCCAGGTCTTCGAGCTGCCTTCAGGCCCTGGATTCCGCACACATCTCTGTCTCGGGGACGTGAGCAGGCATGTGTGACGCCGTTAACATCTCCACCCGCACCCCGGTTGTGAAGTGCCCTGGGAGTCGCTGTGGCCGAGCTGGGTCGGTCGGCGTGTCCCCTGAGGGATATTTCAAAACACCTAGAGCCGAAGAGAGAAGCATGGAATCAGACACCACAGCCCCAGCTCTGCTGTGAGCCGCGCGAGCTGGGACCGGTCCCCGCATCTCCCTGGGCCGCGTCCTCTCCCCCGCAGACAGAGGGGTGCGCGTCGGGCCGCGCCGCCCACGGGGTCCCCCAAGCCGTCAAGCGTCCGTGCTGAAGTTACGGGTTTATAGCCCCCTCCCCAGACTCCCCGAGTCAGCACACCTCAGAGAGGGGCTTGGGCTTCCTCTGGAGTTATGGGCGATTCTTAGGATCAGATGATCTCAGAAGAGAATCCATCCGTGAGCCCAGCATCCTTTTTAGCAGAGAAGCGTCTATGGACCCGGAGCTGCGGAGGCACAAGCGGCACCTCCGAGAATCTGATACCTGCCTGGGAGTGGGCTCTGTGTGTGCGTGCACGCGCGTGTGTGTGCGAGCGGGCACGCATTTAACATCCGTCCCTAAAATCGCCACCTTTACTCACTGTTTGCGACTCGTAATAGCCGAGCGCAGGGAAAAAGGCACTCCAATCATCTCCGCTTTCTGCTGGTTTAGATTCTGGGTAATGCTCAGTTTACTCTTTGGCAGCAGAGGCAGGTCTTGCCGAACATTTGTCCGCTGTGTTGAACATCTGTTCAGCTTCTCCCTTCCGTGAAGGAGCTCTCAGCTGGACCAGGTTTGCCCTCAACAGATAAAGAAGATGAGGGGGTGCCTGGCTGGCTCAGTCGGTTAAGCGCCCGACTTCAGCTCAGGTCGTGACCTCACGGTTCGTGGGTTCGAGCCCCGCGTGGGGTTCTGTGCTGACAGCTCAGAGCCTGGAGCCTGCTTTGGATTCTGTGTCTCCCTCTCTCCCCCTCCCCCGCTTGCTCGCTCGCTCACTCGCTCGCTCTCTCCCTCTCTGTCTCTCAAAAATAAACGTTAAAAAACCAAACCAGATAGAGAAGATTTTAAATGCTGCAGCTCCAGAGTGACTCAGAGGACCAGGACCTCCGATGAGATTGGCTGCCCCCGAGGGAAAGGAACCTTCTGCTGGGTGTTGGCCTAGGGTGTTGGCTGAGGGATGTGCTCTCTGCTGGGGGTGCAGCGTGAGGAGTCAGAGGCTGCTCCGCCCCCAAACCACGGGCCCAGCCACGTGGCTTGTTCCCTCGGCCTCGGCGTGGAGGAGAAAACTGGCTCCTGATACCTGGACTGTAGGGCCCAGTCCCAAAGACTGCCCAGCAGAGGGGCGCTGGGCCTCAGACACCGGAGTTTATGTCTGACTGCCTGTTTTAGTTGGATGGTTCAGGGCTGTTTATGTAGCCGCCCACGTTAGCCTGCACACGTCCTCCCTGAACGCACCTGTGATTGGTGTTCATTCCGGCTTTAAGAGAGCACTTCAGAATCTGAAACGTGAAAAGGTGCTCAGGTTGTAATGCGTGACGCTGATTCCATCCCGTCACTTCACCTCCTCCCCGGAGATGAAAAGTGGTCCCGGTGGCAGTGGCAGAAATCGTCACTCGAGCTTTGCTTCCCTCCCAGGAAAGAGACGGCTTCGGAGGCCTCGCGGTGGCCAGAGGACGAGGCCGTGGCCGTGGCGACTGGAGCGTGGGTGCCCCCGGGGGCGTCCAGGAGATAACGTACACCGTGCCGGCGGATAAGTGCGGCCTCGTCATCGGCAAAGGTAAGGAGGAGGCACCGGGGTCTCCGACAGCAGACGGGTCCCGTACGGTCCCTCCAGAGCACGCGGGCGGGTCTGTGTGCCGCACTCGACCGAACGTGCCGAGTCTGGGGCTTCCGCTGCCTTCTGCGGGAACCCGACCGGGTCGGGTCTTCTCACGAACACGGGCAGAGCTAGTCGTTGGCTCCCGTGTGTGAACAGACAGCGGGGAAGACCCACCGGCAGCAGAGCAGGCGCCGGTTGTGGGCGAGGCGCCCCGCACGCGAGGGGCCTCTCGGCGTTTGCTGATCGACTGATCGGCGATTCGCTTCCCTCCGAGGAACTTAGAGGAACAGTTAAGATCGTTGCTCAAGTGAAGAGTGCCGTCTGACAAGCGTGTCACTTCCGGTCCTTAGCGGGCATGGGCACTTGGGCCCTGTGGACACGCGGGAGGATGGTGTTTTACGTTTTCGGCCCGTCTCCCGTGAGTAGCAGACACCCCGCGGAGGGGAAGAGAAAACTGACGGGATCGTGGTTTCTGGGCTTTGTAGAGAGTGTTAGCAAGAAACCCTTGTTGGCGGCTGGTGTGGCCCCTCTCCACCCTTCCCTGCCGGCAAGGGAAGAGCAGGCAGACATCGCTGCGGCGGCGAAGGTGTCTCCGTGAGGGGTACCGTCCGTGGGCCCTCGGGGGAGCCTCGCCGGGGACAGCACGTGTGCGTTTGACAACCTGTGGGGGAAGCAGAGACAGGCTCCGCCCCAGGGTTTCTCCAGCGTCCGCGACCACCAGCCCTCCCTGACCTGTCGGAGACGTGCTAAGGATCCACAGTGCGTGATCCGAGAACGTCTCCAACAGGGAGCTGAGGCTGCCTTAGCGCGCTCTCGTGCGCCTGCACGCGCCCTCCTGAGCCTCTCGGTCACCTTCTGGAGTCTGTGCTTAGCCCTGCCCGTGAACAGTGTGTATGCGCTTGTATGTGTGCTCTTGCCAAATGTTTATCTCCCGTCGTCTCTTAGATTGTTTACCTTTCGGAGGTGGCAGGAACGGCGCGGGTTCGTTTTAATTTCCCGGCAGGGGACACGTGCTGATGAGCGTTTAGTGGATATTGTCAGCTGCCCAGATGCTGTGTTAAGTCAGAGCCGCCCCCCGGACCATCGGCCTGGCTGCTGCGAGATGAAAACCAGTAGGTGCCCGTAGGTTGAGAATCAGATCTAGGTTTCCGTGCCTTTTGAGAACCGTTTTGTCCGCGAGGTTTGACCGTGCGTCTCCTCTGGACTGGCAGAATCTCGCTGCCTTTACTGTGACCGCTCCCCGGAGTCCGTGAAACCTGGGTGCGGGCAAACGGCCCCTTGTCGTGTGTCCCCGCCAGAGTCCCGCTGGGGGACTCCTGCAGGAAAGTGACAACAGTGCAAGGCGGTGACCGATCCTGTGTCCCGGGGCTCCAACAGCAGCCTCGATAACCCAGGGTTCGGTGAGCAGGGTCTCTCTCCCCGCCACGCACACCGCACACGGGGGCTGGGTGTGAGAGGCGCGTGGTGAGGGTGAGTGAGGGAGGCAGGAGAGGGAGCCACGGGCAGCCAGGCCCAGCTCCCCCCCCCACCCCCCGGCTCCAGCCCTTGGACAGACGCTGCGCCTCCCGGGGCCCCTGCTGGATTTCCATGATAAATACAGCAGTGGTGACAGATAGTGTGGCCAGCCCTGCTCTTGTCAGCCGGGCCTTTTAGCAGGTTTGATTAATTGCTTTACGATTTCACGTCCAGCCGGGGGGCCGCTGGTGGGTCGCTTCTGCCCCCCATCAGGTGGAAGAATGGACAGGCTGCCGAATGCGTCTGTAGACAGCCACCATGTGCCAAGCTGGTGACCTCATTTTGAAGGAAGGTGAACTTAAATTAACTCCTTCCGGCCCCGTGCGGTTTTGTGGTGCCTCTTCACCTTCCGAGCGTGCTGCCCGGGCCTCCGGGATCGGGGCCTGCGGGGCCGCTGCTCCGGGGCCCGGCGGAGGACAGCCGGTCTGGGCTCGGCCTCAGACACACGCGCAGTTTGTGCGCTCGCCTCCAGAACCCGAGAACCCCGCGGCATCTGGGGGGGACTCAGGGCCTCGGCCCGTTCTTTCTGCTCTTTGATGCCCCCCAGAGACGCTTTGCCCAGGACTGGCAACGCTGTTCACGTGTCATGGTGCAGAGAAAATAAACTCACGACCTGGGAGCGGAGGGCGGCAGTTCCAGGGCTGGGAGGGGCTCGCTTCTACCCGGGGGCCGGGGGAGCCGCTGTGGGCAGGCTTGCTGCGACTTCCACGTTGGTCAGCGCCCTTTGCTCGAGGGGGAAAACGCAGGGACGCTTTTCTGGAGCTGTAGCAGAACTTCACGTGCACGTCCCGACCCGTCGGTCTGCGGAGTGCTTTTTCGTTTGCTCTTGAAGTGAAGCCCACCCTCAACTAAACTGACAGAGGCACAGCCGATCTGCGCCAGGCCCTCTCTCCGAAGGCCATCAGCCTCCTGGTTTCCTTCCTGTGGTGCCCGCCTTCGGGAAGCCCGGTGGGACCCCGGCTCCGTCTTGCTTCCTGGCCCCACAGCGTCCCGTCGAGGACGAGATAAGACACAGGCTGGGCCTGCTCTTGTCTACTCGCCCCAGCAGCGGGCTAGGGGGCCGGTTGTAGCCCAGGAAGGATGGTGGACGTGTTACCACGAAATGACAGATGTCATCTGAGGTCGGTTTTGACTCCGGGCAGACTGGCCTTCGGTCTTTGCTTTTCATCACTTGGGGCTCTCTGGTCTCCTGCACCAGATTTTCCAGACGGTCTTTCTCTAATATTCGCAAAACTCTGCTCCCAAGTTTCCTCATACTCTGCGTGCCCCCCCCCCACCCCCCCAATGGAGCAGGACTGATCTGTAAGTTCTGTGAAATTTCTAAAGAAGAATCACACCATTGTGACACTGCTGGAGCCTTTGTTACGCAAATCTCATTAAGAGACTGGAACTCTCACGGGTTTTTCAAAGAGTCCAACTAAATTTTCATTACCCCGCTCCACCCAGGCCCCTGTGACCCCCATCTCGGCTGCCTCTCTGTCTAGACCTGCCCCCCCCACCCCCGCCCCCGCCCACGGAGGAGGCAGGGACCCGAGAAGTGACAAGATGGGACGTTGGACGCCCGAGTGGGCTCCAGGCATTGTTGGAGCCGGAGGCCGTCTGTTTGCCCTGTGGAGGGGGGAGAACTGCAGCGAGGCGGCCCACGCCGGGGCTCGGGGGGCCCCCATTGTACGAGGAGGATGGGGCGCCTTCCCTGGGCCTGGGAGGGCCGAGCTCCCTCGTGTGCATCCAGGGGCCCCGGGCGCCCCGCGGTGTCTGCTTCAGCCTGGCTCGGAGGGAAGGACCAGCTTCGCCCACGAGTCCGGTTTTGCAGACGAGAGGGCCCTGGTGTCCGTCAGAACCGGTTCGGAGTAAACCGAGGGCACTTCTCTCCCCGGCGAGGGCTGGGGCGCGGGCCCCGCCCTTCCCTCCTCTCCACGGCGGAATCCTCCAGAATGTCCGGCTCTGCCCCCACTGCCACTTATCCTTGTGTCTTGTGTCCACCTGCCCGCAGGAGGCGAGAACATCAAAAGCATCAATCAGCAGTCGGGAGCGCATGTGGAGCTCCAGCGGAACCCCCCCCCCAGCACCGACCCCAGCCTGCGAGTATTCACCATCAGGGGCGTCCCTCAGCAGATCGAGGTGGCCAGACATCTCATAGATGAGAAAGTTGGTGTACGTACAAGGTTCCCCCTACCTGGCGTGACGAGAGCTGGCTTTCCTTTTGGGATGTCCCGGGTACCTGTCCCCCCCCCAGAAGCTCGTACTTCCTGTGCTTTCCGGCCCTCGCGTGCCGTGAGGGCCACCCCTCCCGCTTTGCCACGGGGGGCGGGGAAGGTCGGGGCCCGGGGTGGGGGGGGGGGTGCCAGGCGAGGAAGGAAGCCCTCTGGCAGGTCTCCCCAAGGCCCCCACAGCTGAGCAGCTCAGGCCCAGAGCCGTGCGCCCCACAGGCTTAGATGAGCAGCCCGGGCAGCAGCCTTCCCCCCGGCGCTGCCCCGACTCCCGCGGGCCTGGCCCTGGCGGCCGGCCCTGCAGGCAGCGTTCATTGACTCTGGCTTTAGTTTCAGGCGCCTCAAAGCAGATAAAGAAAGGGAGTGTTGATGGAGGACAGATTGGCCACTGCTCACCTCAAAGGGGACGTAGAATGGGAGAAAGAGCCATGGGCCAGCCTGAATTGACGGGAGAGTCAAGCAGGTTGGTCCCGACCCCCAGGGTGACACGCTAGGGCCGTTGTGGTGGTGCCAGCGTTGGCTGCGTGTGGTATCGGTCACTCCACGGGGCAGAAGCCGTTTCTGCAGAAAAAGTCCACTGTGGGGAAGCGAGGCTAGTGAGCGTCATAGGGTGTCTTGACCTCCCTCGGCTCTGTCTCCCCGAAAGCGGTAGTTTGCCTCCGGGTGGGCCTGGGCAGAGGGCGGAGGTGCGGCCCACGGGCAGTGAGAGCTCCCTCTGTGCCCATGACAGGGGACCAGTCTGGGAGCACCCGGAGCCTTCGGACAGAGCCCGTTCAGCCAGCCGCCCACGGCGCCTCATCAACAGTGAGTCTTACCTCGGTCTCTGCCTCAAGAGGCTCTCTCTTTCCAGCTGCTTCCAGGGAGGGCCAGCCAATAGCCTGAAGTTCTGGGTGTGGGCAGGTCCCATCCCTTTGGCCCTGTCCGCCGGCCCCTCTGTGTCTAGCCTGTTCGTAGCCCGCTGAGCGGTCCCGGGGCGAGAGTCTTCCCGGAGGCCTTCCTGGAGGCGGAGGGCCTCCCGGCCCAGGCCCTCAGGCACTGTGTTCATCGATTCTTCACTTTCTTGCAGTGCTTTTCCTCCGAGGAGCTCGGCCTGCTTCCCCAGCATCGCTGCTAAGGTGAACGGAAACCCCCCCAGCACCCCTGTGAGGTGGGTGACTTCTCGCTCCGTCGGGACGGGTGGCACTGGGGCCCCGGCCACTGCCAGTAGGGGGCGGGGGAGCAGCGATGGGCGAGGGCGAGGCCGGCGTGGCGGGAGGGGGCCCCAGGCCAAGAGGAGGGGGTGTGACCTGCTCTGGGACGAATGACCCTCTCGTCTTCCCAGCGGTCCTCCGGCCTTCCTGACCCAGGGATGGGGCAGCACCTACCAGGCGTGGCAACAGCCCACCCAGCAGGTCCCAAGTAAGTGACTCGGGAGGAGGCGGGACCGTGCGCGCCGCGCGGAGGCGGAGGGGCTGCTGTGCCTGACACGCGGGCCGGGGAGCCGCCGGCAGGCCCTGCAGAGACAGGGTGTGTGTGGGTCTCAGCGGCTGCCCGGCTGAGCGGCTGGCTCCCTCCCGTCCACCTCTCGGGGCTGCCTTTCCCTTCTGCTCTGTCCTTCTCAGGGCCGCACTCCTGTCCGCTCTGCACCCACCACCGGGCAGGAAGGCCTGGGGGTTGGGCCTGGCCCTGCCCTCCTTTCTCCCCCAGGCTGCGCCCGCCTTCGGGGCTCCCCGCCCACTCCCCACGGTGGCTCCCCACGGCGACCATCTCCCCTCCTTGTCTCCAGCACGGTCTTAGAAAGGCTGTTCTTTCTACCTCCTGGACTTGCCGGAGGATGAGCTGTGCCGGGTGATGCCTCTCCCGACAGCTGATTGTGAGAGAAGGGTCCCCGCAGCCCGCCCTCCGGCCCCCACGTGGCCTCATGAGTCGCTCTGGAGCTTTATTGCGGGTACAGCCTTCGAAAACAAGAACGAGACAAAAAGCTCACCTTCAGACGTGGGGCCCTCGGAAGCGGCCGCCTGTGTTTGGAAAGGGCCCTGTGGTCTGTCTGCACGAGGTCCTTGCGGCTCTGCCCCCGAGGGCCCGAGCCCGCGGTCTGGGCTCCCCTCCCGCCCCCCCCAGGCGCGGCTGGACAAGCCGCGTGGAAGCCGACTCGGGGCGGCCCTCCGCACGGTCCCCTTCTCTGGGCCCCCGTCTGGTCGTCTGTGGCACGAAGGGTTTAGACTGCATGCCCCCCGTACCCGGGGGGTCTGAGACGGCACGCTTGCCTTCCGTTGTTCCTTTTCTTCCGCGGTATTTGTGAAGCGTCTCAAACGCACGGGATGCCGTCGAGAATCGTCCCGCCGACTCGTGCGCCCCGCCTGGTGTCCGCCGGGCCCGGGTTTCACGGCGCCCGCTTTGTCCCAGAGCCTCTTCCCGTTTTCTTTCCTTCTGTGCCGGTCAGCTTTAGGGCCCTCAGGACAGGAGGTGACCCGGGTCGGGTTCATGTTTGCCCCAGCGTCGAGGACCGAGACTCTGGGAAAGTCCTAGACTTGGGGCAAGTGACAGGGGCCATGGCGTCCCTCCGGAGGGGAGCTGACCCTGGGGCCACGGTTCCGCAGAGGCCCAGCCCGGCCGCCCGCCTCGGCCCAGGTTGGCCAGGAGGGCTTGGCAGAGGCACGCGGGACGGGTCCAAGAAAGCACCATCGGGGCTTGGCTTCCTGCCGCCATCCCCAGCCTTCGCCGTTGCCAGCCCTCTGGGTCTGACGGAGGAGCCCTTGGTGCCCCCCCCCCCCCCCCCGGCCTCCGAAACTGCCTCATTCCAATCTCAGCCTCGTCCGGAGTCCCTTCCTGCCCCACCGGGAGGATGGGGGTGGTCTTCTCCCCTCCGTTCCCCCCACCTCACTTCTTCCCGAGCCCCACACACAGACTGCCCCGCCCCCACCCCCACCCCTCCTCAGATGCAGTAAATTAACTCGAGGGGCAGACACTTTGCCGTGAACGTGGGCGCCATAGCACGTGCTGCCTGCCGGCCGCCAACTGCAATGGTGACAGAAAACAGGACGCCGCAGGGGTCTTAGCAGGTGATGCGAAAGCCAGCCCTGACCTCGGCAGAAAGGAAGGCCCCGACTTGTCGCCCCGCTCCAGGCTTCTCGTCCCTCCACGCCTGGGGCTGGCCGCTGCCACCCTGTTCCGCAGCCCAGCCCTCGCGGCCGGCGCCACACAGAGCGCACACCCCGGGGAGTGCACTGGACGCGACCCCACGCGCCTCCTCTCCCGCTCCGCTCCTGTCCCGGAAAGGCGCGAAGCTAGATTGGGATCAGGCGCACAGGGCGGCCCTCGGCCCCTCTGCCGTGTGGCCCTCGTCTTCCCGTCCTCACCGCGGCAGTCTCTGGGCCGTTTTCCCTGTACTCTGCTCGTCCAGGGTGAAAGTCGCCAGTTCTCGAACAGAAGGGCCAGGGGAAGGGTGCGGGCAGCACCACTTGGATCTTCTGTCCCGTTTGAAGGCCGATTCGGGGAGCCTCAGACGCAGTCGCCCCGGCCCCGGGGCTCCCTGCAGCTCGGATCTCCACCCGAAGGGTCCAGGCCGGTCCCGCCAGTCGCGGTGGGGGGGGGGACAGCCGTCCCGCCCGGCCCCACCCTTACGGGGACCGTAGTCACACCCGTCTGCCCGTCGGCCTGTCCCTGCGGCCAGCCTGCTGCCGCCTTCCCGGGCCACAGGGCCCGGAGCGAGCGCAGAGCAGGGCCCGGCGCCGGGGGCCTGACCCTTTGTGTTCTCCGCACAGGCCAGCAGAGCCAGCCACAGAACAGCCAGCCCGACTACAGCAAGGCCTGGGAAGACTATTACAAGAAACAGAGTGAGTGCGACGGCCTTCCGAGCAAGCAGACCCCTGGGCCCAGAGGCCCCACGCCTTAGGCTTCGTCGGCCCTGCCTCCCCGTCACCTTTGTTCTTCAACGCTTTCCCTGTGTGACTCGATCTCAGTCCTGCCTTTGTCTCCCCGGGTCCCTGTGTGTCTGTCAGAGGAGACGTCCCCCCCCCCCCCCCCCGCCCCCCAACCCCTTCTGGATGCCACAGGGCCTGAGGACAGCTCAGGGCCGGCTGTCCCTGCCTCGGCCACCCCCTTTAGAACCACTTGGCCACAAGAACCACTCAGACCAGCCAGGCGTCCTCTTCCGTGACCGGCTTTTTCTGGTCGTTTCCGGGTGGGGAAGAGGAAGAACAAAACTCAGGGCGGGAGTCTGAAATTGGAGGGGTTGTTGAGGTGCTGGCCTCCCGCCTCGAGGAAGCTCATTTTCTTAGCTGTGCCAGAAACAAAACCCATCTTTTTAAAAAAAAAATTTTTTTTTCAACGTTTTATTTTTATTTTTGGGACAGAGAGAGACAGAGCATGAACGGGGGAGGGGCAGAGAGAGAGGGAGACACAGAATCGGAAACAGGCTCCAGGCTCCGAGCCATCAGCCCAGAGCCCGACGCGGGGCCCGAACTCCCAGACCGCGAGATCGTGACCTGGCTGAGGTCGGACGCTTAACCGACTGCGCCACCCAGGCGCCCCAAAACCCATCTTTTTAACGAGAGAAGGAAGGGATTTGGGAACAGCAACCAGAAAAGCCCCCAAATAACTCATTGAAAATTCGTGCGACATCCTCTGTATGTATTTGCGAAACTGCCGAGCCACAGTGGCTGTCGGGGAAGACGGCTCACGTGCCTTGATTTCGAAGGGTGTCACCTGCTGGTTGGAGCGGCTCAGGTCAGAGGCCGCTGAGGAGATGCTCGCCCTGGTGTTTGGGATCATCACCAGGTGGATAGTCCTTCCAGGGACTTCGCTGGGGGTCAGGGAGGTAATCGGCACCCCAAGCACCTGCTGAAAGGCTAGATGCCCCGTCTTCCCCAGACCTCCCGAGTCTAGACTCCCAGACACACGTGGGCCTGTGTTTCCAGCCCTGGTGGGATTGGCCCCTCCGCACAGGTGCACCCCACACCCAAGCCAGGTACTTGCACTCCTTTTCCTCTTCCCGCCTCTCTCTCTCTGTCTCTCTCTCTCTCTCTCTCCCTCTCCCTCTCCCTCTCCCTCTCCCTCTCCCTCTCCCTCTCCCTCTCCCTCTCCCTCTCCCTCTCCCTCTCCCTCTCCCTCTCCCTCTGTCTCTCTCTGTCTCTCTCTCTGGCACTGGCAGCCGATGGGGCAGGCAGACCGATGCAGAGAAGGTGATTCTGGAGAGAAGACAGACAGGAGGGTCCCGTAGGGGCGGAGCAGGGCCAGGAGCACGAGGCTAATGGCACCTTCTTGCGGCAGGCACGCGGGCCGCGCCCGACCGCCCCGGCCCCGCCGACGTCCAGCGCCTGTTCCGGCCGCCCCCGAGCCTTTGGGAAGGGACCCCCCTCCAAGCTGGCAGTGTCCCCGACCTCCCCCCGCCACGTGCCCGCCCCCGGTAACCCCTGTCCCCTCCTCTGTCGGTCAGGTCACGCCGCCAGCGCCGCCCCCCCGGCCAGCTCCCCGCCGGACTACACGATGGCCTGGGCCGAATATTACAGACAGCAGGTCGCTTTCTACGGGCAGACGTTAGGACAGGCTCAGGCCCACAGTCAGGTGCGTCGCCAGCCGGCAGGCCCGGCCCCCAGCCCCTTTCCCCGGAGCCTGGGTGTGCGCCCGGCCACGGCCACGCCGGCCCCCTCCTCGCCCCGGAGAGAGCGGGTTTGGGCCAAGCGGGGGGAGGGATTGGCTGGGCAGCCCCTGGGAGGAAGGCGCCTCACGCCCGGTGCCGAGTGGCACTCAGCTTCCCCGGCTGTCGGGGAGCGCGCCCAGACGGAGGACCCGAGGCGGGCTTGGCGCCACGGTAGGGACCGTGGGGGTCACGGTCCTTGAAGAGGGCGGCGTGGCCTCACTGTCACCCTTGGCCCCGGCCAGCAGCGAGGGGCGGGCGGCAGGAGGGCGAGTCCGCAGCGTCTGCGGGCCGGACAGGGCAGGGCACCTGGCCTTCATCCCTCAAGGAAACCCGCTCGGCTCTCGTCCGGTCAGAAGCCAGAAACCGGTTTTTTATTAACGTAGGGAACGTGGCGAGATCCTCCCACAGAGCATTTTTCACGTGACCCGACGCCAGCCAGGTCCCTGTGGACGGCGTGTCGGGTCACCACAGGCCCCGGGCCCAAAGCTCGCCGGTCATCTCACCGCCAAAATTGGCCCTCTGTGCCCGGGGCCCTGCGGAGACAGGGGACGGGGCTGACGGGTGGCCGAGGACAGCTCTCTCGCGCCCGCTCCCCTGCCCCACACCGCGGTGTCCCTTGCTTGGAGAGCCGCCCAGGACCTCCTGTTCAGGAGAGGGTTTGTCTGGGCCAGGTCCCATGACGCGGGGCCCCGGGGAGACGTGGAGACATTGGCTCGTGTGTGTGTGTGTGTGTGTCCACGCCTGTTGAGGGGCCAGAGGGGGGAGGGTGACCTGTCACCCCCTGCCGACAGGGACGAGGACATGAGAGGTGGCCTCACAGACTAACTTC
This sequence comes from Felis catus, assembly GCF_018350175.1. NCBI lineage: Eukaryota > Metazoa > Chordata > Mammalia > Carnivora > Felidae > Felis > Felis catus. The sequence goes on from NC_058380.1 coordinate 88,606,000, forward strand.
TGTCCCCTTCCTTCCCCAGGAGCAGTAGGGCGGTGGCCCGCAGTGCTTTTCTCCCCGAAATCATTGTGAGCGAAAACCCGTTTGGAACAGAGGTTTATAGATTTGCAGACCTTTTGATGAAGAACTTGTTTTGTTCTGTGAAACACTATATTTAGATTAACAGGACTTTTCTAAAAATCGGGAAAAATTCGTTACTAAAAACGGCTGATAATTTCTGTTTCATCGTTCTTGTTTGTTATTTCAAACGTGTAAGCTCTGGGATTCTTTTTGGAGCAGTGCCTACAAATTCAGGCACCAGAATGTGCCTCAGAGCAGTGACATTTCAACACGGTGTGTGTTCGTTTCGTTTCGTTTCGTTTCGTCGCGCGTCTTTTTATTTACAGTTTTTTGGTTTGTTTTTTTTTTTTTCTGTTGCGACAGAAAGTGGCTTGGAAATCTTAGGTGGTATGTAACAAATTCTTTTAAAAATTTTTAAACAGTATTTAAATATTCTTAAATGTGTAAATTCATTAAATGTTTTACTTCTAATTTCTTGTATCTTGGCTGTCTGGTTTTACTGCATTTTTTAAAAAAACTGAACTATTGTGTATTGTAATTAATTATGTGAATTCTGAATTGAGACAGAGAATTGTATTGCTGTCCAACAGGGATTGGGAGGGGGCATTTTATAGGGTTTGTATAATTTCTAGAGTGCTAAAGGGGTAATATAAAATGTTCTTGTGTTTAGCATACGTTTTTTTTCGTGTCTCCATTACCATTTGCAACTGTGTATCTAAGACCTCCAAGCTGGTTTTAAAAACAAAACGAAAAACCTTTCTCTCTTCTCTCAGAAATATAAATACTGTTATTTTTAATATTAAAAAGAAATCCGATATAACTTTTAACAAACACTGTGGCACATTAAACCGCATAAAAACGTAGTAACTATTTTTTAATTCCAAGGTGTTTCCTTCCTTTTTCCTTTGAGATATTTTCTTAATATTTGTCAAATTAACTAGACGAATAAATAAATCTAGTATTAACCACAATATGAATTAAATGATTTTGATTTAATAAAAGGGATAATATGATCTCCGACGTTTACCGTAGTGTATCTTGTACAGATAACATGTATTTTTAAAGGAAAGAAAAACGGAATCGAAGCTGTTTTTCCTTGCATTTTTCATTGATCTGAGGGACATTCCGTTTGAAATGTACCGACGTTACAGTCTCTGTTTTTTTTTCTCCTTATTTTCCTTATAATGCTTGAAATGTCTAACTATTAAAAAAAAGGCAATTGGAAAATGTTATGCATGTTGTTTAAAAAAAAAGTGTTCTTTTTATTTGACTGACAATTCATTTTACACTCTATATAATAAAATTTCCACAAGACGTCTTGTGGGCGAAGTATTTTTAGTCTGTTCGCTTTCCTCTCGCTCGTTCGGCCCCCTGCCCCCCTGCCCCCTGCCCCCCTGCCCCCTGCCCCCGGCCATAAAATCGAGCGAAGATTCTCGCAGTTCGTAGCCCGCTCATCCTGCGCGAACATCAGCCCGACTTAGCTGGGGCCCGGCTCGTTAAGCTCATTTTATTTTAAAGGCTTCGCAGAAGCGGACGGTCTGACGGGAGAGCCTCGATCACCACCAGCCCCTCTTACCTGTCCCATCTGGCCGGGGGGGGGGGGGGGGGGGGGCTGTGACACCGAGACGTCAATAGCGAGTTTCCTCACGGCTGTCATGCTAAGTGGGGCCGGAAGATTCATCGAAGGGAGGTTGTGACCAGCTCTGCAGCCAGATCAGCACGCTTCCCGAAACCGAGTCGGCACACAGCCTCCCTCCGCCCGCCCGCCTCCCCACACCCCTCCCGGGCACGCGGGGCGGCCAGGCCGGGGACGGCAGGGCTGCTCTGGGCCCGGTCGGTGCCCTTGGCCTGCCTTCCACGCTGTCCTAGGCTGCCCGGCCGCTCCCTCCGGGGCCCCGAGCCCCGCCGAGGGATACCGGGGACTGGGAGACCCGGAAAGCCCCAGCGAATGTGCCTTCTTCCCGTGTTCCCGTTAAGGAAACAAAAGCGGGGGCAGGGAGGGTCCTTACCCACAGGTTCGAGTCACGGAGGGCCCTGCCGGTTCAGGACAGGGCGTGACCGTGTGGGCCCTGCTCTAGAGGGGACTGAGGAAGACAGAGGAGCCTTGTACTCCGCTTTCTCCTTCCCTCCTTTCCTTTCCGGTCGGTTAAAGCAACGGGCTCTGAACACAGCTCCCGACTTTTAATATTTGAAAACGCCCTCCCACCGCCGCTAGCTTTACATGTGAGTCATTGCCTCGCGTAGACACCCGGTGCTGCGAGCACCCCGTGCAGAACCCTCGGTGTGGTGGGGGGTGCGTGCGTTTCCAGTGTGGGTCCCTTTTCTCTTCACCCCAAGCTCTAAGAGGAGGGGGGGGAAAAAGCATCTGTGGCTCCTCGAGGCCGAAAAGGGGTGTGGACGGCAGCCGTGCGGAGGCCTGTTGAGAGCCGGAAGACAAAAAGATGTGGCATCTTTAACTACACCTCTAGAGAATCGAGTTTGACGTTGAGAAATTGAATAGTAAAAGCCACTTGGAAAGAAGGAGGGGCGGGCAGGAGGAGGGCATAAACGCTGATGATGGGAATGGGAATTGGGGAGAGGGCATTACAGAGAAGACTTCCTTCTAATTCATCTTCCAAGCTCTGTGCCAAAACAGCATTTGGCATGGTTCACAGGGAGCGATTGTGTGATAATGAACCCTAAGGTGTCCCTTAATTGAAGACTGAGCATTGCGGTTCGTGCCAAGAGTCGTAAATGGTGCAGGCTTGCGGGAGGATGCATTTTCTTAAATGTATCGGTAAGTACAGATTAGCGTTTGTCCCCAGTGAAATGCCCATACTATAAATTATGGAAATCTCTCTCTCTCTCTCTCTCTCTCTCTCTCTCTCTGTCTCTGATGCAACCTTTTATTGAAGCGGGGGAAGGCGGGGTATAGTGCAGTAGGAGGCAGGGGGGAAAGTTTGCAAGCATATGAAATTTGGCCCTTCATTAACATGGCGCCCACAGAAGATGGTGTTCATCAGCTGTCTGGTGTCCTGGAAGGAAGGCCAAAGTGCTCGAAATGTACCAAGTTCAGCGATTGTGTTCCATTAAGAAAGCTGCACGGTCATCACTGAAAGGACAGTCTGGGTTTGGGGAGGCGGGGGTGGGGCGGGTGCCCAGTCTGACTCCAGAACCCTGCCCCCCCCTTCTCCCACCCACCACCACACGCCCCCGGACTTGGCCTCGGCCCGCCTCCCCAGGGCAGTGTTCAAGGACCGGGCTGGGCTGTTACCGAAGGACCCAAGAGTTTGGGCTGGGGGTGGGGAGTGCTCCCGGCAGTGTGCTCCATCGACGTCCCTGCCCTCTCAGCGGGTGGGGGGGGGGGTGCCGTCTTTTCGGTGTCCCTTTTCAGGGGTGACCGTCCGTGGTGCCCTGCAGCCCCCACAGTCGGGTTGGCTGGGGCCCAGATGGCATGAGACAGGACCCGGCCCATGAGGGCGTTTGGACGCCACGGAGCCTCAGCTCCCAGCCGGCTGCGATGGCACAGTTTTCCAAGCCCCACTTCTGGTCCCCAGGGACCCAGCCGGGTTTGTTTGTTTTTTTTTAGACAGGCTAATGCAAATGGTCCTAACAGACTCTTAGAGATTAATGGCCAGAAAGTGGCTTGACATTCAGTTCCGCAGGGGGTGCTGGCCCTGGGTCCGTGCCTGGCGTGGGGTGGAAGGGGAAGTCGAGGAACCCCCGTAACAACGAAGCTCCTTGCTGGCCTTTGTCCCGAGGGACTTCTAGCAGCATCTAGCAAGGGAGTTCTGGTCCCTTCCCAGAGGAGACGGATGAAGGTCTCCATGTCTTGGAGGGTAGACAGGAGGGTTCTTCCCATTTCACAGCCGAGGGCTCCGCGTGACTTCAGCGGTCATCCAGATGACCTGCCCTCGTTCAGACAAGTGGAGGGGCCGGTTCTGTGCCAAGTTCTATGCTGTGCTCATCCAGGGCTGCATTCGAGAGCCCACAGGAGCGTCAGGGCCACCAAGCGAGGCAGCCAAGATGGTGGGGGAGTGGCCGTGAAAGTTAGCGTTGAGCGCCGACCGTGGGCCAGGCCCTGTGAGGCCCTTACAGCCGACCGTTGTCTTCCGTTCCGCATTTACAAATGCCCCTGCTCACCAATGGTTGTGTGTAATCTCCAGATGAACACCCACCGCGCTTCCGTGGATGTTCTCGGCCAAAAAAATACAATTGGAGTTGCGCGACGCACGGGTCTCTCGCCGAGGGAAACAGAGGCAACGCGCTGCCTGCCCGTCACGGCTACTGGGGCCGTAGGCAAGTGTCCGTCTGGCGGTCTATTCAGTGCCACGGTTTTGCAACGTTTGTGCTTCCTGTGGGTGGTTTCGCTGCTGAAAATGGCCCTGAGCACGGTGCCGTCCAATAGCCCTAAGTACAAGCAGGCAGTTGGTGTCAGTGAACCGACAATATATATGAAATAAGGTGTTTTTTTATTTTTTTGTACCTATTTATTTCATTTAATCTCTACACCCCAACGTGGGGCTTGAACTCATGACCCCAAGCTCAAGCGTCACGCGCTCCTCCGGCTGAGCCACCCGGGCGCCCCCAATAAGGGTCTTTACTGTTTTATGAAGTTTGCTTATTTTCGTTTTGAGAGAGCGCACCAGCCGGGGAGGAACAGACAGAGAGAGGGAGACAAGAGAGAATCCCAAGCAGGTTCCGCACGGTCAGCGCAGAGCCCGACGCTCGGACCATGAGATCGTGACCTGAGCCGAGATCCAGAGTCGGACGCTTAACCGACAGAGCCAGCCGGGCGCCCCCCAGATAAGGTGTCTTTAAACGGACACACGCATTAAACACGGTTACGTGCCGGTGGGCGAGAGGCTGTGGCCAGAGGCGTGAAGGGACCTAACCTTGTGTCTCCCCTGGGAGCGATGGTGCCCTCTTCCCCGATTCAGCTTCTCCGAGACTTTATAGAGCGTAACGGCGGCCGCGGCGTGGAGGGTATAAATGCACCGACACTCGAGCTTGGGTGTGAGCACCGCCCCCACCGCTGTGACCTAAGGCACAGTATTCAGCACTCCGTGCCCCCAGCTCCCTCAACTGCAGCGTGGGGATGAGAACTATCCACCTGGCCAGGGGCTGAGTTAGGATTCAATGACAAGTATGTAGAGCACTTGACATCTGCTTCGTGATGAGCACCCAAAACATGGCAGCTCATGGTGATGACTGAGTCCAGAACCTCTGACAGTTCCAGCGGCTTTTCCCATTCCGCGGCGAGTGCCAGGGGCTGACGGTGCGATCTGAAAAAAGGCATCAGCCTCGCTACTGACCCTCTCTCTGGCTTCTTCCGGGCTCTCCCGGTCTCCCCCAGGATTCTAGGACCCCCAGATCAAGTTTGTTGGTCCCCCAAAGCCATGGCGGCCAGGCCGTTAGGAAAGAGCGGCCTTCGTGGGCAGGGGGGGCAACTCTGGGAGAAGCCAGGACCCCACCCACCCACCCAAACACACACACACACACACACACATCGCCGTGTGCCACAGATGTGTGGGCTGGCCAGCGCGCGGGGGTGCGGATCAAGGCTGCTCCATTCTGGCCCGAAAGCTGATGTTCAAGGCAATCCTATTTCAAGCACACCGAGAAGGAGTTTGATCCTTTGTGTCTCGCCCTCTCGCATCAGATTCTCTAATCGGGACCCCCTGGGAAGCAGGGACCTGGGCCCCAAACTGTCCCAGCTGTACTCACTGTAGCCACTTTGTTGAGTTCCCACGACACTCCAGAAAAATCCATGTACCTTCAGTTCACTGCGGGGGAGTCGGATGGGAGAAGGATGACAAGGCGGGGCGCCTGGGCGGCTCGGTCGGTTGAGTGACTTCAGCTCAGGTCGTGATCTCACGGTTTACAGTTCCGAGCCCCACATTGGGCTCTCTGCCGTCAGACCAGAGCCTGCTCGGGATCCTCTGTCCCCCTCTCTCTGTCCCTCCCCTGCTCACACTCTCTCTCAAAAATAAACAAATAAATAACTGTGGTACTTTTTTTTTCTTTTTGCAGTGTTTTAATCCGTGTAGATAGGCAACTATCATAATTGAAAGGAGACTGCCTAGTAATTAATTAGACTGTAAGAAAAAACCTCTACCACGAAACCACCTCCCTAAGTGATCAGGGTCCTAGAAAATGGTACTTTTTAAATGTCGCTTTTCATTTCTTTGTCGCTGGTTTTAGAAAAGTAGTTTTTAAATTTCTTGACCTGGATTCCAATGACTTTATTTGAATTCCTTATTAAGTCTAATAGCTTGTAGATTCGTTTGGATTTTCTTTGTTCTAAATCATGTCATTCAGGAATAACAGTGGTGTTATTTTTTTCCTTTCCAATCTCTGTGCCATTTAAAAACAAATCGATTGTTTCACTGCCCTGTCCAAAGCCTCCAGTACAGCAAAAGTAGTAGGGACAGGGCATCCTGGCTGGTCTCATCCGTAATCTCGGCGGCAACACTTTTTTTTTTTTTTTTTAACATTTTATTTATTTTTGAGACAGGGAGAGACAGAGCACGAAGGGGGGGGGGGGTCAGAGAGAGAGGGAGACACTGAATCTGAAGCGGGCTCCAGGCTCTGAGCTGTCAGCACAGAGCCCGACGCGGGGCTCGAACTCACGGACCGTGAGATCCTGAGCTGAGCCGAAGTCGGATGCTTTACCCACTGAGCCACCCAGGCGCCCCTCGGCGGGAACACTTTTAATAATTCGCCATTAATTATGTTTGCTGTCCATTTGTTATACACACTTTTTATCAGATAAGGGAGTTCCTTTCTGTTTCTGTTTTATCATGACTGGGGGCCAAATTTTTCAAATGCTTTTCCTGCATCTAAAGAAATCATCCTATGATTCATCTCCTTTTTAATATTAATATAGCAAATTACAGTGATTGTTCAATATTAAACCAGCCTTGCATTCCTAGAATAAAGCTCACTTGGTCACAATCTGTTATCAATGTTTCTTGTATATCATTGGATTGAATTGCTAACATTTTTCTTTGGAATTTTTGCGCGTATATTCATGAGAACAACCGATCTATAATCTAAATCGTAATTTAACCCATTGTAGACCCACAACATGTTGACTTGTGCTACTTATTAGCTCACGACCCATTTCCATCTGGCTATGCCGTCGCTGGTCACATTCCTGATGAGGGATGTTCTAACTCTAGACTGCGCTTTGAATACAGGCCTCCAGCAAAATCATACCATAAGGTTCATTACTGAGTTCCAGACTCAGATGCCAGGCAAGGCTCCAGCAGACAGACCACTCGCCGTGGCCAGGATTATCACATCAGATATTCCTTCTGCCCCATCGCTCTTTCTTCTCCTTCCGGGACTGCAATTTCGCATCTGTTACACCTTTTAATTGTCCCACGGTTCTTGGCTATCTTGTTGTGTCTTTCATTTTTCTTTGCTCTTTGCACTTCCGTTTGGTAAGTTTCTATCAACACATATTTAAGCTCCCTGATTCGTTCCCCCGCCACAGCCAGCTTACTGATGAGCCCGCCAAAGGCATTTTTCATTTCTGTTACAGTGGCTTTTTTTTTTTTAATGTTTACGTATTTTTGAGAGAGGGAGAGAGCATGCGTGTGCAAGAGAGAGCGGGGGGAGGAGGAACAGAGAGAGGGAGACAGAGGATCCCAAGCAGGCGCTGCGCTGACAGCAGAGAGCCCGATGCGGGGCTCGAACTCACAAACTGTGAGATCATGACCTGAACCGAAGTCAGACGCTTAACCGACTGAGCCACCCAGGCGCCCTTCTGGTGTTCTTAACTTCTAGCATTTCCTTTCGATTCTTTCTTAGAGTTCCCATCTCTCTCCTTACGTGCGTATCTGTTCTCCCCTTTGCCCACTTTTTCTACTAGAGTGCTCAACATATTAATCATAGTTATTTTCAGTTCCTTGTCCGATCATTCTGGAACTGGGGTCATACCTGAGTCTGGTTCTGATCATTGTTTTGTCCCTTTTTCCTGGAGGTAAAAAACCATGGCTCCCCCCGCGTCCACACTCAGCGTCCAGCGATCTGTCAAAATCGCCACGATGTGTTCCTGCACCTTTGTGGCCCCAGCAACTCTGCTGCGGGTGAACACATCCTGCCCGTGGCTCGCCAGGTTCCCCGTCCCCCCAGATCGCTGGGTAACAGTTGCCTTTCAACCTCAGTTCTCCAAAGGGTCCTGGAAACATTGCTGGTTTTCAGTGTGTCCAGCATTTCCCTTTCCTTTTTTTTTTTTTTAAACACTTACTTATTTTTGAGAGACAGTGAGAGACAGGAGGGGCAGAGAGAGAGGGAGACCCAGAAGCCAAAGCAGGCTCCAAGTTCTGAGCCGTCAGCACAGAGCCCGATGCGGGGCTCGAACTCACGAACCGTGAGATCATGACCTGAGCCGAAGTCGGACGCTTAACCGACTGAGCCACCCAGGTGCCCCCAGCCTTTTTTTATTTGTAAGGACTACAGTGGTGACGCCTGACTTCTCGACATGTTGGGCTGAAACTAGAACTCCTCTATCTGTTCTCTAAATCGGATTTCTTCTTAAGGGTTCATCTGGAGGGAGCATTTCCCTGCTCGACACACATTTAAAGCCACCGATCTGGGTACGTGAGGGCGCAGTTTCGCGCTTCCTGATAGGACGTGTGGAGCCGGCATGGGGCACGGTGGGCCGGTGGCTCTAAGCACCCCCTTCATGAGAGTCGTGAGGAGCAGGAGGACGTTCCCACCAGCTGGAGGACGAGGACTTGAGACTCGGGTTCCCTGGCTGACATCTCACCGTGTGCCTGGGATCTGTGGACCCGCCAGCTTGCTCAGGAAAACCTCAGCACCCCGAGCATCGATGCCAGGTGGGTCCTCCGCGGCCTCTCTGTGCTCAGACCGGGCTAGCTCAGGGCAAGTGCTCAGGAGATGCTGGGTGAACTACTTTACCTTCAACTCAAGTCTCCAGGGACCAGCCTGCCACACGGTGGGTGTGCGTTGAATATAGTCGCATAATTAAAATAAATACACGACGATCTGAGAGTCTGGAGCGTCCAGGAGCCTCCAGAATAAATACAATTTGGGACCTACTGGGTATTTGAAGCAGTAAATGTCCGCTTCGTTGTAGCTACAACTTATTTAACTGGTCTTCGGATGAGCCTATCGTCTCTAATTGCCCAAAGTGAGACTCTGGACAGACAGGAGGGGAGAGGCTGGAGCCGGAGAGCGGGGGGAGTATTAGCGGTGCGAGTACATGCATTTGGTTTTGCCTTTCAGTGTCCCTTTGGCCGTAGTCGGTACCCACCCAGCGCTTTCATATTTCCCACATTTCCAAGCGTGGCCACGTGTTACTTTTAAGTGTAATGAGGTTGCTAATATTTTCTGTATATGAAGCACATTTTCGATCCTATGACCTTTCCACGCATTATGTCTTTTATTCGGCAGGACAGCCCTCCCGCCGGAGGTTCTATCATTATCCCCATTTTGCAGATGAAGAAACTGAGGTTCAGAGAGGGGGAGTTGGTGCCTGGGCTCCAGACCAGTACCTGCTGGAGCCGGGATTGGACTCACATCCTCGGGTCCTCGGGGCATATCCAGATGGTCCCAGAGGACCCACCGGTTGCGTGGTCTTTGGAAGCAGTCGTTAGGAATGACAGCCGCAGGCTCACTCACTGGGCCCATCAGGTCTTACGACACAGGCAGGGTTATTGTTCCCACTTTACAGATGAGATCCAAGCCACGCGGACAGAGGCATCGGGGCCACCAGACTGGCCATGGTGGCCCCCCACCCCACCCAGCCTTGGAAGCTGGTCTGAGAAAGCAAGGACTGCGGCTGCCCTGGTCACGTGGGTGCTCCAAGGCTTTGTATAGAGGCAGGCACACGGTGGCCACTCAATAAATGTTTCCTGGGCAAAAGAATGACCCGAGCCTTTGGGATCTCCGTGAGGCCGGATACAGTGTGGATGGCAGCCAAGGGGATAATTCTCTGCCCCAACCCCCTCTGCTCCGGGGGCATCCCAGGCGGACAGCAGCAGGTGTAAGAGCTGGGAGGCAGGCAGCCGAGAAATGGAGGAAGGCCAGGCAGGCCGGGTGCCACGGGGGCAGGGTCTCTGGAAAGGAAGATGGTGTGGGGTCCAGGTAGTTCTTTCGGGCCGTCCCAGGACCCACGGGAGGGGGAAAGCCGTCAGAGTTGAAGGGCCGTGCCAGAGGGCCTGGAGACACCCACCTTCCCCAGCCAGCCTCCTCCTCTCTCCACTGCCAGCCTGCTTCCCCCCCCCCTCCTCTCACACACACCCGCCCCCATGTCTCTGTCCCTAGCCTCCCCAGTCCTCCCTCTTCCTGCTTCTGGGCCATCTCTCTAGCTCTCAAAAGCCGCAGGCACTTTGGGAATCCCTGCTCGACCTCCTCTCATCTCTACCGGTCCCTGTGTCTCCACGTCGCAGACTTTAACCTTCATCTGGATCCTTCCATCTCGGCCTCTCTTGGCCTCAGTCTCCCTCCGTCTCCGTCCCTCGCCGCCTCCCTCCATAAGCCTGTGTCCAACACCCGCCCGCCGTGCCTCTCCTGGAGTTGTAGCTCCCCTGGGTCCCGCTGCGCCGATTGTCACTCGGACTTGGGCGCTGGCATCCTCGGGGCTGGGAGCCCGGGCGCGGGCGTTGGGGGCGGAGGGTTCTGGAAGGCGCAGGGAAGGTGGGGTTGGGGGGGAGTCCCTGCCCTCGGCGCCCAGCGAGACTCGCGTGCCGGTCACCTGGCGTCCGGGACGCCGGCTCCGCTCAGACGTGCTCGACGTGGGCGTCCCGGGGCGCGCCTTTGTCTCTCCCCGGCCCCGGAGGCTAATTAGATTGAGGGGGGCGGGGGCGCCGTCCCTATTCAAGGCGCTGCGGCCGCCGCTCCGCCCGGCAGCCCCGGGCAGGCCAGGCCCGAGTCACGTCCATCAAAACCGTTTCTACGGGCCCGCGCCGCCACCCCACCTCGCAGCCCGTCGGGCCTTTGGAGGCGTCGGCGGGGGCGCTGGAGCCCTGAACCGTCCCGCGGGAACGGGGGCCGGGGTACCCGCGGGCCCCACGAGAGGAAGGAATTTCCCTGGGCCACGGCAGGACTGGGACCCGAAAGACTGAGACTCGGCACGGGAGAGAAATGGGAGGAGGAGGCCGAGAGGGTGTGAGAAGCCGGCGAGGGGGCCGGAGCCGGCGAAAGAGGAGAGCGCGCCGGAGAAGGAGGGCGGCGCGGGCGGGGGGAGCGCGGTGGAGGGGAGCGGCGGGAGGAGCCGGGACCCCGCGTGCGGGCGCGGAGGGGTGGGGGCGCCCGGCACGGGGAGGCAGGGGGAGCCCGGGAGCGGGGGAGGGGGGCGAGCCGCGTCGCGAGGCAGCCGGCCGCGCGGGCCGCTCGGGGGGCCCCGCCGCCGCCGCGGGGCTGGGGCGCAGGGGGCCGGGGGACCCGGGTAGGGGGTCGGGACGCGGCGCGATCGCATTCTTCGCCTTTTCTTCCTCGGGCTCATTCCGGCCGATCGATACCTGCGCGGGACCTGCCCCCGCCGCTAATATCTTTTTAATGAGTTCGCGGGGCTTAGAGCGAGCGCGATCTGCCCTCCAGGGTGGATTTTCCCCCGGCAGATGTTTCGGGAGGAGGAGGCGCGCGGGGGCCCCCGGGAGGGGAGACAAATCTCTCCCTCCGAGGGGCGAGGGCAGAAGACTTTCTTCTAAAGTTCAAAAGAAAGACGGGCTTTCACTCGGCCCCCAAAAATGTATTTCCCGGCGGACAATGGGCTCCTTTCTGCGCCTCGGAGGGCCCGCGGGGCGGGAGGGGCGGGGACCCGGGCGCTCGGCCCCGCCTGGCCGACTCGCGCCCCCCCTGCACCCGAGTCGGGGCGGCTGAGTGAGGGCGCGGGAGCCGGGCACCCGGCTTCCCCTCGGAACGCCCCGCCGGAGCGCGCAGTCTGGACCGGGGCGCCCCCGGGCTGAGCAGGGGCGCAGAGGCGAGAACGAAAGCGCCCTGCGGGCCGGGCCGCGGGGCCGGGGGGAGCCCTGGGCCGCCCCCCACCCCGAGTCCCGGGTCTCGGGGGGTGCTGCCGCGGGGCCCCGAGGGGCGCGCGCCGGTGCATGGAGAGGGGCTTGGGCCGTGGGCCCTGTTCTCTCCACTCTCCGCTCTGTGCGGGGCAACAGGTAGATACGAGCCGGTCTCGGGCGGCCGCGGGACCCTGGGTCCCTCTTCACCGGCGCCGGGCCGGCCACCCCTCGCGGGGCTCCCCTGCCCTTGCTCCCCCCCCCACCCCCACCCAAGTGTCCCTCAGTCCGTGGGTCCGTCGGCCTGCCGCCGATCCCTCTGTCCACTCCCGTGGGCTCCGGGAGAAGGGGGAGCCCAGGCCACGCGGATGACCTCCGAAGAGCCGCGGCCGATTGATTCGTTCCGCCCGGAGCCCGGGAGCGTGAATGGGGGCCGGGGCGACGACGGCGGCGACGGCGGCGGCGGCGGCGGGGATAAAGATGTTCTCCCCGCGAGGGGGAGGAGGCGCGGGGCGGGAAGCGGGGCCATTCACTCCTGGCCCGGCCCCTCGGGAAGCTGCGCCGAAGAAAGAGGGCCGGGGCCTATTCAAGCCCTACGAGCCGCCCACAATGGACCGATATACTGGGGGCCTCTCTATTAACGCCCATGAATATTAAAGAGATCTCGGAACAGCGGCCCGCAGGCGGGAGGAGGGCGGCGCCTGCGAGCTCGGGCCCGGCCAGGGTAGGGTAGGGGGCTGCGGCGCCGACACACTCCTCGCCTGGGCCCCGCGAAAAACCACGCGGCTCATCCGCGGAGAGACTCCGGAACGTGCAATGTCTTTCTTCCCTCGTATTTCGGGGCGCGGCCTTGCGCCCCGACTCCAGTGGGCCCTGCCCTTTCCCTGGGGCGCGCGGTTCAGGCGGGTCCGGGGCTGGACCAGAAGCACAAAATTTGAGAGCGCACGGCGGAGGCGCGCGCGGGGCCGGCGGGCGCAGGAGCTGGAAGGCAGCCCCGGGCGCTGCTTCCGCCCCACCACCCCCCCCCCCCCGCCCCCAGCACCGCTCCCCGGGTTTTCGGGTCCTGGGGAAAGGAATCGGGCTCCCTAGGCGCGGTCCGAACCCTCAGTCCTTTCACCTTCTGACCCGGAGCTGGGGTCCAGGTCCCAAATGCTGCGCCCGTGGTTGGAGGTACGCACAGACCCGAGCGAGGGCTTTTCTCCCGGGGGGAGGGGGGGGTGGCCCGGGGAATTGGCAACAATCCTCCGGGCTTTCAGAGGAAAGTGATCTGCCCCAGAATGGGGCAAGGTGGGAAGGCACCTCAGTTCGCAAAGTCCAGCTTAACCCGTTGTGCAGACAGGGACACTGAGGCCCAGACAGAAAGGCCGTCCCAAGGACGTACAGAAGCCCTCAGCCTCCTTTCATCTCCCGGCGGCGCTCTCCGACGTGGTCTCCTACGCCCGGGCGCGTTTCCCCCTCTACCACGTCCTCGCAGAAGCTAAGGTCCAGGCGTGAGTGAGGGCACCCAGGCTCGGACTGCGTCGGCCCCCTCCCACGGAACCCCCGGTTCAAGCCTGAGCCGGTGTGGCCCTCCGGCAGCATCTGCAAGGGACTCGAGGTTCCGGGACCTCACCCGCGAGCTGCGCTTGCTCCTCTGCAGCGCTGCCCTCTGCTGGCGCCAGGCCCGACGGTCGCGCCTTCTGCCCGGTGCAGCCTCCTCTGGGCATCAGCCTCCAGGCGCACCCGGGCCCTGGGTCTGAAGGCCTGCGGTTGCCGCCTTCTTTACCCTAAGCGCGGATGCGGACACCGGGATGCCGGGGACCACTGGCCCGCACTGGGCAGGCGGAGGCCGGGGGTCCACGGCGGTCAGGTGCGAGGATGGCCTAGCAGAGGCCACGACCCCACGGTGGAAGGAGTTCTTTGCCAAGGGGTGGGGAGGGCAGTGGCCTCCGAACGGGAAGGCCAGGCCTCCGACCTTCCGTGCAAGTCCCCCGTGCTGCGGAGGAAGCCTGGAGAGTCCCATTCCTCTAGCTAATCCGGAGCCCAAACCATGCCCCCAGAAAACTCGGCTCCGTTAACGGAACCTGAAATTGCAGGGAGGGAAGGAGGTGTCCCTATGAAGCCCCTCCCGCGTCTAGGGCTGGGGTCGGGGCTTGAGGCTAACCCCAGAAGTCGGCAGAGCCTGCAGGAAGCCGCGGCCTCGTCCGAGGCTGGGCAGCTCCTCGTCTCCGGAAAGAGGCCGAGAGACACCGTGCTGGCGTGCTGGCGCTGCGGGTGCCTGGGAACCTCAGCGCCGAAAAAGCACCCTGGTGGAATGGGGGAGGGAGGAAGGGAGCGAAGAGGGAGGCCAGAAGAGAAAGAACGAGAACTAGGAGGCCGGAAGGAAGGAGTGCCGAAGGCTGCGAGCCTCCCTCGGTGGCAGCCGAGCGGAGAAGCTGGGAGGCCGGAGCCTCAAGCCCCGCGCGCACCGCAGCCTCGCCTGGGGCTGCCGGCGGTTTCCGAGAACGTTCGCTTTGGAGCCCGGCTGCTCCCACTCACTGTCCGGGGACCCCTCTCAGGACCCCTTCCCCCGGTGTTCATCAGAAAAGCCTATTCTGGACAACGCGCGGCTAGCGGGGATTTCCGTCCCTAGCCCCCCGAGAGGCGGGAACCGGTCGCCCACGACGCCGTTTCGGGCAGGGCGGCCCCAGCGTTGGCCGCAGCCCCGCCGCGCAGCCCGTTCCGCGCGGGGAAGAGTTTCACACCCGGCCGCGAGCAGCGAGCGGGGCGGGAGGAGCGGCCCGTTTGAGGCGAAGCGCCCGGCTCCAGCAGCGCCGTCTGCAGCGGGGGATCAGCGCGGCCTGCGTCCTGGGGCCTGGAGCTCCGGAGAGCCCGGGCCGGGCCGGGCCGGGCCGGGCCGGCCTGGGAGCGGAGGGGAGGAGAGGGGAGGGGAGGGGAGCGCCGGGCCGGCCGGGCCGGGAGGAGCTGCGCAGAGCCGGCCTGGGACAAGTGGGTGAGCGCGGGGCCGGCGGGGCCCGAGGCCAGGCGTCCCCTCCGGCCCAGTCCGGTCCCCGGAATCCGAGCGAGCCTCTCCGCGCCCCCTCCCCTGCTCCGTCCCCTCCTTTCCTCGCCGCGGGCTGAGCCTCCCTCCCAGCCCTGCGCTTCCCACGGGGAGAGGAGGAGGAAGAGGAGGGGAGGGGGGGGGGCGAGAGAGGAAGGGCCGGCGAGGGGCGGGAGGAGCGAAGAGGGACAATTCGGAGCGGCCTGCGCGCCCCCGCCCCTTGAGCTCTCGCGGCGAGGGCTCCTCGCGCCCGGCCGGGTACAACAAGTCTGTCCGACGTCAGGGGGTCATTAATAACCAATTAGGAGGGTCACTGCGGCTCCTATAAAGGCGCTGAGATTTTGCCAAGGGGAAGACCGTCCGGGCCGGGTGTGCGAGAGGCGAGCGCGCGTCCGAGAGCCCCTCGCCGCCGTTTCTCGGCAGCCACCCGCCTCCCACCCGCCCCGCACCCCCCGCACCCACCTCCGCCTCCACCCCCGTCTCTCCGGCCCTCCGCGCCGCCTCTGCCGTCTCTGCTGATTCCTCTCCCTCTCCGCCTCGCTCCCCCTCGTTCACTTCCCGCGCAGCCCGCCTCGCCTCCCGCTCCCTCCTGCGTCCTCCCCCTCCTCCTCCTCCTCCTCCTCGTCCTCGTCCTCCCCCTGCTCCTCTTCCTTCGCCTCCTCCAGCACAGCCCTCCTCTCTCGCTCCTCCGCTCCCCTCTCACCCGCCGCATCCCCGCGTCGGCCCGGCCGTCCGTCCCCGGCGCCGGCGAGCCCCGGGCCGCCCATGATGGGCTCCGTGCTCCCGGCGGAGGCCCTGGTGCTCAAGACCGGGCTGAAGGCGCCGGGGCTGGCGCTGGCCGAGGTCATCACCTCCGACATCCTGCACAGCTTCCTGTACGGCCGCTGGCGCAACGTGCTGGGCGAGCAGCTCTTCGAGGACAAGAGCCACCACGCCAGCCCCAAGACGGCCTTCACCGCCGAGGTCCTGGCGCAGTCTTTCTCCGGCGGTGAGTCGCGCCGTCGAGGCCGGTCGCGTCCCCTCCTCCCGGCGGCCCCGGATTCCCCGCCTGGCGACGCCCCGCTCGGGGCGCGGCCGGGACCAGGGGCTCGCCTGGGCGCTGCAGGTGCTCCGCGGGCCTCAGTTTCCCGGAAGCCGAACCGGGGCGCGAGCGGCGAGGCCCGGGCGGGGCGGGGCGGGGCGGGAAGCGGCCGCGTCGAGGCTGCGGGGCCCGGCGCCCCCAGGCTCCCCCCCCCTGCCCGCCCCTCGCCCCTTTGAGCCGGCGGGTTCCCGGCATTTAAAGCCTTACTAGGCGTGTAATAGCAGTTGACTCAAAAAGAAGGGGTTTAAAATTCATTTAGTTAACTTGGGCTTGACCCGCGAAAGTTCCCACTTAAACCGAGAACTTTAAAAGGGGGGGGGGGCTGGGGAGGGGGCGGAGGGCGGGCGGGCCGGGAGAGAAAGCCGCGGAGGGAGCGAGGGAGAGAAAGAGAGAGCGAGAAAAGTTTCTTTTCTTTAAGATGTCTCAAGTTCTTACTCCTCATTCATCAACCTGCAAACAATATCTTTCCCCGACGCTGGCATCTCTGCGCGTCGCCCTCTCTTCCCCCGTGACGATTTCTGTTCCTCTCTTAATTTACCGTGCAGACTAATTCCACTTCCATTCACGCTATGTCAACCATCTAATCCCCCCTTTTTGTAAGGGGAATTCCTCGGCCCCTTTTAAACAAGTCCCCTCCGCATTGAGCTACAATTTACTGCTACAGCATTCTTCCCGGGCTAATGAATTTAGAATTAGCAATTTCTTTCGAATGGAGCCGAAAGAATGCTATCACTTTAACAGCGTGACAAATTGCCGGCCGCGCCGCAATGGACACCGTTTAACCCCCCCTTTCAGCCGGCCCGCTCGCCGGCTATTTTCCCAGGTAGCTTAGAGGGGAACCTTGTAAGACATGGAAAACGCCCCTGTGCGCCTGGCCGCCCCCACTCCGGCTGCCGGGCCCGGCGGGGGGACCCCTCCCCGGGGGGCTGGGGGCCTCCCGGCTCTTTCCCGCCCAGAGGGGCGACTTCAGGGCTCGCCTGGATCCGGGCGCCGCCCTTTCTGGCGCCCCGGATCCCCGGCGCGGAGGGGGACCCAGGCGGGCCCCGGGTCACACGCAGCGCGCCGCAGGCGGCCCGCCGCAGCCCGAGTTTCTTTGGACCTTCCGCCGCCTCCCGCAGCCTGCGGTCTCTTTCCAGCGCTGTCGCCAGTCCGCCCCGAGGTGCGGGGCCTTCGGCACCCCGAAGAGCGTGAGAGCCGCTGGCCGCCTCCGGGGTCCTTCCACGGCGCCCTAGGTTCCGTGCGGGGAGGCGCAGTGAGCGCCGAGTGCCGGGGCCGAAGGGCGGTCTCGGCTTGGCTACCGCCTCCTCCTGGGAGCTGGCCTCAGTTTACCCATTTGTAAACCCGCGCGCTGCGACGGGCACGGTAGTTCTTGAACTCTTCCAGGGTGGAGGGCAGGGAGGTTGTGGATGCTTTGAGAATTAGTGGAGAGACAAAAAAAAAAAAAAAAAAAGGAAGAAAGAAAAGAAAGAAGGAAAGAAAAGCGTCCCTAGAAATGAGCCCCAAAGCATCTCCTGCTTTGGAAGGTACGGAGGGTCCCCCGGTTGCAAATGGAGGAGACTCCACCCTGCGCCCTCCACTCCTCCGCGCGCGCACACACCCCAGTGACTTCTGCAGAGTCATTCCAGGGCGGGCCCGGGGTTGGTCTGGCCAGGCAGGACCGGCCTGGGCCCCTGGTGGGGAAGAGCCGGCCATCCCCTGCCTCAGGCTCTGACCGGGTCCCCCTGCCCCGGCGGCGGTCACAGAGGTGCAGAAGCTGTCCAGCCTGGTGCTGCCGGCGGAGGTGATCATCGCGCAGAGTTCCATCCCCGGCGAGGGCCTCGGCATCTTCTCCAAGACGTGGATCAAGGCCGGCACCGAGATGGGCCCCTTCACCGGCCGCGTCATCGCCCCGGAGCATGTGGACATCTGCAAGAACAACAACCTCATGTGGGAGGTAGGTTCCAGCCGGGGGAGAGGGGCTCGGGCGGGATCCTGGAGTCAGGCAGACACCCGCTTGGTCCCTGGCGCCCCAGCGCTCCCTGAAGCCCGATCCCGCACCTGTATGCCTGAAGGAGCCTCCCCAAACCACTCGCGGGAAGGCCATTGTTTGGAAAATCTGACCCTCCTCCCCCCTGGCCAACCCTTGGGACTGTTGTTGGCCCCAACACGCAGAGGAGGGCACTGAGAGAGAGCGGGAGAGGCCGATGCTTGCCCAGGGTTTTGCCGACTGCTGGGAAGGGAACCCGGAGGAAGCTGCAAGGAAAACGCCGCCTCAGAGCCACCCGGCCTGGGTGTGAGGGTGGCCAGCATGGAGACCCACAGGAGCTGTGGGTTCTTCCGAGGAATGGGCTTCTCAGCCCAGGCAGAATGATGACAACTGGAAATGATCAGGGACAGACTGGTGTTGAGTCAGCTTTCCAGGTCAGGGGCCCACATTCCACCAGACAGAAGGAAGCTGAAGCCCAGAGAAGCTTCCATTCATCCCAGGCCCTCGGACCCTTCTCTCCTCCGCCAGGGAGGACAAAGCCACTCCCCCAAACAATTCCGCCTCCTGGGGCTGCGGAGCAGCCCCAGCAGCAGCTGCCGGGGGTTCGGAGCACCCTCTCCCTGATCTCATTCCCCCTCCCTCCATGGATCCACCCCCCACCCCCCACCTCACCGTCCCTGGAGGAGCCCAATATGACACATCTTGCTTCTGGTCACAGGAGCAGGAGGAAGGGAACAGGGCGATGGTCCAGACGCCTCTCCTGACCTCACCTCCTCCTTCCCTGGAGGCCTGGGCCAGTAGTTACCGGTCCCATTTGCTGCTAGGTTAGCAAGCTGGGGTCCAGCTTGGTCTCTGACTATTCTTGGTAGGCCCCACAAGGGGGGTTAGGCCAGGCCAGGGTGTCACCGTGAGCCACTGTTCCCTCTCCAGGCTCCCGTGTCCCCCCCTCTGAGGTCCTGGCCAGTGCTCTGCGCTGCTTTGAGGAGCACCTCTGCCTCCCCAGGGGGTTAGCTGGATACCACTTTGTCCAGTCGGTGATCCCTGGAGACCCTTCTCTTCTGGAGATGGGGAGCCCATGGCAGCAGGGGCCGTGGGGCCCGGGAGACCGACTCCCAGTTGGTCACTTCTAGCTGCCTGGCCTCCGGAAAGTCACCGCGCTGCTCCGAGCCTCCCTTTTCTCAGCTGGAAGACTGAGATGAGAGCTGCTTCCCCTTCCTGGGGCTGTTGCGAGCACGGGGAGAGAGTGTGTGTGTGTGGATCTGCCGGGCCTGGGCCCGGCCACAGGTGGCGCCTGCGACACAGCCTGCCTCACTCCGTCCCCCTCGATTCCCTGCGGGCAGGTGTTCAATGAGGATGGCACGGTGCGCTATTTCATCGATGCCAGCCAGGAGGACCACCGGAGCTGGATGACCTACATCAAGTGCGCGCGTAACGAGCAGGAGCAGAA
This sequence comes from Felis catus, assembly GCF_018350175.1. Lineage (NCBI taxonomy): Eukaryota > Metazoa > Chordata > Mammalia > Carnivora > Felidae > Felis > Felis catus. The sequence continues at coordinate 88,625,533 of NC_058380.1, forward strand.
CCTGGAGGTCGTCCAGATTGGCACCAGCATCTTCTACAAGGCCATTGAGGTGAGCGTGCGTCCTGTTGTGTGAGGAAGCGTGGGGCGGCCGGGAGAAGGTGTGCAGGCAGCCGCGTCCGTCCCGGGAACCGCAGGGGATGGAAGGGCGTTGCCTTCGGGCCCCGCCGGCCCTGCTCAGGCTGTACGACCGGGGCCCACGCATCGCCGTCCCTGGGAGCACGAACTTCGTGGCAGGTGTCCTGCTGTGGATCAGAAAGGACAGAACTTGTGACTTGATGCCCTTGTGGATGTCACGAGCACCTCAGCGGTGAGGTCCTTGGATGGCTGCTTAGGGTGTCCTGGGGCCCAGAAGCCAAGAGATGCGGAGAGCAAGACGCGGGAAGGCAGCCTGGGGAAAACATCTGGATGGGAGGGAGGGCTCTGTGTCTGCGGCATTTTAGCTCCTTGTCCTGCTCGCGTGGGATGCTCATGACATGTGGATCACGACTCTGGTCTCAGCTATCACGTATTGGTCCCTTGCTGTGTAAGGCTTCTCCTAGGCTCTGTGTACGCATCCTCGTTTATAATCCTTGTGCATTTACTCCACGAGGGAGGATTCCACGAGGAGGAAGCTGGGTCTCACTTGGTGGCAGACGGACTCAGGAGCTCTCACTGAGCCTTGCGGGGGCAATGTTAGGGCGAATGCCCGTGTGGAGTGGAACTTCTTGGAGGCGAGAGAAAGGGAGAGAGAGCAGACACATAAATATCACATCCCATGGTTGGGGGTAGCTAAGCCAGACCCAGGTCACGGGAAGGTTCGGGAGGATGGGAAAAGGAGGTGTTCCCAATAGGGAAACGCTTGGGCAGAGGCAGAAAAGCTGACGGTGTATGGGGAGGGGCTGACGGCACAAAGCAAGCCAACTGGTGGCCGCCATGATGGCCATGCTGTCGGGACCCTCCCTGGACAGTGTCCCTTGGTAGGAAATTTGCTTACCATCTGGCCCGGAGTGGAACAAGCTGTCCTCCTTCCCCATGGCAGATTGGTGGTGAGGGCTGCGTGTGTGTGTGTGGGGGGGGGCAGCAGGGGGATGTTCCCCCCACACTTGTTTGGACCTCATTCTTCCACTCCGCTAGCGGAAGGGGGCAGTGTCCCATAGGGTGGGGCTGGGCTTGGTTGAGTTTTGGAGGAGTCTGAAGGAGAATGATTTCCCTGTAGTCCATTTTCTCCCCGGGACTCAGAGCCCCAAGTCTTTCTAAGGCCTGAGGGGCACTGGGGCCTAGCAGCTTCTGGAACCGGGGTCCAGTTGTCCCTCCATCACCAGGCTCCAGGAAATCTCCCAGAGATGACAGCAGGGTGGTCTTTGCCTGTGGCCGGGGAGTGGGTCCCAGCTGAAGGGTGGACCCTGGTGGGGGGGCCAGGAAGTGGAGGGGGACCAGGAGGGTGAAGCGAGGTGCAGTTTCTGGACTGGGGTTCAAGTGAGGGGGAGCAGCATGGGGCTGCGTGAAGGTAGGGCTGAAGGTGGCCTAGGCCCAGGACAGAGGTGGCCGCTGTGACCATGTGGCTGGGCCACCACTCTGTGGGAACAAGGACCCCCGCCCCCCCGCACCGGCTGCCCTCAAATTGGCCTCGGGTGTGGCTGAACCTCACTGCCAGCCGAGAGCACCCCCTGCATCTTCACCCCTCCCACCCTCCCAGCCTCACTTGCACATCCTCCTACTTGCGCACCGAGTCCCGGCCATCCCGCCACAGAAGAGACCGGGGACGCACACCCTTCGTGTTCCTCGCGTGCACACACATAACACGAGCACAGGTGCACACGCGCGTGCGCATGAGAGGAAACAGGAACGTTCACACGATTCGGGCCAAAGGACTCCCGGCTGGGACAGACTGGGACAGACTGGGGCCTCTCAGTCTCGTCTCCTGGTGTGGGTGTCCCTGCCCAAGGCTCACCAGAGTCAGGAAACATCAACAGAAATTGCTACAGAAATTCCGAGTCAGAGGGCACAGTGGCTGAAGGGTATCGCCAGGGAGGAATCTGAATTTATAAGATCAAAAAAAAAAACCTTGCATTTCATCAGGATTTAAGGTGAGAGAAAAGGATAAGGGGAAGGAAATCGTATCACATACGATACTGTGAGCTAAACACCACTGGTTTGCCGTTAATGCTTGCCCAGGGTTGGCAAGCCTACGGAGGGGACTGTTTGGGTGAGGGACAAGGAAACACAAAATGTCACTTTACTTTCATTTAAACTTTAAAAAAAAATGTTTATTTTTGAGAGCGAGAGAGCACATGAGCGCAGAAGCAGGGGAGGGGCAAAGAAAAAGAGGGAGACGCAGAATCGGAAGCAGGTGCCAGGCTCTGAGCTGTCAGTACAGAGCCCGACGCGGGGCTCGAACTCACGAACCGGGAGATCATGACCTGAGCCGAAGTCGGATGCTTAACCGCCTGAGCCACCCAGGCGCCCCTCAGTTTACTTTTAATAAATGAAGCTGGACACCCTCCGCGTGATGGCAGTCTTCTCAAACCATTGTGTGGCAACGTGAGACTCCACTCATGGGAGGGACCTGCACACCGCAGGTCTGGACGGCGGGGGGGGGGGGGGGGTGACCACCCACCGTGCCTCAGGGCGGAGGCCAGCGCTCCCTGGCCCTTCTAGGCTCCACCAGAAGAAATTGCTGCTCCCCCGGGCCACTCCCCGAAGCCTCTGGAATACGTGGGCCATTTGTTCTGCGCGTGTGTGTGAGTCGGCCGAGGAGCTGGGCCTTAGCCATGATCCATTGTCTTACTCTTTCCGTCAACTCAGAGCTGCTGTTTATTTTCCGTAACGGGAACCCATTACTTGCCCCCCAAAACGGGAAGGAACATCTTTCTGCAATAAATAGCATACACGGCGGCTGCCCTCGAAATCCCCACAAATACAAAAGAGTAGCCCTCCAAATGGGGCTGGGGTTTCAAGGCCAGCCAGTGGGTGGAGAACCCCCAGGCGGGTTTGGCATCTGGCTGCTATTCCTGGGCCATTCTCCTGGTCGATTTGGCCACAGAAGCATTTACTGGAACGTCAGGTGCCTAAAATGACATTTCTAGAAAGCGCCGGGCACATAGCAAGTGACCACTCAGTGTTGAACAAGTAAGTCTTGCTGCAGGGGATGGGGGCCTGGATCTAAGGTCTGAGCAACTTTTTACGAATCGAGACCTTTCAGCTCTGTGAGACACTATCACTGTCCCCTGTCCCCGTCTTATTATTTTTTTCTAAGGTTTATTTACGTATTCAGAGAGAGACAGTGACAGTACGAGCAGGGGCGGGGCAGGCAGAGAGGGAGACAGAGAATCCCAAGCGGGCTCCGGACTGCCAGCGCAGAGTCTGACGCGGGGCTCGAACCCACGAGATTGTAAGATCGTGACCTGAACCGAAACCAAGAGTCGGATGGATGATCCACTGACTGAGCCACCCAGGCGCCGCTCACTGTCCCCGTTTTAATGATGATAAAACTAACGTTCAAGGAGATCGCAGGAGGTTGGCGAGCTGTGATTTGAATCTAGGCCTGTCTGACCACCCCCCCCACCCCCCCCCCGCCCAGGGCAAAGCTGTTGGTCACCATGTCATGGGGCCTCCCTGGCCAATATGTATTTGCTGGAACTCTATTAATTGGTGTGTCAGGACATCTGTGGCACAATGGAAATTGATATTCGTCCAGATGACACGGAGATCCTTCTAGACGAGGGCTTTTGCGCCGCCCGGGGAAAGGGAGGGAGGGCCTCAGAGCCTCCTGGGAGCATGTTCAATAGTGCGGCATAAATGTTTATTAGGAAAACAACCCCAAGCCGGTCGGTTTCCACTTACAATAAAAATTCAGAAATGGGGCAGAACAAAACTTCTGGGCTGATAGGGAAGGTTAAGAAGCACAAGTTGAGAGGGGCGCCTGGGTGGCTCAGTCGGTTGAGCGTCCAGCTCTTGATTTGGGCTCAGGTCACGGTCCCAGGGTCATGGAATTGAGGCCCGTGTCAGGCTCTGCACTAAGCGCGGAGCCTGCTTAAGATTCTTTTTCTCTCTGCCCCTCTCCTCTCCTTGCGCACTCTCTCTCTAAAATAAAATAAAAATTAAGAGCATGAGTGGAGCGATTATGTAATTTGTCAAGGAAAGACTCAGGCCCCGATACTCCCCCCAAGTCTTGGCAACGTAGATTTTATGGTACGCGACTCTGTTTCTTTGGGAATTATTTGCTTTATTGTGTGTCCTGAGCCAGCGCCTAATGTCCAGAAAAGTGAATAAATAGCTGATCCTGGTTCTCCGGGCTCCAGTGGAGAGTCCTGCCAGGGCCACGCCAGAGTGTTGGCCGTAAGACACCACGGAAGGATCTGGAAGGCCTGACGGGCACCGTGGCTGTTCTTTGCTCTCAGGCGGTCAGCTGCCGGGACCCTGGGAGTCTGTGGACAATGGCGCCAGGATCTCAGGGAGGAGGCTACGGGTCCGGTCTGAGGGTCTCCTTGTCTCCGTCTCTGGGGTTATTGCATGAGGGGTACCAGTGAGCAAACGGAGACTAGATGTCCAGGTCAGGGGCTGCCGCTGGCTTCCCAGAGCTCGGGAAAGATCTGAGAGGCTCCACTTCCGACCTTCCCTAGTGCTGGTGGCTTCTCCAGATCCGGCGAGCTGTGTCGTTCCCAATTCCAGTAGATTCTTCTTCAGAGATTTTCTTTATGTGTATATGTATATGTATATGTATATGTATATGTATATGTATATATATGTGTGTGTATGTGTGTGTGTGTATGTATATATATAGCTTGAAAGTAATATTTGTTCATTGCTTTTCTAAAAATCCGCTATCTCATCTAGAAAGCAGAATTCACTCTGCTCCTCACGAACCTTAAGTCAGCATGTTTTAATCGTCTCAAAATGACAAACCCTTCTGTGGAAAGAAGCGTAGAAAACTGGTGACGGTGGCTGGCCGTCCAGGATGGGAGGGAGAGTTACTTTTCGTTATATACCCCCCCTTATGTGTTGACACGTTTTGGCCAACGTGTCTGCATCGTGGTTTCAATTTCTGAAATTAACTAGTAAAATTAATTTTCGGACGTTTAGAAAATGTGTTGGTGAATACATGCGTCACTCTGTATCAAAAGTCGATATTGAAGCTCTTATTTAAAAAATAATATTCCTGGGGCGCCTGGGCGGCTCTGTCGGTTAAGTGTCTGACTCCTGATCTCGGCTCAGGTTGTGAGATCACAGTTCGTGAGTTCAAGCCCCGCGTGGGGCTGTGCGCTGATGGCGTGGAGCCTGCTTGGGATTCTGTCTCTCCTTCTCCCTGCTCCTCCCCGCCTTGTGCTCACTCTCAAAGTAAATACATAAACTTCAAAAAAAATTTTTTTAAATAATATTCCAAACAACCATTTTAAAAATAATTTTTAAATGTTTATTTATTTTTGAGAGACAGAATACAGGCCAGGGAGGGGCAGAGAGAGAGGCAGACACAGAATCCGAAGCAGGCTCCAGGCTCCGAGCTGTCAGCACAGAACCCGACACGGGGCTTGAACCCACAGATGTGAGATCGTGACCTGAGCCAAAGCCCGAAGCTCAACCGACTGAGTCACCCAGGTGCCCCTCCAAACAACCATTTTGAATAATAATACTCAGAATCTGTGCAGTCCCAGATGTTCTTGGCTTCTGGTTCCTCGCCATTGTTGTTGTCGCGTTCATTTTAGATTTAATAACAATCGCTATTGTCTATTACAAGGAGAAGGCGGGTGTTGACTTAGATACTTGATTCCTACACTGAGAGTCTGGAGGTAGAGGCGAAGATCAGGGCGACATCCGCCGGGGGCTTGCTGAACTTCCCAAGCACATCACTGCCCTCCCTGGGGGTGCCCCGCCCCAGCCAAGCCGGAAGCAGTGGCCCGATCTCGGGCTCCCGTGCTTGGCGCACGCGGCCCCAGCCTGGGCTCTTGTCGGGTCACCGAAGGCAAAGCCACCAGTCACCCTGGGCTTTCACCGTGCCAGCGGCTGGAGCCACGCTGCAGGCTCTGTGGGGACCACTGGGGGACCTGATGCTCCACGGAGCGCTGCCAGCTTCCTGAGGGGCTGGTGGGCTTGGGGAAAATTATAGCAAGCGCTCCTGCGTCCGTCCACCTCGCCAAGGTTTATGTGCGGGGCTCCGCGGAGCCCTGACCCCGTGAGACCAGAGCAATGGTGCTGTCCCTGTTTTACAGTCGAGGAAACTGAGGCCCGGCGACGGAAGGCAAGCTGCCCGAGGTCACAGGCTCGGCAGCTAGGGAGCCCAGGTGGCCCCTGACAGCGTGACTTCAGGTCCTGAGTCAGAACCCTCTGCGGGAGTGTCTCCTGTTGGGACAGTCTGACGGGGAGCCTGTGGCTTTGGAAGCATGATTCTGGAAAGGGAAGCTAGGAGTCGGGACGGTGTGGGAGATGACTTACGATCAGAGTGTCAGAGTTGGGGGACCTCAGGGCTCATGTTCCCCCACCCCCTCATTTGAGGAGACAAGCTTAGAGAGGCCAAGGGCTGGCCTAGGGTCACACAGGGACCAGATGGCGGAGGGCCTATCCCCACCTTCCCTCAGAGAGCAGCCTTCTGACAATGAACTGATCTTCAATTGTTCTAGTTCCAACCTCCCCTTTTCTAGGGGGACTCGCAAAACCTCCATCTTCTCTGACCCCTTTCCAGCAGGGCCTCCACCGCTGTCCCGCTGACTTCTGGGACAGCGGCCATGACTGTGAATGACCTTGAGGACTGTCCCTGTGGTGCCAAGTTCTAGTCCGCCTACCTTCTTTGAGGCACCACCTAATTTTCCTGGGGTTCGGGGGCTGCACTTTCCATATTCAAACCCTGGCATCCTCTGCTTGGGTTCTGGTCACTCACTGACCCTGAGGGCTCCACGTGATGCCCCATGGGTGGGGGCGGGGAGGGGGAGCTGTTGGGAAGGGACCCGGGGACCCCGGGCTGAGTCTTAGGAGGACGCAGTGACGAGGCCCCTCACACACTTGCCCTCGCCCACTCCTCTCCTTTCAGATCGAGCAGAGCTGGCTGGTCTGAGGGTTGTCCTAGCTCTGACCAGGGGAAGGAAGCGGTGGCGGCCAGAAGGGTTCCGCCTGTGGCGGGGGTCTGCAGGCCGGAGCCCCACGGAAGGGGCGGGGCCCTCTCCGCCACCAGGGAGCCCGAGGGAGGGGGCTCCTATCCTTGCGTGATTCCAGATACCCCCAGATGGTTTCCGTGTGACCTTTGGTGCTGCAACTCCGTTCAGATGGTGGACGACCCGTGAGGCGAACAGACCACTTGCTGCCTGGGGGCGTCCAGCTTTCTCTGGGAAGGTCAGAGAGTGACCCACGGGCTGAATGCCAAAGTCAGCTCGGCGGGTGCAGGCTTGGGAGGGTGGGGCCCATCTCCTCTTTCCTTTGTCTCTCTCTCTCGCTCTAAGATTTTATTTTATTTTATTATTTTTTTATTTGGGAGAGCACGAGCAGGGGAGAGGGACAGAGGGAGAGAGAGAAAGAACCCCAAGCAGGCTCCACCCTGAGCACAGAGCCCGATGCGCAGCCTGATCCCACGACTAAAATCAAGAGTTGGACACTCACCCAACCGACTGAGTCACCCAGGCACCCCTTTTAAGATTTTATTGTTAAGTAATCTCTACACCCAACGTGGGACTCGAACTCACAACCCCGAGATCAAGAGTGGCGTGCTCTACTGACTGAGAAAGCCAGGCGCCCCAACTCTCTCATCTGTCTTAGTTGCCGGGGCCTGAAGATTCCCCGATTGGGAGGGGCTAACTGGCTGTCGCCAAAGGCCTGGCGGGCCCCTTGGGATGTCCCCCCCTTCCTCCGGAGTGTGGGGTTTATGGTTAGTGCCACATCAGGCCTTCCACAGCCTCCCTGGACTGTCCAGGCCTTCACCCCTTCCCTGGGGCAGGTTCCCCCCCCGCCCCGGGGAGTGGCCCTGTCATCATTTGTGAAGTTCTCTCCCATAGAAATGGATTTTAGGTCCGTGTGCCCCAGTATTTCCTGAGGTGAGGGTGTTTCTCAATCAGAATGCTTCTTTTCTAACATTTGCCGTGTGCAAGGAGTCCCGCAGAGACAGTGACAGGGACAGAAGCACGTGTGATGTGGTGCTGCCTTGTGGGCGCTTTGGATGAGAGGTGTTGCCAGAACATTTTCAGACAAGATGTAACCAAGTCCCCTAGGGTGCCCCGCAGCCCACGCTCCTGGGGCACACCTGCCTCAGCCCTGCAGACCTGAGGGCTGGCTGACTCTGGTTCCCCCAGTAAGCAACGAAAAGTTTTCTGGCCTACCTTCTTCCGGAACTTCTGCTTGCTACAAGGCTTCGTTCTGTTGCTGCCAGTTCGGGAGCTCTTACGCGGCTGGATGGCAGCTGTGTTCCCCGCAGTGTTCCCCAGGACAGAGATGGCGAGAAGGCCTGGGCTGGGAGAGGGAAGCAGAGGGCCAGACGGAGCATCCCCCGGACTTCTATGTTTGTGCAGCTCGCTGGGGACGCCTAGGGTGGCTTTCTCGGGGCTGACACTGGATCCACATCTCCATGGCAGGCAGAGGACAGCTGCCTCCTGGCTCCGGGGCAGGGGGAGCGGGGAGGGGGGATGTGCAGACACCCTGAGTCTCACACCTGGGACCGCTGTCTCCCTAACCCCCTCCTGCTTTCTTCCCTGTAGATGATCCCTCCTGACCAGGAGCTGCTGGTGTGGTATGGAAACTCACACAACACGTTCCTGGGGATCCCTGGTGTGCCCGGACTAGAGGAGGAGCAGAAAAAGAACAAGCATGGTAGGTAGTCTCCATGAGGCCACGATGAACCCAGAATGAGAGAGTGAGTGTGTGTGTGTGTGTGTGTGTGCGCGCGCGCGCATGTCTTTGCGGCAGGGAGGCTCCTGGCCTCCAGGGATCCTGGTTCCATCTCCAGCAGTATTGAGCACAGGAGACTATTGGCCCAAGCAGGCCGATGCCCCTGGAGCTGCCCACCGCAGTCCCCGCATGAACGGCAGTGTGTTTCCTGGACAAAATAAATGATCTGGGGGCAGGTTCCGTGGGGAGACACCAGAGAGGCAGAGGGTGTAGCGGAAGGAGCAAGGGGCCCAGCAGTGGGAGCCTGGATTGAGAGCCAGCTCTGCTTTACCATCTTGCCTTAGTTTCTCCATCTGTGAAGGCAAGATGTTGGGCGAGATGATCTTTAAACTGCCTTCCAGCTCTGGCGATGTACATGCCCCTCTGTCCCCGGTGTAGGGCCTGGGGCAGGTGCTTGGTATAAACATGTTGATTGAAGGTGGGGCAGAGTGTGCCTTGCCTCCGTGGGTTGTGGGGGGGACACTGGTCATCACGATAGAGACCACTTGCACAAGACCTATTTCATACCAAGTTTATCGAGCTAAACCTTTTACAGGTTATCATCCCACTTGGGTCCTCCTAAAGCCCTCGCGAAATGTGGTCATCTTTAATTTGAGAGGACAAAGCTGAGACCCTGCGCTGCGGCTCATGTTTTACAAACACTAATTTCTCTGATCCTTACAGCAGCTTCTGGGGCTGATGCCATTATTACTTCCATCTCAGCACTGAGAAAAATGAGGCGCAGTTCCCTGGTACATAACAGGCACCCAGGAAATATCTGTGGGATGAATAAATGGCATTTGGGGGGCCTTTTATGGAAGACAGTCATTTATAGAAGGCTACTTTGAGCCACGTACTTCCCATATTCAGGCTAAGGGAGGTAAAGTGCAGCTTTTTGTGATCATCTGGCCAAGTTGTGCATAGCCCCATGAGGTCGTAGTAGGTCCCCGTTTTACAGATGGGAACGTTGAGGTTTCGGAGGCGAAGTCACTAAGGCCTCGAGGTCTCAGCACAGTCTGGATCCAACTCCTATCTGACCCCAAGCCAGGCTCCCTGACGCCCCTCTCATCCCGCCCACCGGTCTGCTCCGGACCCCGCACCCGCCCGCCCGGGGCCATCCGAGGCGGGGCCGGGAGGAGGGCGCGCGTGGGGGAGCGGGTGCGCGCGTGCCGGGCCGCGGCGGCGCGGGTCGTAACGAGCCTGCTCTCTCCCCCCCCTCCCCCGCCCTCTCCCCGCCTGCCCCCCCCCCGGGGCCCCGCCCGCGCGGCCAGAGGACTTCCACCCGGCGGACTCGGCGGCGGGCACCGCGGGCCGCATGCGCTGTGTCATCTGCCACCGCGGCTTCAACTCGCGCAGCAACCTGCGCTCGCACATGCGCATCCACACGCTGGACAAGCCCTTCGTGTGCCGCTTCTGCAACCGCCGCTTCAGCCAGTCGTCCACTCTGCGCAACCACGTGCGCCTGCACACGGGCGAGCGCCCCTACAAGTGCCAGGTGTGCCAGAGCGCCTACTCGCAGCTGGCCGGCCTGCGCGCCCACCAGAAGAGCGCGCGCCACCGGCCGCCCAGCGCCGCGCTGCAGGCGCACTCGCCCGCGCTGCCCGCGCCGCACGCGCACGCGCCCGCGCTCGCGGCCGCCGCCGCCGCGGCCGCGCACCACCTGCCGGCCATGGTGCTGTGAGCGCCGCGCGCGCGCCCGCGCCCGCCGCGCCCGCGCGCCCCGCCTCCCGCCCGCGCGGCGCGGGCCGGGACTGCGCGCTCACTCCTGACTCGACCCCGCCCCCCCCACCCCGCTCCGGCCAGAGGTGCCCCGCGCCGTAGGTGCGCCCCGGAAGTGACCCCCTAGGCAAACAGTCTTCGTTCAGTCTCGCAGGTGAGGACACTGACGGGCGGCTGATCGGCCTCCTCCTCCTCCTCCTCGGGGGTCCCCACGCCCGGCCTCGCCCCCGAGTCTCCCCGCTGCCGTCGAGCCGGCCGCCCGGGCTGGCATCCCTCGGGGGTGGCGGGGCCTCAGCGGGGACGGGGAGCTCGGGAGTGGGGGGAGGACGACCGCCCCGGGCCTGAGGGCGGGGGTGCGGGCCGGTGCGCGCACCGCACCTCCGGCTGCCTCTGGGGACTGGTGCCCCCGCAGGGTCGGGAGTCACGGACACGACCTTGAGAGTTGGGGGCTGGCGGGGCTCGGGGGCAGCCGGAAGAGGCCTGAAACCTGCTCCTCCCTCGTGGGCGGGCCCTTCTCTCCCTCTGGCCACCTTAGTCCCAAAGCCGGCTCCCGGGGAGGGACCGAAGCACCAATACTGTGCGTGTGCCAGGCAGGCTGAGCGCGAGGACAAACGGAAATCCACCGGAGGACCGGGGCAAGGCCGCCCTCCTCTTTGGGCCCCGGTTTACCCCTTACCGATCTGTAAAATGGGAGAGTTGGAGCCATGCCTCCTCTCCTTCATGTCTGATTTATGTTTGCTAAGAGGAAGATTCCCTTCCCCTTCTGGCCACACGCCTGCGGGAGGAGGGCAAGACTGGCTTCTCCGCCGGCAAAGAACTTCCAAACAGTGCGGGATCCCGGGGCCTGGGGGTGCGGGGTGGGGGTTCGCCCCTTCCACCCGCACCCTCCTTGCCTCCTCCCGAGTCTCCCCAAACTCTGGCCGAGGGCGCCCTCTGGTGTCGCCTGTCCTACCTTGCAGTCCTTTACCAGAATTCCCTAGGGCGTTTTGTAAACTAAAGAAACTATAATAGTAATGAAAAGTATAAAATGTATAGAGTTTTCAAGAAACTGTGTTCTACTTCCAGAAAATGGTCACTTTAACTTTGTAAATATTTATCTAAAAGGATATTTACGAAACTGTGATATATATTATTTGATTGTATATGTACAACTGTAAATACATTTGTACCTCTCTTGTATTCTAAAATAAAAATTACTTGGAACATTTATCACTTAGCATCTGAAGGGGTCGACACGTTTGTCCGCAGGAAAAGGAAATATGGAAGGGGCCTAGCAACCGGAGAGGGGGTGGGAAGAAGGGTTGTTTCACTGCTTTTGAAAGTCACCATTGTGCCCTCCCCAAGGAAAATTCTGTCACAACCGGGGTGTCAGCTCCTAAAGAGAAGGCCACAATTCAAAGCAACCGGGACCCTCGACGGGGCCGAGCATATTCTTTGTGGTTCTCAGCGCTGACTCTCAGATATTGGTGTCCCACTTTGTTACTTGCCCAAAATCTTTACTCACTCCCCCCCCCCCCCCATTTTGTGAACAAGTTGAAAGAATTCAAACAGCCAGTGCGGGTGGACCCCGATGGCCACCAAGTGCCCTCCCAGTGCCTAGAATTTCCGAAAGCTTTGGGCACCCATTTCCAGACCCTCCCTGAGGAAGACGAAAGGGCAGGAAGGCCATAGTGCAGGGCCAGGCCCTGGTTCTCCTCTCCAGCACCTCCCGGCCAGGAGGACGTGTGCACACTGGGGAGTGTGAGTTCACACCTGTAATCCAGCACGTGCAAGCCAAGGGTCACGCTTCCAAGCCACTGACATCCCACAGGGATACTTCTGTGCATCCTCATAAAGCCATGCGTGTGTACATGGGCACACACACACATACCTGAAGGCACTTGAATTCACCCCTTTTTAAAATGTTTTTATTTACTTTTGAGAGAGAGAGAGAGAGAGAGAGAGAGAGAGAACAGCAGAAGAGCAGACAGGGCAGGAGAGAGAGAATTCCAAGCAGGTTCCACACTGTCAGTGTGGAGCCCCAATGCGGGGCCCCAACCCATGAACCATGAGATCATGACCTGAGCTGAAATCAAGTCGGACACTCAACCAACTGAGCCACCCAGGCGGCCCTGAATTCACACTTAAAAAAAAAAATTTTTTTTTTAGCGTTTACTTATTTTTGGGAGACAGAGTGCGAATGGGGGAGGTGCAGAGAGAGAGGGAGACGTAGAATCCAAAGCAGGCTCCAGGCTCTGAGCCGTCAGCACAGAGCCCGACGCGGGGCTCGAACCCCATGATCGTGAGATCATGACCTGAGCTGAAGTCAGATGCTTAACCGACTGAGCCACCCAGGCGCCCCTTGAATTCACACTCTTATCTTCAGGCCATCCCCATTTGGAGTTTCGGGTACTCCGAAAGACTCCCATACTCTGGGGGACTGGTCTTGTATCCTGGTAGATGGGGGCATGGGTAGGGACTTACATCCCATCTGGGGTGTCCTCCCCTCGGCTAAATGGGGAAAGTCACCCTTGGTACTCCTCTCCCCCTGTCACCAACCTCGCCTCTCCTTTGAAACCTCACCACCAAACTTCTGATCCTTCCAGTGGCCCCGGTATTACCCTCCTCCCGCTGTAGACCCCAGAGGCCTCGTTTCCACGAAAAAAAAGCTGAATCCCCTTTCCTGTGGATGCTGATGCAGTTAAACACCCTCCTGACCCACATGCCATGCCTCCCAGAGAGTAATGTTGGCTTCCCAAAGAAGGAGCGCAGGAAGTCAGACCTCAGAGAAGTCAGTGGGGCCCTCGATCAAAAATCGATATCACTCCCTATGGACAATTAATTCCCTTCTGTGAAGTCCCTGCTTCAGATAGATCCCAGGGTCCACAGCCCGGGCTCCGGAACCCACCTGGTGGCGGCAGGCTGTAATTGCAGACTACAGCACATTTGCTACGCCTGCTGCTGACCTTGTACTGAATGAAGTGCGCTGGCATTTGCAGGAGGTGCCTCAGGCCCCTTTCCACAGAGTGCACACCCCGTCCTCCCCGCAAAGCCTGCAAACACAGCCACAGAAATTTCTGGCCTTAGGGATCTAAATGCATTTATTCTGGGAATCCTCCCACGAAGCTGATGTTCTTTTTTTTCCCTCCGTGATGCTCTATTAATATCCATTTGATGCAGGAGAAAACTGAGCTATAAGAGAAGTCATTTGCCCATGTCACCCAGCCACGACTGGCAGAGCACGTTTCACCAGGGCGGCTGACCCTAGAAACCATGCTCATGAGGACCAGTAGGCCAACCGCTGCCCAGGCAACCCATGGAGTCGGTCCAAAGGGCTTTCTGCTTATCCCACAGGGATGCAGTGTAGACCAGCACTGTATATGGACCTCGTGTCCTTCAACCTTGCAAAACCCGCTTACTCATTTTATGCTTTTTTGTAGATTCCTTAGGACTCCTATTTACATGATCGTGTTGTCTATGAATAAAGACAGTTTTACTTCTTTCTTTGTAATCAAGGTGCCCTTTCTTTCTTTTTCTCATCTTGTTGCATGGTTCAGGAAGTCCAGGAGTAGAGGGCTCTAGATAGAGGCCACCCAGCCTGGGTTTGAAACCCTGCTCCTCCCTTCACTAGCTGTGTGACCTAGGGCAAGTCAATTAGTGTCTCTGTGTCTCGGTTTTCTCAAATGGGAAAGGATGTCATGAGGATTCAGTGGGATGATGCAGGTAAATGAATGAGGCTTGGTACCCAGCACAGAGTAAGGGCTCAATAAACGGAAGTTGTTGGAGCGCCTGGGTGGCTCAGTCGGTTGGGTCTCCGACTTCGGCTCAGGTCATGATCTCACGGTTTGTGAGTTTGAGCCCCGCGTCGGGCTCTGTGCTGTCAGCCTGGAGCCCGCTCCAGGTCCTCTGTCCCTTTCTCTCTCTCTCAAAAATAAATATTAAAAAATTAAAAAAATAAACAAATACACGGAAGCTGTTGTTAATACAGGGATGCCTTTGCTGGGTGAGAAGGGCTGTGGCTCCTTTGGGCATCCTGCAGAGGGCATCTGAGACAGCTGTCCACGCACTCTACTCCTACCCTTTGCTATGTCCATTGTCCTTGGATATCTTGAAACAGGAACAGCTGTCCTGAAGTTTCAGCTGCCTTCCCGCCTCAGAGCTGGCTTGCTGGGATGCGTGCCTGCGGAAAGTGGCGAAAGTTATGGATGGTGGACAGTTAGCACCCCTTCTGACTGCTTCCTGCAGCGTGGCTGCCTTGGGGAAGTCACGCTTCTTGCACGTGGGCTCAGGGCTTCAAAGACAAGGGCTCCAAGAGAACCCTTGGCAGCTGCAGGGTCTATTCCGACCCATCCCCAGAGTGACACAGAGGCACTGACGACATATGCTGTCAGTCTGAGCAGTCTCAAGCCTGCCCAGATACAAGGGGGCAGAAGAAGCATCGAAAAATTCGTGGACGAGCTTAGCGCCACGGAGGGGCGCCAGGGTGGCTCAGTCGGTTAGGCTTCCGACCCTTAGTTTCAGCTCAGGTCATGCTGTCTCTCGGCTTCGTGAGTTCGAGCCCCGCGATGGGTTCTGCGGAGGCTGCTTGGGATTCTCTCCCTCTCTCTCTGTCCCCCCGCCCCCACTCATGCTGTCTCTCTCTCCCTCTCAAAATAAATTAATAAATTAAAAAAAAAAAAAAAAAAGGAAACCGCTGCAGACATTGAGGCTGTTTCTGACGTTTTCAGGAGAAGTGATACTTCGATGGGCATCCTCGTGCAGAAATCTTTGTGCGCATCTCTGACCAGAAAGTTTCTGCGGTTGCTTTTCCCGTTGCAATAGAACACAGGGTGAAGCCCCGGGGGTGGCCAGTGGGCTCCAGGCCAGAGTCCCTGCTGCCTCTGCTGTCACATTCTTCAAGATGTCCTTGTTGGTGACTTCACTTTCACTTCACCTGGGCCCTCGGCGCAACGGGCACAAGTGTCCAACGCTTCTTTTCTGGGCTCAACTCCCAGCCCCGCTCCGCCCTGAACTCCCGGCTGAGCGCCTCGATGGCTGGGGCAGCCACGCAGCTGGCTCCGTAGCCCCTGCCACGCACTGCGGTGCTGGTAACAGCCAGTGCTTGCTGGATACGTTTATTCGCTTCCGCACCAAATATTTACTGCATGCTATTCCAGGGGCGCGCGGGATTGGTTTTGATCGGGCACAGCAAGACACGCAAACAAGGAAGCGACTGTCACGAAGAAGCTTGCTATTCTCACAATTCCCCGGAACCCGGAGGCAGGGCACAGTCCACAGGGGTGGATCAGGAGGCAGAGGAAGCAAGGAGAAGATGTGGGAAGGAGCCTTTACTACAGTTTCCAGGGAAAGGGATGGGTGTGGCAGGACAGGCAGGCTTAGGGGGGGCTGGTTTGAATATTTTCAGCAGGCTCTGGGGACATAGAGCCTGTCCCTACTTGTCTGGTACCTGATCCTGGGGTATAGGGCAGGTGGGTAGTGGCCCAGAGTGAGCCCTGGAAAGGAGGTGATTGAGAGGTTGGGCTCCGGATTGGTCGGTTTACATTTAAAAGGCACACCCTTGGGGCACTATCTCTAGGCCACGGCTAACCTTGGGAGGGGCCTCAGTTCCGCGCACTGATACACAGTGAACAAACCCTCAAGTCCTTGGTTCTGGTCCTGGGAGTACTCACATTTTAGGGGAGGAAGTCTGCAGTAAACAAACGAGGATATGCAGTGACCGGAAATGAGACCAGGATCGAGTGATAAAAAGGCGACAGAGCATTATTCCAGATAAGGTGGTCAGGGAAGACTTCTCCGAGGAGGTGATATTTGAACTGAGGTCTGAATGAGAAGAAGCAGCCAGTCACACGAAGACTGAAGGGAAGAGAATTCCACGCAGAGAGCACCCAAAGCATCCCGGGCTCGGCAGGGCCACCAGTGTGGTGGGTGTGGAACTCAGATGAGACCAGCGCGTCTGGCCGCAGTGGAGTCAGGGAGCGGGATGGGAGGAGGGCATGGGGGGGGGGGGCGGGGATCAGAGACAGTCAGGGCCCTGGGAAGATGAGTTTGGATTTTATTCTTGATGTAAAGGGAAGCTGCCAGAAGTATTCTGAGCAGGCAAGTGGGTTGACCTGATGTGTTTTTTCTTTTCTTTTAAAATTAAAAATATATATATTTATTTATTTTTGAGAGAGAGACAGAGTGTGAGGGGCAGCGAGAGAGAGAGAGAGAAAGAGAGAGAGCATCCAAAGGTCAGAGCTGAGCTGTCAGCACAGAGCCCAACGCGGGGCTCGAACCCACGAACCGTGAGATCATGACCTGAGCTGAAGTCGGATGCTTAACCGACAGAACCACCTGGGCGCCCCTAACCCGGTGCGCTTTTAAAAGCTCGCTCTGGCTGAACGTGTGAGCACAATGTGACAACGGGAGGGACTGAGGTTACGACTGTCCTTTCTGGCCTGAAAGTGGATGCTGTCGAGAGCACCCTGCTCTTGGCCTAGGGGCACTCCCAGGTCCAGCTCCCTAGCTGACTGAGCTACCCCGGTTCAAAGGACACCACTGCCCTCTTATGGCTGAGGCCAGGTTCAACAGATGGACCCTTCTCCCACTACTGTAGCTCTACTCCTCTGCCAGACAGAAGGGCGCGTGTGTGGCCTGCCCGCTTGGCAGATGACTCACCGAGCCCTGGAATGTATATCCTTGACCACCTTGCAGGATTGGCTTTCTTGACAGATGTAGTTGTGAGCTTTGCTCAGAAAGAAATGTCTTTTTGGAGATTTATCAAACAACTGGTCTGAGGGTTCTTCAGGAGACAATGGATCTGATTTACCGAACGCAGTGTGCGAGGCTGGTGCAAGTTATTTCATTTAATCCCCTTTAGGGTCCCTGTGCATAAAGCATCATCAGCTCCAATTCCCTGAGGCTGTGGATGCTATAAACCATGCAGGGCAGGGGAGAGGGAGAGGGTGGTGGGAGGCAGGGAGGAGGGAGGAGGGAAACACTCCTAGGAAACCAGACGCCGGGATAAAGCCACATATACATCCCTCTGCCCACCACTGGATCCTTAGAACAGCTCCTGGCACACAGAGAGGGCTCAATTTGTTGTGTGAGAAAATATACGCCAAGATCTTTATATTATGTACTTGCCCTCCCTGCAAAATATATCTGCCTTGCAAGGTTTGCATATTTTTCTTAGGCGGTTTTCCTTTTAAGTCAGAGTAACCCAGCTCACTCAAAAGAAGTCAAGAAAGAACAGAACCAGCATCTGGAGCACCGTTTGTGTGTAGACGCGGATGGTTGGTGTTGAACCAGCACCCACGAGGAGGCGGTAACGTAGAATACCGGGCTACGAGGAACAGTATGAAAAGGGCCTCGTTTTTCTGTCCAGCTAGTGTTTTCTGGAGGTCCCAACTCCCCATCCTACTAAGCTCTCTCATACCAAAGAATCAAGAATCACATTTTAGCAACTTAGAGTTGGAAGGAAACTCACAGGCCCATTTCTCAATTATCTACCTGGTAAACAATAAACGGGATGATGATTATGAGAGATTTTTGGTAAATCAAACGCCATCCAACCTGAGCGTTTAGAGTTCCACAGGTGAAGCCCTGCCAATAGTAAAAATGGAAACTCGGCTCCCTCATTCCCTTCATGTTAGCCTAATGGTTGCCAATAGTCAACATGGCCACCAGGCTGTGCGTTCCCATTGGCGGCTCCTCCGAGGCCCGCCCCGCCCCGCCCCTCCAAGCGACCACAGGGAATCGCGGAGCCGGACGTCGCGGTTCCCGGCCGGACTGCGCTTGCGCCATTCTTTGGCGCCAAGATGGCGATGGAGATGAGGCTTCCCGTCGCTCGCAAGCCCCTTAGCGAGAGCTTGGACCGCGATACTAAGAAACACCTGGTGGTTCCGGGGGACACGATCACCACGGACACGGGATTCATGCGGTACGTGGGGATTTGGGGACTCGGGGCCCCACAGGGCGGCTGCTGGGCTCTCTGCACGTGGCCTCTGTTCCCTTGCACCTAAGTACCCGCCTGACGCAGGGCACATCTGAGCATCGCAGTCCCCTTGTTTCTGAGTCCTTGGGCTCGGAAATAGTCCCCATCTGCGTTTGCCTCAGCCCTTGGAAGCTCTTCTGTCCTGAGCTCTGGTATCAAGGACTCTTGGGTGCTCTGCCTGAGACCCTGATCTCTGAGACTTCTTCTTCTTCTTCGTTGGAGACCTGCAACCCTGGGGGTGGGGGTTAGGAGCAGAGACCTCTTTCCAGTTTTCAGATTGAGGGGACTGTGGGCATTTCTGACTTGGTCTCCTCTTCTCTCAGCGACATCGCTTAGCCAGGTGCTCGGTTTTGGAATCAGCAGTTGTTTGGGCTCAGGGCATAGAAATATATTGTGCCGCACGCACCCAAATATACATTTCGAATCCGAGGGCAGTACAATATGTGTAGTTAAGAGAGCAGGCTCTTGACCCAGACAGTTGAGGTTCCAGCCCTGCGCCATCACATATTATTGGTTGTATTCTCTCTCCATCGTCAGATTTCTCATCTGTAAAATGGTGATAATAACAGTAACTGTTTGGTAGGGAAGCGAGGATTAGATGAGGCGATAATTAAGAAAAGAAGCAAAACTCACCATTCTGTCACCATCAGAGATAAACACCAGTGGTGTGTAGGACTTTTTGGAGGGGAGGGGAGTACAGCATTTATAGCATTGCGCTTTAACCCTTTAGTTTGAGGCTATTGGAACCCAGGGAATCTTAAGTGTCAGTCCTTCCTTCCTGAATTCAACATATATTTAAATTACGTGTGGTTGGGGTACAACTGTGATCAGAGTGGAAACTTCTGTCCTAGTGGAATTTATCTCTCAACAGAGACAGATAATAAGCAATGAACCCAACAAATGAGTTGGTATGTTTGGCGATAACTGCAATGGGGGAAATGAAAAGTTGAGCAGCATCGGTGGAATGTGGTTGGAGATATGGTGGGGGTGGTGGCAGCATGGTGAGGGGACCACTTTAAATGGGATAGTCAAGGTGGGCCTAATGGAGAAAGTGTCATTTGAGTAGACAGGGGTAAGACAAAGGAGATGTCCGTGAAGCTCTCTAAAGAAGGAGTGTCGTGGGCCGAGAGAGAAGCCAGGCTTTACAGTGGGAGGATCCTGTTAGGAATACCCTTGTTCTTGGAAGGAGAGGTCATCTCGAGTGTATTCTTTGTATCCTACTCTTGTAACAGGGGCCATGGAACTTACATGGGGGAAGAGAAGCTCATTGCATCTGTGGCTGGCTCCGTGGAGAGGGTAAACAAGTTGATCTGTGTGAAAGCCTTGAAAACCAGGTGAGAACAAAAGGTGTGTATTCTCTTGTGTCATTCCCCTCATTCCCACCCGCCTTAGGTCTGCGGTTCAGTAGGTCTGCGATTTTGAACATGACGGTGGAAAGGGGTATAGATGACTATAGGTAAGTGGGGGCTTCAAAGGTTTCCCCACATTACTTGACCTCTCCAAACCTCGGTCGCCTCCTCTGCAAATGAGGGTAATAGCATGACCTACCTTGTAGGATTTTCATTGGAATTTATTCAAATTAGGACATGTAAAGTACTTAGTGCAGGGTGCACTACCTAGAAGGGCTCCATAAAGGTTAGCTCCCGAAAGGAAGCCAGTTGGGTTGGAACAGAGCGAGCAAGGGAGAGCGTAGGGGCAGACGAGGTGGGCAGACAGCCTGCTTTGTAGCCACGGTAAGCATTTTGTCTTCCACTCTATGTATAATCTGGGAAGCCCCTGGAAGGGGTGGAGCAGAAGAGGGGCCTGGTCTGACTTCTCTTGACTCTGGAGGAGTGGAGAGTCAGGGGCAGGCTTAGAGAGACACATTAATGGACTGTTTTCATCATCTGAAGCGATGGCGGCTTGGACTAAGATGGCGGTAGGAGTGAGGAGTAGTGGTTGATTCTGCATACATTTTGTGTCCTGAGTTTGTTTTTTTCATCCTGTAACAGTGTTGGGTTTTGTATTCTTTGGGATTTGCCATATGTAGGACCATGTCTGTGAGTAGAGATAGTGAGCATGAGAGGGAGAGGGAGAGGGAGAGGGAGAGGGAGAGGGAGAGGGAGAGGGAGAGGGAGAGGGAGAGGGAGAGGGAGAGGGAGAAAGAGAGAGAGAAAGAGAGAAAGAGAGAAAGAGAGAAAAGAGAGAAAAGAGAGAAAGAGAGAAAGAGAAATCAAGGGATCTTCCAAGGACTCCCAAGCTTTTTGACTTGAGCAACTGTAGGGATGGCGTTGCCATTTACTGAGACTGTGATCACTGGGAGGGGACCAGTTTCTGACGGGAGCTGGGGAGGGGGCCGTTGGAAAGCTTTGCTTTTAGGTTGGTGACATTTGGAAATGCCTCTGAGTCACGTAAATAGAGATGCTGCGTAGCCAGCAGTTGAGTAGAGTCTGGAATTCGGGACGGAATAGTCATTGGTTGTATTTAAAGCCATTCGGTTGGATGAGCTCACCAAGAGGTGAATGTGGGTTAAGAGAGAAGAGGTCCAGGGCCGGAGCCTTCAGCATGGAACACCTCATCATTAGAATTGGGATAGGGAACTAACACAGGGGCCGGAGGTGAGCACCTTGTGGGTGAAGGAGACAGTGTGTAGACTGGTTGGGGTGGGGTCCTATCTCAGTCTCCTCCTCCTTTGCTGATGCAGAAGCCATCTATGTTCCAGAGCCCAGCAGGAAATATTCCATGCTTATCGGTGGCATGTAATTAACAAAGTAGGGGTTACGGGCTTAATGCACTATTTGGAATAAATGGTTTGTCTAAGAATAAGTAACGAAGACTTTATACATGTAGGAATGTTTGAAGTTACCAGTTCCGGGAAAATAAATTTAAAAAGCATAGTTATGTGAATTTACCATATTTAAATGTGGTATGTAATTAAGGCCCTCATCCTGTTTAACCGAAATCACGAATGATGCTTGGTCTTGTGATGAGGTCTTTTTACTGATGGACGACCTTTTGTTTTATCTTTCAGATATAATGGTGAAGTAGGAGACATTGTAGTGGGGAGAATCACAGAGGTAAAGTCGATACCAGATGGGTTTTTACAAAGTAAAAGCAAGCTGGTGACTGAATGGCTGGGATAGTCATTCCCTATGTAGTGATGCCAGTGGGCATTAATTGCATTGGACTCTTTGTGCCCTTTGAGGTAAACAGTTGGCTTGTTGTAGTAGGGATCATTGGTTGCTTATGATATGAGCTCTTGCCCCTGAAGTCTGTCCAGCTGTGAAATTTCTCTGCAGGTTCAACAGAAGAGGTGGAAGGTAGAGACCAACTCTAGGCTGGATTCAGTCTTGCTTCTCTCATCTATGAACCTTCCTGGAGGAGAGCTGGTAAGGGTCTCCAGGCCGGTACTGTAGTTTGCTAGCAAGAATGCTGGGGTCTGTTCCTCCACTAGAGAACTTTGCTTTTAGTGAGGTTGCCTCTTTTAGTCTTGTTTGCTGTCTAGATTACACGTACACTTTTTTTTTTACAGTTACAAGATTAAACAAAATTTTTTTTTAATGTTTGTTTATTTTTGAGAGAGAGAGCGAGAGCACGAGCCGGGGAGGGGCCGAGAGACAGGGAGACAGAATCCGAAGCAGGCTTCAGGCTCCAAGCTGTCAGCACAGAGCCCGATGGGGGGCTTGAACTCATGAGCCAGGAGGAGAGAATGACCTGAGCCGATGCCGGACGCTTAACTGACTGAACCACCCACGCGCCCCACACATAGGCTTTTTACTTGGCCCAGGCCTCCCCAAATAAGCAGCAATTGGTATGTGGTAGGATCCGGAACAGCCATGGGGAGCGATCCCAAAAAAGAAGCTCTCAGATGCTTGGTGCCCATTTTCCTTTCCTGGGTGGATCAGCTTTGCACAGTGAATGTGTGCCTTGGAAAGTTGTGCTTAGATTAGCTTTTCATGAATTGAATGGCATTTGGTTATTCCAGGCAACTGCAGTACCTGAGGGGCAGCCTTTTGTAAAATGCCACGGTTTGCCTTTCTCTTCAGTCCAGCATGTATTGCAAAGAGGCTCACTGTGCTAGTTTCTCCGGAGAACGCAAGATAAAGGAGGCATGACCGAGTTCCTGAAAGAGTGTACAGATGAGTAGAGGAAACGAAATAAGTGATCTAAATATCCGGCAGTCGGAAGGATAAACAGGCGTGCGCTCATACAAAAGGAGTGCGCGTCATCGGAAAGTGGGGCGCTGGAGTTGATCTTTGAAGGATGGATAGAGTTTCACAGGGAATCTGAGCTAATGGGAAATGTGTGAGTAAAGATAAGTCAGGCAGGAGGTAGTCTGGGCCTACTGGAGCATGGAGGGCCGCCACGGAAGGTGAGTGGGGAAAAGTGGGCTGGGCACGATTGGGAGAGTTTTCAGTAGCGCGGAAGGACTTGGGATATTATCCAGAGGAGGGCGGGAGAGGGGAAGAGGAGCCGTGGGAAGGTCCAGAAGGTCCGTGAGACAGAAAGTAGTGGCGATCGCTCTGGTTTTCCTTGAGTGACACTGGTTACCTACTCTAGTGTTTGAATACTGTGGTTCCAGAGATCTCACGAGGAAGTGAAAGAGAAAGTAGGTGGAGAGAGATCTTTCTGCAGGATCCGTCTGACTTAAGCAATGTCATCTCTTTGTGTATTTCAGAGGAGAAGATCTGCGGAAGATGAGCTGGCCATGAGAGGTTTCTTGCAGGAAGGGGACCTTATCAGTGTATCCTGCACCTTGCATGACAGCATCTTTATGTTTCACATGGAACTGGGAAATGGGGCTTAAATTTTATGTCTCCACCAGGAGAAACATGTCCTGGCGGGGATCTGAATCCTAGATCAAGGCCAGGGGCTCCGCTGCAGTCTTTCTCCACCTCCTTAACCCAACCGGACTCTCCAGCTCTTATTCAGACCTGCTGCCTCAAGTCCTTTCTGTGGGTTTTGTAACTTGCGGTGGCCCGTGCCTTAAGCTAGACTCCACTTTTCATGGCCACGTTAGCTTTGATCCAGGGAGTAGAAAAGGCGTTCTTCGTGTCAAGATATTCACGAGAACCAAGGAGGAGAGAGATTAGGTCCCATTGATGTCCTCTGGGTCTGTCTAAGGCTGCGAGTGGGACTGTTGGGGATGGGAGGGAAGGAGGAGAGGAAGGATCAGGGACACAGGGAAGGCAGGTGACGTGAAAGTGTGTGTTCCTTTATCACCCTGGCCAGGCGGAAGTCCAGGCAGTGTTCTCTGATGGAGCGGTGTCTCTGCACACAAGGAGTCTGAAATACGGAAAAGTAAGTTGGACTCTTGCTGTTCCTGTATGCTAGCTGAGACTTCAAATCCTTTTCTGAATCCCCAAGGCTCTGGATTTCGGCCCTGAAGAACCCCAGAAGTTAAGCGTTACAGGCTGGCATCCCACACACTGGGTGGCTGGTTTGTGGGTCAGTAGTGTAACGGACGACAGCTTTTACTTCTCCTGCTACTGAGGCGATGTTGCGGCAGGAGAGCTCTTGTGACCGTGGGCCCGGAGGCCCTGCTGTGTCTGTTCCCTCCTGGGGGAACTGCCGCTTTACGCAGGGGCCAGGGGTAGAGGCTGTCCTGGGAGCGAGGGGAGGTGGTGCATTGGAACCCGATGGCCTTGGCTCCAGACAAATGTCTAGTCAATAAAATGGGTATCATTCATTATTAGGAAGGGCTGGTTTGCCACTTGAGCCTCTAAATGAAATGTCACTGCTTTTCTCGTAGGTGTTGTATGAGGTTACGTTACTGAGGCTGTTATTTTTTTTAACGATAGCATAGTTTCTTTATTTTTTATTTTATTAATATTTATTTTTGAGAGAGAGAGGTAACAGAGCATGAGTGAGGGAGGGGTAGAGATTGAGGGAGACACAGAATCCAAAGCAGGCTCCAGGCTCCGAGCTGCCAGCCCAGAGCCGGACCCGGGGCTCAAACCCACCAACTGGGAGATCATGACCCGAGGCCGAGTTGGTCGCTCAACCGACTGAGCCACCCAGGCGCCCCGACAGCATACTTTCTAAAACAAATTACGACTCGCTAGTCTCTTGGCTTCATCTGGGTGAAACTTTTCGTTTCCTGAGTGGAACAGAAGACTGTTCCCTGGTGGAGCGGCCACGGTCAGCCACGCTCACAGCCTTGAAGTGGGTAGAGTTGCCGCACCGCGTGTGCCGACCTTCACGGGACTGGGTCCTGCAGACCCTCCCTCAGCGGGATGGGGGCTTGGAGCGGTCCTGCCAGGACCCGGGGTGGATTTGCACCCCGCCCTTGGCCAGTCCTCTTGCCTGGCGGCACGCATCTCACGGGCAAGGTAGGTGGTTGGGATCGAGGTGGAACGGGACAGTGCGCCTTGGCCCGAAACAGGCTCGGGCTCACGTCCTCATTAGCTCCGGCTGCTCTGACTGCTGGTGCGGCGACCCTGGGATGACGGGAAGGTGGGAGGAGAGTATGGAAAGTCCCCTTCTCTCCGGCCTCATGAACCACCTCTGCGTCTGGAAGCCTTCTCCGGGAATGTTTCCGGCGTGTGTGCATCCAGTGACCGTGACTGAGGCTGCTGATGGGAGTGGCCCTGCTTCCACCGTAGTGAGGACACGCGTCCTGTGGTCCGCTCTTCCCGCGCTGCGCGGGTGACCCTGCTGTGACTTCGCATGTGCTGTGTTCCTCCAGCTAGGTCAGGGGGTCCTGGTCCAGGTGTCCCCCTCCCTGGTGAAACGGCAGAAGACTCACTTCCATGACCTGCCGTGTGGTGCGTCGGTGATTCTGGGCACCAACGGCTTCATCTGGATCTACCCGACGCCTGGCCACAAAGAAGAGGATGCAGGGGGCCTCACTGCAAACCTGGAGGTGAGGAAACGCTGCTGCTGCTGCCCTCGTGGCGGAGCGGTGCTCAGTCTTCGCTGTGCTTCTGGGACAGGCGGACTGGCTGTTTCTAAACCATACGGTTGCTGTTGTCCGCGTTAGTGTGGGTCTCCGTCGAGATGTCTTCATGAACATTGTTGCCTTCTCTTTCTCTTTTTATTTATTTAAAAAGAAAAACGTTAAAAAACTACTTAACTTTTGAGAGAGAGAGAGCACAAGCAGGGGAGGGGCAGAGAGAGAGGGGGGCACAGAATCCGAAGCAGGCTCCGGGCTCCAAGGTGTCAGCGCAGAGCCCGAGGCAGGGCTCAAACCCACGAACCGTGAGATCATGACCTGAGCTGAAGTCAGACACTTAACCAACGGAGCCTCCCAGTCACCCCTTTTCTTTTTATTTTTTTAAGTTTGTTTATCTTGAGCCAGAGAGAGAGGGAGGGAGGGAGGTAGGAAGGAAGGGAGGGAGAGGGAGAGAACCAGTGGGGAAGGCCAGAGAGAAAAAGGGACAGAAAATCCGGAGCGGGCTCTGACAGCAGAGACCCCAACGTGGGGCTTGAACTCACAAACCGCAAGATTATGACTTGAGTCGAAGTTGACGCTTAACGGACTGAGCCACCCAGGCGCCCCATGCGTTCTTTTTCTCAAGAGATGGAATGGAACGGGTTTGATCTTTGTCGCCAGAAGTAGCAAGTTACAGGGTAACAGCAACTGAAGGGTCATCTGTCTTCGTCTCCCTCGGAGCTAGCCGTTTGGTTGGTTGGGAGTCCCAGAGTTGATACTGTTTAAATCAGAAGTGATTTCTGTGACTTGCTGGGACTGTCCTCTTACTGTCGTTCTGATTCTATTTTCCCTTTGCGTCCGCTGGTAGCCTGTCTCTCTCGCTGACCGAGAGGTGATCTCCCGGCTTCGGAACTGCATCGTCTCGCTGGTCACTCAGAGGATGATGTTGTACGATACCAGTATCCTGTATTGCTATGAGGCGTCCCTTCCGCATCAGGTACTCCGCCCCGGGCCTTCCCTTTTCCCCATCGGTCTGTGAGTCGGCGTCGCGTGTCTGTCGTCTGCTCCCGTGTCTCCTCAGTGATAGCCAGCACGTCTCCCAGATACCGTCTCCCAGATACCTTTACCGTGTCCGTCGGTACGAACCCGATCTGGCGGACAGCCCTCCCGGGTGGCCGGTAGATGTTTCCCCAAGATGCTTGTAACGTCCTCAACGTCTAGTGTCAGTCCGAGGATTTGGGGGGGCGGGGTGGGGGCCCCTGGGGGGACTAGTGTATGACATCAGCTGTCAGGACTTCGTCTTGCCCATCCCAAATTGTAGCTTGTTAGTGAATGCCGGGAGAACGTCTCTGCTCCTGTCACTGTATACCATGGATTCTTGATGAGTTGTTAAGCTGGTTGTAGCAGATCCTGTCTCGCAGTACTTAGCCTCTGGCAGATGAAAGGAGTACAGAGGGTTTATGGTAGCCATGCTTGGTTTCTGCGTTTGGGTTGGCTTATGGCTGCTTATGGTTGATTTCTTTTCTGAGCAAATACCTTTTCTTCTTTAGATCAAAGACATCTTAAAGCCAGAAATAATGGAGGAAATAGTGATGGAAACGCGCCAGAGGCTTTTAGAACAGGAGGGATGAAGAGAGGCCTCTGAAGGACAGGACCGCGTGTACCTGAGTGGAGCAGTTCTTGAAACTGAAGAAGCTGATTTGTGGTCCCCAAGTGTGGCTCAGCGGAGAACCGTGAAACTCATTCCTTAACCCACACTGGGCCGCCTCCGGCCCAAAGGGCTGCTCTCTCTTGTTCTAAGGCAAAGCCTGGGGAATGTACTGCCAGTCCCTTAGGTTGCCTGCAGAGTCCGGCACTAGGGGTAGTTTCGAGCCTTTAAAAGCACGTGGTGTTCCAGCCAAGTGGCCTCCCATCCTGGAATAATACGGAGAATCTTTTGTCTTCTACTCACCATCAGTTCACAAGGCACAAAGCCCCCATGAAACTGCCCCTATAAACAACACAGCCTCCCTGACCCCCAGATTGTCCGTTTTGGCCTCTATTTCCACCTCTGCAGCACAAGTACGACATTGAAGAATATAGTTAGTGACGTCAACCCGGCAGTCGAATAGAAGAATAAAGTTAACCAAGCAGCCTTTTGCTTGGCTGGAATGTTATTTCCCATTGCACGATCCTTCTGGTGATAGATGCGAGTACATCTCTAGCGGGCTGCCTTAATCTGTCCTGCCTTTAGGGTGATTTGTAAGAAGTTGAATTATCGATAATGGAATGAATGCTCTGGGTGCTGTGAGGAACATGGAAACAAATGCAGGTGGGAAAAGAAAAGCTGTCTTCATCCTGTAGCTGAAGTAGTAATGCATTAACCTTGGCATAATTCAGGGCGAAAAACAAGAGGCTGGAATTCTCACTGAGGAATGCTAGAATTCCCACGCATCGGTTTTCCTAATGACTATCTAAAGAGGGTACTTTGATTCAGGTTTGGGGAAACTTTTTTTAAAAGCCCTCTCTTTATAAAGTGCTATTTTATTTCACATATGTAGTGAACTATTTTTATATATTTATAAATGCGTTAACATCACTTTCTGGTCTCGTGTCCTGTGTAACGAGAGCTGAGTCCAGTTGAAGGAGGGTTTAGCAGATACAGATCCTGACAGAGGCCTTCAATACTCTATTTGGGTCGCCTAGGAAAATGTAAACCCAGGGCAGTTTCAGCGGTAGTGACCGAACACTGCCTTTGACGGTTATGAACTATAGCTCAGCTCTTGAGTAACAGTATGTTTCTTGTCCTTGTAACGTGACTCAGGGGTGTCATTTTACCTCTTTTTTGGCTTTCCAGAGTGTATCATCTGTTTGAGGAGTTTGCAGACAACTGAATGTTCCATAGGCTGTGTTGTAACTTTAGTTTTGCTCACTTGGCATCTTGTTCAGAACACATGCCAGGCTGGATGCCTCTTTGTGGAAGGGAGGGGGTGGGGGAAGCCGAAGTCCCTGGTTTGGTTTTGAGTTTGGGCGGGGATCGTTTGTAAGCTCTTTGAAAGTTTGGTCTCCCTTGGTCTCTCCCAGCCTGCCAGCCTATGCTGTACTTCGGTATATACAGAATGGCAATTATCTGCCAGATGGGAATAGGGTGAAGGTCTGAAAGCACCTTTTCGGGCTGAACTACTGTCCGTGGCCCACTAGAGGGCGCCCTTGTTGAGTGTTAATTCCACTGCGTGTTTTTAAGAAAATGGAATAAGCTGAAATTTTTACACTGGTACTTACTTCCTGTAGCAACTCATGGGTTGATTTTGCTTTATAAAAGTGAGGACAAAATGAGACTGAACTGAATTACTTTTAATGAAGAATATTTGAACCTGAAGGGATTTATTCAGTGTTTGGCAACATTGGTTTCTGACTATCAGGCATTTGCTGGGCTCTGGATTTTAAAGTCCTCAAAAGTATCATTCTACAATGTTCTACAGGGAGAAAAGAGCATAGTGCGTCTCTAGAAAATATTGTAGTCTAGGCTTGGGGTTCACCACCAGAAGGTGGGTCGGTGGAAAATGGAGATTGGATACGCATTTAGATCAGGTGCAGGTGGCCTCCACACTGACCCCTGCAGTATAATCTCACCCTGTGGAAGACCAAACAAGATCTCTTGACAGCCAGCAGATGTGATCCTCACTTAACCAGTGAAGAAAGTAGTTCAGAGAAAATGGCTTGATTAAGCTCAGGAGGAACTATGGATCAGGCATAGGCTGAAGCTTTAAAGGGAAAGCAGCCTTTTAGAGAATGGGTTGGACTGGGGCACCTGGGTGGCTCAGGTCATGATCCCAGGGTTGTGGGAAGGAGCCCCGCATGGGGCCTGCTTACTCCCGCTCCCCCTGCCCCTCTCTCTGCTCGCAGGCATGCTCTCTCTCAAATGAAAAAGAATAATAATCTAGAGAGTGGCTTGGACTGTTCGTGAAAGAATGTAGGTCCAGAAACTTTATTTCCAGCCCTGAGACCAATCCCTTGAGCTACCATTTTGCTCACTGCCTGTCCCTCCCTCTAGGTACGCTCCTCTGGACACAGATGAGTGTCCCCCTGCCCCCCATTGTATGCCAGCAACTAGAGCAGTGCTTGGCACACAGGGGACTCAAATGCTTGTCGAATGAATTAGTTCAAGAGACGCGTCTTAGAAAATTTTAGGGGTGCTTGGGTGGCTCATTTTGTTAGGCATCAGACTCTTATTTCAGCTCAGGTCATGATCTCATGGTTCATGAGTTCGAGCCCCGTGTGGGGCTCTGCGCTGACGGCTCAGAGCCTGGAGCCTGCTTGGGATTCTGTGGCTCCCTCTCTCTCTCTCTCTCTCTCTCTCTCTCTCTGCCCCTCCCCCACTCACACTCTGTGTCTCCCTCTCTCTCAAAACTAAATAAACTTTAAAAAAAAGAATTTGATCCAGTTGCTCGATTTTAAGCTGAACTAGAGAATGATGATGCACAGGATGCGATTAAAGCATGAATAGGAAGAAAGCAAAATTGCTAAAAATAAAGAGGAGGGTGCTGATCAGGGTAAGATCGTAGGTAAATACAGGAGAACAAGGGCGCTGAATGTTTGAAGAATGATACTGTGAGTCAGGACTAAGTGTCAACCAGATTATTTTGTGAGAGCAAAGCTAAACCTACTAACATCAATTAATACATTTCAGTTCCAACTTTGGGTACAAGTTTTCATATGCTCACATTCGGTACCTCTACACGACTATTCTCGATGCCACTGTTAAGTCACTACCATTTCCCCATCCGGCAGAAATATTTCTAAAATCCGTAACTCAATATACTAACTGGACGTACAACATCCATAATGTAGCTTCTTCCCTAATGCCAGCAACTTCTGAAAAGTCAATTGGCTAACATTTGGTCAAGTTATTTGATACTGAATGGTACAGTGGGAAAATCATGGGCTTTGCAGCAAGATTCATCCGGGCTCAAATGGTGACATTGTCACATACTAACTAGGCAAGTGACCTTGAGTAAGTCACGTCTCTGAATCTTTTTCCTCAAGTGCATAATGGGGAATAATACTACATGCTTCACTGGACTACAGTGAGGATTAAATTAGATAATGTAGTTTGTGAAAAGCATTAGGATATAGAGTAGGCACTAGAATGAGTGGATCTCCTTATAAATGGGCACATATCCCATATATGGGGACACACAGAGGGTGAAGACTAAGGGACCTGGTGGGTGCTTTTCAGTTGCAGGAGATGGGTTATGACAAGTGTGGGTTTCGTGTGTTTGGGTCATTGTCTCTGTGGGCCTGCTAGCCCAACAATCAGTATTTTCTCAGCTAACAGGGTGTTCTCATGCAAACACATGTATGTACACAAAATGAGGTCGTTTCATCTTAAAGGCTCTTTCTAGCTCAAACAGCTGCGATTACGCCTGGTTTAGCCTCTGAGAGGTGCTTAACAAGCTGTTCCTTTGATGAGGGAGCCTCTGGATACCCAAAGAAAATTCGTTCGCAATAGGTCGGATGCTCTTCAGTCATTTATATTTCGCCAGGTCTAATATTTATACTTCTTGCGGAAAAGGTGAGAATTTGGGGAGGGAGGGTAAGGCACCAAATACCTTGGTTTCCAGGAGCGGGCCAAATCTCCCTCTTCCCTAAAGAGGTTTAAGGAAGTAATACAACTCCGGTTCTGAGATAATCCAATCCGCAGTTTTCCCCTTGCTTTGGCTCCTCGCCGGTCCTACTACCCGCGCAGGAGAGACATTGGCCAGCCCGACGCGAGGCAGGCGAGAGTCCACCGGCTCCCTGGAGGGCGGGACCGAAGCTCAGGAGCCGGGAGCAGAGGGCAAGAAGTCTCGGGTGCGCGCGGACAGGAGCGGGCGCCTCGGGACTACGACCCCCGGCATGCCCTGCGGCCTGGGCCGGCTGGGGTTGGCCGGGAACTCTAGCCTACTGCCCTCACCGGCCAATGGGATGCAGGAGAGAGACCTGACCCGGATTTTCAGGGACCAATGGCCGTACAGAGGAGGCGGGGCTTCCTTGCCGCTCACCTTGCGCTCGGAAAAACCACATTTAAAAGGTCGTGTGGGGCCGAATTCTGGCGGGTCGGGAGACCAGAGGCGGAGGGCGCGGCGGCGTCCCCGAGAGCGGCGCCGGGAAGGCCCGGGTCCCCGCGAGGCGCGCGCCGGACGTCGGCGGGGGCGGGGTCAGGGGCGGGGCCTGGCCTCGTTGTGGAGCGGTTCCTAATCCATCATGGCGGCCGCGGGGGTCGGTGTCCGTCCCTGAGCAGCGCCGGAGCCGGAGCCGGTCCCCGGGTCCTGCGGCTGAGGAGCCCCTCGGTTGTCCACGGCCCCCACCTGCGGGGGGAGGCTGGGTCCCGCGGCGGAGTTCCGGGGATGTGACTGCCTGGCGGCGGCGGCGGCTGTAACAACGTCCGGAGCCGGGGGAGGGGGTGTCTCGGGCAGAGACCCCTGGGCTCGGGGCAGCTGAGGCGGCCGGGCCTCCTCCCCCCCTCCGCCCGCCTCCCGCCTTCGGGGCCGCGAGCGTGCTCTGTCCCGTACAGCCCTGCCCTGGCTCTGGGGCACTGGGGGTGGTCTCTGTTTCCCCCCAGACCTGGGACACCCCGTTTCCTGAGGCGTGGAGGAGCGACGCCCCGGAGTAAGCCGCCCGTGCCCCGCCCCGGCAGCCTCCCCTTTACCCCCGAGCCGCCCCTCGCGCCCACTCCCGGCCCCGAGTTTGGTCTCGGAGCCCCCCCCCCCGCCCCCCATTCATATCCCCTCCCTGCTGTCAAGTGGCCTCCCCTTCCCCCCCCCCAGGTTGCTCCCGGGAGCCTCCAATGCCTTGACCTCTTCCAATGTCACCTACGGTCCCTTTAGTCTCAGCCCAAACAAAAACTTTAATGCAGAGGAAAAGCCTGGACTGGTTTCACAGGCCTTTTAAAAAGCGGACTTAAAAGTTGCTGGCAATGCATTCCTTGTCATCCGAGGCGAGGGCAAGCCCTCGCTGAAGTCTGGGTGACCCGTGTCGTTTTCCGGAGCGCGGGGTAGAGCAGCAGGAGCGGCAGCTAGTTTGGCAGGAACTCTGTCGGAAGATGAAGAAACCGAGATAGGAGGTAGGGTGGGCGACTTCCCCAGGAAAAGTTCTGGAGAAGCATCCAGAGGTGATCACCGTTTCCTTTATGTGCGGGAATCGAGATGACTTTAGTGTTACTGCCCCTTTTACAGCATCCCTGTGAATATTTGTTTTTCTTCTTGGAGAGAAAGAAACTTACTCAGCCCGCGAAAGACACTCAAACTCAAGCAACTGTGGGGTCGCCCCGCAGTTGCAGGACTTCGAGTTGATCGACCGCGGACATAATCGGAACGGCTGTTTACATGTGTTCACTTGGGTTTGACCTCAATGTACTGACTTGTGGCGATTCGGTGACTGTGAACTCCCACGTATGTACTGTTTCCTTCTAAGCCCGCTGACCATTCTGGAGGATCTCGAACCCTCTTCTGGAAAGGGGTGCCTATCATTGCTTTATGGGGCAGCAGCCTGGAAAAGTTCTTGGGGACCAGAGGAGGCCAAGCTTGCCTGCCCTGCACTTTATCAAAGGAGCAGGGAAGAAGGAGTCATCGAGGCACGGGGGTCCGCACTGCAATGTCTTTGTGGAACACGGTGAGTGCTTTTCAAGCTTTCGGATCCTGTTTTTTCCTGGTGTGTTCAGCCTAGGAATGCATAAGGCACGTTTGAACCACAGCGCTTGTGTCCGTTCCTTCCAGCTGTACTTGAAACTTGTGTTGCTGTCGCGTTCTCTTAGTTTGTGGAGGGACTGTCTTCGTAGCAGAAGAAGTTACTTGGGGACTCTGTGTGGCTTTACCAGAATCTCTCTGAGTCGTTTATTTCTCGCCTGATTCCCCTTCTCACTCGCTGTTGACCTTAGATAAGCCATTTTACTCTTCCAGTTTGCCGAGGAGAGTGCACTTAAGTCGTTTCTCGGATCAGAGTCCACGATCCTGCTCCGACCTAAGGCATGGGCTCTCCCCGAAGATCCTTCACTGCTTTAGCCATGGAGGGGCTTTTATCGTATCCTCAGAGTGGCCCGTGCTCCCCAAAAGGTTAAGAACCACAGATCCTGGTGGACGCTAATATCCTTGACCTTTTCAGTCCTGAGTAGGACTTGAAAATGCCCCCTTTGGAGCTACGTGGGAAAAATGGAGTGGGGGAAGCAGTGTCCTTTGCGGATCGAGGAAACCCGGCTGCTTCTAGTTGCTTTGCCTTACCCAGGAGTGATCGTTTCCCCGGCGGTGGGGCTTGTAGCTTCCCCTGCCTCCCTGTTTCGGATGACATTTGGGGCCAGAAAGGGTGCCTTCGACATTTGCATGAACACAGTTGGCATTTGATTGCAGACTGTCTGTATTCCACTGCACCTTTCCAGTAATTCCGTGTGAAGTTTTAAAGCGAAGGGTCGGCTTAGACTCCTGCCTGCTACAGGGGCCGGCCGTGAACCACTTAATTAGGGCCCTGGCCGTAGTGCTGTAGCCTGACGTTTTTCGAACCATGAGCTTCATATAGGAATATCGACCCCACCCGCTCTATTAGCGAATGTGAGAAGAGCGCACGCGGCATCTACTTTGAAATTCAGCCTCAGATGCCTTTTAACGATGGGTGACCACGGTCAACAGAGGTCTCTGTGCCTTGCACTTGCGTGTGACCATTGAGGTTTTACTTTCTGACAAAAATATTTGCCTCATCTATATAATTTGGGTGCTCGAATTGTATTTTTCCTTGAAATATTAGTTACATTTTAGCGCTGGTTTTAGACTGGGAGATACGGAAGTTTGTTACATTCTGGTGCTTCCCCAATTCAGGATTTGTAAAGTGAAATTATTTACATTAAAAAAATTTTTTTCTAACGTTACTTATTTTTGAGAGAGAGAGACAGAGAGAGAGAGAGAGACAGAGCGTGAGCAGGGGAGGGGCAGAGAGAGAGAGAGAGGGAGACACGGAATCGGAAGCAGGCTCCAGGCTCTGAGCCGTCAGCCCAGAGCCTGACACGGGGCTCGAACTCCCAGACCGCGAGATCATGACTTGAGCCGAAGTCGGACGCTTAACCGACTGAGCCACCCAGGCGCCCCTGAGTTATTTATTTACATTTTTAACTAGTGACGATCATGCAGCCTTGGATAGTGAAAATTGGTACAGACTTTTTGGAGAGCTTTGGTCACACTTAGCAGAATTTAGTGTGTATATACCAATAACCCAGGAATCTCACTTCTAGGAAGCTATTCTAGTACGGAACAGTATGATCCCCTTGGGTGTCCCTGATACCCTTTCCGAGAGGGTCGAGAGGTTAAAACAGTGTTCATATTACTACAGTTCTCAGATGCTGTTTGCACTCTTTGCACTAATGGTGCAAAAGTCATGCAGGCTCCTTAGCGTGAATCAAGGCTGCAGCACCTAACTATCCTAGGAGCCATCGGACCGTTCGTGCCGTGCACTCGCGATGAGTACAATACAATGAAATAAGAATTTGGTTTTCACCTGAATGTTCTCGATGCAGTCGTAGAACAGGTTAAATTTATTAACTGTTGCCGCTCGTGGAGATGGTTTTTCCCGTAGCCTGTGGGATGAAATGAGAAGGTGCGTGTGAACGTCTCTGCTGTGCACTGAGGTATGATGGTCCTCTCTCCAGGAGAAGCAGATGGGCAGTTCTTTGAGCTGCGTGCTGAACTAGCTGCGTTTTTCACCGACTGCCATTTTTACTCCATTTTACTGCCACCGACAAACAACGGTTAGTCAGTCTGAAAAAAAAAAAAAAAAGGATAAAGGAGTCTTTCAAGAAAACAACTGGCCGTGTATGTTGCCAGTGATAAAACTTCAGCTTTCCAATGAAAATTAGGATTTTGGAAAACTTGTATCTGCTACTGTGGTGTAGAGATCGGTGGTGATATTTACAGGTGCGGTGCTTTGATAGCTTATAATGAAATGTATTATTCAGCAAATCTACATAATTCAGTGAACCCATTTTTTCTAAGTGATCACTATGTGGGATCCTAAAATCACACACAGGTAAAAAATCCATCCAGGGTGCAAGGTGGGCCAATGGATTTTAATGTTACAAAAGTTCCCTGATACAGTTTTAGGTTCTACATCACAACTAACCTTTAAGAAACTACCACTTAATGGCGTTTTGGTGTAGCTCCTAAGAAGAATAAATACAGTGATCTAAAAAGGCTACTTTTTTGGTGGCCAACAGTTATTTCCCAGTAATTCCAGTAACAAAAATGTTTTTAAATGAATAAATTTTAGAATTCCAGTTTAAATTTCTTAAAAAAAATTTTTTTTTAATGTTTATTTATTTTTGAGACAGAGAGAGACAGAGCATGAACGGGGGAGGGTCAGAGAGAGAGGGAGACACAGAATCTGAAGCAGGCTCCAGGCTCTGAGCTGTCAGCACAGAGCCCGACGCGGGGCTCGAACTCACAGACCGTGAGATCATGACCTGAGCCGAAGTCGGATGCTTAACTGTCTGAGCCACCCAGGCACCCCTCAGTTTAAATTTCTAATGTGGTAAACTCTGGTGAGATAATCTATGTAAACAAAAGCTTGTTGGGGTCCTGAGTAATTTTCAAGAGTGTGAGAAGGTCCTGAGATAAGAAAGTTAGAACTACAGCTCTACAAGTTTTCTCACGAGGGCACATAAGGCTGTGTATTGCAGGTGCACCATGAAATACTACCCTTGAAAGGCATCTGTGTAGTGCTGAGAGGTAAAAAGCAATCTGGAGATGAGTCAGCATGGTATGGGAATTGGGATTTAGGTGGCATCGGAGAAAAACTTGGACTTCTTACTTTGCCTTTGTGATTTCTTTCTGTGACAAATTTGCTATAATGCAGAACATAAAAAGGTGCAAAAACTGAATTGATGGCCGCCCACCCAAACTGTCCCTGTTTTGCAGCAGCTTTTTATGAAAGAATTTGCCTAATTCACGTTTTACTGAAGACAAATCAATTTCTTTGGACCTTGGGTATCTTTTTCTAGGGCAACACAGTCTTATTTTGTGTTACAGATTGTTCTTGATCCTTCGTAGGGTGATCTTTCTAGAGTTGGTTAATATCCATATAGGTTGGATTAAAAAACTTGCAGTCATGGGTCACCTGGGCGACTCAGTAGGTTAAGTGTCCAGCTTTGGCTCAGGTCGTGATCTCATGGTTCATGGGTTCAAGCCCCGGGTGGGGTTCTGTGCTGAGAGCTCAGAGCCTGGAGCCTGCTTCGGATTCTCTCTCTCTTTCTCTGCCCCTTCCTCCACTCGCGTGCTGTCGCTCTGTCTCAAAAATAAATAAACACTAAAAATTAAAAAAAAAAACACAAACCCACCTTGCCGTCATAACATACATTGTTGGATCAGACACGAACCTGGAAGCCAAGAATGCTGCAATGTGAGAGCGGCAGTGGTGAATCTGGAAGGAGAGGGCAGATGGCAGTTTTTTGCCAGGATCATTCAGGGTCAGAATGGCTAGTCATATGTACAGGGAGAAAAAAAAGGAAACCATGGTATTATTTCACGCACCATATGTCCCTTCCAGATTTCAGTGGCTTGACTACAGAAAATTCACTTTCGGGAGAGTTGGTAAAAGAGGAATAAAAGCATTCACTTGTAAACCTCTTTTCCTTAGTAGTTTCCTTCTTTTTCCAACAAATATTTATTGAGCACACTATGTATCAGGGAACGTTGTAGTCATTTATTGGTGATACATTAGCAAACAAAAAACATCCCTGCCCTCCTGGAATTGACATTCTAGTGGGAGGAGACAGACCATAAATAAGCTAGGTAAGTACAGTATAGAGTATGCTAGATGGTGGTAGGTTCTGGAGAGAAAAATAACATAGAAAAGGGGCTAAGGAATGTTGGGCCCTGCGATTTTAGTTAGGGAGGCCTCCATGAGAAGGTGACAGTTGAATAAAGACCCGAAGGCAGAGGTGGGAAGTGAGGAACAAGCCTTGGAAATAATGGGGAAATCATCAGTGCAAAGGCCCTGAGGCAGAGCTTGTTTAGCTTGTTTGAGGAGAAGCCCAGAGTGACTGGAACCATGGGAGCAAAAGGAGAGTGGTAGGAGCTAAAATGGGGGTGAGGAGAGGATGGCTGGAGCAGAATGTGGCCCTGTTGGCCATTGGAAGACTTTTGACTTTTCACTTGTGTGGTTTGGGAAGCCTTTGGAGAATTTTGAGAGAGGATTAACAGGACCCCATTTCTGTTCTATTAAAATGTCCCCGGCTGCTGTCTTCCAAAGGAGGGAAAAGAGGAAACGGATTACACTTAGGGGTTGGCTGCCCTAATCTGGATGAGGACGGTCATGGCTTGGACCAGAGCGGCGGCAGTGGTGAAGGGGTCAGATGGCGTGACTACCCAGGCACAGCTGCCCGGATTTGCTGTTGAGTTAGACCTGAGATGGGGGGTGCAGGGTTGAGAGAAGTCGAGGGCGACTCCAAGGTGTTTGGACTGAATCACTGGAAAAATGGAGTCGCCTTTTACTGCAAGACAGACAAGTGGGGTTTGGGGAGGTGTGTTGTGGGGAATGGAGACGAGGATCCGGGCATGTTACCTTTGAGATGCCTTTTATTGGGCGTCCCGGTGGATATGTCACATACGCGTTTGAGTCTACAAGCTTGAATTCAGGGAAGCAGTTCCGGCTGGAGAGGGAACGTGGGGGTCACCAGGTTACGGGTGCATGTCAAGCTATGAGAACAATGACAGGCCCAAGGGAGAACTCTCCCGAGTATGAACCTTCCAAAAGGGTGAGGTGACATTCGGTAGTTTATGAAATTAGGACTTCACGTTTTTATATAGGATTAGTTTGATTCGTTTTTGGGGGGTGGTGACATTTGAATTTTGAGTGGGAATGATTTTAACTCATTCTTAAGTTTTACTTTGTTGTTGTTGTTGGTTTATTTTTGAGAAAGAGAGTGTAGGCCAGGGAAAGGCAGAGAGAGAGGGAGACACAGAATCTGAAGCAGGCTCCAGGCTCTGAGCGGTCAGCCCAGAGCCTCATGCAGGGCTCGAACTCACAAACTGTGAGATCGTGACCTGAGCTGAAGTCGGATGCTTAACTGACTGAGCCACATAGGCTCCCCTCGTTTTTAAGTTTTAAATCCTGTTTCTCTGAGGACTGTTTTTTTTTTTTTTTTCCTAAATCAAAAAGTTGCAGATTTAAAAAAATTTGCACATAATTTTTCCTATTCTTGGTAACAAGTGTTTAATTTTTTTAATTAAAAATCGCTTTGTTTATTTATTTTAAGAGAGAGAGAGAGAGTGCGTGAGCAAGCTTGTGAGCAGGGGAGGAACATGGGTGGGAGAAAGAGAGTCCCAAGCAGGCTCTTGGCTGTCAACTTGGAGCCCAGTCTCACGAATTGTGAGATCATGACCTGAGCCAAAATCAAGAATTGGAGGCTCAGCCGACTGAGCCACCCAAGCGGCCCCAGTGTTTTAAAGGTAAAAAATCCATTTCAATTTTAAAAGTTTGGTTGGGGAGCCTGGCTGGCTCAGTCAGGTGGTAGAACATGCAACTCTTGATCTCACGGTTATAAGTTTGAGCCCCATGCTTGGGGGAGAGTTTAGTTACAAAAAACAAATAAATAAAATAAAAAATAAGTTTTGTAATACTTTACTAGTTAATGCTTTAAAAAATTTAAGTTAAAAAAAAATAAATTATTTGTGGATTTTCTGATTGTAAGTTAGTACATCTATGTCCTGCGGGGTATTATTTAATTTGGTAAGGCCACATGTTTTACTTATGAGTTTACCTGAAAACTGGTTTTAAGAAATTGTTTACTCTCACTTGAAAACTATTTTACAGGGGCGCCTGGGGGGCTCAGTCAGTTAAGCGTCTGACTTCAGCTCAGGTCATAATCTCACAGTTTGTGAGTTCGAGCCCCGTGTCGGGCTCTGTGCTGACAGTTCAGAGCCTGGAGCCTGCTTCGGATTCTGTGTCTGTCTCCCTCTCTCCCTGCCCCTCCCCTGTTTGTGCTCTGTTTCTCTCTCTCAAAAATAAACAAACATTAAAAAAATTTATAGACAAAAAACTATTTTACAGTTCTTGGGGTGCCTGGTGGCTCAGTTGGTTAAGTGTCTGACTCTTGATTTCAGCTCAGGTCATGATCTCATGGTTTGGGAGTTCGAGCGTTGGGCTCTGCGCTGACAGCGTGGGGCCTGCTGGGAATTCTCTCTCTGTCTCTCTCTCTCTCTCTCTCACTCTGCTCCTCCCCTACTTGAGCATGCATACATGCATGCACACTGTCTCTCTTTCTCAAAATAAATAGACACTAAAAAAAACTATTTTACGGTTCTCGAGTAAAACTTTGTTGAAGGTAATAGGAGTATGATAAATCCCATCACTGGTAAATTGTACTGGTATCCATGTCAGCAGGTGGGAGACCGTGCAAGTGTGGAGTCTACAAGGATTGAGGTTGAATGAGTCAGATTCTTAAAAAGAAGTCATTTGGAAAGAGGACATTTACCTACTTACGTTGGGGACTGAGTTGTGAGCCGTGAAAATGCGGACCAGTGTACATGTACCTTTTTTTAAGGCACCCCGTGATTTCCTGTCGGTGAATACATTCTGTATGGCCTTCTTACTACTCATGAAACCTTATCTCCCATTTTAAGAAGTATGCTTAGGGGCATCTGGGTGGCTCAGGCAGTTGAGCATCCGACTCTCGACGTTGGCTCAGGTCGTGATCTCACAGTTGCTGGGATCGAGCCTCGCGGTGGGCTCCGTGCCAACAGCAAAGAGCCTGCTTGGGATTCTCTCTCTCCCTCTTTCTCTGCCCCTTTCCCACTTGCGTGCT
Source organism: Felis catus (assembly GCF_018350175.1). Classification (NCBI taxonomy): domain Eukaryota; kingdom Metazoa; phylum Chordata; class Mammalia; order Carnivora; family Felidae; genus Felis; species Felis catus. The sequence goes on from NC_058380.1 coordinate 88,665,679, forward strand.
CTCTCTGTCTCAAAATAAGTGAAAATTATTTTTAAAAAATCTTAAAAAAAGAAATATGTTGGTAATACAGAGGAAAGCAGGAATTTCAGTTGTGGGATAAAGGAGGATGATCAAAAATGATTTAACCAGAAGAATTTTTACCTTATTTAAACAGATCTCCATGTGATATATGCTGCTGTGTTGTGACGCGTGTTGCGAATTGTGCGTTTTTTGAACGGGGGCATAGAGATGAGTTAATATGCTCGAGCTGAGAATTATACCCACAGGAGTATGTCAAGCATATTCTCTGGATCTAGGGGGAAAAGGTTAAAATCGATATCTAGAAGATGAGCTTCAGTAAAGGGAAGGGCTCCCTGAAGGCCTCTTTGGAGCACATTTAGCCATTCCCTACCTCTTTGCCTCTTTGGTGGTTGTGCCCTGACATTACGCTTTTGTGTGTTCACAACCTGCCTGCCTTTCAAAACTCTGCTTGGGTCCCACCTCCTTCTTGAACACAAATTCTGATGTGCTTTTTTAATTTTATTACTATTGTTTTTTTAAAGCGAGCTCCAATGCCCGATGTGGGTCTTGAACTCATGACCCTGAGATCGAGAGTCGCATGTTCTACTGACTGAGCCAGTCAGGTGCCCCTGATGTATCATTTCAAGGTGTTTAATTCCCAAACATTTGGGGAGTCTAGGTATCTTATTGATTTCTAACTGAAGTGCATTGTGGTCAGAGAATAGCTTCTGTAAATTTCAGTCTTTTGACATTTACTAGGACCAATTTTCTGGCCCCACATATGACCTATCTTACTGAATGTTCCATTTGTACTTGAAAAGAATCTATATCTTGCAGTTGTAATTTTCTGTAAATGTGAATTTGATCAAGTTGGTTGATAGTGTTTAAAATCTTCCATATCCTTACTTACTTTTTGTCTATTTTATCTGTACCTTTGCTGAGTTTCTTTTTGGTCTCTTTTTTCATGAGAGGCAGGTATTAAAAATCAGCAGCTATAGTGGTAGATTACCTCCCCCTTTCAATTCTATCAGTTTTTTTGGCCTTAAGAGCAATTATCAGAAAACAAGAAAGACTGGGGTGGGGGGTTACCTAAGCATTTAAGTCAAGAAGCTAGAAAAACAAAGTAATCCCCAGTATACAGAAGTAAGAGACTAGTATCAATGAAAACAGAAATTAAGAAATGGAAATGTCGGGGTGCCTAGGTGGCTCAGTTGGTTGAGCATCCACCCCCCCCCTTTTTTTAATGTTTATTTTTGAGAGAGAGAGAGTGCTAGTGGGAGAGGGGGCAGAGAGAGAAGTAAATGCAGAATCCAAAGTAGGCTCCAGGCTCCACGCTGTCAGCACAGAGCCCAATGTGGGCTTGAACCCACGAACCTTGAGATCATGACCTGAGCTGAAGTTGGATGCTTAACCGACTGAGCCACCCAGGCGCCCCAAGCATCCAACTCTTGATTTTGGTTCTGGGGTCGTGGGGCTAAGCCCCAAGTTGGGCTCCATGGTCAGTGTGGAGCCTGCTTAGGATTCTCTCTCTCCCTCTGCCCTTCTCCCCCGCTTGTGTGCTCTCTCTCTCCAAGACATACATACATACAAGAAATGGAAATGCCAATAAAACCGAGAGCTAATGTGGAAAAAAAATCAGTAAAATAGCCAAATCTTTTAGCAAGACTGATGAAAAAGAAAAGAGGCACAAGAGTGTGGTATTCAGGATGGGAATGTAACCGTGAACGTGCAGTTTGTTTCGTGTATTTGGAACCTCTATTGGGTCCCCAACACTATGGTTTTTTGTTTTTTGTTTTTTTGTCTTTGTCTCTCTCCGTTGTTGCTTTGTTTTTCTAGCTTCTTGAGTTAAATGCTTAGGTTCCTGCCCACCCCCTGCCTTTCTTGTTTTCCAATAATTGCTGTTGATCTGTCTTCAAGTTGACTAACGCTTCTGCAGTTTTCCATGGTTAACTTCTTTAAGATTCTCATTTCAGCTCTGGTATTTTCAATTTTAAAATTTCCATCTGGTTCTTTTACATAGTTTGCGTTTTCCACTGAGTTTCGCCATCTCTTAGTCATTGGGCCCATCTTTGCCTCCAAATTCTTAAAGGTATTTATAATAAAGAATTTGCCTGCTAATTTAAGGATCTGGGTAATCTTGGGGTCTGTTTTTATTGACTGCTTTTTCCTCTGCGTTGTGAGTCAACATGTTCATGCTTCTTGGCATGTTTAATAATTTTTTGTTGTATGTCAGGTATGTGGATGTCACACTGCAGGGATTCTGGATCTTGTCGTCTTACTTTAGGGTTTTGGTTTTTTTTCTAACCTCCAGTGACTAGCCTGTTCTTTTGACCATCTCGCCTGGTTTTATGCTTTGTTAGAGTGAGTCAGCTTCGGATTCATCCTTAGTCCAGAGGCATGGCCCTTGCTCTAGAGGGCGTCCTTTAGACTTAATGCTTGGCCTTTCTGGGATGTCAAGTAAAGGACCGAGGTGCTCAGCGCGGCCTCTCCATGCAGGATCGGCTGACACCATGAAAGCTTCATCTCTCAGTGCTCAGGTGCCACCCTCACAGCCACTGCTATCTGTTAGGCCTTCTAGAATCTCACCGCGCGTGTGTGCTGCCCAGCCCTCTGCCAGGGACCCACGGGGCACTTCCCTCCTCTTCTGCCCCCCATGCACCCCCTCCTGTTAGATGTCCTGCCCTACACTTTCTAGGTGTCTCCACAGCCACAAATCCTGGTCTCGGCTTCCTCACTTCCAGGAGACCTTCCAGGAGACGGTGGCTCTCTGTTTGGGTTCCAGTTCCCTGCACTGCAGCTGGGAAAGTTGCCCCAGGGCAGGAAGTCAGAGGTGACTGGCTGTTCACCTTGTGTTTTTCTCTCCTCTCTGGGATCACAGTCCTGCCTGCCTGTTGTTTAACACCTGGAACCAGCCGTCTCAAATATTCGCTTAAGGCAAAGGATGTCTGATAGGAGAGTGCCGTTGCTGTACGTTCTTGACAAACTGATACTGTCCCTGTTTAAAATGCTAGCTTTTCTTGTGGTTGTACAGTGCTATCTCATTGTGGTTTTGATTCACTAGCTTCTTTGAGGACTCACTGAAATGAAGCACCTTTCCATATGCTTATTGGCCATTCGGATGTTATACATATGTGTCATTGTGTATGTGCATGTGTAAATTGGTCCAAACGTCTGCATGTGTGTGTGACCTGTCAGTTCACCTCTTTTGCCCATTTTTCTAGTTATGTTTCTTATTCGTAGGAGTTATTTATATATTCTCGATACAGGTCTTTTGTTGGATATATTTACTGCTAATATTGAGTCATGCTCTGTGGCTTGCCTTTTCACTCTCTGAATGGTATCTTTGATGAACTGACAGGTTTTAATTTTAATGTAGTTCAGTTTAATAATTTTTTTTCTTGGTGCTTTTTTATGTCCTATGTAAGAGATCCGTCTACCTCAAGGTCATGAGGAAGTTTTTCTTTTTGTTTTTTGTTTTTTTTTAGTTAAGTTTTTATTTTAATTCCAGTGTAGTTAACATATAGTGCTATATTAGTGTCTGGTTTCATGAAGAAGTTTTATTCCATTACCTTTCGTACACAGATCTACAGTTTACCTGGAATTGATTTTTCTTTACCTTTTAAGATTTTATTTATTTATTTGTTTTGAGAGAGAGAGAGAGAGAGCAAGCAGGGAAGGGTTAGAGAGAGGGGTAGAGAGAATCTCAGGCAGGCTGCGTACCCGACATGGGGCCAGAACCCAGGAACCGTGAGATCACGACCTGAGCCGAAGTCAAGAGTTGGACGCTTAACCGACCGAGCCACCCAGGCACCCCAAGATTTTGTTTTTTAAGTAATCTCTACCCCTACCCCCACCGTGGGGCTCGAGCTCACAACCCCAAGATCAAGAGTCGCACGCTCCAAGCGCTGAGCCAGCCAGGCACCCCGGAATTGATTTTACTGTGTTGGGGTGATGGTTTATTTTTATTTTTTCCACACTGACCTGTAGTTCTTTAATTGAAGAGCTCAGTTGCTGCTGCATCAATCGGGTATCCGTCCATGTGTGGGACTGTTTGGGAACTCCTTACTGTGTTCGTTGGTTCTGTTTTTCTGTCCTTGCACAGGGCCGTCCTATCTGAAATACTACACCTTTAAAACAAGTCTTAAGACCTCCAGTTTTGTTCTTCAGGATTGTCTTGGCTTTTCCTGCTCCTTTGTATTTACAAATACATTTTAGACTCTGTTTTATTAGTTTCCTGCCCAAACAAAAACACACGTGAGGATTTTCTACTAGGATTACACTAAATCTGTAGATTACTTTGATCCTCGGAATAAATAATGGAAGATAGAGAATTCTGATTGATAAAAGCAGACCTCTTCAGGAGACATTTTTTTCCTTATTAATCATAAAGGTGGAATGATTTCTATAAATTGTTGAAGATTTCAAAACATCAGCTTATTCCAGATTCACCTTTCTGCGTGTTGTTTTTAATTCTGTTTTTCTTGGACACTTAGTTCTTGGTTCCTTGATGGTGGAGACCATGTTTATACATCTTCATGGGTCCAGCATATATATATATATATATATATATATATATATATATATATAATTAAAATATTACTATCTTAAAATATTTTTAACTTATAAATTTAGTATTATAAAGTACTTTGACAAACATATATTTAATATATATTTTAAATGTTTATTTACTTATTTTGAGAGAGAGAGAGAGTGTGTGTGTGGGTATGCCAGCAGGGGAGGGGAGAGATAGAGGGAGACAGAGAATCCCAAGCAGGCTCTATGCTGTCAGCACAGAGCCCCATGTGGAGCTCGAACTCATGAACTGTGAGATCATGACCCGAGCCAAAATCAAGAGTCAGACACTTAACCGACTGAGCCATTCAGGCACCCCCAGTATTATATTTTTTACAGACTAGATGCTCAGTAAATATGCAGTTGAATCTCATTGGTTATCTCAGTGCCCACTCTGTATCATGTACTGTCAGTCTGGGGTTGTACAGCAGACTACCCTGGAACCAGGGGACAACAAAAGGCTCCTTGTGTCCAGTTTACAATCCTAAGGACCACCATCAGCCATCTGCTGGGGAAAATGGTTACCGCCTTTGACTCAACAGTGTAGCGGTAGGTCCAGCAAATGGGCCAGGGCAAGGGGGCACTTGTTCAACTTGATCATGGCTGTTAAGCGGTGAGGAGACCCCTGTTGGGGCCACAGCAGTGTCTTTTCTTTCGTTCTCATCTCTCTTATGACAGGGCTGCTTGTGGCCACTAACTGGATCTGGAAATGTAGTACAGGAGTATAACGCTGAATTTACAGTCATACCTAAACTACTAATTGGAACCTTCACTTAATGGATTTTATTTTTGGCCCTTGCAGCTTTAGGAACGAAAGGCAGCCAATCCAGTATCAAGCATTTAGGCGAAACAAACAACAGCATTTTCCCCGGTGATGAACGGATTCAACCTAAACCTCTGTACTTTCTACTTCTGCAGTGTCATATCCTAATTCATGCTGGTGATGAATCAAGTTGGTGATTCTGTAGCATCCCAAATTACAAAGGGTGTCTGTCTCTCGTGGATGTGAAAGGTTTAACTGTTTTTAGAGCACTCGTTTTCGGTCTATGGTATAGGTAGCATAGACCGTGTTCCTGGTTTTTGGTAGAGTAAGCTGTGGTCCAGGATGGTAACAAAGTGTTTTTTAGGATTACATTGCTGATTTGTTACAGAGCCGGGGTTGAAATCAAGTACATCTTGATAGCTTGAGTATTTTTTTCTACCCAAGACATTACTTTCTGAAGATGAACTCATCCTTTTGAAAATGTTCACAACACTGAAATGAGGGGGGTTTAGAGTTTATTTCGATAGAAATTTTAGGTTTTCACCTTTTTGTGGGCTGTGTTTTTGGTACTGACTCACATAACGAATGCACACAAGTACATGGTCTAAGAGCCATGACCTTGCGCCTGGGATACCCTCCGATCTCAGGGCTGGAAAGGACCCGGAGGCTAGCTGCTTCTCTGTGCTTAGGTACAGGTCCCCACACCGCACGGGTGACTGCTCCGTTAGGTGCGAGAGCTAGTCGTGGGGGCTGCCTGGTGCCCACAGAGGCCACGGCGGTCTGGTGGGAGGAGGGGAGCGGGAATAGTGGCGGCCCTGCTGGGGTGCGAGCCCTGGCCAAGACGCGGGGCTTCTGTGCACACAAGAGTGCAGAGTGCTGGCCCTCGCCTGTCCTCAGGTGTTTACAACCCGGGACGGAGAAAAACAAGAGCAAAGTAAGAAAACTGTAGTGGAAAGGAAACTGGATGAGGGCCCAGGGGAAGGGACAGAGTGGGTTGGTTGGGACTGGTGAGTGCCACAGCTGCCTGCCGGCGCACGGCGCCAGTGCCGCGGGGGCTGTGCTGTGTGTGGCCCAGGCCGTGGCGATCAGGGGACTCCATGCCCCTCCGAGACCGGTTGTCAAGAGAGGGGAGCACGGCCATCTGCCCTGTGGTCCTACTCCTTTGCTGCAGTGCGTGGCTCACTCCCGGGCCTGCCGAGGTGATGTGTCCTGTGTGTTTTCTGCTCGTCCCTGGTTTTGGCGAAACTCCCAGGACGGCCGTTTGTGAAAAGCACGGGTACTTTTCACCACTTAACTTACGTGCTCCCACTGCCCTGCTTGTCATTCTGGGACGTGTGCTCAGCAGCGAGTCAGCTGAGACGTGCACGTGGCTTCTCGGTTATTCACCCGGTGCGGTGCGTTCTCCTGACTTATTTCTGAGAAGCACTGATGACTGCGTTTGAAACTGTGTTTCCGCGGGCTGGGGTGTCCAGCAAAACGCTTCCATCTCTCCTGAAGTGCCTTAGAGACACTGGAAGCCACCTGATTCACGGATGGTGGGCTGCATATGAATAACCCATCTTCGACACCAAGTGGTGTCATGTATTCCTTAACCTTTTATGGCTGCCATGCGAGTGCTTTCTCTGGCCGGGCACTGTGCGGAGCCCTTGGCGTGTTATTTTCTAAAGTGCCACATAATGCCAGAGCCCTCATGCTAAATTGCAGTCCAAGTTTAGGATTCTGTAGCTTAAAACCCTCTGGTGGTTCCCATCAGGTGGAGCAACAGCGTCTGTTTTTGTAAACAGTCATGTACCCTTATCCCTAATCATTTTTTGAGCAAACATATCACTCACGTATATCTATTTGCCCTAGTTGTGTTTGAAGTTGCGGACTTGAATGTTTTTCAGCTGTTTGCTTCTCTGGAGACAAAAGTAGGCAAAGAGTAAAGGTAGGGTGGCGAGAAGGGTGTTAGACCTTTTAATTGTCTGTGTGCAGGTAGTTTTATGCCGGCCTGCCTGATGGAGCACCCAGCTCTTTTGACTTGTAGTTTTCTGTAGAAAGAAAAAAAACAAGTGACCCTCAAACAGTAGTGAAGTCCTTGAGACCCCCTTGTTTCTCCCTTCCTCCTTTCTGCCCACATATTCTGGCTTCTGATAGGAAATGGAGATGCCTAGAGTAAGGGGAAAATGACTTTCACATTTAGGTTTCTTTCATTTTTTAATTTTTTTAACATTCATTTTTGAGAGACAGAGAGAGACAGAGAGTGAGTGGGGGACGTGCAGAGAGAGAGGGAGACGCAGAATCTGAGGCAGGCTCCAGGCTCCGAGCCGTCAGCACAGAGCCCGACAGGGGGCTTAAACTCACGGACTCTGAGATCATGACCTGAGCCGAAGCAGGACGCTTAACCAATGGAGCCACCCAGGCACCCCTCACATTTAGGTTTCTTATTCTAAAGTCTTGGGGTGCCTGGGTGGCTCTGTCGGTTGAGCGTCCGACTTCGGCTCAGGTCATGATCTCGCAGCTCGTGGGTTCGAGCCCCGCGTCGGGCTCCGAGCTGACGGCTCAGAGCCTGGAGCCGAAGCGAGCACATCTGGAGCCTGCTTCAGATTCTGTGTCTCCCTCTCTCTCTGCCCCTGACCCACTTGAATTCTGTCTCTGTCTCTCTCAAAAATAAATAAACATTAAAAAAAATTGAAAAAATATAAAGTTCTTTCCCCCATATTTCAGCCTGATTTGTTGTGATAACCAATCTCCGTTCTTGTTCTTTGAAATGCATGTGGAAAAACGTAGATCAATGGGGAGATTTGTCATGTTTGGTCTCATGAAACCCCAGAATTTTCTGATTATCAAATTCCTGCTTGTTTGGTTGGAGCTAAAATTCTGTGTTTAAAACAGTAAAATTTGGGGCGCCTGGGTGGCGCAGTCGGTTAAGCGTCCGACTTCAGCCAGGTCACAATCTCGCGGTCCGTGAGTTCGAGCCCCGCGTCAGGCTCTGGGCTGATGGCTCAGAGCCTGGAGCCTGTTTCCGATTCTGTGTCTCCCTCTCTCTCTGCCCCTCCCCCATTCATGCTCTGTCTCTCTCTGTCCCAAAAATAAATGAAGGTTGAAAAAAAAAAATTAAAAAAAAAAAAAAAAGAGTAAAATTTGTTACTACTCCCTGCAAATTGAAGATCAGGTAAAAATGCACAAAGCAGAACTGGCAAAGTAAGGCTTGACAGTGTGGCTTGTAAGTTAAACCAAACCTTCCCGGAGACGAAAATACAGGCTGTGGGATGTATAGGAGTTTTGTTGTACTTTGACGGTTTCCTGCTTCTGTGTCTGTCTCCTAGGCAAACAGGGAGGTGGGTGACATTGAAATCTTGGCTTTATCTGAAGTCAGGTCCCAGCGTACCACTTACTAAGCAGTGTGACTGTAGACACCAGCTTGTACTTAGTAGATATTAGTTGAGTGCGATCTCTGTACGTTGTGAGGTTCTGGGAATAGAGCAAGTTCGTTCTTTTTTTTTTTTAATGTTTACTTATGTATTTTGAGGGAGAGCGAGCTAGCAAGCACGAGTGGGGGAGGGGCAGAGAGAGAGGGAGAGAATCCCAAGCAGGCTTCTCGCTGTCCGTGCAGAGCCTGACATGGGGCTCCATCTCACGAACTGTGAGATCATGACCGGAGCCGAAGCGTGTCACTTAACCGACTGAGCCACCCAGGCGCCCCTACAGCATGTCTTTTTAACTGGAGTCTTTGGTTCTTCATTCACAAAATGGGCATCGTAGTTTTTACTTGATTTACTATTAAAATTTTTTTTAACGTTTACTTATTTTTGAGAGGCAGAGAGAGACAGAACACGAGCAGGGGAAGGGCAGAAAGAGAGGGAGACGCAGAATCCGAAGCAGGCTCCAGACCCCGAGCTGTCTGCACAGAGCCCGACGCGGGGCTCGAACTCACAAACCGCGAGATCATGACCTGAGGGGAAGTCGGACGCTCAACAGACTGAGCCACCCAGGCGCCCCTTTGCTTGATTTACTATTAATGAGAGAATGAAATGGGATAATAAATTTAAAATGTCTAATAGTGCCTGGCACTTGGTTAGCTCCTAACAAATAGTAATTGTTGCTTATAATTCTGAAATCATGTATCTGTTTGTAACAAGGAGCAGGCCCAAGGGGACTAAACCAGAGGAAGATTAAGAAGCAAATCCTTGCAGTAATAATGTTGTGATAAGCAGCTTGCCCGTGACAAGCTTGTACTTTGTTGGTAATTGAGGATTATCTATAAAACCTGTGGGTTATATCCGACCATATGACGCTACTGGAATGCTAGCGCTTCAAGAAAATTCTAGAGGAAACCCCTGTGGAACTGTAAGCATTTTTGAGAAAGAACTTCTTAGAGCGGCTGGAGGATGTGAGCCGCGGAGCCCTTTCCCTCCCTGCCGCGTGAAATCAGCCCTTGGGGTTTTCTCTGAGGGTTTCCTTGTTGTTGGGGCCGAGAGGGCGCTTCCACTCCCTCCGGGAATTTCTTGTTTCTCCAGGACAGGGTTACCTAACCCTTAAATCTGCCGCTTCTTTTTCAGCCCACTTCACTCTTTTGGCTCCTTTCTCAGAGTCCCCTTAGGTTTTATCGATGAATCTGGATGGAAGATAGGTTGGTAAGACCCATTTGGTCTGGATTACATTGCGGTTAGGCTGCTGGGGGTGAGCGCTGAGGTTTTTAAGCGTGTGTGGCTGTCAACCCAACCAAGGATTGCACAGTAAAACAGACCCACTGGTCAGAAGGGTTTATTGTACAGACAAAAGCCTAAGAAATGTACGGGTCCGTAGTGTTTGTATTTTGTCTTTATGTTGTTGTGACGGACAATTCACGATGGATAATTTTCTTCATGACTTTCTGGGAATCTGTCAACTTAAAGGAACTCATAGGAATTTAAAGTAAATCTTTATGCTCTGTGTGCCCCCCACCCCTCACCGTTCCCCCTGCCCTGCCCACCCCCGGGCAAACACTGACCTGTTCTTGTCAGTGTTTTGTCTTTTTGAGACTGTCCTATAAATGGGACCATCCAGTATATAACTTTTTCAGACTGGCACGTTCACTGAGTCTGACACCTTTGAGGTCCATCCAAGCATCGTATATAACAATAGTTCATTCCTTTTCATTGCTCAGTAGTAGTCTGTTGTACGGATATACTGTAATTTGTGCATTCATTCATCTGTTGAGGGACATTTGGGTTGTTTCCTGTTATGGATGATTATGAATAGAACTGTTACAAACTTTGTGTACAGTTTTTGTAGGAACATAAATTTTCAGTTTACTTAGCATATTAGTTTCCTGTGACTGCTGTAACAAATTGCCACAAACTGGGTGGCTTAAAACAACAGAAATTTCTTGTCGACTGTTCTGGAAGCCAGAAGTCTGAAATTGGTATCGCCTGGCCCGAGTCATGGTGTCAACAGGGCCTCACTCGCTCTAGAGGCCCCGGGGAAGAACCCCTTTTTTGCCTTTTCCGGCTTCTGGAGGCCACCGGCATTCCTTGGCCTGTGACCCCCTCCTCATGTCCCTCTAAACCCTCACTTCCTTTGTTACTCTCCTCCTCCCGTTATGCCGTCAGATCTCCGCTATCCTCCCTTTTATAAAGACCCTTGTGATTACATTTAGGGCCCATCGGGATGATTCAGGAGAATCCCCCCAGCTCAAGATCCTTAGTTTAGTCACATCTTCAAACACCATTTTTTTGCCACGTAAAATAATCCAGGTTCCCGTGAGTATGTTGTATGTATCTTTTAGAGGACCTTTTTCTCAGCCAACCACATGCAGGTGAGGACTGGGCCTGGGTATTATAGGGTCACATGGTAAGTGTACATTTCATTTTATTAGAAACTGCAAAACGGTTTTGCAGAGTGGCCCTTATTGTACATCCCTACCAGGATCCTCGTGTGCTAGAATTCCTGGCATCCTCACTAGAACTTGGTATTGTATTTTTTTTATTGTAGCCATTCTAGTGGGTATCTCATTATGGTTTTATTTATTTATTTTTTAATGTTTATTTTTGAGACAGAGAGAGACCGCGAGCGGGGGAGGGTCAGAGAGACAGGGAGACACAGAGTCCGAAACAGGCTCCAGGCTCTGAGCCGTCAGCCCAGAGCCCGACGCGGGGCTCGAACTCACGGACCGTGGGATCATGTCCTGAGCCGAAGTCGGAAGCTCAGCTGACTGAGCCACCCAGGCGCCCCTCTCATGGTTTTAATTTGCATGTCCCTGATGGCTACTGATGTTGAGCATCTTTTCATGTGAAGACTTCATACTTTTTGATTTTCCTTTTTCACTGCCTTTGTAAGTTTGAAGAAGAAGAGTGGGCCGAAGCAGCCGAAGGAAGGAAGGAAGAGCGTTACTGTCTCGGAGCAGAAGCTTGCCAAGCAGCTTCTGGACACCTCACCGACAGAGCCACCCGGGTGCTCCTTTTGAACTAGAGTTTTCGCAGTAACCATTGGCTTTCTCTCGAAGCAGTGGTTTATAGTAATTAATTGTGCTGCATTCTTCTTTGGTCCTCGACTCAGTCCAGCACAGGAACTCCTGCTGCTCGAGCTCTTACCAAGTTGTGAAGGGGGGTTAGTAGATCTGAGGATCAAATCCTCAGGTCAGAAAGGCGGGGCAGAGTAGAATAAATGAGCGGAGGCAAAATATAGGACGTATCTTTACAGTATTTGTTATTTTTTAAAAAAATTTTTTAAATGTTTTATTTATTCTTGAGGGACAGAGAGACGGAGGGTGAGCGGGGGAGGGGCAGAGAGAGGTGGAGACCCAGAATCCAAAGCAGGCTCCAGGCTCCGAGCTGTCAGCACAGAGCCTGACGCGGGGCTCGAACTCAGGAACTGTGAGATCATGACCTGAGCTGAGGTTGGACGCTTCACCAACTGAGCCACCCAGGTGCCCCTAGAGTATTTGTTATTCTGATTGTACTGCTTTTAATAGACACTTGGGCACTGGATGCTGTAGGGACGTGTCGAATCACTATATTGTACACCTGGAACCAATATAATACTGTATGTTAACTATACTGGGATTAAAAACAATTAAAAATAAAATGACCCTTTCCCATTAAAAAAAAAAAACAACAACGGACATTTGGGGTTGAATATTCGAATATAAATAAATAGTACCCAGTTTCAGTCTCTGGACATTGAAAAGCCCAATATTTAAAATAGTCATGGCTCTGGGGTGCCTGGGTGGCGCAGTCGGTGGCGAAGTCCGACTTCAGCCAGGTCACGACCTCGCGGTCCGGGAGTTCGAGCCCCGCGTCGGGCTCTGGGCTGACGGCTCAGAGCCTGGAGCCTGTTTCCGATTCTGTGTCTCCCTCTCTCTCTGCCCCTCCCCCGTTCATGCTCTGTCTCTCTCTGTCCCAAAAATAAATAAACATTGAAAAAAAAATTAAAAAAAAAAATAAAATAGTCATGGCTCAAAAACAGGACTGCATGGCATTTCCTCGCTCACCTGGGAGGATCCGCCTCCTCCACAAAGACTGGGGGGCCTTACCTTTCTGATGTGCTAAGAGGCTGTTAGTGGTGTGAGTTTAGAGTATGTTGACTTGATCCAGCATTTACCGTTCATAAGTAGTTGCTTCTAGCTCTGGTGCTGATACTTCAAGCCATATGATCTTGGAGAAGGCACTTAGCTGATAGGATGCCACCGAGTCCGGGGTCTCCAGCTCTCAGACGGCGCGGGGGGAGCCCTCTGCTCCTTCCCGGGGCGGCGGGAGGCCGAGATGAGCTGGCGTCTGTGCAAGAGCTTAGGAAACCGTAAGATGCTTCATGAATGTATGTGATGATTATTACGATTTCAGGGAATCGTCCCCTGGTCTTTGTAATGTGAGATACCAGATCTCTGTTTGAATGCTACTGCTTGTGGAGGATTTTCTCAGTTACTTAAAAAAAATATATTGCCACATAAATTTGAATACTCAGAGGCTGGCTGGCAAAGGCTGTTTCATTACTGACTTTTCAACTTATTTCTTCCAGATCTTGACACTTGAAGAGTAAGCATAACTTACAGAGGGGGACTACTCCTACCCATAACATGTGCCTTTTTCTTTTAAGCTACTCTTTTGGTGGCACTGGGGTGATTGGGGAGGCAGGGAGTGTTGCTAGAATAGGGAAGAGGCTTCATCCTTTGTTGAAACAGGTTCAGGAACAGGCAAGAGATGCCTGGGTGGGGCTCAGCGGGCTGGGCGTCTGACTCTTGGTTTTGGTTCGGGTTATGATCTCAGCAGTTGTGAGATCGAGCCCCGCGTTGGGCTCTGTGCTAGGCATGGAGCCTGCTTGAGAGTCTCTCTCTCCTGCTGTCCCTCTGCCTTTCCCCTGCTTGCATGCCAGGGAGTGTGTGTGCACGCTCTCATTCAAAAAGAAAACAAACAAACAAACAAACAAACAAACCCCCCAATAAGAAATTGAAAAAAATAAGAAACCTGCAAAACACAATCATATAATATTTAAGGATATGTAAGTGGTACCCTGTGCACATCCTTTTGAAACTTGCTTTTTTAATTGAGCGTTGTATTGAAGATTTGTCTGTGTTAATGCATACAGATCTGGGACCTCATTTAACTGCTGTAGGGTGTTCTGTAATATGGTTAAGGCATAGTTTATCCCTTCTCCCACTTGTGGCCAGTCAGGTGACTTCCACCTTTTCCATAACGACAAACGGTGATGCAGTGAATGTCCATCTACACATGCGCTTGTGCACGTGTGTGAGCGTTTCTCAGGGTGGTGGACGAGCCTGGCGAGGCTAGGCTTTGCAGTGGTAATAAACAGCCATCAGATCCCAGTTGCTTAACCCGGAGGGTTATGTCTCGCAGGTATGGCTGAGGGATGCTCTGCCCCACGTAGTTTCTCGGGGACCCGGACTGATGGTGGCCCCACCATCTTGTGCCGGCGTGACTGGAAAGTGCTGCCTCCCTGGTACTGAGATAATGCAAGTGAGTAGCGAGAACTGTGAGTTCTCCAGCCAGGAAGGGACTCATGGTTGCTTCCGGTTACACCCGCGTCCAGAACTAGGCACAAGGTCTCACCTCACTGTAAGAGGCCTGGGAATGTCCTCTTCTGTGTGTTCAGGAAGGGGAAGGGTTACCAGTCACTTGTGAGCACTGGTAATGCGGACCCAGGATAGATCCGTGTGAAGAGGAGCCCGATGCTGTTAACACTGTGTGCCTAACACGCGATGTACAACTGTTCCTCAGGCCCCCAGAGGGGCAACCGGTTCTTCCCCAAACTGGGGGGCCCCTTAGTCTTAAATTACAGCTTGATTGTGCGTTATAGGCTTTTTTTTTGAAACATTAATAAAGCAGAAGATGGAGACCGAACCTATGTCTTGGGATCTGTACAACAGTTACTTATTTTTAAAAATGTAGAACAGAGATTTTCTGCTGGCCTGGGTTCAGTTACAGAGACAAGAACCCACGGGAGCTCATTTTAACCGGGAGGGCTTTATTATAGGGTATTTTATAGCTAACCGACTTTTTGGGAGAGCTGAAAAAGTGCGTTGTAGGTTGAGCTTTGTGAATGATTCCCAAAGTCACCACCCAGACCTGGGCCACCAAGGAAGCTGCAGCCTCTTCTGTCCTCGGAGAGTTGCCAGCTCTAGAACCACCGCTACAGTCAAGGGCATTACGCCCCTGGCTGCAGTCGACCCCGTGCTGCTGCTTCTCTGTGAAGCTAATGCCTGGGGGCGGGACCCCTAGTTCTGCCCCGGAAAACCAAGCGCTTCCACAGCTGGCCCTGCCCCAGCAACAGCGGAAGCAGCAGGCGTGTGCTCGGCCTCCCTCGCATCTGCTCTCCAGATCTCACACGAGGGTCATCCGATTGAGAAAACCTAAATCATACTCAAACCCTCGCTGCGAGGAAGTCGGTGACGCTGATGGGTCGTTTTCAGCTCTCCAGCCTCTGCAGTGCTACGTGGCAGAATGTTGGGGGCGGAGGGAGTGGGTACTGAGCATCAGTCTACTCCCCTCGCCCCAGGGTCTTACGCTGATTATTAAGATGCATGCATACAGTTACGGAGCCTCTGACCCCTGGGCTCTCATGCATACTTTTGTGAATGTGCACAGTGACATTTTTCTTTGCAAGGAGCCTTTGCTTTCTGAGATTCTCAAAGGGGATGATGACCAAACAAAGGGCAAGCACCTACTGACCAGATAGTGAGTGATTAAGCGCCCAGATTCTGAAATCGGGAAGATCTAGGTTTGAATCCTGTCTCTGCTACTTTCTTGGTCAGAGGCCTTGGACACGTCATTTCTCTAAGCCTTCATTTTTCTCCTCTTTAAAGTGGGATAAAACGTATCCCCTAGGGTTGTTATGAGGGTGCGGTCCAGAATGCATGCGTAGGGGTGCCTGCTGTATTGCCTACCTCGGAGTAACAATCAGTAACTAGTAGTTGCTTTCCTTCCTTCCTTCCTTCCTTCATTCATTTCATTCTTCAGAAGGAGGTGGCTAACACGAAAAAACTATAGTGTCTTGCTGCCTCTGTTAGGAATACCACCTGGTAACTCCTTCTATCTGTGATACAGAAGTATACTGAGATATTATTTTGTCCACTCTCAATGCCTCCGGTGCCTAGCACTGTGATATTTATCATACTGTTTGATAATTGCCTCTCTGTCACTCCCTCTTAAATGTCTTTAGGGCAGAGATTATACTGTAGTGCTTTTTACATAGGAGATGTTCAGTAAATGTTTATAAAATGAACACATGAGTGTTCTGGGCAATCTTTTAGCTTGGAGGAAAGACTCTGGGAAGACATGTTAGCTGCCTGAATTTTTTTTTATTTTTTTGTTTTTTAAAGTTTGTTTATTTAAACTGAGCCGAGATCAAGAGTCGGACGCTTAACGGACTGCACCACCCAGGGGCCCTGTCTGAAAATATTTAAAGGACAGTTCCTGTGGAAGGAAGCAGGTCTCACCCTGCACTGCTTTGGCAGTCAGAATGAGTAGTGGGTAGAAGTCACAAACTAAGGGGCGTTTGGGCTTGGTGTGGAGCGTGCTTTCGAACAGTGAGAGCAGTCCAGCAGTAGGATGGGTGCCTTGGAAGGCAGCGATTAATCTACCCTGGGGATATTCAAGAGGCGCAAGATAGGGAGATAAAGGTGGAATTCAAACTCTTGGAACACTCTCGGGACACTTGCTTCTCTGTGTACCTTTATCGAATGTACACTGATAATCCCAGAGAGACTTACCTAGTCAGGGAGGGAAGGTATCTTCAGGTGGGAAAGGACAAAACAAATTAGGAGTAGTTTAGCTGGAATATTCAGGGGAGTATGTGGATTAAGGCAGGAGGGGCATGTTCGGGCTACTTCAGAGATGACCTTAAGTGCCAAGGCAAAGATTTTGGAAATATTTGGTGGGCAGTGGGAGTTATAGATAGTTCCCAGTAGGGTGTTAGCACCACAAAAGTATTCCCAGTACTTAGAGTAATGCTTGGCACGTAGTAGATGTTCAAGAAATATGTGTTTGTTTTTTAAGTTTTATTTATTTTGAGAGAGAGAGAGCACGCACGAGCACAAGTTGGGGCGGGGCAGAGAGGGAGAGGGAGAGCGAGAATCCCAGGCAGGCTTCGTGCTGTCAGCACAGCGCCCGACTCCAGGCTTGATCTCACAAACTGTGAGATCATGACCTGAACCGAAACCAAGAGTCCGATGCTCAACCGACTGAGCCACTGTGGCGCGCCCCTCAATAAATATTTGTTGAAGGAACTTGTTAAAAGATCATAGCTGTGATTTAGAAAATTAATCTGAAACTCGAGTTTAGGTGGGGCTTGGAAGGAAGGACACTTGAGGTAAGGACAGCCTGATGAAAGGGAGAGGACACCAAGAGCCATCTTGGTTGTGGGGTTGACGGCTGGCCAAGCGGGCAGAGAGGGGAAGAGACAAAGGTGATCCCATGAACTTCAGTCTGGTGGTCAGAAATGGGAGCGGCATTCCCACAAGTGGGCCCTTCCTTGGGCTTCTTACTTAAGCAGAAGAAGGTAAGGCTTTTGGCTCTGGACACGCTTCAGTGACGGGATTGGGTTAACAGCCTCCGTCCGCGCCTCCCCACAGCGGTTTGTCCGTGTGTGTCACTCAACTCGGCACTTCTTTACGGGTCGTTTGTGCTTCTCACCGTGACTGGGAAGTCTGGGTCTCTGGAGAGAATCAACTGTAACGGTCAGAACAACTGCCCGGGAGGACTTAACTTCCCCTGAGTTATGTTTGGTGTGTTAGCTCTCACAGTGTGTCAGTTCGGAGACCCTTTGGACCAGCTCTCCCTTTTTTTTCCGTCTGGGGAAGAACCAAAGCTCTATCTTCTTGAGATGTTGCTCCTGGCCCTGCAGCTCCTTTGCCTGGGCTCACGGGGGTCGTGGAGGTTCTGGAATCGTGGCGGTCTGTGTAAACACCAGCGCCAGGGGCCTCGGCTTGACTGCGGCCCTCCCCGGTCTCCAGAGATCTGGTCCGTGACCTGCTGCCTGTGCACATCTGCTCCGGCCGTGAGGGTGGTGAACCCAGGAGGACAAGGACGTTGTCCAGGCCCCGCGTCTTTCAGGAGCTTCCTTGGACAGAAAGAACACTCTTCCGTATCAGGAGTTGTTGTCGACGCAGAAAAGACTTGACTCCACTTCTCGTTTATCCAAAAACAGCTGGTAAAGCATTGTCGTCTCCTGTTCTGTAAGCCGTGTCGCCTCTCAGAGGAATCACGTCTCCGTGAGCAAAGGGGGACTCACTTCTCCAATAAAGAGGAGTGGGAGCGGAAAAGCACCGATCAACAGACGTGCGGTTGCCTGCCACCGCCTGCTTCGGGTGGATTCTGGTTTTGAAAAGCAGCTGCATTTGGGAGGTTGTGTGTGTTTCCCCCTCCCGTGTCCTGGGTTTCTGACAAACCAGGTTGGCCCCGAAGCTTTCCCACTCAGTTCTCCTGGAGAGAGCCGCTTCTCAGGCCTTCTGCGCTTGGCTGGATATTTGAATTCTTTGGTCCCATGAAAGGTAGACCTTTCCCACACCCGAGTGCAGCGGTCTCCAGATTTCAGATCGGAGGATTCAGCGGGGCCCTTATTTCCTCACAACTTAAAACGTTTGACATCTTCAAACACAACTCAGTTCGGTGTCTTTGGCAGCCGTATTTCAGCACCGCTGGAAATGGAAGTATTTTTCGCTTTCAAGCCTTTGACGTGCATCGTGCTCTCTCGTGTTCTGTTCACCTTTGGGGATGATCTTGACAGTGTCTACGGCAACCCGATAGCGTTTTGCTCAGAAAGAGAAGTTGGGGCTTGTGGGAGCCCAGGGGAAGGGGCCGTTTCTGCTGTTGCGACTTGCCGAATTCTCTTCCACCATGCACACCCGGGGCCTTCACGCTGGCAGAGCGGCCGGCTGTGCTCTGATGCGCGATAGCCGATCTGGATCCCCTTTGCCTTGACTGTAAGGCGGTTTCGAGGCGAGTGCGTCTGGGGGGGTTTTAAAACGAAATGTAAACACAGCCCTGTCTTGCCCTGCCGCTCATGGCTGTGGAATTTGGGCACTTGGAGGCCCCCAGGCGCTGGGCCTGGGCAACGCTTGGGCAACGCTGGGCTCCCCTTGGTGCCGCCTGCCTCCCTCGCTCCACAGCCGTACCCCAGGGAGTTAAGGCTGAAAGCTGGGTGGAAAGGGGGACTCAGTTTGTTTGATTGGGCAGCTTGGGGCCCTTTTAGAAGCCTGCTTTCTAAATGAAGAAACTCAGGCCAGCCAGAGCACGTGCTCAGAACTCGGCGAGAACAGGTTGTTCTAAGACAGACTGAGATCAGCCCACTTGGGAAGGCTTCATGACTCCTGGAGAAGTCCAGATGGCGAACAGCGTGCAGGCCCCATTTTCCTGTTGAGAATCTCAATTTCATGGAAAACAGACTAGAGAAGTTTGGTAGAGATTTTAAGAAAGCCAAGAAGCCGTGGCCCCTCTGGGACACCCCGAACACTGTCTCTTCTCCCCCAGGAGTTTTACCTCAGACCCTTTAGTTGTAAAATGCGCCCACTCATACCTTCCTTCAGGGATGCGGTTACTATTACTTACATGGTTGGCTAACTTACATCGAGGGCTGACCTTGACCTGGGCGCTGTGTTGGCTTCTTGACACATTGTCTCGCTCACAGAGTGGCTAAGAGTTGGGGCTCAGGAGTCACACAGACCTGGGATGGATTCTTCCTCTGTCTTCGCTAGCTGTCAGTTCTAACTTGTTATTTCCGCCCAGATCATCCCTATGTCACTGGGTTTGGAAGGTTGACTAAGAGA
The DNA here is from genome assembly GCF_018350175.1 of Felis catus. Lineage (NCBI taxonomy): Eukaryota > Metazoa > Chordata > Mammalia > Carnivora > Felidae > Felis > Felis catus. The sequence continues at coordinate 88,685,253 of NC_058380.1, forward strand.
GGACACGTCATTCATCACAGTCAAGGGAGGCCTGATCCTGCCTTCCGAAGGTTCTCCGGGGCTGTGGAGGCCTGGGGGCAGCAGGCCGTAGGCTCCTGTGGAGCAAGGGGTGAGCGCTTCCCAGGACACCGGCCGTTTGCTGGGATGATGGTTGCGCACAGACCGTGTGTCTGGTTGAAGCCAGCTCCAAGGGTTTGTCTCTGTGGTGGAGCCAGGCTGGGAGCCTTGCTCCTGTCACACCCCCGGAAGGCTCACCTCCAGGCCCCGCTGGCTGTGGTTGCTTCGTGTCGTCAGCATAGCTGGCTTGAAATGCTGTCACCTTCTGCTTGGATTGTGGACCGAATGGGGTTAACTCTGCCGTTGCCTGGCCTGCAGATATCCTGGTGCTGGACCAAGGGTAAACAACAGCAGCTGTGTTTGGTCTCTTACCCCCTCCTTGAAGCGAGTCCTTGGTGTGGGGACTTACCCTACGAAGGACTGGAACACTGTTGTCAATTAGGACTCCTGTTCCTCTTGGGTCGGTAGTAGAAGCTACCGGCTGGTAACAAGAGATCTGTTGTTCCTGGATTTCTTTCTGTTCTCTTAGCATAGACCCTTCCAAGTCTCACAAATGTCAGGGCTTCTTGAAAGCAGGAAGTGTTCTGATCTTTTCCAAGTGGCCGCATCACTGATCCTGGCAAAAAGACCTGAAAATATTAGGGGATGGCTTTTCTGCTTAAAGCATAGGATGCTAAGTTCTCATTATACGGCTTCTCTCTCTCCTTTTTAAGGAAGAAAGTTGCACTTACACGTTTTTTCATGACTCTTCGGTCTTTGACCTATCATTCACATCTGATCACTGACTTCTGGAGGGAAAGTGGCATCTGTCTTTTCTCTGACCGCCAGCCCTTCCCTACCCTGAAGCCTCTCCTAGCCTTCTCTCTTTTCTTTGGGAAGGAAAGGTTTTTGTTTTGATGCATTATTAGGACCAGGAGAACAAAAGCAAGAAATCCTGGAATATTCTGTTTTCTTCAACTCTTCCTTACATTTTATTTATTTATTTATTTATTTATTTATTTATTTATTTATTTAGAGGGAGTGGGGGAGGGTCAGAGGGAGAGGGAAGGAGAGAATCCCAAGCAGGCTCCATCCATGACCCTGGGATCATGACCTGAGCTGAAATCAAGAGTCAAGCACTAAACAGGCACAGCCACCCAGGCGCCTCTCCCTTTTATTTTCTTGAGTCATCGCTAGACATTAGTAATGAAGGAGACAGTTGCCATTATCAGGCATTGAGAGCACGATTTTGTGGAAACTTCTCAGATACATTTCTCTGCTTATAGCCACACCATATTGTGTGGGTCATATTGTGTATGCTGGGTTTTTTTTTGTTGTTGTTGTTGTTGTTGTTCATTTGTTTTATTTATTTTTTTAAGTCATTCATTTATTGATTTTGAGAGGAAGGGAGAGAGAGTGCATGCACAAGTGGGGGAGGGGCAGAGAGAGAGAGAGAATCCCAAACAGGTTCCGCACTGCCGGCACAGAGCCCGACAAGGGGCCCGAGCCCACAAACAGAGAGATCACGACTTGAGCTGAAATCTAGGGTCGGCCGCTCAACAGACTGAGCCACCTAGGCGCCCCGTGGTTCATTTGTTTCAAAACCAACAAACAAAGCACCTTACCAGTATGTTGTAAGCCATTTTTTCATGCCATTGAATATAGAACATGGTAATTTAAAACTCTCTGTTGTTGGCATGTGTGTGCACTTTCTAGTTTATAGGGATGCCTATGTGTGTCGTGATTTGCAAACTGCGTGTCTACGACAGAAAGAAACCCCAGTTGCTGGGTGCGTGCAGTGTGCCAGGCACTGTGCTGAACTGTCTACAGGAATCCGCCCATCCAGTCCATCCCTTTGTCTGGGGTTGTGCGGTAGCCTTCCTACAGATGCTCCCTGCGTTACAACTTATTTTTCATACATAAACCTGAATAATCTTTCAGGAATGCAAATGAGATCATGTGGCTCCTCTGCTAAAAACCTCTAGTAGCTTCTCGTTTCACTTCCAACTAAGAGCCAAAGTGAGATCTGGCCTGTGTCCCGGCATCCCTCCCACAGCCACGTAGGCCCACATTCTGCTTAAGCGTGACAAATCTGTTTCAACCACAGGGCCTTTGCACTGATTTCTAGTTCCTCTGCCCTGGGACACTTGGATGATTGACTTTATTTTCTTTCAGGCCCCAGTTCAAATTGAATTGAAGTGAAATGAACCGCATAATACGTGTACATTGTGGAAATATTTTAAAATTTAGCAAAATGTTGGGGCGCTTGAGTGGCTCAGTCGGTTAAGCGTCCGACTTCAGCTCAGGTCATGATCTCACAGTCCGTGAGTTCGAGCCCCACGTTGGACCCTGTGCTGACAGCTCAGAGCCTGGAGCCTGCTTCAGATTCTGTGTCTCCCTCTCTCTCTGCCCCTCCCCTGCTCATGGTCTGTCTCTGTCTCAAAAATAAATAAAAACATTAAAAAATTTAAGGGGCGCCTAAGTGGCTCAGTCGGTCGAGCATCTGACTTCAGCTCAGGTCATGATCTCACGGTTCATGGGTTCGAGCCCCGTGTCAGGCTCTGTGCTGACAGCTCAGAGCCTGGAGCCTGCTTCAGATTCTGTGTTGTTCCCTCTCTGCCCCTCCCCTGCTCATGCTCTGTCTCTCTCTGTCTCAAAAATAAATAAAAACATTAAAAAAATTTTTAATAGAATCAAATTTAGCAAAATGGGCACTAGAACATGTCACCTGTAATCTCACTGTTGCTGTGTACATTTTTGTGATCGTTTTCATTTTAGTCACTTTATTTGTTCATCGTCTTAACAAAAGACCTGTGATGTGCCGCGTGTACTTTGCTGGTGCCTGGTAGGGCTACAGCATTAGAAAAGACAGTTATGGTTCTTGCCTGTGTGAGATCTGTTGAGATGTTCATCCTTACGTGGAGGAGGCTGTGTGGTGTAACGGTTAAGAACTCAGGCTCGGGAGTCCTTCTAGCAAGAGTCGGACATTTGGTTGGACCACTTCCGAGTTGTGTCACTGTGAGCTGGTTACATTCCAAGCCCGTTTTCCCATTAGTGTTGGTTGGTCACCTCTTTCTGCATGACAAACCACCTCAAAATGCGGTGGCTTAAAACAACAAAATATGTATTACCCCACAGTGTCTCAGGACCAGGAAGTCAGAAGTGAGCTAGCTGGAAGGTTCTGGCTTGTGGCCTCTGCTGAGACTATGCTCCAGATGTTGGCTGGGACGCCGTCATCTGAGAGCTTGACTGGGGCTGGAGGAACTGCTTCTCACAGCTGGCAGGATGGTGCTGACTGGTAGGAGGCTTCGGTTCCTTACCACGGGGACCTGTCCACAGGCTACTGGAGTGTCCCCAGACTAGGCAGTCCAAGAGACCACAAGGCAGAGGCCACGATGTCTTTCTTTTTTTATTTTTAAGTTTATTTACTTATTTATTTTTAAGTAATCTCTACACCCGACATGGGGCTCGAACTCATGATCCCGAGATCAAGAGTCACACGCTCCACCCACTGAGCCAGCCAGGTGCCCCAGCCACGGTGTCTTTGGGACCTAGTCGTGGAAGTCCCGCTGTCATTTCCGCAGTATCCTGTTGGTTAACACGTCTGCCCTATTCAGTGGGGGAGGGGACGGAACAAGTGAGATGGGAGTCACTGGGGACCGTTGTAGAGGCTGGCTCCTACACTGGCTATAAAATGAGCATCATGGTGGCACCCACATCCTTGATTTTAATAGTGAGGAGTAAATGAAGTAACACACTTAAAGCGAACGAGGAAAAGCCCTGGTACATAGTAAGCGCTCAAAAAATCTTAGTTGTGGTTGTGTGTTGTCATTGCCACCACGACGACCTCTTTGGCCAGCACCAGGGAACCCGCATCTAGCGTAATGGGGGTGAGGGGAGGGCAGGAAAGGCTGCCCTTGAGGAGCAGACATGGAAGCTGAGACTGGAACCGTGGAGGAGGTTTGGAGACGTGGAAACGTTCCAGGCCAAGGAGCCGCGTGTGCGAAGGTGCTGGGTGGATGTGGGAGAGTGGCGGCAGGCGAGGGCAGAGGCCAGGTCATGCCCGGCTACAGAGGCCAGGATGTGGCCATCCCCATGCCTTTTAGGGAGCTTTTCCTCTCTAGGAACATAGATAGCTGAGTTTACCTAGAAAATACGCGCCGAGCTTTCTGGAGAGCGTTTATCCTGTGCAGGGAGGGCTTGGGGTACCCGCCTGTCTCCAGAGCTCTTCAAGTTGTTTTGTTTTATTGCCTCTGGGCCTGGGGAAACATACATCTGGGTCTTCTGGGTCTGACCTTTTCACATGTCAGAGGTTCCCTTCTCCCTTTAAGGGGGCTGTGCTTGTCTCGTTTGAACAACGTAGTTAGCAGGATCAGATTCTTGTTCCGACAAATGGATCCAAAAAGCTTGTACAGATTTCCTGGCGCATGTGGCACATTATTTCCTTGTGTTTGTTATATGTAAGCTCAAGGATATCGTGTTTTGTGTCCTTGACACCTTGGGTTTGGATTGATTTAATTAGTTCAGAGGATACAGGCAGAGTAACTGAGGGGCGCCGGGGTGGCTCAGTCGGTTGAGCGTCCGGCTTCGGCTCAGGTCACGATCTCGCGGTTCGTGGGTTCGAGCCCCGCATTGGGCTCTGTGCTGAACACTTGCTCAGAGCCTGGAGCCTGCTTCACATTTTGTCCTCTCTGTGCCCTTTCCCCACTCGTGCTCTGTCTCACTTTGTCTCTCAAAAAAAAAAATTTTTTTTTTTGACAAGTAGAGTAACTGAGCCACCCAGGTGCCCAGATTTTTTCTTCTTAAATATGAATGGTATGCTTCTCTTTGGACTTTCTAGGCCTCTTGAAATTATATGCAAACGTGTGTTCACCTGAGTTTTGTTTTTGGGGTGTGTGTGTGTGTGTGTGTGTGTCTAAGTCCATAGTCCTTATCAGCTTCTCAAGGGGGTTGTTAGAGGCACAGGGCAAGGCTTTGGTGTGGTTATGATGTTGCTGCGGCCAGCAACCAGGGACACCTGGGTACCTCTCACCTACTTCCCTGCACAGTTCTTAAGGGAGGAGGGGCACTGTGCTGAGGTACAGCAGGCTGGACAGCAGATACCTGCGACAGATGTGGGGATGCCGTACTTTATTCCCCTAATCCTCTCTTATTGAGCACTTAACGTTGTTGATGGTTTCTTCCTCCAGAATCTTCACGATTCATTTTTGTGTTTCTTATTATTTCCTTAGGATAAATTTCTGAAAGTGGGATTTCTGCATCTAAAGAATAGATACTTTTTGGGGCACCTGGGTGGCTCAGTCAGTTGAGTGTCCGACTCTTGATTTCAGCTCAGGTCATGATCTCAGGGTTGTGGGATCGGGCTTCGCATAGGGCTCCCCATCTAGCATGGAGCCTGTTGGGATTCTGTCTCCCCTCCCCCCTCCTCTTTTCCCCCTTTCCGCCACTCACGTGCTTTCTCTCTCTCTTTCTCAAAAAAAAAAAAAAAAAAAAAAAAAAAGAAGAAGAATAGGTACTTTTAAAGGCTTTGGTACATATCGCGAACTACCCCTCTGGAAGGCGTGTCTGGTAGATCAGTTTACCTGTCCGCCGCCAATAACAAATGAATATTTATTTTTGTTCCTGAGGGAGGAGTCCAAGCCACTGGGTGGCACAGAGCCATAATTTGACCTTTTGATCAGCCTTCTGATCTCTCTTAAGCACCTCGGGAACCCTTTGCTTTCTTCTTTACACACAGTTTGAGTGCTTTAACAAATGCTAAAATTCTGGAAAGTTATGTAAATCTAATCGGCCATAATAGCCCACCAGGTTTTCCCAGTCCTGGCACTGACCAAATGAATCCACCAGTCATTCGTGTCGGCTGGGTGGTTTGCCAGCAGAATTAGGTAAGGGAACTGTCACAAGGACTGGGTGTTAGGCTCCTTTTGAGTGCTTCCCTGAGGAGGGAGAAGATACAACCCAGAATCGGGTGAATTCATTAGACTGTATTTGGCAAGATGGAGATCAAGTGGGTGTGGGTCATCGCCCACAGGTTTCCCAGGGTCCCCGAGAAACTGCTGCCCGGGAGCTTCTGATTGTGAGAGCCCCGGGGCCCTGGCGTGCGCGCGGAAGAATGTGGCCCGGGGCATTCCGTAGACACATACCAAGCACTCTTGGCCTCCCCGGGTGCCCCTGCCGGCTGGCTCACGGCCACGCTGAATAACCAGAGCAAGCCACGTGACCACAGCGTGGCAAGTGGGTCTGGCTGGGCAGGACAGATGCCTCACCGTCGGTCCAGGGAGAGGAACGATGGTCATAGACAAACTTCTGAGTGGGACCCTGAGCAGAGAATGGAAAATTTAGAGGCCCCGGGTTTGGAGGCCCCTTCCAAAGCTGGCATCCGACAGGAGATTGGAGAGCTGCGTGGGTGCCCACCCGGGTGGCGGCGTTGGGCTCGGCCTGTCAGGGTACAGAGGAGAGCGTGCCCTGTGGTTACGGAGGTGACGGTGAAAAAGCACATGTGCTTTCAGGGACTTCTGTCAAGGGGATGGGTTCTCACCAAACCTGGTCTTCACATTCCAGTCCTTTTTAAAAAACATTAATCGAAATGTGGTTGAGCTGCAGTATTATATTAGGTTTGGGCGTACAACAGTGACTCGGCGTTTATTACATTACGAAACGATCGCTAACATAAATCTCGGTGCCATCTGTCACCGTACAAAAATTATTACAATGCCATTACATTATGATTGTCATATTGTGTAATATTGTCATATTACAACATCATTAGAGTGTTATTCTCATATTATGTAATATTGTAATATTACAACATTACAATATTATTCCCTAGGCTGTATATTGCAAAACCCGAGTCTTAACTTACTTTATAGCTGGAAGTTGGTACCTTTTGATCACTCCCTGTCTCTTTTTTTTTGGTGGCTTAGGACCTGGGGAAAGGGTGATAGCCTGTGGCCGTGACTTCATCTCCTCAGGTGCCCTGCCCCCCCCCCATCATCCTAGACTCCTCCCTTACCCCTCCTCCCCACATCCAGTGAAGCAGCAGATGCTCCAGAATGAATCCCAGAGAAATCCTACCACCCTGGCCCTGTGCCACCGCTGACTCTGTCCCGAAAGATTCCCCGGCCTCCCAACCTGGTCTTGTTCTCGTACGTGTCTGTTCTCCTTCTGCCGTCAGACACCTTTCCTCAGACACTTACGTCAGATCTCAGTTTTCCGTCTCCTGCCGGGTTGGCCTCTTGGAATAGAATTCCCAACTTCTCTCCACAGCCCGTGGGCCCATGTGGTCTGGGCCTGGTGTCCCTCTGGGACTTCCCCTCCCGTCACCCCCTTTGTTTACTGGGGTGCTTTTCCCTGTTAGTGCCTGCCCCGGGCTCTGCCCTTTCCTCTGCTGGGGTTCTCTTACGCCACGTCTGCCGGGGCCGGGCTCTTTCAGATCGTGGGGGTTCCTGCCCATGTGGCACCTGCTAGGAAAGGCCTTCCCTGCCGACCCCATCCAGGCTTCCCGCGCCAGCACTCAGACCCTTTTCCTCTTCATTTCTCACAGCACGTGCCATCTGAAATCCCTTGTGTATTTATTGCTATGGTTGCTTGCTCTCCTCCCGGAATACCCTCAGTGATCTCCTTCTTGTAAAGGCTCACTTGGCCTCGGAATGCCCTGGCGAGCCTGGCCTCATGTGGGAATACCGAGTTTTAGTTCCGGGAGAGCTGCAGGTCGTGTGAGAAAGAAACACATTTGACTCCTCAAACCAGCCATGACACGGCTCTTCGAGAGAAGGTGTGTGCGCACACGCGCACGCACACACGCGCACAGAAACAGGACGTAGGCACTTGCATTTGAGCAAAGAAAGTTTTTCACACAGAAAGACGCATTGAAATACACCTCCTAGCCTGTTAAACTCAGTCATCAAAATTTAGACTAAGAACTCTATAGAAACGACCTGTTCTCTGTTTCAATTGATGGGTAAATTGGAAGGAAAAGATTGAGTGGCATCTGTAGAGTAACAGAGATGTGATTGCAATACCTGGAGCTCATTAAGAACTGAATTCAAGCAAAGTATAAAAATTGGGGGGAAGCATCTGGGTGGCTCGGTTGGTGGAGTGAATCTTGATTTCGGCTCAGGTCACAGTCTCGCAGTTTGTCGGGTTGTGCGTGGATGGTGCAGAGCCTGCTTGGGATTCCCCCTCTCTCTATGTCTATGTCTCTGTCTCTGTCTCTCTCTCTCAAACAAATAAACTTAAAAAAATTTTTTTAATTGGGGGGGTGGAAATCTAGGGTGCCTGGCTGGCTCAGTCAGTAGAGCATGCGACTCTTGACCCCGGGCTCATGAGTTCAAGCCCCACAATGGGTGTAGAGCTTACTTAAGAAATAATAATAATAATAATGGTTAATACATTAAAACATTGGGGGGAAATCCATTTGTGAGCCGAGGAGCGGGTGCTATCGATGAAAGCCAGTCAGCTGTGAGTCGGTACCTGTTGCAGCCACGGCGGGTGGTACGTGGGTAGATGGGGGTACACGGGGATTCTCACACTGTTCTCTCTACTTGGAGATCTAGTTTTAAATTTCCATAATGATTTTTTTAACCAGGAGATTTTACTCCCACAAACCCTGCCCTCTCCCACGGCCCCTCTGCTGGAGCTTGACTGCCTGCTGTCTTTCAAGCAACATCCCTTAGAATGGGGGAGACCGCCTGAGCACTTCATTCTTGAGCTCAGCTGCCGGCCCCTGGAAGCCTTAGAGCTCGTGGCCTTGTCTTGTTCGTGGTCCTTCTTCTTCTTTTTTTTCCCCAATTTTTCTTTATTTTTGAGACAGAGACAGCGTGTGAGCAGGGGAGGAGCAGGGAGAGAGGGAGACACAGAATCCGAAGCAGGCCCCAGGCTCCGAGCTATCAGCACAGAGCCTGACGCGGGGCTCGAACTCACGAACCGTGAGATCATGACCTGAGTCGAAGTCAGACGCTTAACTGACTGAGCCACCCAGGCGCCCCGTTTGTTGTCCTTGCTGGAAGCATTGATTGGTGGCACGATTTACTTGGTTGCTACATTTGTTTGTTTTTAAAGTTTATTTATTTTGAGAGAGAGAACACTAGCAGGGGAGGGACAGAGAGAGAGAGGGGGAGAGAGAGAGAATCCCAAGCAGGCTCCCCATTGACAGTGCGCTGACAGCCTCGACGTGGGGCTCGAACCCACGAACCGTGAGATCCTGAGCGGAGGCGAAACCAAAAGAGTTGGACGCTCAACCCACGGAGCCACCCAAGTGCCCCTGGCTGCTACATTTGTGAGCATGTAAAATAGTCTACGCTGTGCAAAGTGGGTACGCAACTTCGTGGGAAGCGCGGTGTGAGGTGGCATTTAGCGGCATCGTGGAGTGACAGAAGACATTTGTTGGCAAGAGCAGAGCCCCCTTACGATGGCGCCAGTGGTGACTCTCGCTGTGTGTCCTCAGTCTGATGGGGATGGAGGAGAGCAACGCCAAGAACAGACACGGGGAGCGTTCACCCAGTGACCGCCCTGCCTCACCTGGGCCGAGGACCTCTCTTCAGTCCCTAGAACCTTCCTTATGTCAACCCTGTCTTGCGCTCGTCAAGGGGATCGTTGCTTGTAACAGAGAGCAGAGAAGAAAGACAGTGAGTTATATGGTGGCCGAGACTGTCTGACTGTGTGTGTCGTGTTCCTGGCCCAGGGTAGTGTTTGTTGAAGGAAGGAACGAGTGAGTGCGTCTTTTCAAGTCTTGGGGGACTTAACCTATAATAGGTCCACTCTGTAGGGTCATCGGGAGAATTAAATGGGAACCTCTGTAAAGAACCTAAAAGAACAGTTGGCGATAGCTTCAATGTTCATTAATGGTATGGCAAAATAAGTTGTGGCCATCGTCCTGTGCCACATGTCTAGCTGTTGAGGTTGGGGTAGCTTTATGTGGCTTGACATGGAACCTGTTGAACACGTTTAAGAGAAAAGCAAGTGTAGTAAGTCCTATTCATGCAGAGAAAATTGTGGGTCGGTAGGCGTGTAGGAAAAGGTTTGTTGGTAGTGGTGGTCTCTGGGAGCGGAATGGATGGGGGAATACGGTATGGAGAGGGGAAGGGGCGTGTTTCACTCTTTATTTCATATATTCCTGTAATTGAGACAGAAAATTGGACAGTAAATATAAAGTAACAGAATAGTGCTTGTTACACAGCACTGAGTAAATTGTAAATAGTATAAAGGGCAGTTCTGATAAAGGCCAGAGATCCAAGTAGAGTAGGTTGGTTATAGACAAAAAGTCGAGTCGGTTTTTAACTTTTATCGATGGCAACTTTTAGCTTCTGAAAACATAACCAGTATTTAATTTGGAAAGCCAAACAGTGGCCCTGGCCCTTTATTGTATTTCATATTATTATATTTTTAGTCAAGTTCACTGAGGTACAGTTTCTAAAGAGCATAAGACTCTCTTTAGCCTGCAGTCCTGTGAACTCTGACAAACGCGTATAGTTGTGAAATGACCATCACATTCGAGACAGACAACAATGTCATCACCTCCAGAATTCCCCAGCGCTGCCCCCTTTGCAGTCATCCCCTCCCCCGCCCCCAGCTCCTGGCAACCACTGAGCCGTTTTCGGTCCTTATAGTTTTGCTTTTTCCAGAATGTCGTATAAGTGGAATTGGACAGTATATATGGTGGTTCCCCTCCTCTCCCCTCCCTCCCCCCCCCCCCCCCCCCCGCCGTCTGGCTTCTTTCACTTAATGTAACACATTGAGAGTCAGCCAGTTGTCACCCATGATCAGCAGTTACCCGCCTGTCTCTGAGCAGTATCCCCTTGTATGGATATACCACAGTTTGTTTATCCATTCACCAGGCTTTTAGAGCAGGCAGACTTCTGGCTTCTCTCCTCTTTATTTCTACCAGTTTTGCCTCCTTTTCTTTTTTCAGAAGATTACTGAGACTTATAATATGGGCCGTTTTTTCAGAATCCTTACATGGGAAGAGCTGTATTGAATATAAATCATTCGGTAATTTTAAATTTTATTGGACACGTAGAGTGCTTACTGTGTGTCTGGCACACACACACTGCCTTCTAAATATTCATAAAGTGCTTAGAACAGTTGCAGGCGCATAGGAAGTGCTGTATATGTGTTTGTTAAATAAATAACAGCTTTAAAGTTGGCAAATTGTACTTCTTGTAGAAGAGAGGTGCTGTGGGATAGGGCTGTAGACCCTAGTAATACAACTTCTCCACATCACCCCCGCCCCCGATTACAGGCTTTGGTGCCTTGGGTGATGAATTGACTGTGACACATCCTATCGGTAGCTGTGTTAAAAGTGTACTAAAATCATTCGCCACATGGTGGCGCTCCCTTAGAAAAACAAAATGAGGCAGAACGAAACGAAACAAAAAGTTAGGGGTCGGCATTGAATTTTAGGCAGGGATTTGCAGCTGGAGTGCCAGTTTTTGTTCTGCACATTTGTGCTTTGAGTTTTCGGGGACAAATAGGGAAATGGAGTCCTGTCCTTTTATTGGCCCAGTACATTATGAAGATGTTAGAACATGGGATCACTTGTCCTTTCTTAAGCATTGTGAAATTTATTATACATTAACTGATGCTATACTTTAATATTTTCTAGATATCTTCACTGAAAAGCTGTGTGCTTAACAGGAAAGAAAGATACATCTATAAATAAAACATCATAAATATTTCTCCTTCAGAAATTGGCATTGGGACGCCTGTGTAGCTCAGTCAGTTAAGCGTCCGACTCTTGGTTTCGGCTCAGGTCATGATCTCACGGTTCGTGGGTTTGAGCCCCTCACTGGGCTCTGTGCTGACAGTGCGGAGCCTGCTTGGGATTTCTGTCTCCCTCTCTCTCTGCCCCTCCCTGCTTATTCTCTCTCTCTCTCTCTCTCAAAAAAATAAACATAAAAAAATTGTTTTTAATTGGTATTTTTAAAATGTTTGCCTAACAATTACTGCAGGCAGAACAGTTTTAACATTTTAGTTGAGAGGCAAAGTGTGTCTGCCTTACAGATTTGAATTGGATACTTCTTTTTTTTTTTTTTAATGTTTATTTATTTATTTTGAGGGGAGGGGAGAGAGAGGGAGGGAGGGAGGGAAAGAGAGAATCCCAAGCATTCTCTATGCTCAGCACGGAGCCTGACGCAGGACGCGATCTCACGACTATGAGGTCATGACCTGAGCCGATATCAAGAGTCACCGACTGAGCCACCCAGGCGTCCCTTGAACTAGATACTTCTAAGGAGTCACTGCTGTCACCGGCTGGATTTAGGTTATTTGCACCAGAATCTCAGGCTGGTTGGCACTTGTGCTTCTCGGGGAGGGAGAGGAGATGGCTCCCATCACAGTAGTTTCCCTGAAGAATTTTCCCTCCTGTCCACTGATTCATTTACCAGGTATTTATGTTGTCCGCACAGGCACAGGCATTGTGCTAGCCCTGTGGGAGATTCAGATGGTCCTGCTTTTCAGGAACCAAATAGACAAGATGACACTCAAACATTTAATTCAAATGCTGGGCATTATTTTGTTCACATTAATAATTTAGGTAAGAAGAATTACAGTGGCCGAGAGGAGAGCTGCTCCCCACTAGGCTGCCTGGTCAAGGACAAGTGTGGGAGTGGTGTTGGGGGGGTGAAGGTGAGAGGAGAGAGTACGTGGGTGTATGGAGAGGTCTGCGGGAATGAGGTAGAATTTCACTCTTCCCTAGCTAGGACCCTGTCCCAAGTGTGTACCCCGCCCCCGCCCAAGGGCACAGGAGGGAGACACAGATTGTGGGCAGAGGGCATATTGTGAGCAAGACCCCGAGGAAAGGAAAATACACGGTCCACAGGCATTAGATTGTGATCCAACTGTATGTTTGCCTGAAGGTTTTCTCTGCTGGGGAGCTTGGGGGAGGAAGAGGACAGCATGATAGACCTTTAGGGACACTTAGCATCACCTTCAAAAACAGATGAGGGGGAGACTTCTGCTAGTGAAACGACAGATGAGCTATTCTGAAAATCCACCTGGACACGATACCTAAGACATAACAGACGTCTTATTGACAAAATAGCTAAACTTGCAAGAGAGGAGGGAAGGCCTAAAAAATAAAAGGATAAGCTGAAAATAAGATGGGCAGGTTTACACTCCAGCTGTCTTTGAGTCTGCTGGTTTCAGTAACCAGGGGGTTATTTTCTCCCCCAGACTGTTTTATTGATATATAATAAGCTGTGTGCATTTAAAGTTATATAATTTGATAAATTGTGACATATATGTACACCCATGAAATAAATCATCACCGCAATTAAGATAATGAAAATATCAGTCATCCTCAGAAGTTTCTAAAGACCCTCTAAAATCCTTTCCTGGTCTCCCCCCACACCCCCACCTCCATCCCCAACCATTTACCTGTTTTTTGTTAGTGTAAATTAATTTTTATTTATTTAAAATTCTAGAAAATATAATTCATATGCTATATATTCTTTGACGTTATTTTGAGAGTCATCCATGTTTTTGTGTATATCAGTGTTTTATTTTTTATTGCTAAGTACTATTCCATTGTCTGGATATACCACAATTTGTTTATATGTTCACCTGTTGATGGGTATTTGGGTTGTTTCCATTTGGGGGCTATTACAAATAAAGCCTGGGAACATTTGTGAACAAGTCCTTGTATGAGCATATGCTTTTAATGATTTTGGGTAACTAGGGACGGAATGTCTGGGTCACATGGTGGGCGTCTGTGAGACTTGGGTTTCAAAGGCTGTTTGCGGTACAGGAGACAAAGTCTTGGACCCGTGGTAAACAGGGAAGTTGAATGAGACCCCCATATAAGGCTGTCATTGCAAGCCTAGATCTCTAGCAAAATGGTAGAGTGAAAAGTAAGCCCACTGGTCGAGTATTAAAAAAGAAACTTGTCTGAGTTGGTCCATATTTTGAGAGGAAAAAGAAATCTCCTTGGATAATTTTTACCCTAGGCCTGCCTTCTCTTGAACTTTGCTTGAATTTACTTGATCTGTGTAGTCTGGGAAATCGGAAGAAGAGAAATTATCTTAAAGAGAGCCTAAGTTGGTAGAGTTCCCAGGTGCTTGGCAGACATCAGTACATGTCTTGGAATATACCTACTTTTATCCCAGCCTCAGCTCAGGATTCCCACGTATCCTAAAACCTCTCCAAGCATGATCTGAGAGTCCAAAATTTAAAAACAGGAGGAAACAACCGTGAATAAGAAGAGAGCAGGAAAAAAGAACAGCGGAGCCAGGGTAGAGTTTTAGAGACTCAAGTGATCAGTTTTGGAATATAAAATAATGGTTTAAAATACTTGAGAAAGTAAAATGTGAAACAGAAAACAGGACTAAAAATCTTACGAAGAAAGAATCAGGAAGAATTGAAAAAGCCGAACTATATCGTCGGTGAAACTCGAACCTCAGTGGATGGGTTAAACAAGGTAGACACAGATGAAGAGACTGTTGGAGGACACAGATGGAGAAATTCACAGATTGCTGTACAGAAAGACACAGATGAAAAATAGGAAAGTCAAGACTAGAGAAATAGAGAACAGAATTTGAGGATATCAAATGTAGGCTTATATGGGGAGGCAGAAGAAGATAATACAGATAACCAGGGAGAGGCAGTATTTGAGGTCGTAACAGTAAAAATTTCTAAAAATATTCAAAACCATGAATCTTTAGATGTAGGAATCAGAGCAAATTCCAAGTAGAATAACAACAACAACAACAACAACAACAACAACAACAACAAAAACCCCACCAAAAACCTTATCCAGGCAAATTGGAATGCACTGGAACACCAAAGACAAAAAGAGGGCCTTAAAGGCAATCGGAGGGAAACGCATGACCTTCTAAGGAACGCTATTAGACTGAAGGGAGACTTCTCTACAGCGGTCACAGAAACCGGAAGGCAGTGGAATAGTGTCTTAAAAGTACTGAGAGAAAGTTATTGCCACCCTAGAATATTAAACTCAGAATATACTTTTATAATGAGGGAACAAGAATGAGATATTGGTTGGTGCTGGTGTTTTAAAAAAATGTCTCCAGTTTTGCCGATTCTGTTTCCTTCAGGGTTCGTCTGTTTGTCTTGGTCTCTCTCTGTGATGTTCCAGGGCTTCCCCCAAACTCTCGTGATCCCAGTTGTCCATTTAGATTTGAAGTGGGACTGGGCAGAGGGGCGCCTTACTGGCTCAGTTAGCAGAACCTGAGGCTCTTGACCTCAGGGTCATGAGTTTGAGCTCCACGTTGGGTCTAGAGTTTACTTAAATAAACTGAAAAAAAGTACATAAAGTGAGACGAGGAATTGTACAACTAGTACAAGGAGGGATTGTAGATTGGCTAATTGCCTTTCTGGATTAACGAGGAGGGGAATGAAGAAACTCCCTCTCGGAGGGCTTACGTTACGTTGGGGCATGAACACTGCATTAGTACTTTTGAGACTACTTGGATTTCTTTAGAGGGGACCCGTCCTTACCGGGAGGTAGCTGTCTGGGTGTGGAGAGGTGGGTCAGGTGTGGGTTTTTGGCTGTCTGCCATTTCACGGACAGACTTAGAAAGGGTTTAGACTTAAAAAAACAAATAGGGTCACCTGGGTGGCTCAGTCGGTTGGGCGGCCGACTACAGCTTAGGTCGTGATCTCGTGGTCTGTGAGTTCGTGCCCCGCGTCGGGCTCTGCGCTTAAAGCTCGGAGTCCGGAGCCTGCTTCGGATTCTGTGTCTCCCTCTCTCTCTGCCCCTCCCCCACTCACGCCCTATCTCTCTCTGTCTCTCAGAAATAAATAAGTGTGAAATACTTAAACAAACAAACAAACAAAACACCTTTATTGTAATTTAAAGGAGTCACAGGCAGGAGAGAGGGTAAGTTCATGTGCTCAGTCCACGATCTTGCCCCAGAAACCTGGAGTCATCATTTTAATACCTTTGATGGTTATGGATTACTGCAGAGAGGGAAAACATAGGCCATTAAGCCAAATGTATATTAACCTCTAGGGTATTATCAAGAGCAAATTATTTAGACTTCTTTTAAAAAGTTCCCTGTGTTTTGAAAACTTGTCATTTTCTCCTTGAAAAAAAAATTGTGGTAAATAGGGAAGAAAAAACTCTCTGGTTAATTAAGAATTATGTGGCTCAGTTGGTTAAGCGTCCACCTTCAGCTCAGGTCATGATCTCACGGTTCATGGGTTCGAGCTCTGCATTGGGCTCTCTGCTGTCAGCACAGAGCCTGCTTTGCATCCTGTTCCCCCACCCCTTCTCTCTCTCTCTCTCTCTCTCTCTCTCACACACACACACACACACACAAATAAACATTTTTAAAAAAGGAATTATGAGTGAGATTTAAATATTGTCACATATTGTTGGGAACTATGACTTTTTTTTTTTTCTTAAGAAATCTTAAAAACTGGGGCGCCCGGGTGGCTCCGTCGGTTGAGCATCCAACTTTGGCTCAGGTCATGATCTCACAGCTCGTGACTTTGAGCCCCACGTCGGGCTCTGTGCTGACAGCTCAGAGCCTGGAGCCTGTTTCGGATTCTGTGTCTCCCTCTCTCTCTGCCCCTAACCCACTCGCATTCTGTCTCTGTCTCTCTCAAAAATAAATAAACATTAAAAAAAAAAAAAAGAAAAAAAAAAGAAATCTAAGAACTGATTTCTAATTACTTGGTCACAAGTCAGTCCCCACGTGACCTGACAATGGCCTAAGCAGCTGCCAGGTGAATGAAAGCTGATCTAGAGTGACAGAGTGGCCGTAACAGCACTGGGGATGTGTGTGCAGTTTGTTAAGATGATTCAAGTGGTAGTTATGGCAACGTAGATCAACAGAGGGAGAAAGAGAGAGATACTGGAAAAGCAGCAGGACATTTTAGAAAGGCATCATTCACAGTGGCAAAGTCATTCGCTTTAAAAATTCTATCCTTTGCCTCTTTGCTGTCCTCTGCCATTTTTTTTTTATTTTTTATTTTACTTCAGGTTAGAACTTGCTGATTTATGGCATAGTATAGTTCAGATTCACCTCTGAAACGAAGTCTGTAAAGTCTCAGGATACATCAGAGACCTTAGTGCCCAAGAGTATGTCACAGGAGGACCTTATACTGTTTAGCCCTTTATGCTTAGGAAGGGGGGGCGGGGCTTATAAACGTATAGAGAGAAATGGGTGCGTGAGATGACGGAATGCCTCTAGCCAACGTGGCCACCACAAGGCAAACAACAATATATTTAGCATATGAGTGATCTGTTACGTGGGGAATTACTTTGGGTTTAAAACAATGTCATCGTCTGGATGCTCCTAGGTGGCCGATGTCTTGGGACGGAGAGAATAGAAATACGGTGCAGTTGTATTTGAGATACTACTGGCCAAGCCTGGCATTTTAGTTCGATTACTAGAGGTTTTATGATTTACAGCTGCTCAGCTATTGTATTAATAGAGCCGTCTCTGCTTTCTGGCACCGCAGAGGCCTTTTATAATTTGAGTGTTCTCAAAAAGAACATTGTGTGAAAACGATCAGCCCTGAATGTAAACCGCTTTTAATACAAGCAAACACATTTTACATTGGCTCGTCCTCTGGTTTTTGGTTGTCTGTTTTATTAGGAAGGAAGCTGCAGGGCCTTCTGGAAATGTGGTGAACCAGGTGACAGTGAAGTTACCTGGTGATAGGCCGTGTGGATGTCGTCTTGTCTGTTTGTCGTATTGGTCGTGACCTTGGGGGTGTCCGCATCTGACCAGTCCCCGGATGAACCCTCTCGCAGCTTCAGTTTCGGATTCTCCTCACCTCCTAGCGATACGTGGATCCAGTCTTTGCAAGTGAATCCCCCCCACCCCCCACCCCGTCCCATAGCTCACACTCTTCTCTTCCAGGTCACTTCCTGAGACCCTTCCGGTCTCAGGCAGGTTCTCTAGGACCTGTGTGAGTCCTCGTTGGCACTTCCCATGTTTACAATGAGTCCCATTAGTGTGGCAGGGAAGGGCTGTGACTGTCCCGGTCACTCTGCTCTGTGTCCAGTGCCCGCACTGAGCCTGGCACATGCCCTGGGCTGATGCTATTCGCCCTGATGGCTGGGTGGTTGGTCTGCCTTTGCCACTCCGGTCACATAGCTAATTACGCTCCCCAGCTTCGGTGGGCACACATGGGGACTGATGTAGGAGCCTAGGCGAGCCTTTGAGTGTCACCTGTATTAGGACCGGAAGAAATACTGAGTGACGGTTAGCACGCGTTATTTCCAGAAATGGGAAGGGGAGCATGGATGATTGAAGTCGCTTCCCACTCCCTCTGAGGAGGTGTTTTTGGGTTTTTTCTGTTAGATAAAAAGATCAGAGGAGGCAACTCCAGACGTGTCCATTCCTTTCTTACCATATGACCAAGTAAGTCCAAGGAAGCACATTGGACTCGGAGTGGGCAGCGAAGGTAGAGACGAGGTCCCAAACGGGATGGACGCATTAAGAGAAGATTTAGAAGTAAATGGTCAAGCTCTTTTGCCAGTTGAAAAAAGTGATCAGACCACGACGAAATTGAAGATGAGACGCACACTCCCATCACCTGCCTGGTGCTGGCCGTTGTGTGGACGGGCACCTGACGGATCCGTTGGCCCCAAAGGCACCCTTCGCCTGGGTACATTCACAGACTGTTTTGAAGTTGTGCAGAGAAGCTTGCTTGCGTCATCCCGAGATGGAGTGAGTCAGCGTGGTCCCAAGGGAGCCGTAATGGCCTCAAACAGAAACTCGGAATGAAAAATAGCTCTGGATTTAAAGACAGAGTACTTTCTTCCTATGATTTCATTTGGTAATGGTAAGATTAATTCACAGGAAACCCTCCTTTAATGGTGCATCATAAACACATGTGGAATGAGTGTATTCCTTTACTTTTCCCATTTGACCTTTGAAAGCAGGACATACGGTTAGGTACTTTGCTTGGGGGGGGGGTGCTCTGTTGAAAGAATTTCTCTACCGTTCACTTGGCATCCACACGCCCCCTTCTCCTCCCGCCCCGGCTGCTTTTGGATTTCTTGGGGAATTTCAGTGGAGTTTTCCTGGTCACTCTTTTTTTTTTTTTTTTTTTTTTTTTATGTTTTTATTTATGTTTGAGACAGAGAGAGACAGAGCATGAGCAGGGAGGGGGGCAGAGAGAGAGGGAGACACAGAATCCAAAGCAGGCTCCAGGCTCTGAGCTGTCAGCACAGAGCCCGACGCGGGGCTCGAACTCCCGGACCGCGAGATCGTGACCTGAGCTGAAGTCGGACGCTTCACCGACTGCGCCACCCAGGCACCCCTTTCCTGGTTACTCTTGACCTGCAGTTGTGTTGACATGCATTGGCATTCTCAGTGGGGAAGAATCACCAGAGAAGAATCTTTTCATTTCATTGTAAGCATTGACCATATTTACAGATACTATTTCAGCCTGAATTTTAAATTGATAGCTTTTAATAGAATTGCAGATAACATCTTACTATAACAAACATCAAGGGGATTATCCAGATTCCTACTTGAAAATGTCTTTTATATTGGCAAATTTGCCAGCTGCTCTATTATCTATTAGTGTGTATTAAAAGTATATTATTTTGGCTTATTTTGAGATTAGAGAATTCCCAATGGAACATTTCCCTTAACAATCTAAATCTGTATTGCTTTTTCTCCCTAGTCTCCTGAACAGTGAGGCTTCTGGGCAGGAAATGAAAGAGAAGGAGGAGGCAACATAGAATAACGCAGTGGCTTTCAAACATGTGACCTCCATGAGGAATACGTACTCTGCTGCGACCGTGTGTGTGTGTGTGTGTGTGTGTGTGTGTGTGTGTGTGTGTGTGTGTGTGAGAGAGAGAGAGAAAGAGAGAGAGAGAGAGAGAGAGAGAGAAGAAAGTCTGTGGATAAATATCTTCACTGTGGATCATAGTGATACTTTTTATTTTATGTAATTTTTGAAAAACATGCTGGCTGTGACTTGCTAACAGTTTTCACGAGCAAGAATGAATCCTGATCCAAGTTTGAAGAGATTGGCTGTATAAAGAAGGTGGGTTCCAGAGTTTGTCTATCCGGGTATAAATTCTGGATCTACCCTAACTCGAGTGGGATCAGCCGGCTACTGGGTTACCCCTCTAAAGCTTTGGCTCTAACTCCTGTGAGGTGCCAGTGGTGGTCACACCCCCACCTCCCAGGGTCACCGAGAGGATGCGCGGAGAGGCGCAGAATCTCTGGGTGCAGCGCCTGCGCACGGGCCTCCGTGGCGTCACTGCTCCGCCCGCGGTCGTGACCGTCCTTGTTAAGATGCTGCAGCGGCACTGGCTTCGTGGGAAGTTGTGGCATTTCCTTCCCTGAGGGTGTTGAGAAGGATAGATTGTGCTTGTCAAGAGCATTTGTTACTATTTTATTTTCTTATTATGAAAACTTTCAAGCCTCCAAAAAGTTGAAAGAACAGTGCAAAGGACCAGCAATGTTGTCCCCGTGTAGGTTCATCTGTGAACACTTGCGCCACCCTCTCCACATCTCTACATACGAACACCCCTTTTTTGTTGTTGTTTTTAACCACACCACCTGGAAGTTGGCTGTAGTCTCATGACAGGCAAGAACGAGGACATCGTCCTCGGCCGCCACAGCACCATTGCTGCACAAAGAAAAACAGCACGAATCCAGTAACGTTATCCAACATGCACTCTGTATTAAAAATCCCGCACATCTCGGTAACATTTAAAAAAAGTTCCTTTTAATGTTTATTTATTTATTTTTAATTACTTTCTAATGTTTATTACCGAGAGACAGACAAAGCTCGAGCAGGGGAGGGGCAGAGAGAGAGGGAGACACGGAATCCGAAGGAGGCTCAGGCTCTGAGCTGTCAGCACAGAACCGTGAGATCATGACCTGAGCTGAAGTCGGACGCTTAACCGACCGAGCCCCCCAGGTGCCCCAACATCTTGGCAGCATTTTAAATGGGAACCGCTCAAAGAATTTAGGATGAACTAGATGGCCTAAGGAAGGTCTGATGGAGGTGAAGACTCCTTTGAAGTTGAAAATAACCGCCCGAGGGGCACCGTCACGTGGAATATTAAATGGACCCTGCATCTTTCTGGCCTCCTTTGTGTGAACACCCGAGCCGGTGGAGGTGGTGATAACATACTGGGTAGGACCCGGAGCCTGGCAGTCCTCACACCTGCTTTCGAGATTGCGTCCCTTCCTTTACCAATTCACACAGTGTGCTCTCTGGTAATAAAACGGGGAGAGGGGACCAAAAAGATAACACCCCGGAATGCAAAGAGTAGAGCACTAAGTTACATTTGAACTTAAATGGCTGTGAATTGGAAATACTTGTTGGAATTAGTATGTGTCTAGGTAGGAATTTACATTCTTCCCTTAAATCGAGAATGATAAGGTTGTCTTGTAAGGAGAGAATTTAAAATGAACTGTATGGATGTTTGGACACGTGTGGTTTTTAAGTACACATAGACACAGTAGAAAATTAAAGCAACGAGAGAAGGCATTTAATTTTTTTTTTATTTTTAATTTTTTAATGTGAAATTTATTGTCAAATTGGTTTCCATACAACACCCAGTGCTCACCCCAACAGGTGCCCCCCTCAATGCCCATCACCCCACTTCCCTCTCCCCCCCACCCCCCATCCACCCTCAGTTTATTCTCAGTTTTTAAGAGTGAGAGAAGGCATTTTAAAAGGTCTTACCTTGCTAGTTCCTTCTGTATTTTTTCAGAGCTGCTTTAATGAATTAAAGGGGACATTATTTCACATTTTAAAACCATCTCTAAAATCAGGATGGAGCCTATAACGGATAGAATGCCATGGTTTAATAATTAGATTTGAAGAAGTCTAATATTCTTTATATGTACAAATTGATGTGTTCTTTGTGGTTTTTTTTCCTCCCTTTTTGAAGACGTGGTAATGCAACAGGGTCATAGACTTATATCCTACGACCCAGTTGTGCAGAGACATTTTCTGTCTTCCTCATAAATTGCCATCTTGTGGTGGGGGAGAAGTTAAGGAAGGTGTTTTAATTAGCCAGCTGACAAGGTCTCCTATTATTTTGGTTTAAACATCTTTTGGGTAAATTCTTAGTCTTTCCCATTTCCTACCCTCCCCTGCTCGTCCCCATTAAAAAATGAACATCTGGGTGCCTTGGGGGACAAAGACCTCTGCGGTGGGGAGAGAGCTCCTTGTCCGTGCTTTGTTGATCTGGGTCTGTCTGGTCCCCGGGACCTTTGTCCCTGAAGTGTGATCGGTGACGTTGTGTTTTATCCTTTTGTCTCCGTCGGGTCCAGGGGCTGTCCTTGTCTGCCTTCAGTACATTCACCTGATGGCAGATGTCGTGGCTCTCGACTTGGTTTCTTTCCGTAGGGAGGAAAGAACTTGAGTTCCTTTCTAGCCACACAGAAACTAAGGAGGCACCAAGTGCCACAGCCCAGATCCTTTCTCTGCCTTAGTCTGCCATGCTGTGCCACCATTTTTAGTCCGTGGCCATCCACATCGGCATCGATGGGAGGTTACGTCCTGCAAGGTGATCTTCTCCCAGAGTTTCAGTTAGACAGGGAGGCAAGAGGCCATTATTTCCTCTCTCAATCTAACTACCCTTCTGTCCCCACCTTTCCCTCATTACGTAAGTGCCTGTTACCAGTTTATTGCCTCTCGTGTCCAAATCCATTCTTTGCCCTGCTTTGTGATGCGGGATCTAAACGTTTCTCCTTTGCCAGCTGGCTTAGTGTTAGGCTTTGCCGATAGAGGATGTTGCCGCGACGCCGAAAGGTGGCAGGAGGGGCTTCCTGTCCTACTTCCCGTGTGGTTTTCAGTGGGCTGCTGTGAGGATGCCCAGGAACACTTCAGCCCCGTCACAGACCACCCAGCAGGTTGTTGGCTCAGCTCCGCCCCATTCACACGCACTGGGCGTCTCCACCACGTGATGGGCCGCTTCTGCAGACCATCTCTGGATTACTCCCTCCGGCAAGCATCTTTGTCACCGGCGGGCTGTGCATTTCTGTGAGCTGCACCCTCTCTGCAGCGGTCCGAACCCCATCTTTGGGGTCAAGGGGAGGCTCTTCTATACTCTTAAGTCCTTTCCTTGCTGGTCCTAGCTCTCTGGTGCTTGGCCCCGGGGGGATTTAGGACCAGGGAAATGCTGGTTTGGTGTGTGAGCTAGATAAGGAGGGCTTTCAGGGGAAGGACTCTGGATGGGAGGGGAGATTTAAACTTTGCCAGTCAGTTTGGCCCTATAGTTACTGGGTGCCAAATAAACAAATAGAGATCCTAAAGAACCCACAGTTGGGAAGCCCTCTTAGCAGCGGACGTCTTTCTGTTAAGTTTTATATTAAGTTTTCCCTGTTCAAATTTCTCTTGACTGGACCCTGACTGGTACACCAGGGAAGCAATGACACGTTTGTGTGGCTTTGCGTCTTCCTCTCTTCTCTTCACACTCCGACCCGATGGAAGGACTGGACCTTCTTTCTGTTGGGACGGAGCTCCTCTTCTGTTGTTTCCTCCCTCTTAGTGCGGTGGAAGCTCTTCCAGCTTGTCATAGAAGGGCATTTAAGTTCTTTTGCCAACACAAACAGTGCTACAATAAAATACAGCATATTTTGAAGCTGGCCCTTGGCCTTAAAAGCCAACCACATAGTAACTTACTAAGTGAAAAGGCTAATTTGGACCCATAAGGATGGAGGAAAAGTGAAGAAATGTCTATCAGAGTTAAAGGAAAGACTAAATTACTACTTTTATTTTTACTGTGTGTGTGTGTGTATACATGTACATATATATATATATATATATATATATTTGTTTTTTTGTTTTTTTGTTTTTTTTTTAATTTTTTTTCAATGTTTTATTTATTTTTGGGACAGAGAGAGACAGAGCATGAACGGGGGAGGGGCAGAGAGAGAGGGAGACACAGAATCAGAAACAGGCTCCAGGCTCTGAGCCATCAGCCCAGAGCCTGATGCGGGGCTCGAACTCACGGACCACGAGATCGTGACCTGGCTGAAGTCGGACGCTTAACCGACTGCACCACCCAGGCGCCCCTATTTTTTTTTTTGTTTTTAAGTTTATTTTGTGGGAGGAGAGGGAGAGAGAGAGAGAGAGAGAGAGAAGGGGAGGGGGGCAGAGAGAGACAGAGAATCCCATGCAGGCTCTGTGCTGTCAACGAGGAACCCAACACGGGTCTCAGTCCCTCAAACTGTGAGATGATGGCCTTAGGTGAAACCAAGAGTCAGGTGCTCGACTGAGCCACCCAGGCACCCTGTTTATTTTTATATTTTGAAGCTCTGTTATCGGGCGCATACACATTTAGGATTGTTACACCTTTTGGTTGAATGGACCTTTTCCGATTATGTAATGTGCCTCCTCGTCCCTGGTAATATTCCTTGTTCTGAAGTCTGCTTTGTCTGATAGCCACTCCAGTTTTCTTTTGATAATGCTTAGAATATCTTTTTTCATCCTTTTACTTTTGATCTATCTATATTATCATTACCCTATTCTTATTATCCTAGCGATAATGTCCAGGCTCCTGGTCGGGGGCAGGGAGTTTCTTGGTTCTCTTGGTCCTTGGTCTTAGGCATGTCATGGGTGCCTGGACTTTGCAGGTGGGGCTTTCAGAACATTTCAGCCCTTCTACTCTCTGTGGCACCTAAACTCTACCTTCTTCTCTAGGAGTGTCTCTGTGTATGTGGCAGGTGGGGAGGACCTTGGGTGGGATAGAATTTTCCATGTGCCCCTCATCCCCAGTGGTAGTCGACTTCTGCTTTGTATCAGTGCAGGACCTGGCCAGCGATGACTTTGCCTTTCCCCTACCCCTAGAAAAGGTAGATCTTTGCCTAGATCCCAGGGCTAGGGAGGATTTCCTGCCCTTCCCCTCTGTGGATTAAGGCTTTTACACTGTGTGAGAGAAGGGTCCAAGAAGTGGGCAAGATTTTATACCAGTTCTGTATTAAGGGGGCTTTTTCCAGTCTCCTGCTCTGCTCCCAGTCTTTCACAAGACCATTTGGTAGAGGTCCCGTGGAAAAGGGCTTGTAGATGAGTTCGGACAGCCCTTGTATCTGGAACTCCCAGGGATTTGATATGTTCTATTAGGGCCACATTTGGCTTTGTAAGAATTCATTATCATTTAAAGTGTTTTCCTCTTCCCTAATGTTGTGGCAGCCACCTCTTCCTCTCATGCTTGTGAAAGGTCATACAGTTTGCATATCTGCTTCTCCTTGGAGGGACTTGTCACTCTTTAGAATTCAGTTCACTTGGTTACCTTGTGACCTCAGCTTTCTGATGAGCTCAAGAAAAGTCACCATTATATAGAGTCTCTAGTTTTGTTTTGTTGGGATGGGAGTGATGTTCTTTTATGGCTTTCTAGATCTTTTCTTTTCTCTTTTCTTTTCTTTTCTTTTCTTTTCTTTTCTTTTCTTTTCTTTTCTTTTCTTTTCTTTTCTTGAGAGAGAGAGAGATAGAGCATGCACAAGCAGGGGAGGGGCAGAGGGAGAGGGAGGGAGAGAATCTTAAGCAGGCTCCATGCTGAGCATGGGGCTCAGTGTGGGCTCAATCTCACAACTGAGAGATCATGATCTGAGCTGAAACCAAAAGTTGGATGCTCAACCAGCTGAGCCACCCAGACACCCCTGGCTTTCTGTAACTTAAGCAGGAGTAGAACTCTTAACATTATTTCTTCAGTGGAATTGGATAGGTAAAATAGAGTTTTAGGTTCCTCACAGATCAATACAGTACTCTGTGTATATTTATTGTTTACTGTGTCTCTAGTTGGCTAAAGCTTGACCACACCCTTTTTTCCACTTTATATATATATTTTTTAATTTTTTTTTTAATGTTTATTTTTGAGACAGAGAGAGAGCATGAACGGGGGAGGGTCAGAGAGAGAGAGAGACACAGAATCTGAGGCAGGCTCCAGGCTCTGAGCTGTCAGCACAGAGCCCGATGCGGGGCTCGAACTCACGGACCGTGAGATCATGACCTGAGCCGAAGTCGGACGCCCAACCGACTGAGCCACCCAGGCGCCCCTCCACTTTATATTTTTTAAAAAAAAATTTTTTTTCAACATTTATTTATTTTTGGGACAGAGAGAGACAGAGCATGAATGGGGGAGGGGCAGAGAGAGAGGGAGACACAGAATCGGAAACAGGCTCCAGGCTCTGAGCCATCAGCCCAGAGCCCGACACGGGGCTCGAACTCACGGACCGCGAGATCGTGACCTGGCTGAAGTCGGACGCTTAACCGACTGCGGCACCCAGGCGCCCCTTCACTTTATATTTTTAAATAATTTCAAAACTTACAGAAACTTAACATTTTTTTTAACGTTTATTCACTTTTTGAGAGACAGAGACAGAGCATGAGCAGGGGAGGGGCAGAGAGAGAGGGAGACACAGAATCCGAAGCAGGCTCCAGGCTCTGAGCCATCAGCACAGAGCCCAGCACGGGGCTCGAACTCACAGACTGTGAGATCATGACCTGAGCCGAAGTCAGACGCTTAACCGACTGAGCCACCCAGGTGCCCCAAAACTTACAGAAACTTACAAGAATAGCACAGAGAATTCCCACGTGCCCTTTACTTAGGTGTATCAGTTTTTAACATTTTGCCAGATTACACTTGCTTTATCACTCTCCCCCTCTCCCTCCCTCACCCTGTGTCTTTTTCTCTGTCTTTCCTCTGAATTGTGTATGGATATAAAATTCATTTTTCTGAGCCAGTTGAGATTAGGTTATAACATTTATCCCTTTATTCCTTAGTGTTTCAAGTGTGTTTTCTTAGAACAAGGATATTCTCCTATTTAGCTACAGTACAATTATCAATTTTAGGAAATTCAAGTTTGATAATAATGTTCTTATTTAATCTGTGGTCCATTCCAGTTTTCTTGGTTGTCCCAGTCATGCCCTTTGTAGCGCCCTTCCTCTCCTACAAGTGTAGGATCCAGTGCAGGATCATGGATTGCATTAATTTGTTAACGTTCCTTAATCTCCTATAATCTGGAACAGTTCCTCAGTATCTCTGTCTTGTATAACACTGATACTTAAAAAAAATTTTTTTTTTAATGTTTATTTATTTGGGAGAGAGAGAGAGAGTGAGCGGGGGAAGGGCAGAGAGAGAGGGAGACACAGAATCGGAAGCAGGCTCCAGACTCTGAGCTGTCAGCACAGAGCCCAGTGTGGGGCTCGAACTCATGAGCGGTGAGATCATGACCTGAGCTGAATTCGAGTCAGACGTTTAACCGACTGAGCCACCCAGGCGCCCCAGCACTGATATTTTTGAAGAACATAGGCCAGTTATTTTATGTTTTTCAGTTTGGGTTTGTTTGATGTTTCCTTATTATTACACTCAAATTACCCATTCCTCGTTAGGAAACTACAGGGGTGATGTGTCTTTCTCATGGTATCACATCTGGGTGCACACAGTATCCTTCTGTCTGAAATTAGTGATATTAGTTTTGATGATGGCCAAGGTATGGTCTGGTTCCTTCATTGGATAGTTGCAAGTTTCCCTCCTGCAACAAAAAAGCAATCT
The DNA here is from genome assembly GCF_018350175.1 of Felis catus. Taxonomy (NCBI): domain Eukaryota; kingdom Metazoa; phylum Chordata; class Mammalia; order Carnivora; family Felidae; genus Felis; species Felis catus. Next base: position 88,712,734 of record NC_058380.1, read on the forward strand.
ATGGGGAAAACATTCTGTGGCCGTGTAAATAATCTGCTCCTCATAAAACCTTCCATCGGTGATAACCTGGATGTATAGATCCTAACGACCTAGAACTTTATTGGAGGTGAGGGAGGGCAGTAGTGTACCTGTGACAAGCCTTAATTTCCTCTTAGGGTAGAGAACGGGGTCAGTAATCCAAGACCATTCCTTGAAAAGCCAAGACTTCAGAGGGGCTACATTCCCAGAGAAGAGGTAGACTCGGGGACTAATAGCAAGGAAAATCATTTCATACTTAGGTTTGTGTTGAAAGCAAAGAAAAAACAAGTCACGTGAAAACTTGTGGCCACTGACCAGCTCCCATATGGGTTTGGAAACTGATTTTATCCTCCACACGGATTTGTCCTCCACACTGACTTGTGTGACCTCCAGTAGCTACACGTTAGAAATCTTGATTTAAAGTAGAGCAGGAGCACCTGGCTGGCTCAGTCGGTGGAGCATGTGACTCTTGATCTTGAGGTTGTGAGTTTGAGCCCCATGTTGGGTGTAGAGATTACTTAAAAATAAATAAAGTGGGGGCACCTGGGCGGCTCAGTTGGTTGAGCATCTGGCCTGACTTCAGCTCAGGTCATGCTCTCATGGTTCATGAGTTCAAGCCCTGCATCAGGCTCTGTGCTGACATCTCAGAGCCTGGAGCCTGGAACCTCCTATGGATTCTGTGTTTCCCTCTCTCTCTGCCCTCCCCTGCTTGCTCACTCACTCACTCTCAAAAATAAAAAAAACATAAAAAAAAAAATAAAGTGGAGTGGGTTTTTAATCATCCTGAGTACTTGACAAAAGAAAATTGAAGCCTTCTCTGGACTCAGAGAGTTCCTATAAATCATTTTAATCAATATGAACACACCAAAAAAGGAGACAGACAGACACACACACGCACACCAAAAACAAGATATCATGAGCAAGAGTCAGTAGAAATAATAGTAAGTTCTGACTTCTGAGACTTCAGATACTAGAAATACTGGATATAGAATATAAAGTAAATTCATTTAATACTTAAACTAAAGAAGAAATTGAAAATAGGAGTAAAGAAAAAGATACTGTTAGAAACAGCTAAGCAAATTTATTTTGAAAACCAAACATAATATCCAGAAATAAAAAGCATAATTATTGAAATGAAAAATTCAAGGAGGGGTTGAATACCAGAATAGATAGAGCCGAAGAGAGAATTAGTGAACTGGATGGCAAATCTGAAAGAAGTAATACAAGCTATAGCATAGAGAGACAAAGAAATGGGAAATACAAGCAGTTACGAGACAGAGTGTATAACAAGAAGTTCCAACTTGTGTTTAATTGGAGTTCCAGAAGACGATTGGAAATGAAGTATGGGAAATGGCAAAGAGCAGTGTTGAAAGAGGTAATGGGTGAGAATTTTCACAATTGATAAGTATCCAGTCTCCCCCTTTCATTTGTAGAGGCTGGTGCAAGAGTATAATTGGAGGTGCACAAACCATATATCTAAATATTTAAAAAAGTTACCAACGTAACGAACTGTTAAATAAAATATGTTCTTTTCTCTTTTCTTTGTTTTTTTTCTAAAGATTGTATTTAATCTCTACGTCCAACATGGGGCTTGAATTTACAACCCTGAGATTAAGAGTAACATGCTCTACTGACTGAGCCAGGCAGGCACCCCGAATAAAATGTATTCTATACTTCGACCTTGACAAATATGCCTTCATAATAACGTAGAAAGCCAGGTTTAAATTTATAGTCCTTGAACTCTACAGTCATGTAACAGCATAGACTGAGCTAGGCCCTGACATATAGCCCAGCCCTCTTCCTTTCTTCCCCCAGCTTTATTCCGTATTGTGAGTGGTCTCATGCACTCATGCCTAGATATTTCAGCCTGCATATCTAACCTCTGTTCACACTCCTCACAGAAATGCCACTAGAGGACACCTCTGGCCTATGCCCACACTGCTGGTACATTCTACTTTCAGAGTAGAATGGGGAAGAGACTCAGGCAAACCCTGAATGTGGGCTTGGAGCTGATTAGGATACCTAGAATATGGTAGTCAGGCTCTGGGTGGACACATCCCCGAGCCTTTGGACCTCTTACTCTGTGCAGAGAGCTGGAGTCTTTTACACTGTGGAATCTAGGACGGGGGCCCCTTGACCCAGGTTCTAAGGGTGGTAGAGAGACAGAAATTCTCAGATTCAGGAAGCCCATCAAATTCTAAAGCAATCAAAAGGGAAAGGAAAGATATTATGAATCTATAGAACATCAAAGACAGAAAAAGATTCTTCCGATGGCCAGAGAGAAAAGACAGATTACCTACAAAGAAACAACCAAGTGACAGCTGGCTTTTCTATAGCAAGAGTAAAAGCCCTGAAACAGGAAAATAGTATTTCCGGAGTAGGCAGTGAAAATAGCTGTTAACCTAGAATCATATTTATGAAACTGTCTTTCAACAAGGAGAATGAAATACAGACATTTTCAGATAAATAAAAACGAGGAATTTGCCCCTGAGAACCCATCACTAAAGGAATTTCTCAAGTACATATTTCGAGAAGGGCGGTCACCCCAAGAAAGAAGGTTTAAAATTTAGGAAGATGTTAAATAGACCCAGAGAGGTGAATGAACTTGCCTAAGGATCCCCGTTGGTTTAGGATCGAGCTTGGACTTTAGCCCAGATCAGGTTTCTTCGAGCCAGACAGAATGGGAGCAAGAAATAAAGTTGAGAGCAGAATACCATTTCCATTTGGGAAGTGGATGGAGGATGCCTTGGGGTTCCCCTCTGGGGTAAGCCCTCCCTTTTTGCCAGAATACACCGTCACTTAAGCTGAGTCCTGACAGCGTCGGGGAACTTGTTCTAAGTTCCCCACTGCTGAAGGCTCGTCTTTCCTTTCTCTGGACACTGAGTTGGTCACAACTGAGAACTCGACTTTCTGACTTTCCGGAGGCCACATGGTAGCCTAAGGCCACAAGTAAGTGGAAGCCTACCAGGTTGCCAGGGACATGACAACTTGCATTTCTCTGCTAATTATCTTTTTTTTTTTTTTTAATGTTTACTTACTTTTGAGAGAGAGAGAAACACAGTGTGAGCAGGGAAAGGGGAGAGAGAGAGAGAGAGAGAGAGAGAGAGAGAGAGACAGAGAGACAGACAGACACAGAACTGCAAGTGAGCTCCAGGCTCCATGCTGTCAGCACAAAGCCTGATGCAGGGCTCGAACTCACGAACTGTGAGATCGTGACGTGGGCCAAAGTCGGAGGCCCAACCGACCAAGCCACCCAGGCACCCCACTCTGCTTATTATCTTAATTCTCTCTCTCTCTCTCTCCTTTTTTTTTCATTCCAGTTTCCATCAGCTCCTTCCTGCCCCTGTTGGTTATCTTAAGAGTTTCTTCGTCCCCCAGTCCTCCAGTTTTATCCCTTTCTCTGTTAACAAACAGCAGCCATGTCAAATACGATTTCCAATATGGCGGCCCTGGCTGGCACAAGGGGTGGTGTACTCAGTTGGGGGAGGGTGTAAGAGGCGTGAAGAATGTTGAGTGGGAGATGTTAGGAGATAGCTCAAATCATATTGTACCTTCTATTTACATAGTTGTACTCGGCAACATGGTGGTAGTACATGATCTCAAGTGATATCATATGAGTTGGCGGATACCGTCCAGTTGTATGGATAGTCCACCGGGTGTAGACAGGCTGGGTGACTTGAGTGTGATGTGAAGGTAGGAAGTGGCGGAGTCCCGGGATTAGACCTCGCGGCTTCTCTCTGCTTTCTCGTTTATGCCTGCCGCGAATACCGTCTTTCCTCTCCGTGGTAATGGCTTACAAGGTGTGCTAAGGAACAGCACTGTTATTTCCGTTGTAACTGACATAGGGAACAACACCTTTCGTTTGTTTGTTTGTTTTGTTTTTCACTTTTAATTGTTTTCTAACAAGTTTATTTTAGCATATTGACTTCCTATTTTGTTTTGAAGTTTCTAGCATTTTATTTCTTTTTAATTAATTAATTAATTTTTAAATTTACATCCAAGGTAGCATATAGTGCAACAGGGAGCAACACCTTTTAATCAGCCACCAGGAATCACACGGAATTTGCTTATTTTTAGCATTCCTTCCATACTAATGAGTTTCTTCAAAAGCAGTTTCCACAGATTTATTTTGTTCCACGTTTCCTTTAACTCCTCCAGTAACTCAGCATCTACCCCCCCCCTGCCCCCCTTTATTCTCCATAAAGATTTGGAAGTCTAGCCTGGGCCCAGATTATCATGAATTTTGTTTACTAGTGGTGTCCACATGCCAATCAGGATTTCTATCATTGAAATGTTCCTTATGCCTTTCAAGACATCGTTGGGATTACTCTCTCCATTCACTTTAGAAGTTTCAGACTATTCTGAGAAACAGCTCGAGTCCATACAAGCTGTGTTGTAAACTGCACACTTTGGCTTGAATTTAGTCCTAAACTCTGCCTGCTTTTTAGAGGCAGATAAACTCAGCTAATGAGGGCAGTTTCAAACCTACACCACCATTATCCTGCAGGTGACCTGGGAGGTCATGGCACTCTGTATCTTGTTGCTTTAAGTGCTTCAGACTGCCAAGTTTGTGACTGCCCTTAGGACACACACACACACACACACACACACACACACACACTTTTTTTTTTAACCTGTGAGCTTCCATCCATAAAGTTACCAGAATAGGTCATAGTCGAGTTCATAAACTAGCTGATTTATTTTGTTCATTTAGTGAGCTTGGGAAGAATCTTTTTTTAAAGGCCACATTTAAGATACCTTAGACCATCCAGATATGCCTATTTCCTGGTCTGTTCTGTCTTTTGAAGGCCAGATTTCATCAAAACAAATGAATCACTGTTTTTTCTTCCTTCATCATCCCCTAATTGGTTTCCAAAATAAAATGATTAACGGCCACGTTTCTCAACTGCATTGTTTTGGTTACGGTCCTACTGGCCATGCCGGGCGGTACATTGGGAAACACTCAGAACTGATGATCCTTGCTGGCCGGGTCACATGACTTCTCGGCAGGTTCTCTGATAGGGAGTCTTCAAGGGAGCAAGCTCGTTCTTAGGCTTTTTGTTAGAAGCCGAGGAAGGTGATTTTAAGTAACGAAACCTTAGCTATAATTCAGGCTCCATTTTCCTTGAGATCTGTTTTCGTTTTCAGATAGGAAAACATGCATTTCAGAGCTCCCTAGAGCATATATTTAATTAGTGGAGTGGTTTGTTTGTTTGTTTTTTTTTAAACTGTCAGTGTGTGTGAAAGCATCAACTGACTCCCTGGTGGAATATGCTGATTATTCCTCACTCTAGGCCCCTCTCTGCTGGCACCCCCAAAAGAGGGGCTCCCTTCCCATTCCCAGCGCATTTCGTCTGAAGGGGGTGTGGAAGCATGTGGTGTGCGCTGGCCAGCGAGACCCTGGGTTTCTGTTGAGTCCCTACCTGCCTTTTGTTCAGCTTTGTTCATCTGGGCCTTTTGTTCAGCAGCGACCTCCTCCTTGCCAGGCTGTCCTATATTGGCCGCTATTTCATTTCTAGCAACCGGAAGCAATAATTACCCTGATCCCATGAAGTGGGTGGTTTTAGAATTCCAATTCAGATGGCATCGACCCTTAATGCAGCTGGTTTCACTTAATACGTTTTGTTTAAACAAACCCTGTTCCTGGAAATGGTTTCAGAATAGTCTGTTCCTTGTAGCTGTTCTTTGCACTTATTTTTAAAAATGTTTTCCCAACGATATCATAAGTGCCCGAGCATGACAGATTAGAAAATTCTGCTTGAAGTTATTGCACTTACGAATAGAGTTGTGTTCAGATGTGATACATTGATTACTGTGTTCAGTAGTTTAAAGATTTAATTTGGGACCGGTCATTTTATAAAACTGACCAAAATCCTTTGTTGTTTAGGTATATTTCCCTTTAAAGGACTCTGTTTAGAAATCTCAGTTGACAGGGGCGCCTGGGTGGCTCACTTGGTTGAGTGTCTGACTTCAGCTCAGGTTATTATCTCTCGGTCTGTGAGTTCGAGCCCCGCATCGGGCTCTGTGCAGACAGCTCAGAGCCTGGAGCTGTTTTGGATTCTGTGTCTCCCCCTCTCTCTGCCCCCTCCTTACTCATGCTCTGTCTCTCTCTGTCAAAAATAAAAAAATAATTTTTTTAAATAAAAAACGTCAATTGACAAAACCAGATAAATTAGGGAGTGTTTTTCACTTTATAAACATGAAAAATTCTTTTTTTTTAAGGTTTACTTTTGAGAGAGAGAGACAGAGCATGAGTGGGGGAGGGGCAGAGAGAGAGGGGGACCCAGAATCCCAAGCAGGCTCCAGGCTCCACGCTGTCAGCACAGAGCCCAACGTGGGGCTTGAACTCAAGAGCCGCGAGACCATGACCTGAGCTGAAGTCAGACACTTAACTGACTGAGCCACCCAGGTGCCCCTCTTTGTTTTTGTTTTTAATTTCTTTTTTAATGTTTATTCATCTTAGAGAGAGAGAGAGAGAGAGAAACAGAGTGTGAGCAGGGGAGGGGCAGAGAGAGAGGGAGACACACAGAATCCGAAACAGGCTCCAGGCTCTGAACTGTCAGCACAGAGCCCGACATGGGGCTCGAACCCCCAGACCATGAAATCATGACCTGAGCCGAAGTCGGACGGTCAACTGACTGAGCCACCCAGGCGGCCCACTGAGAATTTTTTTTATAAGCACTTTCCTTTTGTTACATTCTTCCATAGGATTTATTCTTGTCTTTGGGGAATGTATCTCAGTTTATAATCACACATTAATTATTGTGATACTTTGTTCAGTGCCCCTCCCCTCCTGGACTGGACAGCTGCCTTAGTGCAGAGGCCATGCCCATGTTGTCCTTTATCAGATCTTAGCACACATCAGATTACCTTGCATATAGTAGGTGTTTAGTAGAAACTTAATGAATGAAACAGTGAGCCACTTTCCACCGAGAGTGCGATATAATGATAATAATAGCAAACTTACTACCTCCTGTGTCACGCACTCACGTCCGTGCTTTACACACGTTAACTCCGTATTTAGTAAGTATTGGGTGACTACATACAAAATGTTCAACAACGTGCTGGTTAACATTTAAATCTTTGTTGCCAAGTTCTTTATTGTTTGTGTGTGACAGTTATTCCAGGCATTTTCCATATAGGAATATCTTGGCAATAAAAGAACACAGGATATTCTTCCGCTTCCAGGACTGATGCGTTTGTGATTCCAGGTGCAGATCTCTGTTGCCAGAAACCAGGGGCCTGTTCTCAAGCCCAGACGCTACATCAAGAGATTATTAGACCAGGTGCCTGTTCCTTTTCCCCCTTCTTTGATTTTCATTTCTTTGGCAGGTCAGAATTGATATAGCTTCCAGTGAACAAAGATTAGCTTTTAATTCTTACGCTGATGAATACTTTGTTGGTTGTGTAGTAGGTTTTATTACAAAGGTAAGATTTGCTCATACGTAACTGTCTCTTTCTCTTATCATCCCTTCGTGGGTAACATTGAATATCCATCCACCAGACCCTGTCCTTCTGGCTTCTTGAATATTTAAGGAATTTCTCTCTAGGTTGTATTTTGAAAACATGTTATTCTACATCTGTATATCATAGTGGATGTTCTGCTTCTGAGATTACAATTTGATTTGCTTTGTAGACACCAGGAATAAAAGGCAGAGAAGACACCGAACCCCAAATTAAGCGTGGGGCTTATGAAAGGTGAAATGATTGTTACTAAATCAGTGCTTGCAGCGGAATCTGTAACATTTTTCTATTAAGTTCATCTAAAGCTGCTCAGTATATTATTCCAATCATCAGCAAAAGTAGTTAAGTGACAAGGAGCAGGAGACTTAGGCCCGAGTAAAAAATAAATGTGGATTTACAGTATTTAAGAATCTTTTGGCAAATGGAAATCGCGAAGCCCCTCACTACTGAGAACAGTGAAAATACGGAGGAGGCATACTATGAGATTGATTGGTATTTTCCAGCATGCATTTTCTATTTCTTGAAAATTCCACAGCACCCTGCCGTGGTTTGTTATCTGGATGAAATAAAGCACCTGTGCCGTCAGTATTCCTACTAATAACTCTTTCTTGATTGACTTTGTTCTCCAGGCTTCTTCCCACAGGGGCAGTGAATTCTTTAGAACATGAGGGGGGGGGGTGGGTGGAAGAAGCAAGGTGGTTATGCAAATTGTCTTTACACCCCCCTCTGTGACACACGTGAATTCAGAGTGACCCCGAGGATCCCTCTTTGGACCCCATGCTTTACCATCAATAGAAATATGGGTAAAACTGGAGAGTCACAAGACTGTGGGTTTAAGGTGTCATGAGGAAAGAAGGCTCCGCTGTCGCCAGTGTCTGGAGCTCTGTTTGTCCTCCGGGGGGTGTTCATACCCGTAAGTAGTGCTCTGTAGTGAGGTTTAGGGCAAGTGAGCGGAAGCTTTGCTTTTGCCAAGTGCGGGGAGGGTGGCCGAGCAGGGGTGTGGGAGAGAATTACTGGGAAGGCTGCAGATCAGGTGCATCCTCTCAGGCAGGTGGGCGTAGGGAAGCGTACCCAGGGAGGTGGAGGTTTGGGAATTGTATTTCCTTAAAGTGGTCTGTGCCCAACAACCTGTCGAGAGAGAAAAGCTTGTAGTAGAGAAATTCGAACGCTCACTTGACAGAGTCAGGGAGGGATGTTTATAGAATACTGGGGCCTTGGGTTGGGTGATTTTTTAGAGTAATTATTAAAAAATAAAGGTATTATTTACATATAAGAAAATCCACCTATTTTTAAGTGTGTATTTGGATGAATTTTGGTGTATCACGTAGCCTCCATCACGGTTGAGATTATAGAAGTTTCCTCACCATTTAAGTTTTCCTGTGTCCTTTTCCCTTTGATTCCCTTCAACCACTGGCCCTTCAACCACCCATATGCGTTCTGTGTCTGTAGTTTTGGCTTTTCAAGAAATTCATATAAGTGGAATCATACAGAAACCAGAGACTTTTGTGTTTGACTTCTTCCACGTAGCATAATCTTTTTGAGATTCATACATGTTGTCGGTGTACTAATCTTTCCTTTCCTTTTCCTTTCCTTGCCAAGTAGCTTTCCATTATGTGGGTCCAGCACAATTTGCTTACCAGTTTGCCAGTGATTAACACAGGAGTTGCTTCCTTTTGGGCGGCCGTTATGAATGCTACCGCTGTGAACATTTTTGTACTCATCACTGCGTGCACGTATACTTTTATTTCTGTTGGAGAAATACCTAGGAGTGGAATTTCTGGGTCATAGGACAAGTGTATGCTTGTAAGAGATAAATGACATATTGTTTCCTAAAATGACTGGATTTCGATAGGTGGTGTTTTCACTTTTATTTTGCTCAGTGTATTTTTTTTTAAATTTCCTCGAGACTTTTTTTTGATCCATGAATTATTTAAAAGTACACGGTTTGGGTCCCAAGTATTTGGAGGTTATTATTTATCTTCCTGTTACTGATATTTAGTTTTGAGTCCATTCTGGCCCAAGGATATACAGATTTCAGTTATTTAAAAATCTTGAGGTTTGTTTTCTGCCCCAGGATATGATCTGTCTTGGACGCTTGGAAAGACTGTGTATTCTATTGTTATTGAGTGTACTGTTCTATAAATGGCAATAGACACTGTTGGTGGATGGTCTTTGAGTTCTAACAATAAGCGTTCTAGCGATCGTTGAGAGAGGAGTGTTGAAGTCTCCAAGTAGAATGGTGGATTTGTCTGTTTCTCCTTTGAGTTCTGTCAGTTTTTTCTTTTTATATATTGGAGCTTTGTTGTTTGGTGCTTACATACTTAGGATTACTATGCAGTCTTGATGACTTGACCGTATATCATCTATAAAGTCCCTCTTTACCTCTGATAATTTCATTTGCCCTGAAGTCTGATATTACTGTAGTTACTTCGACTTTCTTTCAATCAATGTTTACATGAAATATCTTTTTACAACCTTTTACTTTCAACCTACATATGTCATTATATTTGAAGTGAGTTTCTTATATAAAGGCAACATCTTAGTCCATTCTGTCAATCTTTTTCTTTTAATTGGTGTGTTTAGACCATCTACAACTAATGTAACTATTGATATGTTAGGGCTTGAGTCTGCCATTTGATTTTTGGTTCTGTTTTTCCCCCTCTTTCTCTCTGTTTTACATTTCTCTGTTTTCCTTTTTCTGCCTTCCTTTGAGTTACTTGAACATTTTTTGGAACTCCATTTTGATATAACTGTAGTATTTTTGAAGATCTATCTTTGTATAGCTTTTTTAGTGGTTGCCTTATCTATCTATATTTTTATCTATCTATCTATAAAACTTATCACAGTCTACCAGTGCCATTATTTTGCCAGTTTGAGTGGAGCACAGAAACATTACCTCTTTTAACATCCATTTACTCTCCCCCTTTTATAATATAATCGTCTTAAATATTTCTTCTGCGTTTAAAACCACATTAGTGTTACAATTTTTTGCTATAGCAGTCATGCACAATTTAAAAAACTTAAGATGAAAGGGAAAGTCTGTTGTATTTATCCATGTTTTTGTGTTGTGTTTTCTTCCTGATGTTCCCAAATCTCTTTTATTGTTTCCTTTATGTTTAGAGAATTTCCTTTAGCTGTCCTTTTAGTGTAGATCTGTTGTCCACCAATTCTCTTAGTTTCCTCTATCTGATAATGTTTTGGTCTTCTCTTTATTCCCTAAGGATATATTTGGTGGATATAGGATTCTGGGTTGCCCGTTTTCTTCTTTCAGCACATGAAAATTTGTTCCGCTCCCTCTGGCCTCTGTAGTTTCTGATGAGAAATTTACTGTCATTCAAATTGTTTCCCCCCTGTAGGTGAGATACCATTTCTCTCTCTTTGCCTTTAAGATTTTTTTTCTTTGCTTTTAGTTTTTTGAAGTTTAACTAGCATATGGGTTGGTGTCAATTTATTTGAGTTTATCTTTTCTGGGGTTTGCTGATGTAAATATAGACCTATATATGGGCTCTTCTGTTCTGTTGATACATGTCTATTCTTCCACCAATGTCATACTGTGTTGGTTGCTGTAGCTTTATAATGTGGTTTGAGTTCAGGCAAATCTTACAGTTTTATTGTTCTTTTCAAAATTGTTTGGCTGTTCGAGGTCTTTGCCTGTTCATATAAATTTTAAGATTAGCTTGTCAATTTCTTCAGAAAAACCTATTAAGATTTTTATTGGGATTGCCTTAGGTCTATTGTCAGTCTGAGGGGATTGCCATCTTAATATTGGCTTCATGGGAAATCAGTCCGTATTTGATAGTCCACGAGTATAGTATGTCTCCCCATGTATTTAGGTCTTTTATAATTTTCCTTTGTGATGTCTTATAATTTTCAGTGTTCAGGACTTTCATATCTTTCATTAAATGTATAACTCAGTATTTTTTTTTTTAATTTTTTTTTCAACGTTTTTTATTTATTTTTGGGACAGAGAGAGACAGAGCATGAACGGGGGAGGGTCAGAGAGAGAGGGAGACACAGAACTGGAAACAGGCTCCAGGCTCCGAGCCATCATCCCAGAGCCCGACGTGGGGCTTGAACTCACGGACCGCAAGATCGTGACCTGGCTGAAGTCGGACGCTTAACCGACTGTGCCACCCAGGCGCCCCATAACTCAGTATTTTTAATGATACTGTAAATAGAGTTGATTTTAAATTTATCTTTCTAACTTAACAATTTTTTTTAATGTTTATTTATTTATTTTTTTTGAGAGAGAGAGAGAGAGACAGAGTGTGAGCAGGGGCAGGGGAGGGGCAGAGAGAGAGAGAGGGAGACAACAGAACTCAAGCAAGCTCCAGGCTCTGTGCTGTCAGCACAGAGCACGATGTGGGGCTCAGACTCACAAACCGCGAGATCATGACCTGAGCCGAAGCTGGATGCTTAACCAGTCGAGCCATCCAGGCACCCCATATCTTTCTAACTTTTTACTGCTAACATTTAGAAATAAAAATGACTTTTGTATACTGATATTGTATACTGCAATTTGCTAAATTCACTTATTAGTTCTAGTTGCTTTTTTGTGTTGGTTGCTTAGAGTTTTCTCCAAATACTTCAAATACTTGGAATTTTGTTGTTGTTGTATTTGGTATTGATTTCTAACTTGATTCCATTGTAGTTAAAGAATATACCCTGTATTATTTCAATCTTTTTAAATGTATTGATCTTGTTTTATTTCTTAGGATATGTTTAAGTAAATATACCATGCCCTTGAAGGAATGTATATTTTTCTGTTCTTAAACAGAAGACTGTGTCATCCACAAATAAAAATAGTCATGCCTTTTATTTCTTTTTCTTACCTTCTTGCACTACCTAGGACTTCTAGTACAGTGTTAAATAGAAGCCATAAAAGTGGACATCCCTGCCTTGGTCTTGATTTTAGCTAGAAAGCATTGAGCCTTTCACTATTAAGTATAATGTTAGTGGTAGGGCTTTCGTATACACCCTAAACGAGGATGGAGAAGTTCTCTTCTCTTCCTAGTTTACTGAGAATTTTTGTCATGAAAGTGATATCAAATTTGGTCAGAGGCTTTTTCTGCATCTGCTTAAATGATCATATGATTTTTCCCCTTTATTCTTCTACTATGGTGGTGAATCACATTGATTTTCACATGTTAAACCAACCTTGCATTCTCAAGGTAAACTCCACTTGATATATGTTGTGTATTATTGGATTTGCTATATGATAACGCTTTGTTAAGAATCTTCATACCTATGTTTATGAGGGATATTGGCCTGTAGTTCTTTTTTTCTTGTGACATCTTTGTCTAATTTTGGCATCAGGGTAATACTTGTTTCCCTGAAATGAGTTTGGAAGCATTTCTTCTGCAATTTTCTGAAAGATTGATATTATTTCTTTCTTAAATGTTTCAATTACCCGTGAAACTACCTGGGCCTGGAGATTTCTTTGTCAGAAGGTTTTTAATTATATATTCTCTTTCTTTCATGGATATTGAGTTTTCTGGTTATTGCATAGTTTTGGTAATTTGCATCTTCCAAGGGATTTGCTCATTTCATATAGATTGTCACATATGTAGAAATTTACATAAGTTATATATAGCTATTTAAATCTGTAAAATTTCCTCTAGACACTACTTTTCCTATGTTTTACAAATTTTGATAAGTTATATTTTCATTATTGTTCAGTTCAAAATGTTTTCTAATTTCTCTTGTGATTCCTGCTTTGAATGATTATTTAGAAGCGCGTTGTTTAGGGTGCCTGGGTGGCTCAGTTGGTTGAGCGTCCGACTCTTGATTTTGGCTCAGGTCACGATCCCAGGGTCATGGGATCAAGCCCCGAGTCAGGCTCTGCACTGAGCATGGAGCCTGCTTGAGACTCTCTCTCTCTTCCTCTGTCCCTCTCCCCATCTCATGTGTTTTGTCTCTCAAAATAATAAAAATAAAAAATAGAAGCATGTTGTTTAATTTTGAAACACTAGGAGTTTTTTGGTTATCTTATTGGTATTGATTTCTAGTTTGATTCCATTGTAATCAAAGAACATATCCTATACAATTTTAATCTACTTAAATATATTGATCTTACTTTATTTATCTAGATAGATCTGTCTTAATAGATGTACCATATAAAATGCACCTTGAAAAGACTGGGCATTCTTTTTTCTTGAGTAGAGTTTTATAAATGTTATTAAGTCAAGGTGATTCATATCTTCAGTGTGTTTGCTGATTTTTTTTTTTTTTTTTTTATTGTCTAGTTCAGTCAGTTGATGGTGTTAAAATCTCCAGTTGCTATTGTAGAATTGTCTTTCCCTTTAATAGTATCAGTTTTGCTTCAGGTATTTTGGATCTGTTATTAGGGGCGTACCTATTTATGGTAGCTGTGTCTTCTGGATAAACTTATCCTTTTCTCATTTCTGGTAATACGTTTTGTTTTGAAGTCTATTTTATTTGATATTAATATGACTGTTCCAGTCTTTTGTGATTATGTTGCATGTTGTATCTTTTTCTGTTCATTTTTCTTTCAGCTTACCTGTGTCTTTACATTAAAGTTCATCTCTTGGGGGTGCTTGGATGTCTCAGTTGGTTGGACATCCGAGTCTTGGTTTCAGCTCAGGTCACAATCTCACAGTTCGTGGGTTTGAGCCCCATGTTGGCTCCATGCTGATAGCTCAGAGCCTGGTCGGGATTCTCTCTCCCCCTGTCTCTGCCCCAGCCCCTACTTGTGCTTTCTCTGACTCTTTCAAAATAAATAAATAAACTTAATTTTTTTTTTTTTAAATACCAATGTCTTGTTCATCTCGTTTCATGAACAGGCTTGGGGTTGAACTAAAACGTGTTCCATTTTCTTGATTCTTGGCATGTTGACTAGTTTTGAATTGTATCCTGGACATTATCAGTGTCAACTTGTAGAAATTCCAGATTCTGTTATTTTTCTCCAGTAAGCTTTGCTTTATTTCTTTTATCAGGTCATTTTCTCCATTGGGTTTAAACTGCAAACTTGCTTCTCAAGGGGCAGCTCCTGTCTCTCGGAGTTTTTGTCTTTAGCCAGCTGTTTTGGGTCTGTCCCCTGCATGAGTGTGAGTAGTTCAAAGGTCAATCAGAGAATGAGTGTAGAGAGCTTGGATATCACCCCATCTCTCTCTCTTCTAGGATTACCCAGTCTCCTTGGCATTCATTCCTGGCTTCACTTTTCTGATTTATCAAGTCAGAAATACTTTTTTTATTGCACGTCCCTACTCCCTCTGTATATATGACATAAGTCATAGTATCCAAAACCAAGAAAATGCTAAAGGAAATAATTTGGAAACACACAACAGTAAATAAAATGATTACAGGAACTTTAAAAAAAGACTTTTTTTCAAAATGATTCTGCCTATGCCAGAAAATTCAGACAGTTAACATCATATTTTGATGACAAAAAGGAAAGGAATCTATTATCTGGCAGTGGCATAACTTGGTCACTTTACAGAAAGATAACCCAGATTTGAATTTTATTTTTTGCCTATTATCCATTTAACTGTTGGCAATAAAAGATTTATAAGGCATTTCCTTCATGAATAAATTTATTAACATTGAGCCAACATTGCCATGATTTTTGAATAGAATTCATTATTTACTTCAGATTCACCATCTGTAGGCAGTTTGTTTTCTTCAGGCCCTTTATATTTGCCATTAATAATTTACCCTCAAATTTGTCTTTTGTTATCTCTGATCAAATATGAAATTTTGCATTAATCAATACACTTCCTTAGGTATGTGTTTAGATACATAGAAACATAATTCTGTAAATGATGATGAGAGTAAAGTTTCTAACTAGTTGTAAAACATAATTAATTATATCAGGACATTAAATACCATATAGATTATATTGATTTACCATCTTAATTAACAATTTCCTTAATGAGGGGTGCCTGGGTGGCTCGTTCGGTTAAGCGTCCGACTTCGGCTCAGGTCATGATCTCGCGGTTTGTGAGTTCGAGCCCCGCGTCGGGCTCTGTGCTGACGGCTCAGAGCCTGGAGCCTGCTTCTGATTCTCTGTCTCCCTCTCTCTCTGCCCCTCCCCTGTTCATGCTCTGTCTCTCTCTCTCTCAAAAATAAATAAACGTTAAAAATTAAAAAAAACAATTTCCTTAATGAAAAAAAAATCAAACCACATTTATTATACACATATTCCTGTTTTTTCATATCTATTTCACCAACTTTAAAGTTAAAAGTTTCTAGACGTAAGAGAAAATTAGCGGGGTGCCTGGGTGGCCCAGTCGGTTAAGTGCCCAGCTCTTCTTTTTTCTTATGTTTGTTTATTTTTCAGAGACCGAGAGAGACGGAGCACAAGCAGGGGAGGGGCAGAGAGAGAAGGAGACACAGAATCCGAAGCAGGCTCCAGGCTCTGAGCGGTCAGCACAGAGCCCGACTTGGGGCTGGAACCCACGAACCGTGAATTCATGACCTGAGCCTTAGCTGACGGAGCCACTCAGGCGCCCCTAGTGCCCAACTCTTGATTTCAGTTCAGGTCATGATCTCATGGTTTGTGAGTTTGAGCCCCACGTCGGGCTCCACGCTGGCAGTGTGGAGCCTGCTTGGGATTCTCTCTCTCCCCTTCTCTGTCTGCCCCTCCCCTGTTTGTGCGTGTGCACTCTCTCTCTCTCAAAATATGTAAATAAACTTAAAAAAGTATTAGAAGACAGGAAATTGGGAATTGTCTAGCAGTTTTTTTCCCCTTGAGTATATATTTTATGTCACTTTAACAAATTTTAAGATGACAAAAAGGCATGGATCTACATCATTTAGAGAAATTTACGTGTCCAGTTAATTCATAGGTATTTTATATATAAAATTAAGGAAGAGAGGGGCGCCTGGGTGGCTCAGTTGGTTGAGTGTCTGACTTTTGATTTCAGCTCAGATCATGATCCCAGGGTCATGGGATCAAGCCCTGTATTGGGCTCTATGCCGTGCATGGAGCCTGCTTACTTGAGACTCTCCCTCTCTCTTTCCCTCCCTCTCTCCCTCTCCCTCCCTCCCCCACCCCTCTTCCCTATTTATGTGCATTCTCTCTCTCTCAAAACAAATAGATAAATAAATGCAAGTTAAAAAAATAAAGGAAAAAAAATAAGGAGAGTCGCCTGGCTGTTTCAGTCGGCAGAATAAACGACTCTTGATCTCAGGGTTCTGAGTTTGAGCCCCACGTTGGGTGTAATGATTACTTAAAAACAAAGTTAAAAAGAATAAGGAGGAAGGGTAATTTAAAACTGAATGTAGTGCCAAATATTTGGATCTTTTCCTCTAATTAGAAATTGTCCATAGTTCCAAAGATTATTAATTAACTCAATTTGTTATTAGTTTGAGAGATCTTTAGTTTGACTGAACATCTGGAAAAGAAAATTAGGTCAACACATCAAATATTTATGAATTGAAACATAAGAATTTGTGCGATTAAATAATTTTTAAAAGATATTTTATCATAAGTTCTTTTCATTAAATACAGTTACATATTTTTGTAGCTTTAAACAATTTGTAGAGACAGATCTTACCGAACCCTTAGAACTACTATTATTAATTTGGAAGGTTTAAATAATGAGAAATTAAACCCAAGTCGTACACTGATTAATTACTGCAGTGACATTATTTTTATATCATAATAAAATCAGGAGGAAGTGTAGAGTTATTTTTAAGCTAATTTAAACTTACTCTTATTTATATTCCAAAGAATCATCTAATTATCAGGAATATAACACAATTTTAATATAAATAGACCTATTATAGTCATATATCCAAAAAGACTTTTAAGTCTCTTGGGTATACCAAGCTAAGTATACGAACCAAGACTTTTATCCCCCCAAAATGGGCGCCTGGGTTGCTCAGTCAGTTAAGTGTCTCATTTTTTATTTAGGCTCAGGTTATGATCTCATGGTCGTGGGATCGAGCCCCGAGTTGGGCTCTGTGGTGAGTGTGGAGCCTGCTTGGGATTCTCTCTCCCTCTGCCCCCTCCTCAAAATGAATACATAAACTTTTTTTTTCTTTTTTTTTTACAGACTGCTACCCAAACCCACACTTAGACTTTTTCTTTTGAGTTACAATTTTAGCAAGAGAAAAGTAGAAGTACATTTTTTTTCTCTTTCTTATGGAAATTCTGGACTATTTATCTGTACTAGATATTTCTTGGGTACGCACATAATGACAGAACAATGACTTATGGTTAATTAATCTCCAGAGTCTCCCAAGAAAAGAGAAAAAGTGGGAAAGGAAGGAAGGAAGAAGCGAGAGGAAGCTGGCTTCACGCTGGCGTAAATGGCGTATCTTCTCCCTGTACGGAGGGGAGACTTAGATGCAGGGAACCCCACTCAAACCCACAAGAACTGAAGTCAACACATCCGACTTACATAGGAATTCAGGTCCCTGACCGTCCTGTTAAGCCATGTCCTTAAAAAGCCAGCATTTATTAATAAGGGAAAGAGAGGGAGGTGTCCTGGTTAAACAAGATGGTCTGTCTTTTACACAGGCAAGACAGAGAATCCCCTCATGAGGTTTCTTCCCTTTTTGGTTTGAATTTATGATGTCTCTTAGATGAACCATCTTTTTCTTTTCTTTTTTTTAATTTTTTTTTTTTTTTACATTTTTAAAAATGTTTTTATTTATTTTTGGGACAGAGGGAGACAGAGCATGAGCAGGGGAGGAGCAGAGAGAGAGGGAGACACAGAATCGGAAGCAGGCTCCAGGCTCCGAGCCGTCAGCACAGAGCCCGACGCGGGGCTCGAACTCACAAACCGCGAGATCATGACCTGAGCCGAAGTCAGACGCTTAACCGACTGAGCCACCCGGGCGCCCCTGAACAATCTTTTTCATAACAAAATTTTCGAAGTGGCAACTGCAGTTTCAGATTGGTGGAATTATATCAGTTATAAGTGCATTTGAGTGAAAAGATGAAGAGAGCAGGTGTTTGGTCCTCTGGACCAGACTACAAAGACCCCATGAGAGTGGGTTCAGTAAGACCAGTACTTACATAAATCTAGTATCTCCGGAATCTTGTCAAAGACCACGCATCACCAAGTGGAGTCCCAGTGACCCCTCCAACAGTAGAGGTCTGTCCCTGTCCTTGGAGAGCAAGGCTCATGGAACTTCCCTATAATACCGTTTGCTTAACAGGAGAATTAGGTCCTTAATTCAGCCAACCCAGCCAATCAATAATGAGTGGCTGTGTACTGTACTTGACCCTAGGTGTACGAAGATGGGTCAGATATAAGACATCACTTCAGCCCCGGCGAGGCTCACAGCTTACCTCTTTTTTTGAGCAAAATATTGCATAAGTTGTTGTCTTCATGGTAGGATAAATCTGCCTTGGCATCAATCCAAAGGGACCTAATTACCATAAATAGTTACACTAATACGGCCTGAATTCTAGAGAACCCCATTTTAGATTCCAGCATTTTGCAGAATATGAGGTTCCCATTCTTAGGCTAAGCCAGGCCAGACCTATTTTCTATGATGACTTTTTTTTTAATGTTTTATTTTTGAGAGAGAGAGACAGAGAGCACGAGTGGGGGAGGGGCAGAAAGAGAGAGGGAGACACAGAATCCGAAGCAGGCTCCAGGCTCGGAGCTGTCAACACAGAGCCCGACGTGGGGCTCGAACCCATGAACTGGGAGATCATGACCTGAGCCGAAGTCGGTCGCTTAACCTCTATGATGACTTTCTAAAAAATAAAATAATTCATTCACTAGTTTAAAAATTAATGTATATAAAAACTAGTAGGTTGAGGGCAGAATAGAATTAGTAGATTTGGTCAGAATAATGCTTGACCAAATATCTGGGTGCCCTGTGGCCCAGTCAAGTTGACACATAAAATTAGCCATCACAAGCATCTTGCCTCAATTAATTGTGGAGTAAATGTTACTCTGGTCTCGTCTAACAACATTTGAGAGCAAGATTTAAAAGGATCAAACTTTTCCAAACTGTATCTCAGAACACACTGAAGAATATTTTTTAACAATATAAAGATATCTAGGTAACCCAGCATGGTAAAATTCATGTCCGCCATCCAATAAAAAATTACTAGGTATGTGAAGAAGCGGAAAATACAACCAACAACTGGCCGGAAGTGATGCAAATGATAGAACCAGTAAATACGGCCATTAAATAACTTTTTTGAAAACATTTATTTTGAGAGGCGGGGGGGGGGGGTGGGGGACACACGCGTGGGCAAATGAGTGGGGGAAGGGCAGAGAGAGAGGGAGACACAGAACTTGAAACAGGCTCCAGGCTCTGAGCTGTCCGCACCGACCCCGGCCTGACATGGCGCTTGAACTCACGAGCCATGAGATCATGACCTGAGCCGAAGTCAGACGCTCAACCAACTGAGCTACCCAGGTGCCCCTAAATGTGTTTTAAACAAAAACAGGAATGACACGTTGTGGCATGCATAGCTTAGGTGGAAGTAAAATTTGTGACAGCAGTAGCACAACTGGAAGGAGGAACAGTATATACTCTTACACGGTTCTTACGCTACGTATGAAGTAGTGTATCATTTGAAGGTAGATTGTGGTCAGATAAGACGTGTATGGTCACCTCCACAGCATCAGAGTTATGCTAATAAGCCAACAAAGATCAAATATAATCCTAAAAATAATTAATTCATCCAAACGAAAGCAGAATAACTTGGAGAAATGAACAAAGAACAGATTTGATAACTGTAAAACAAATAGCAAGATGTTGGGTTAAATTCCATATTGATATTATATCAAATATAAAAGTCAAAACATCCCAACAAAAAGCAGGGGTTGTCGGATTGCATAAAAAAGTAAGACTCATTCAGGGGCGCCTGGATGGCACAGTCGGTTAAGTAGCTGACTCTTGATTTGGGGTCAGGTCATGATCTCATGGTTCATGTGATCAAGTCCCGTGTCAGGCTCTGTGCTGACAGTGGAGAGCCTACTTGGGATTCTCTCTCTCCTTCTGCCCCTCCCCTGTTCTCACTTTCTTTCTATCTCTTTGTCTCTCTCAAAAAAAAAATAAATAAACTTAAGAAAATAAGACCCATTCATAGGCTGCCTACAATGAAACTGCTTTTAATATAAAGACACAAATTGGAGGGTGCCTGGGTGGCTCAGTCGGTTGGGTGTCTGACTTCGGCTCAGGTCATGATCTGACAGTCTGTGGGTTTGAGCTCTGCATTGAGGCTGTGCTGACAGCTTAGAGCTTGGAGCCTATTTAGATTCTGTGTCTCCCTCTCTCTGCCTCTCCTGCGCTCACTCTCTGTCTCTCTCTGTCTCTCTCTCTCTCTCTCTCAATAATAAATTAAAAAAAAATTTTAAGATACAAATAGGTTAAAAACAAAAGGGTGGAGAAAGATGTACCATGTTAACAGCAATCAAAAGAAAAGCTGAGTAGCTATATCGGACAAAGTGGATTTTATTTATTTTGTATTTTTTTTAAATATTTATTTTGAAGGAGAGAGAGTGTATGAGCAGGGGAGGGGAGAGAGAGAGGGAGACACAGAATACGAAGTGGGCTCCAGGCTCTGAGCTGTCAGCACAAAGCTTGACATGGGGCTTGAACTCACGAGCGGTGAGATCATGACCTGAGCTGAAGTCAGACGTTTAACTGACTGAGCCACCCAGACGCCCCAGACAAAGTGGATTTTAAAACAAAACATACCGTCAAGGATAAAGAGAGTCATTTCATAATGATTTCATAATGATAAGAGGTTAATTCATTAAGAAGATATAATCCTAAATGTTTATCTATGTATTAACAGAGATTCAAAATACGTGAATCAAAAAGTGATAGAACTGCAAGAAATTCACAATTACAACCGGAGTTGTTAACACTTCTCAATAACAAATAGAACAACTAGACAGAAAATTAATAAGGGTATACGAGATTTGAACATTATAATCAACTAACGTGACTTAATTTATGTTTATGGAACACTCTACCCCAGAACAGTAGAATACACATTCTCTTCCAGTGCACACAGAACTGTTACCAAGATAAACTATTTTCTGGGCCATTAAAAAAGTCTCAGTATATATAAGCTGGTTCAATTTATAGAAGGTATGATCTCTGACCACAGTGGAATTAAATGAAGGATCAGTGACAGAAAGATGTCAGGAAGAACTTTCAACTGTTTGGAAACTAGATAGCATTTTCAAATAAACCCTGAGTCAAAGAATAAAAATCAGAAGTGAAATTAGCAAGTATTCGGAACCGAATGCAGGTGAAAATGTAACATAAAATTTGCAGGATAGAACAAAAGGGAAATTTATATAACACTCAACCCTTACGTTAGAAAAGAAAGAAAGGTCTCAAATAAATGGCCTTGGGTTTCCACCTTAAGAAAGTAGAAAAATAAAGGCTAGTAAAACCCAAATTCAGTAGAAAAAAAGACCAGTGTAGAAATCAGTGAAATAGAAAACAAAAACCGTAAAGAAATCTATGAAACCAAAAGCCAGTTCTTTGAGAAGAGCAATAAAATGGATAAACCTCTAGGCAGACCGACCGGGAAAAAAAGAGAACACAAAAAGTGTAATATTAGGAAAGAAAGAGGTAACATCACACAGATTCTACAGCTCTCAAAAGTATAATAAGTGAATGAATCATCAACCTGGGAAAAACAGACAAATTCCTTGAAAGACACAAACAGCCAAAGCCAACTCAAGAAGGAACAGGCAACCCAGATAGCGCCAAACTTATTAAGGAAATTTTATTTGCAGTTAAAAATCTTCCCGCAAAGAAAACTCCAGGCCCAGATGGCTTCACTTGGTGAATTCTACCAACCATTTAAAGAGCAAATAATATGAATTCAGTGCAGCCTTCCCAGAAAATAGGAAAGGAGGGAACAGACACTTCCCAGGTCATTCTCCAAGGTCAGCAGGTCAGCGTTGCTCACTGATACCCTGATATCCGTCTTCTCCTGGTGCAGCCAGAGTAATCCCTTCAAATGTAATCAG